>NC_064851.1:162709201-163909201 GCF_024139225.1 Suncus etruscus
TTGGTACTCTCATTTGAAGGATATAAAGAAATAAGAGAGTATAAAATGACAACAAATCCTGGCTTAAGAGTATAATAAAAACTATCTTCTCATATTAGGTTACTAAGATGGCAAATATTAAAAGTTGCTATTACCAAAGAGTTTTAACTGTTATATTAACTAGGCCCTTATAATGTTCTTTCCAGAAGCATATATCAAAAACAAACCTGAAATGAATATGAAGTTCAGTATAAGCTTTATCTAATTTTTAGGAAAAAATGACTCTCATTCTAAAATATGATGTATGCTTCCCTAACTTTCCAGAAAGAGCAATTGTAGATAGGTATAGAGACAGAAAGGAGAATGATAGAAATAATTCATCCCTTTTCTCTTGAACAGAAATGTCATCTAAGTATAGAATCAATGTCCATATATATGAGCTTGTACCAAAAGGTAATTTTACTTTTCTGTGCACGTATTTTCTTTCTTTTGGGGGCATACCCCCCAAAATACTGCTCAAGAGAATCTTCTTCCAAAAAAAAATTGTTTTTACCAATTGTGCTACCTGGTCAATGACAGAGTCAGAAAAGGTAATGATGGACCCTTCTGTTCAGCCTGATGGTTTTTAGAGGCCTGAAAGGCTGCTTAGGGACCTCCAGGGTTGCATCAGGTGATATAAGTAGATGCTGTGGTACCAATGAATGAACAGAGTGAGCTGCATATGACTCAACTCCTGTACTATCTCTCTGAACTAGCTATGGGTTTGTTTTAATTTGCTATATCTAATTAATTGTTAATTCTGAAGGAGAGCTAACTGAAGAAACGAGTAAACTACAATAAGTACAGATTCCTAATTTATAACTACCCATTTTATGGTACTATATCACAGATTATTACTATATATTACTTCTACTAAATATTTATTGGGTGCTTAAAATATTTATTTTGTCATAGAACTTCTACATTGTATTCAATGTATTCACGTCATATTATTCCTGTCACATAAAATTCAAAACAGTATATCTCATTATAAATAAAATTCTATGTTATAAATAATTTTTTGGCATCCATTATCTTAGTTGATCTTTCAATTATCTTACCATAAAATAGTACCAAGGAATGGAGAGATAAAACATAGGTTAAGTAATCTGTATTGCATGCAGCAGACTGTTTATGAAAGGGACATAAACCAAACCATGAAAAATTATGGTCCACGCACCATGCAGCTGAAAGCTTTCAATCTCAGGGGAGAGGGTGAGCCAAGTTTCCACACTGCCAACGCCATGAATGCTACACCAAACACCAATTTGCCACTGGCCCTGTTTTACCACTTCTTTATTGCTCTCTGAAGATAAACCAATCTGACCAAAACTCTAGATATAGTGGTATTTGCACAGATACCACCAGAAATATTTTTGGGAGGTGAGTGTAAACACCAGCCCTTCACCTACTTTCTCATACTTCTGGGAGACCTGGCAACCCAAAATATGCCGCCACAAAAGCCACAATATTAATAATAGTGTTTGGAATTCCTGAACTGAGTGGTCACAGTTGCAAATGTAGCCATGCAACAACTCCATTTTTGTTTAATACTGTAATCTCCATAGAAACACATCAATTTATTGATATTGTTGTTGTTTGGTTTTTATTTAATTTTTTAGGCTTACAATTGGTGATGTGGTAAATCAGAGGTTACTACTGGCTCTGTGCTCAGGGGGCATTCCTGATATACTCAGGGGGATCATATGGGATGCTGGGGATCAAACCCAGGCACGCTGTGTGCAACACAAATGCCCTATCTACTTTAGTATTGCTTTCCTGGCCCCAAATATACAAATTTAGAAGACAGTGTGTATCTAAAGCCACCTAGTGTTCATAATCAAAAGAAGTAGCCAGATGGTCAACTAGCAACATGACCTTATAAACCTTCTAACAATTACTTATTGAGAAACACATAACTGTCACAAATTCTGTATATTTTTTCATTTTTAATAATTTTGCTCCCACATACCTAGATACAAATGTATTAGGATTAAAAATATAATAACTATGTAATATATGCTCTTTGAAGTACTTAATTAAATAAAAAAGTGATACCTGACACAGAGCAAGAAATACACTTGGACAATTGCAACACACAGCCTCTAACCCCTCAGAATTAAATTATATTGAAATTTGTTTTTAAATTAAAAAATAAAAATTGTATTATTCCCATTGCATGAATTTATAAGTTGAAAAGAGAGTGGTGGGTGAAAATAGGTTCTCTCAGGGGCAGATTAAGTAGAATAATGAGTAAGGAGTTTGCCTTGTATGTGCCCATTGGCATTTAATTCCTGGAATTATATATGGTTCCCTTGGGCCCTGCAGGAGTGATCACTAAATTAGAGCCAGGAATAAGCCCTGCTGGATGTGAACTCAACCCCAAAATAGGCTTTCTCAATGAAGTAATAACAATCATGTTTGATTTCTGCCTCTTGATGTATCTGGGTCATGAATTTTTCAAATAAGTGCCAATGATGCACTGCTGTATTGTACTGACCACTCTGATACCCTATATAACTGTTCAATCCAACCTGATTTTTAGAATTAAAGTTATTAGTTAAGATCTATACTATCTAATGATACTGTTATTTTCCTTTAAATTATTTTTTCTTAAAAATCCCCCTGTAACTTTATATATAAAATTAAATGATCATGCTTGAATGTATACAATCCTATATTTATGATATATTAAAGAATTTTCAGATTTTACTTCTTTCCTGATTTTTGATTGTACACAAAGTGTGCCAAGCTGCAATGAATAAAGAAGTGCTCGCACCTTTACACACTTAGCTGTAGAGAGTTCTTTGGCCTGTTCGCTGAGCATATGATCTAATTCAATCATGTAAATTATTGGAATGATAAATATCTAAGGACTTTCACACGAAGACTTTTTATAATTATAAAATGACTAAATAAATAACATACAGCTTGGGCTAAAGAGATAGCACAGAACTTAAGGTATTTTCTTTCACTTGGCAGACCCAAGTTCAATACTTGGCACTGCATAGAGTCCCGTGAGCAGATGTTTCCTGAATACAAAGCTAGAAGTAAGACCTAGCACTTTTGACTGTTATTGCTCCCCAAAGAAACAAACTGAAAATAAAGCTGAATTATACCACTAGTTAATCATTCATGAGTTATTAATGCTATCCACAACTTTACATTTTTATTGATAAATATTTACAATACTCATCATACAATACTTATAATTCTTATAATTATAACTCAAAATATTTATAATATTTTATAAATAATAGAATAACATACTAAGTTTTAAAGACTTGATTCTCATGGTATTGATATCATTTAATTTGCTACAGAAATTGTGGCATTTACAGTACCAAGAATTGTTTGCTTGATTAAATCTAGTTTCTTAGAAAATAAATAACATGAATAAAAACATTCATGACAAAGTTTATTTCCACTGATTATTCTTACCATATTATTTTTTTACAAAAAAAGAATTATGTCTCATATGTTTTGACATTTAAAACTGTAAACTACATAATTAAAGAAACTTCTTAAAATAATCCAAAAAATAGGGTCAGAGAGGTTAAGGTGTTCATCTTGCCTGTGATCAGAACTGTTTGATTCTTTGCATCATCTATATAAAGGATACGTATTTAAAAATACAAACATTTTTTGGCCATTTCCGAAAGTTTTCAGTGTCTTTGAAAACAAGATAAATGTTTCTGCTTCAAACATCTTAATTCTCTTGGAAACATTTTTTTTTAATGCAAGTGATGAGTAGTTTTCATTAAGAGAGTAACAGCACCACTTGCTCATGTGCTTTTAATGAAATACCTGATCCAATAAGATGGTGGTTATAGAAAAGAACTTAGGTCAAATGAATCTTTAATGATGGGGAACACTTAAAATGCAACCATGCAATTTAATTTTTAAAGCTCAGAAGAATTTATAATGATCATATTCTCCATTAGTTAAAACCCTCACTGCCCCTCTTACCAAACACAGGGTTGCTTTGCTTTCAGTGATGAAATGAGACAGAAGTGGAAAGAGATGAATTCAAAGGAGGGGGAAAGAAAGAGAAGTGGCTTGAAAGGAACATTTTAAGAATGTCTCATGCCATAGACATAGACAATTATTTCAGGTCCTCTGTCCTAAAAGAGAAAACTGTGTTCACATCCTCAGTAAAAAGAATACTCAGTAAAAATACTACAACCAATTAGCTGTAATTCCTGCATTTTGTTTGCCTTCAATACAAATCCCTATAATAATGTTTAGGGTTTTCTATCACTTTCTTTTATTGTTTTTCTTATATTAATAATTTTTATTTTGACCAACGATTTGACAAATCATTCACAGTAGTATTTAAGGTATATAGTGACATTGAATCAGGGGCATTGCCACCACCAATATTGTTCTCCCTCCACCCCTGTTCCCAGCATGCATCCCATATGCCCCTCCTTTGCTCCCAGGGCTGCTAGTAAAAGTGGTCCCTTCTGTGTCTAGCCTGTTGTAGATTGGGTATCGATTCTGTTGTAGTTGGCTTTGGATTTGGTGTTCAAGTCTGATCATTTTTTATTTCTACTCAATGTCATATGACTGTTTGGTCTTAGTACCCTCCATTATTTCCCCCTCAGTTTGTGAGGCAGAACAAGATGGTTCAAGTTATGTGTTTCTGTTTGAAGGTAAGAAAAAATAAGAAAGAAAAGAAAAAGGGGGGGGCAAAAATTTAAACAAGCAAAAAACAAAAGGAGTCCTTCTAGAGACTATAAATCTCATTTTAAGAAAAGAAAGAGAAAACAAAAACATATACAAGAAAAATCAAACCTAAAATTCATCACTTTCTTTTAAATTATTAAAAATGTAAATATTTTAATGAAACCAAATGAGGCTTTTGTAAAATTTTCAATTTAAGTATCTTTGTATAATAGGACCAATTTTGATGAACCATGTATTTAGTTTAGACTTGATATTTGCCTCAGTATTTTTAATAAGCTAATAATGACTCCTATTAATAAACACTGTTGAAGGAATCTACTTAGATTGTCAGTCATTGTTACTGTTTATTCATTTTAATATAAGTCTAGCCGACACTTACATAAAATAATACTTTCATAAATTGAATAAAATAAATAGTGCTTGCTTTGGCAGCACATATACTAAAATTGAAATAATACAGAGAAGATTAGCATGGTCCCTGCACAAGGATGACACACAAATTTGTGAAGTGTTCCATATTTTTATAAATAAAAAAGAATAAACTAAATAAAAATGTAAAAAAAAATCTGAAAAATTACAATGTTTAGTAATTTAAGATTAATATAAAAATAATGTGGTAGCATTCTTGGCCCTGTTTCAGAATGGTTACCTTTGCTTTAAGCACCAATAATTTAATCTAATTCTAATTCTAAAGTAAATAAAATTTCTTTTTGGTCTTTTACCTAAGCTGCCAAGGGTTTAGCAAAACTATAGATTACTCATCATCTAAATTGGGCCTCCTTAAACTTTTAGCCATTTTCAACCCCTTTCTGCTCAAGAGCATAACAGAGGCAAGCCCTACCGAGTGACCTGACATTCATTACATGATTGATTTTGAATCGCTAGTCATTGCACAACCAGAAAACTTACATTCTTGCTATTTTTTACATATCTTACATTCAGATCCCACAGGATGTTGGCACTCACAGTTAAAGGAGCTAAGATCTGACTGGTAAGAGTTGGATCTAGGGCCAGAGCGATAGCAAAGCAGTAGGGCGTTTGCCAACACAGGACGGACCTGGTTGGATTCCTGGCATCCCATAAGGTCCCCTGAGCCTGCCAGGAGCAATTTATGAGTGCAGAGCCAGGAGTAACTGCTGAGTGCAGCCGGGTGTGAGCCAAAAAAACAAGCATACAATGACAACAAAAAAAAGAGTTGAATTATTTTTTACTCTTATTAACCACATTAACAGCTTCTCAGAACCCTTAGTACACTCCTCATCTTTGTTATTCTGTAGTCTAACAATCATGCTCCCTCATCCAAGTTAAGATGAAGCCCTGTTCCAATTCCTGAGGGCGACTGACAAAATCAATTCTTAATAATATAGCAATTTGTTATAGATCAAAAACTTAAGAATCTTCATGGGGAAAATAAAAATAAAAAATACAGGTAGAGGTAGAGAGAAAATACAGAGATAGGGCATTGTTGTGATTGACACAAGTTTGATCCTCAGCACCCTATATGGTTCTCAGACCCTTATGGGGGGATGTTGGGGGAGAAATTCAGGCACTTTCTTTGAACACAAACACCACCAAGAGTGGCGACTCCTGAGCACATAACAAAATTATTCAATTATCAATTTCTCAGAATTTATATTAGCTCTTATTAAATACAAAATCTTTATACTTGTAAATTATTTAGCAAATGAATGGAAGAAAATGGGAGAAAGGCAGAAAGAGAGGGACTAGAGTGATAATACAGTGGGTAGGGCACTTACATGCTAATCCAGATTCAATCCTTGGCGTTGCATATGATTGCCTAAACCTACTAGGAATAAATTTTAGTTCCTTTCCTTGTCTGATTTTTTTTGTTTTGTTTTATTTTTCAGGCCACACCCTGTACTGTTCAGGAGTTACTCCTGGCTCTGTGCTCAGAAATCACTCCTGGTTCAGAGAACCATATAGGACTCTGGAGGATTGAACTGAAGTCCATCCTGCGTGCAAGGCAATTGCCCTACTGTTGCACCACTGCTCCAGCCCCATGCTAGGTATAATTTGAGTACAGAGTCAGGAGTAAAGCCTGAGTATACTGGATGTTTTCCAATTCTCCCCGCCCCTAAAAGCAAAAGGGGAAAAAGAGATAGAGGAGTGGAAAGGAGACATGAGGAACAAAATTAGATTAGAAGCTAATTTTATGTAAAATTTTGACAACATAAGCATTTCACAGGAAAACATAAACTAAAGTAATAAATTTCTATTTTTATGAGGAACACTGTGGAACTTTCATGTATTTATTTATTTACTGATTTGGGAGCCACACCCAGCAGCACTCAGGGTTTACTCTGGCTCTTTGCTCAGAACTCATTCTTGTCAGGGGTGGGCGACCAAATGGGATATCAGGATTGAACCCAGATCAGCCACATGGAAAGCAAATGCCTTGCCCAATGTGCTATCGATCCATCCCTGACTATAGACCTTTTATAACATTTGAGATATTCTGCTAAAACAAAGGATAGATGAGAGAACATAAATTATATTATTTTATAAATTAGATTATTCATGAAATTAGTTTTCACAAATTAGATTAATAAAATAAAACCAGTACTACTACTTCCTAGTTTTTCCTAGAAACATAACTCTAAAAGGAAATTAATTTACTGTGATTAAAAAAAATTTTTTTTTTGGTTTTTGGGTCACATCCGGCAGCGCTGAGGGGTTATCCTGGGTCCATGCTCAGAAATTGATACTGGCAGGCTCAGGGGACCATATGGGATGCCGGGATTCGAACCAATGACCTTCTGCATGAAAGGCAAACGCCCTACCTCCATGCTATTTCTCTGGCCCCTGAAATTTCTTTTATTGCTCATGAGAAATGTCTTTCTCAAGTGCAACAGAAACACACTATATTCTAGTTAAATAATTCAAAGTATGTCTATTGAAAGTATATCATGAAATTATGTATTAATGTCCTTAAACTTATGCCATTGGATATTTTAATGTCTTTTGGAAAAATCAAGAGTATGGGGCTTATTTAAAATATCATAAAATATATATTAGTAAAAGCTATCAACAGCCACATAATGTAATTCCCATCATAGACATTGCAGCAAATAACTAGCTTCCAGGGAACCATATTGTTTGGCATCCATGCCCTAAACGCTACTCCATACATGGACTCTAAGTTGAACCACATCTTTATATTCTTATAAAAGAAAACATTAGCAGATTGATGTTCACCTCATCATGTAATGTGCTCTTTTGGAATTCTCCCTGAATTCTCCAATGCTTTGAGGGACTCGGGTTTAAGGCCACAGTTGAGATACATGACATGTATTGAGACCTCAGACAGATGAGCAACTGTCAGGTGGAATCCTGTTCAAATATACACTGCACAAAGTGTAACAAAGGTACAAAAGCATTCAGTTTTTAAATACTTATTATACAGCAAGAAGTATTACCCTAAATTAACTATACTAAATAGAAACAAAGAATGGTAGATCTATGGCCTGAGGGTTGGGGGCAGAAAATGACTCAAAAATATATGATATGATAAAGACTCATGTTGACATACTTTTTGCATATGGATAAATATGAGTGTGAGCTTATCACCAAGAAAAAAAGGCAAAGAAATCAGATACATTAGTGAAATGCAACATTTACATCTCATCACTTCTTGATGAGAGTTCAAGAAAGAAATCTTTCTCAGACTTCTTTATTATTAAATCTCATAAAACTAACTTATGAGAAAATTTTTATTATCGCCTATTGTACAGAGGAAAATAGCCTAATGAGATCAAACCACTACCCCCAGGTTACTTAGATATTAAAGGGAAGATTCTGAGACAAAAAGTTATGATAAAAGAAACTATTTACTGCATAGATGAACAAACTGTATCATCTAAATTAGTATTCCTCCTGATAAATACCGTTCCAAAAATTTATCCACTCCTGATAAATAACATTCCATTTTTTGTGACATGTTCAAAATATCACAAGGAGCAAGAGAATTAATATTAGAGCAGTTTTCACTTGACAGGACTATTGGCTAAGAATTTTATTGTCTGAATTAGTCCTCTGGATTGATAGCTGGAGGAAGGGGTTCAAGGCAGAGAATTGGAGCTTCTGCTCCCACAGCCCAGATTTTCTCTTTTTGTCTCTTCCTTCCCCCTTCTCTCACTCTCCTGCACTCATACACACACACACACACACACACACACACACACACACACACACTCACACTCACACCACAGCACAGCATAACCTCAGTTGTAAATACTACAAATAAAATTCTAGACTGTTAGCAACGTCTCTTATATGTATATATGCAAGAACGTCTCTTGCAGGATTTTCTGTGTTTTGGGACAACAAATTGCTGAGTTCAGGCTTACTCGTGCTTCTGTGCTCAGGGATTGTTCCTGTCAGTCTCAGCAGACTGTAGGTGGTACTTGAGACTGAACTCATGTCAACCACATGTAAGGTAAGTATATTACTTCTGTACTATTTCTCCAACTCCCTCTTACAAACAAATAGTTATTTCCATCTAAATTGTATGCATTTAAGAGTCAATTGTATAAATGTGAGTATGAATGTGTAGTTAATAGAGAATAGGTCACAGAAAAAAAAACACTTATTAAAATCATGAATAGATACTGGATAGAAAGTATAGGAAATAGAGCACTTGCCTTGCCTATTGTCAACCTAGTTTTATCTCTGACACTGCATAGTTACACACGCACTGCTCAAAACAACACAGATACACAGATATGAAGTAAGGTAGTGGTGTTGGTTAGTAGTGTGCCAAAGTTGGCCTTAGAGGAACAGTAGTTTTTAAATCCTGGTTGTCTGATGTATTTCTGTTTATAAAATGCCTACCCATAAAATTCTTATTGCCCACGTAGTCTTATAATTTTTCAAATATATTCAATGTAGATATCTTTATTTTTCATTATTGGTTTAGTTTTAAAACTATCCATCAGTGTTGGCAAAACTGACATACTGAACCAATCAATTGTTATGGGAGCATATTATATCTTCAGCATCCAAATTAGAGTAGCACCAAGTCAGATGTCTCCTAACTGGAGGGCTTTACTTTTTGTCTGTGATAAGAAAGAATGCCTGTAGGTTTTGTTATGGATTTCCCATGGGAAAAATATCTCCCCAATTGATACTTACAACTCTAAGCTCTTTCAGTGGTGGAGAGGATCTTTTGAACCACATCCCATGATGTGGGATGGAAGCCCCAGGGAAGCCCCATGGCTTACAGGGGCTATTCCCAGTTCTGTGCTCAGGTACAGTATCTGCTGAGTTCTGAACCGTCGATGCCAGGAATTGAAACAAGATTAGATACATATAAGAAAAATGCCTTAATCTTTATACTTTTTCTTTGATATATTTAAATATAAACTATTTTATCCATATCATAAGAGAAAAATAAATAACTCTTTAATTTTTACAGCTTGATTATTTTTCTAGAAAATGAAATAAGTTACTGTACTTTTGAGATTATATATAATATAAAGCCCAGGGTTTGGTAGACTATGTGAAAATTATTTGGAGAGTTAGAAACGTGTCTAAAGTTTTCTAAAATATTATGAAATAAGATTGAACATATTGGAAATAATAAAGTTAGTAACACTTTTATGCAAATTATTTCTGCATAGTAATGATTTAAAACATTACCTATATACCAGTTTTGTCATTTTCATGCACTCATCTATTATTCTATTATACTATTTATTATACTACATTTATCATAATCCAGCTTTTGAATAATCTAAGGGGCTACGCCATCACCCTAAATATGTAAAAATGAGATGCAGGGTTATCACATAGTGTTCTACAGGGAAGAGACAGACAGGGTTAAAAGTGAAACACAGTTTCAGAGTTTGAATTTGTTCTATTTGCTATTTTAAATGTCTAGATGTAATGATAAAAGCATGCTTTGAATTGCCCATCCTTGCAAGAATTTCTATACCTGGCAAATATTATTGAATTAGTCAGTACCTTTCTACTTAGGATTCTTTTAATTCTTGATAATACCTATTTTCAAAAGGATGAAGACAAATTTAGGCTTAATACCTTTTTATCAGCACTTAAATAACTAGTTAATGCTTACTATAATGAGATTTGCATTTAGAATTGTATGTATTTAGAATCCCCAGGAGGAACTTAGTGTAGATTTCACAACATATTCCCTGGCACCAAACCAACATAACAAAAACCATCATAAATATCCAAACTGGAAAAATAGGAAGCAAATGATAAATAATTTATGATGAGAGAAGTGGTAAAAGGGCTTAGATTAAACACTTAACACTTTATTTAATTTTGTCCTACTTCTGTGCTCAGGGATCAATCCTAAGAGTACTGAATAAAGTCTGTGGGACCAAATATTTAATGAGAGCTCCACAAAGCAAAGCAAATACTCAGCATGTTGAGCAATATTTCTGGTTGGTCCTAAACATTTATTCTGAAGATAAGTATGCAAGATATAAAAGTATATCTGCTATGCAATGTATGATGGAAACTTTTCAAGGATTTTTTTCTGATCAGTAGGATAATCACATTACCAACAAGTGAATTTGGATGAAACAGAGGAGTCATATATGACCAGTAAAATTTCTAGACTTTGAATATTGATATATTAGACTACACAGTTGTATTTATGTGACAAAATAATGTAAGAGGTCTAAATTGGGCATATAAATTGGAGGTTGTCAGTATATGAATTCTGTTCAAAGTTCTAAGACTGTCTCAGATTGCTAAATAATGACTTGAGGGTCATAGAAGAGAAGACAGAAAGAAATGAAAATATCTATCTATTTGTAAGATTTAAAACCATTTAAAGTTGCAAGACCTGTCATGAGAGAAGGAAATTAAAGGATTTTAGTAAGTCAAAATAATAATTACAATCAGTGATAGGTAAAAAATAAAAAAGTTGTTAATAAAATTCTATACACTGTTAAAAACACAGACACATGATAAGGAATGATTGCACTTTCTAAAGATGTAGTTAGCTGGCTGTCATCCCTATATATATGTAAAGTATTTATGAGATAATATCAGTATAACAGACTTTATGAGTTATCTACTATCTAAAAGGAAGAGAAATGTATTTACTATAATACTATTCCCATAATTTAGGAAGTTTAAACACTAGAAACAGAAATAAAGCAAACACCCAGATTATTTTTTGCTTAACTCAGAGAGAAACATCATTCCATTTCTTTGGCCAAATCGGGCACATTTCTAGTCACCTAAACTATTTTTGTAGGAAGATCTGGATGCATTATTTATATATACTATTTTAGTTCTTCAATCAAAGTCAATATGGCACCCTCTATACATGGGAGGTGGACAAATAGTAAGAACAGGAAACTATTGGTAGAACAAAGAAGTCACCAGAAGGAAATAGATGGAAAGAAGTCTACTATGAAAAAAATCTGAAAAGTAAAATAAACATTGACACTAGATAAATTGGGATTTAGCCTCTATTTTGACAATTGTAGCTACAATAACTACTAATAAAAAATGCCAATGAGTTTTTGAATAAATAACCAATAGCGTATCCCATTGGCTCAGAAGACCTAGATGTTGTGTGCAAAATTTATGAGGAGATGCATTATAAAGATCCCTAATAGAAACCACAGGAAGCAGCAAATGAACCAGAGGACTGTTACAAAGAAATTGTCTAAATAGTAGTGGTAAGCTTGGAGGACATACACCACAATCAAATGTTGAGTTTTAAACATAGAAAGGTAAGAGAAATTTCTGTTTACTTTTAAATCTGCAACACCAGTTTGTTAAATTGCTTTAATTTTCTCCCATACTCAGGAGACACTTAAAATTGTCTAATGTGTCTCTCAATTTAATTTCTATTAAATAGTCTTAAACCTCTTCCCTCCACTCTCCCACAAACCTCTGGTCTCTCTGGCAATTGCAATGTAAAAGCAATCTTACTGCCATGTTTACTTGCGTAAATTTCTTTACTCTTATTCATCCTATTTTTATGTAATATTTTAAATATTGCATTGTTGAAGTTCCTAGGAATTTTTCAAATATATCTAAATATTTGTTCTACTTACTTTTCCATATAAAGAAAAGAAATTTTGAGCTCCCATTCGACCCAGCTATTCCACTCCTAGGGATATACCCTAAGAACACAAGAATACAATACAAAAACCCCTTTCTCATACCTATATTTATTGCACCACTATTCACAATAATCAGGCTCTGGAAACAACCAAGATGCCCTTCAACAGATGAATGGCTAAAGAAACTGTGGTACATATACACAATGGAATATTATGAAGCTATCAGGAGAGATGAAGTCATGACATTTTCCTATACATGGATGTACATGGAATCTATCATTTTGAGTGAAATAAGTCAGAGGGAGAGAGATGCAGAATAGTCTCACTCATCTATAGTTTTTAAGAAAAATAAAAGTCATTTTTGCAACAATCCTGAGACAATGAGAGGAGGGCTGGAACTTCCAGCTCACTTCATGAAGCTCACCACAAAGAGTGGTTGAGTGCAGCTATAGAAATAAATACACAGAGAACTACCATAATCATGTGAATGAATGAGAGAACTGGAAAGCCTGTCTGGAGTACAGGTGGGGGTAGTGTGGGATGGAGGGAGATTTGGGACATTGATGGCGGGAATGTTGCACTGGTGAAGGGGGTGTTCTTTACATGACTGAAACCTAATCACAATCATATATGTAATCAAGATGTTTAAATAAAGGAAAAAAAAGAATTTTAAGAGAAAAAAGATAGTAATTTAAAATCTGAATTATTTAATAAAGTAAGTAAACTTAAATTACTATACAATCACTTTTCTTTTTTTAAACACCGTAATTACAAATATGACTGTAGTTGTATAATTACAGTCATGTAAAGAACACCCCCCTTCACCAGTGCAAGATTCCCACCACCAATTTCCAAGATCTCCCTCCTTCCCCCCCCCCCACACCTCTACTCAAGACAGGCTTTCTATTTCCCTCAATCACTCACATTGTTATGATAGTTTTCAGTGTAGTTATTTCTCTAACTGCACTCATCACTCTATGTGGTGAGCTTCATGTCATGAGCTGCACCTACATGGGAAGATGGGGGGAAATAAGGGTTGGGACTGAGGCAGTAAAAGATTAGAAATGAACTTTGTAGGGCAGTATCAAGGTCACAATACAAGATGGACATTATGCACATATAAACTATATGCATACAATACTATCAATAGGGGACCAAGGAGAAAAAATTTCCAGTGACTGTCCCACCATAAACCAGTGCTAGGACGGCCCTCCCTCATCCCAAATCACATTCCTTTAATGTAGGGAGAGGTAGGGGAAAGCCTGATGACCCCTAGAGAGTCCACCTGGACCGGTGCCCAGGGAAGGCCTTGAGTCCAGGGGAGAAAGAGGGGGATGGCTGGGGGCCTGCCAAGCCTCCCAGCACTCCCCAGGCTAGGGAAAAGGCCTCCGGCATTGAGCTCCCCCAAACCCCATACCTGGCAAGAGCTGGCCTCCAGAATCAAAGAGGAAACCGGAAGCCAGATAACTGCATGCTCTCCTCCCTATGCACCTCCCCGCTGGAGTATGGAGGGAGGGGGGAAGCCTGAGGACCCCTAAGATTCCACCTGAAACCACTTCTGATCATCTGAGCTGGCACCCAAGGAAGGCCTGGAGTCGGGGGGAAAGAAAAGGACAGCTGGGGGCCTACCAAGCCTCCTAGCACTCCCCAGGCTTGGAAGAAGGCCTCCAGCATGGGGCCTCCCCAAGCCCCATACCTGGCAAGAGCTGACCTCTAGAGTCAAAGGGGAACCCGGAAGCAAGATGTCTACGTGCCCTCTTCCCCATGCACCTCCCCACTGGAGTACAGAGGGAGGGGGAAGCCTGAGAACCCCTAAAAGTCCACCTGAATCCACTTTTGGCCATCTGAGCTGGCACCCAGGGAAGGCCTGGAGTCAGGGGAAAATGACAGGGATGGCTAGGGACCTGCCAAGACTCCCAGCACTCCCCAGACTAGGGAGAAGGCTTCTGGCATGGGGACTCCCCAAACCCCATACCTGGCAAAAGCTGGCCTCCAGAATCAAAGAGGAAACCAGAAGCCATATATCTGTCCACCCTCCTCCCCATGCACCTCACCCCTGGAGTACGGAAGGAGGGGGGAAGCCCGAGGACCCCTAAGAGTCCATCTGAACCCACTTCTGGCCATCTAAGCTGGCACCCAGGGAAGGCCTGAAGTCAGGGGAGAAAGAGGGGAATGGATAGGGGCCTGCCATGCCTCCCAGTAATCCCTGGGCTTGGAAGAAGTCCTCTGGCATGGGACCTCCCTAAACCCCATACCTGGCAAGAGTTGGTCTCCAGAATCAAAAAGGAAACCGGAATCCCAATATCTGCACCCTCTCCTCCCCATGCACCTCCACCCCTGGAATATGAGGAAGGGGAGAAGCCTGAGGACCCCTAAGGGTCCACCTGAACCCACTCTAGCCATCTGAGCTGGCACCCAGGGAAGGCCTGGAGTCAGGGAAAAAAGACAGGGATGGCTGGGGCCTGCCAAGCCTCCCAGCACTCCCCAGGCTAGGGAGAAGGCCTCTGGAATGGGGACTCCCCAAACCCCATACCTGGCAAGAGCTGGCCTCCAGAATCAAAGTGGAAACTGGAAGCCAAATATCTGCCTGCCCTCCTCCCCATGCACCTCCCCCCTGGAGTACGGAGGGAGGGGGGAAGCCTGAGGATCCCTAAAAGTCCATATGAGCCCACTTCTGGCCATCTGAGCCAGCACCTAGGAAGAGTCTGGAGTCAATGGGAAAATGAGGGGGACTTCTGGGGGCCTGTCAAGCCTACTAGCATTCCCCAGGCTAGGAAGAAGGCCTTGGTATGGGGCCTCCCAAAACCCTATACCTTGCAAGATCTGGTATCCAGAATCAAAGAGAAAACCGGAAGCCAGATATCTGCCCTCCCTCCTCCCCATGCACCTCCCCCTGGAGTACGGAGGGAGGGGGGAAGCCTGAGGACCCCTAAGCATCCACCTGAATCTGCTTCTGGTCATCTGAGCTGGCAACCAGGGAAGGCCTAGAGTCAGGGGGAAAAGACAGGGACAGCTGGGGCCCTGCCAAGACTCCCAGCACTCCCCAGGCTAGGGAGAAGAGTCTGGTATGGGGCCTCCCCAAACCCTATACCTGGCTAAAGCTGGCCTTCAGAATCAAAGGGGAAACCGGAAGCCAGATATCTGCCCGCCTTCCTCCCCATGCACCTCCCCCCTGGAGTACAGTAGAAGGGGGGAAGACTGAGGACCTCTAAGAATCCACATGAACCCACTTCTGGCCATCTGAGCCAGCACCAGGGAGGGCCTAGAGTCCAAGGGAGAAAGAGGGGGATGGCTATGAGGCCTGCCAAGCCGCCCAACACTCATCAGGCTAGGGAGAAAGCCTCCAGCATGTGGTGTCCCCAAACCCCATGCCTGGCAAGAGTTGCATAAGCTCAGGTTTTCAGACTTGTTATTTCAGTGTGAAAATTTCTAATTTTAGTCGTCAAGTCCTCTTGATGCTTAATTGTGCTCCAGTCAAGTCTTGATGCTTTTTTGAGTTCCCTGAATATCTTCCATAATTCTACTCCAGACTTCTTATTTGAGAGGATACCTAGCTGTTTCCTACTTTTTAGATTATCAGAGCAGCCATCTTGATTTCTTTAAACATGAGGGTGTACTGCAAAATTTCTCCATTGGTAAGGCTGTAGAATGCTTCTTACAATGTGGAGAAATGGAATTCAGGGTTTAAAAGATAAGCGCGGCTACTCCGCAGCCGTGCTTCTCAGGTATGAATTATGGAGAGATTATGGTCCTTGGTGTCTCTAGGCTGGCTCAGCAGAAAAAAGGCAGAGAGCATGTCCGCCATCCTTTAAGTCTCTGGGTGCCCAATCACAAGGCAGGAATAAGCCCCACATTCGTTGGGTGGGGACATCTTACCGGGTATGGGTCCTGGAGGGATTATGGTCCTTGGTGTCTCTAGGCTATCTCAGCAGAACAAAAAGCACAATCACTTTTCTATGTGATCTATGTAAGCCATATTTGTATTTTCTATAATTTTAATATATTTTATTTAATGTATTATTTTTAGGAATTAAAATATATACCCCCAAATGCACCAGCAATATATGATACCATACGCTTTTGTATAGGCACAGTAAAAAAGGGGATACTTCATGCACAGAAATAAGATATAAGAACTCATATTTTTTATAATAAAGGATTGCCTCCCACTCTAAACATGTGTCATGTGGACCCAACTTAGACTCCATGGGATTGGACAGTGATTGTCCAAACCCGAACCCCTGGTCCAGACGTAGAACCAAACTCTCCCTGGGAAATTCCTAATACTGCTCTGGCACCAACTTGCTCCAGTTTTGATACGACATTCACAACAAGGAAACAGCAGCAACTTGATCAAAATAAGATTGTCTTATCTCATCACCTAACAGCAAGATGAAATCAGAAGATACGCCAACCTTTGATCTGTGCAAAAATTACACAATTACAGAAGACTGACTTTGACAACCACGAATGGGCAGAACTTAGCCTGGGACCAATAAGAAAGACCCTAGCCTAGGCTTTAGCCTAGAACTTGTATTAAAATCATTATTTCTAATTCCAGAAGTCCAACTTTGATAACTGAGACGAATCAGAACTTGTAGAACAACAATGAAAACTCTATCCTAGGTTGCAGCCTAAGATCTGAGCAAAAACCAAGATCACTTATTACAGAAGACTGATTACAACAACAATGATGGAACAGAACTTTTAAAACCATAAAGAAAGACTCTGTCCTATACTTTGTCCTTTGAACTGAGAAAATACCAATATCTCTAGCTACAGAGGCCTGATTTTCTCATGTACAACTGATTGAAAAGTTTCCTGCCACCATAAAAAGACCTTGGGGTGTGGTAATGAGCATGCACGGAGCCAGTAGTTGTTCCTATGGCTGTATGCTTCAAGGACAGAGAAACCCTGAATCTCTTAGGCCAAGAGAATTCGCTTTCTTATTTCCCCAATACTTACTGTGCCTATGCACAAATAAATAAATAAATAAAGGAAACACAACTTGCCACACCAGCACTCCTTCCTTTGATTTTTTTCTTTTTATTTTTCTTTCTTTTCACTTTTTTCTTCTTTTTTTCTTTCTTTTCATTTTATTATTTGGTGACTTTGTTGCTGGGTGCTTTTTTCTGGTAGTTATTTTTTGTTGTTGTTGTTTAATTTTGTTTGTTGGTTATTTTTTGTCTTTTTCCAGAAGAACCACACAACTTTAATCATTTTGTTCTGCCTCATGAATTGAGGGGGAAAATATAAATGAATGGTACTAGGAACAAACAGCCATATGAACATTGATTAGAAATAAAAATGATCTATTTAAAGACCAATCCCAAAGTCAAAAACAACAGAATCAATATTCCATCTAAAACAAGCTATACACAGAGAGGAACAGTTACACCAGCACTGGGGGTGCAAAGGAGGGAGATAAGGGACACATGCTGGGAAAAGGGATGGAGGGAGGACAACTCTGGTGGTGGTAATGACCCTGATTCATTGTCACTATCTACCTTAAATATTACTGTGAAAGATTTGTTATTTACTTTTTGGTCATAATAGAGATTATTAAAATATATTCTATTCTCTTTCTATATTAAATGCTTTTCCTTGCTAAAGATATGAAAAAGATTATGTCAAATAAAATACAATATATTCTCTTTTCGTTCAATCTGTCTTTTTTCATTCTTATTTTACACTAGTATCTACATTTATTATTTTGATGTAAACCTCACCACCAACAAAATGACCAGACCCTCCACCAATACACTTCATCATTCCTTTCTCACTCTGACCATCTTCTGCTACTCATTTTTCTTGATTTATATATTAAAGTCTTTCTTTTTCTCCTTTTTATTAATATATTTATTTAAACATAATTATTAAAAACATGATTGAAATTAGGTTTTAGTCATGTAAAGAACGCCCCCCACAACAGTGCAACATTCCCACCACCAATGTCCCAAATCTCCCTCTGCCCCACCCCCCACCTGTACTCCAGACAGGCTTCCCAGTTCCCTCATTCATTCACATGGTTATGATAGTTCTCAGTGTAGTTATTTCTCTAACTGCACTCACAACTCTTTGTGGTGAGCTTCATGAAGTGAGCTGAAAGTTCCAGCCCTCCTCTCTTTGTCTCTGAGGATTGTTGCAAAAATGTCTTTTATTTTTCTTAAAACCCATAGATGAGTGAGACTATTCTGCATCTCTCTCCCTCTGACTTATTTCACTCAGCATGTTAGATTCCATGTACTTATATGTATAAAAAATTTAGAAAATTTCATGACTTCATATATTCTGACAGCTGCATAATATTCCATTGTGTATATGTACCACAGTTTCTTTAGACATTCATCTGTTGAAGGGCATCTTGGTTGTTTCCAGAGTCTAGTTATTGTATATACTGCTGCAATGAATATAGGTGTGAGAAAGGGATTTTTGTATTGAATTTTTGTGTTTCTAGGGTATAATCCTAGGAGTGGTATAGCTGGATAGAATGGGAGCCCAATTTCCAGTTTTTGGAGGAGTCTCCATATTGCTTTCCATAAAGGCTGCACTAGATCACATTTCCACCAGCAGTGAATAAGAGTTCCTTTCTCTCCATGTCCCCGCCAGCACTGATTGTTCTCATTCTGTGTGATGTGTGCCAATCTCTGTGGTGTGAGATGGTATCTCATAGTTGTTTTGATTTGCATCTTCCTGATGATAGTCAGGTGTGTTTCTTGTAGGCAATAGAAGGTTGGGTTCATCTTTTGGATCCATTTTGCCACTCTGTCTTTTAACTGGTTCATTTAGTCCATTGACATTGAGTAAGACTTTTTGTCATAGGATTTAATGTCATCTTTGTGGATAAGTTTGCTGTATTTGTTGGTCTGTCTTGTCTTAAAGTAAATCTTTCAGTTTTTTCTTCAAGGCTGGTTTTGCATCTATAAAGATTCTGAGATGTTGCTTATCCATAAAGCTATGTATCCTTCCTTCAAACCTGAAGTATTCTCAGTGAGGTCCAGTATTCTCAGTGAGGCATTCATTTCTTTCAGTCTCAAAACAATATCTCACCACTGTCTTCTGGCCTTGAAGGTTTCTTGTGACATGTCTGTTGTAAGTCTTAAGGATTCTCCTTTGAATGCAATTTCCCTTTTTGATCTTGCTGCTTTCAGTATTCTATCTCTATCTGTGGTATTTGTCATTGTACCTAAGATGTGTCTTGGGTTGTTTTTCTTTGTGTCTCTTTTAGCTGGTACTCTTCGGGTATGCAGGATTTGTTTGTATGCAGTCTTTAGCTCTGGGAGTATCTCTTTGATGATGTCTTTGACGGTTAATTCTTTCTGTGTATCTCCTTCTTGGGCCTCTGGGACTCCAATGATTCTTATGTTTTTTTCTGTTGAGTTTATCAAAGACTTCTATTTTCATCTGTTCACATTTCTTGAGTACTTTTTCCATTGTCTGATCGTTTGTCTTAAGGTTCTTTCCCAATATCTTCTTTTGTATTGAGTTGTTCTGTATCTCATCTTCCAGCACACTGATTCTGTCCTCAGCTCCTGTTATGTTGCTGGAGAGGCCATCCACTGAGGACTTTTTCAGTTGAGCTACCATGTTTTTCAGATCTGTTATTTCAGTTTGGAATTTTCTGATTTCTATCTTTGTGGTCTGTTCAGATCGACCTAGGCTTTCTTTGAGTTCTATGAACATCTTCCATATTTCTATTAAACTCCTTATCTGAGAGGTTAATCAGATGGTTGGAATTTTCTGGGTCATCAGAGCTATCATCTTCATTCTCTGTGCATGGTGTTTGCCTGCGAGGTTTCCCCATTGTCATGCTTGTAGTGTGATTTATTTCTCTGTGTTGTGGTGGGGTTCATTGGTTAGAAAGAGTGCGCAGCCACGAGGGGAAGCAGTGTGGCCGTGCTCTTCTGTGGCCTGTAGGTGACAGTTTTTTGGGTGCTCTTCCTAGCCCTCTGAGGAGAGCTTCATGGATTCAGAAAGGAGACACAAGCAAAGCCAACAGTTCCCTTCAAGTTATCACAGTCATCAAGGACACAGCATGGCAGAACCTCCACAGTCAGAGGATTCAGCTCTCTGCCTGGCAATCCCCACAGCCAGTCCTTACTCACTCGGTCTTTCTTGGCTTCTCAGCCTGAGCAGCACCAGGATGCAGGGTTTTTTTTTTGTTTTGTTGTTTGTTTTTTTTTTTTTTTTGGTGTCCTTCCTAGCCCTCTGAAGAGAGCTTCCGATATATTAAATTCTTAATATCATGTACAAGAGATTGACATTTCTTGAGAGTACATACTCCTTTGTCCTGCTACCAATATGCCACAGATAAATGAGGTCTAGTATTTGTCCTATCTGAATTTTTTAGCATCATACCATTTAGTTTTATTTTTTATTGAAACTGTTTTTTTTTTTCAAATTTGCAGCAAACTGAATGATTTCATCTTTTCTTACAGTATTTTATTGTGCATGTTTATTATAATTTTTATCAATTCATCTATTTTTGGACATATGAGTTATTGTTATATCCTGGCTATTTTATTAAGTAAACACTGCAATGAACATAGGTGTGTAGACATCTTTTCCAATGACTATATTTGTGTTTTGTAAATGCCAAGAAGTATAAGTGTATGGAAATTCTAAGTCTTTATTCTCACTTTTTTATGTGGTTATTTTTTTTGGGGGGGGGGCACCACCAGGTGATACACAGGGGTTACTCCTAGCTCTGCACTCAAAAATTGCTCCTGGCTTGGGGGACCATTTGGGATGCTGGGTGATTGAACTGTGGTCCATCCTAGGTCAGCCACATGCAAGGCAAACGCCCTACTGCTGCACCACCTCCCTAGCCCCATATTTTCACTTTTTAAAATAATTTTAGGACTCTAATTACTATATTCCATAGTATCTTACAAAAATATTCTTACCAAAGGTGAATGAAAATTAAATTTTAATTATATCCCTACCAATTTTTGTTACATTCTATTTTGACAAATTTTTCCAATCTGCATGATATGTAACATTCTTACTGGTGCGGAAAGCACCAGTTTTGCATTTTGTTTTGATTTGTATTTCTCTAATAAATGGCATACAATAAGCACATTTTCATATGCTCAATGACCACCTCTTTATAGTCTTAATGGAAATATAATTTTAATCAAATGTAGCTACTTCTTGATGAGAGTTATTAGTGTTTCTCTTATTGATGAAGTCTATGAGCAAAGATATATCTTGGACATAAGACCTTTTTCTGATGCATTGTGTTTAAGTATTTTCTCCATTGTTTTTCATTTGAGCCCAAGTTTCTTCTACCATGTATAAAACTTTTTAATTTAATGTCCTATTTGTTGATCTTATTTTTGTTTACTTTACCAATGAAATCAAATCATCAAAATCACATCTGAGGTTTATATTTTCAAGAGTTCAGCTTACATGTACCTCTATATATTTTAAATATCTGTGCTAATTACAAATTATTTGATACATTTTTAATTAACGTTTCTATATATGCTGAGATATAAATCTAGTGCAATGCTTATAATTATATATGGGTGTGTGATAGAGAGTATAGAGACCTCTCAAGCAGTATTCTAGAGATCCAATAGCCCCAACTTCTGGCAAGGGACACCTTAGGCTCAGTAGAGGGGCTCAAAGCCTTCTTGAATCTCTCCCACACTATTCCAGAGCCTGCAGGACTGCACCTGACATTGCTCATAGGACCAAGTAATGCTGGAAATCAGACCTGGGTCAAGCATACTATTTGTTATTATAGAACTCCACTCCTTATTTTTTTGAAAAATTGATTAAAATGTGATTTTTCTAATACTATGAGTCGAAAAGTTTCATATCTAATTAAAAAATAAACTTCCCATAAATATGACGGTTTTTCTTTGGACTCAATTCTATTACATTGATCAGAGCATATTTTCTAGTATCACACAGTTTAGTTTTAATATAATTTTTATTTTGATCTTAGTGGTTTACATATTGTTGATGATAATATTACAGGTTCACAATAACATAAAATCAGGGGGGTTCCCATCACTGATTTGTCCTCCCTACACCTCCGTGTTCGTCCTACCTCCCATATCCTCCACCCTCACCCCCGGGGCTGAAAGAAATTGTGGTCCCCTCTATACCTAGCTTGCTACTTAGTAATCTTGGTCTTGGTGCTCCCTTATTTACTCCTCTAACTGGGAGGAAGGACTACATAGTTCAAGTTATGTGGTTTTATTTGAAGAAGAGAAAAGTAATAAACTGAGGTAAAAGTCTAGAATGCCAAAAATGGGTAGAATCCTTCTAGAGGCTCTCATCGTTGGTTTGAGAGATGAAGGAGAAAATGAAGGTGAAACACCCCAACAGTACAAAAAGAAGAGTCAAATATCCAGTGAGCACTCCAGTGATAACGATAGGCACCACAGAAAAAGCCATGGTCTTGAGTTAAAAAGCATGGCAGAGCACCTAAAGAAAGAAAAGAAAAGAAGAAAAAAAAAACACAAAATAAATATAAATGGGGACAACAGCTTCAATAACCACACCAAAACAAAGCAATCGACAAAAAGTAGATAGGTAAATAAAAATAAAAACAACAATAATAAAAAATGAATAAAAATAATATATAAAAGTTTTTTTTGTCCTTTATGTCTTTTTTTTCCCTCCTGCACTGGCACAGTAAATATTGGGGTCATTCAAAAAGGAATTCACTTGGCCTTAGCGCTATAGGATTTCTCCACCCTTGGGGTATATTGTCACGGGATTAACTATAGACCCGTTCAGGTTCATTTACTCTATCGGTGGTGCTTTCGTGGTGTTTGGAAAACTTCTGCTCCATCCTGGGTGATGAAATAAGACCTCTGTATCTATAGATCTCAGTATCTGCACAGGTCCAGGAGTGGGACTTATGATGAAGTCTTTCTTTGTGGTTCTAGAAGTTCTGTTCCCTCAGTGTCATTTTAATCCATCTTATGTGGTTGGTGGTCTTGGTCTTTGCACTGATCCTAGGGTGGAACCTAGGATAGTGTCTTTCATTGTGTTTCCAGAAGCCCCATTCTGCTGCGATTGTCTCTGCTGGACCTTTGGAACTGTGGATCATGGCTATTGTGTGGGTCATAGTTCAAACCCTAGACTAGGGTTTTTTTTATTGGTCTCAAAATACATTTAGTCCAGTCATGGTTCTAGCAGCCAGTCATCTGTAAATCACAATCTTGGCTTTTGGACCGACCAAAGGGTGACAAGTCTTCTGATTTTGTCTTATCATTAGCTGGTGAGGTAGGATAACCTGTTTTTAGGTCAAGTTGTTCCCATTTTATTTGTTGTCAGGATATCATATTAGAACTGGCCTTTGTTGGTGGCCCAGAGGTATTAATGATAACCCTGATGGGATTTGTTTCCTGTAGCTGTTGTGAAGAACTGTGTCGATTTATGTCTTGGATCCAGGGTTCAAGGCTGGACGGATGGTATCTAATCACCTGAGGTATAAGTTGGGTTCACGTGACATATTTTCAAGGTAGGAGATATCCCTGTATTGTAAACAAGTATGAGTTCTTATTTCTAGTAGATAAGAGCTCTTTGTTATATGTAAGATTTCCCCTTTTTTTAGTGTGCTTTGCAGGAAGAAATGGTGCTACTTTATATTGTCGGTGCATTTGGGGCTGGACAGAGAAGAAACAGGTCACACATCCAAACAAGATAAAATTAGGAATAAAAGTATATGTGCTCACATATGTATACGTAGAACAAACATTTAAAAATGAATTTACAAAGTAATTAAAGGAACCATGTGATGCATGAGACTACCTTACTTTTGGGGAAAAGCAGGTAAAGAGGTGGTGCAATACCAGTCTTATACTTATGTTGGAAGTATAGGTTTCCCCATTGTCTTTTGGGATTTTCTTTTGGTGTGTGGGTTCCCAGGCACCTTTCCATCACTCCCCCTGACCTTCTTGAGGATTTGTGGCAGGAAGGTCTTGTAGGAGTCCTTGCATTGGGGATACATTTAGAGCTAAGTCTGGTTTCAAGTAACTGTCCACGGTGGGGGATTTGGTAGGGAGGGCCGTGCAGCATGAGTCCGCAGGGGAGTTGGCTCCCTTTTCTTGTGGGAGCGAGGTGTGGGTTTGACTGGGTGTTCCTTCGCTTGGGTGCTGGGTACTGGTTCGTTGGGGTAGGAGGTCAGTCTTGATGCCTAATGGATTAAGAACTAAGGGTGAAGAGTTTTAATACGGTGGGAGGTCTGGGTGGGATTGAGGGATGAAGGGATAGTTGGATTTCCAAAGGGGGGAAAGGGGAAAGTATATGGAAGGGGTAGGAAAAAAGAAAAGAGAAAATACATTAGAAAGAAAGGGAGAAGAGAAAAGAAAAAAAGAAAAGAGAAAATAAAAAAGAAGAAAAAAGAAAAGAAGAAAAGAAAAGAAAAGAAAAGAAAAGAAAAGAAAAGAAAAGAAAAGAAAAGAAAAAGAAAAGTAGTGAGAAGAGAGGAGATAATAGCAAGGGAATGCTAGTTTGCTTGAATGTGTTTGATGAGTAGGGCCTGTAGTATAAGTCTGTACATCACAGTTGCTGCTTTGGTGGTCTGACTGGTCACATGCTTCAAATCCTAAAAGAAGGTATAACCTAGAGATAAAGTGTATGTTAAAGAGTTTTCTCGGGACATTCTCGTAGTGCATGCTGGGTATGGTATCTCCTGTGACTGGGCCCCAAGATGCCATCTTAGTTTGTCCATCCTTTATATCCAAGAACACCTGTGGATAGAAAAGCTGAGAGGTTATTTTAAATATAGTAGATAAAGGCATTAAAACATAGTGTTACAGAATGTTTCCTTTGGAGTCAGTGATTTCCTGTGGTATACTTTACCTGTGATCCTGTATACAGTGGTCCTCAAACTATGGCCTGTGGGCCACATATTGTATTTGTATCTGTTTTGTTTCTTCATTGCAACATAAGATATATGCAGTGTGCATAAGAATTCGTTCATAAGTTTTGTTTTTTACTATAGTCAGACCCTTCAATGGTCTGAGGGACAGTGAACTGGTCCCCTGCTTAAAAAGTTTGAGGACCCCTGCTGTATAAAACAAAATAATATCCCTAGTAGATAAGAACTTGTTTTTACAGGTAAAATCTCCCGTATTTTTAACGTGCCTTTGCAGGAAGAAGTGGTGCTACATTATAGGAGTTTCTTTTTTTTTTTTTTTTTTTTTTTTGCCGGGATTTGAACCTCCATCCTTCTATGAAAATACCCTATGTCCAGGCTATCTCTCCGGCCCCTCTTTCTTTTTTTGGGGGGGGGCCACACCCATTTGACGCTCAGGGGTTACTCCTGGCTATGCGCTCAGAAATCGCCCCTGGCTTGGGGGGACCATATGGGACGCCGGGGGATCGAACCGCGGTCCGTCCTACTCTAGTGCTTGCAAGGCAGACTCCTTACCTCTAGCGCCACCTTCCCTGCCCCCCTCTTTCTTTTTTAAATAGTATCTTTATTTAAACACCATGATTACAAACATGATTGTAGTTGGGTTTCAGCCATGTAAAGAACACTCCCTCTCACCATTGCAACATTCCCATCACCAATTCCCCCCATCTTCCTCTTCCCCCACACCCCTGCCTGTATTTGAGACAGACTTTCTATTTCTCTCCCTCCTTAATATTATCATGATAGTTGTTAGTGTAGTTTGGGCCATACCTAGCAGTGCTCAGGGATTACTCCTGGCTGGGCTCAAGAATCACTTTTGGCAAGCTTTGGAGATGATATGGGATATTGGAGATTGAACCTGAGTTTGCCACTCGCAAGACAAACTCATGTGCTCCAGACCTATACTATCTTTTTCTAATATGCAAATAATCTCTACATATGAATTCTTTTCAAAAATTTTATTGAAATCCCACACTGTAAGAATTTTAGAGAAATTAATACTTTGTTATTCTGTGCTACACTATTCAGAGAATCCCACATTGCCAAATCTTATACTTCTAGTATAGAACCTTTGCTTGTATCATCTGATATTTATAGCTGTGAACTTTGTATTTAGGAATTCAGTTTTGGAATGCTTCCATTGATATCAAACTCTTCTTCTTAATATAGAAACAATGTCAAAAGTTCCAATGACTTGGCATTATGAATCTAAATATTAGAGAACAGTTAATTTATGTTCTCAGTAAATATATATTTCATTGCAAATGAATTTAAGGTGGCTAATTAGAATTTTTGTAGAGACATCCCAAAAAGTTAGATTCTTCATAGAAGTACAATCACAATAGGTTAAAAATGAAAAATGTCATACTAGGCCAATGACTTAGTCTATTGAGATTATAATTCCTTTTCACTGTCAATGAGGAAATGCACTTGCTGAACTAGGAGTTCTATAGAGAGGGTTAACTGGAATCACAAATCTAAAACATTTTCACCAAAACTGAAGTCTAAGATACCTTCATTGATGTGTTAATTATACTAAAACTATAATAAAGAAAAACTGGTTCCTCAAGAAGGTAGGTTGAGAATTGCTAAGGCACTTGAATCATTTTACTTCTTGATGCATAGCTTCATGTAAAATGTTTCTATTTGGGATTTATCTATAAAGAGGATTGGCAATTGATATTTTAAATAAATGCATTCACATATTCAGCCAGTTTTACCACATTTTATACACAAAAGACATCGAGGTTAATGCTAAGTTGACTTTGTACCTTGTGGAGGCAAGAAAGAGAATCTCATAAATACACAGGCATAGGCAGACATAAAGGCATGCTGTGCAGTGACAGGTTGCCAAAGTTTAGAAGGAGGCATGGTTCATGTGAGATGGGTCAACAAGCTTGCCTGGAAAAATGACCTTAGAGTTAATGTCTGAAGTTCATGGTGAAGTTAACTGTACGAATGAGGGGAGGTTGTGTATAACAACTTCAAAATTATATGTAACAATTGTGTTCAATACTACCAAATACATTATAATTGTAGCAAATTTACAATACTCTTGTAGATATAATAGACAGGGAATGACATTTTATATTCTGTGTGGTCTTCAAATATTATTTCATTTTCATTTCACTTTTCTAATTATTCAAATACCAGCTGCACATAATATAAAGATAGTCAGCTCTTTTTCAGTCTCATGAAAACGAGTATATGCTGGATAAATTGTGCCCTGGAAAAGGTCTGAGTTAGATCAGTAGTATTAGCCTATATTACGTGTTCATATTTTTTCTTTGTTTTTGTTTTTTGTTTTTTTTTTTAATTTATTTAAACACCTTAATTACATACATGATTGTGTTTGGGTTTCAGTCATGTAAAGAACACCACCAATCACCAGTGCAACATTCCCATCACCAATGTTTTTTTTTTTATCTTTTCTTTTTGCTGTACGCATCAGTTCTCAGAAGTTATTCATTATTCTGTACTTAGGGATCATTCCTGGTGGTTTTGGAGAGCAATATGAATGTCTTAGTTGGCCACATGCAAGGTAAACACCTGCCCACTGTACTATCTCTCTGAACACATACGTTTATATTTTTAAAGCTCAAGATTAATAAATTTAGGGCTTTTTTGTTTTTTTTGTTTTGAGTCTTTGTATTTTTGCTTTTTTGGTGATGCTCAGAGGTTACTCCTGGTAATGCGCTCAGAAATCACTCTTGGCTTGGGGGTCCATATGGGATGCCTGGGGATTGAACCATGGTCCATCTTAGGTTAGTGTGTGTAAGGCAAACACCCTACTGCTTGTGCCACCACTCAAATGCAGAGATACTAAGAAAAAACATACTAATATGCTTTATTTTGAGAAATATAATCACTGGAGAATAAATTATTTTCAATATAATTTTGTGCAGCTTGTCAATTATGCATGGTCAGTCAGGATGATCAATGGTGCTAACCACAGAATAGGGCATGCCTACCCCAGACATTCTGAAAATTTGTCAAGGCTCAGTGTCCTTTGAAATATCATTAAGTGTAGGATAAAAAGAACAAATGAATATGTCAAAATATTGTGAGTTTCTCAACATTGAGCTAAGGTTTTCATAACCTATTTTGTATTCAATTATTTTTAAAGGAAGGGATTAAATTGTTTGCTTTGGTAGCACTACTAAAGAATAAAAACATTTTTCCTGTTCTGTTTTTGATTAAGTCATTAGTTATATATTGTTTCATTGAAGATTCCAGTTGAAGTAGCACATTTGGCACCAAAAGTTCTTTCAAATATGGCTGGTGTACACTAATCAGATGTTTAATTCATCTGTCAGCTTAAACATATAAAAGACCTACCATATTTTCTGGCATATGAGACAACTTTTGAAACAAAAAAAAAAGTCAATCGAAAATTGGGGGTCGTCTTATACACTGAGTATATCCCAAAAATGTTTCAATGTGCTGCTAAACGAAAATTGTCTGAATACTGCCACAAAACTTGATCCTGCACCAATCACTGCAAGGCTGCTCAGACCACCTCTCTAACTCCGCCAATCTAAGCATGTTTTTTATGCATGCAAAGTAGACAATGTTCTGGACCCGAATCTACACTGTAAAAAGCCTGCTCAGATAGGCCAGAGTCAGAGAGGAAGTCTATTACAGTATAACCTTTGAACCTTTGCTTGTTATGATTGGCTCACTGTGGTACATACAGTTGCAGCACAGGAACGTTCTGTCTAAAACAGCGAATATAGATCTAAACCTATGTTTTAACTGCAAAATTAGGGGGTTATCTTATATGCCCAGTCATCTTATATGCCAGTAAATATGGTATATTAGTTAATACTTAAATTTTGTTAAAGATTAAATATTTTAAAATAATATATAGACATGTATTTAGTTCTTGGGCAAATGAAATGTTCTTGAAGTTCTGGTGTGATAAGACTGGGTAGCATAATAATAATTAAGCATTTATTATGCATTCCACATGCCTTGCTTTTAATGTTTCATAGTCCTTAGAAGTTCTCCATTTTCTGTCCCATTTAGGAGATGAGTAAATGACACAAAGAGTGTTGAAATGTCTTAAACAAATTTTCTAGTACATTGGATCACAGGTCTCTGTGTCTTTAATTGCCCCTTATATTTAAATTAATAATAGCCATTCACATTCCCTCAGACTTATTCTCTTTTTTAAAATTACTGTTAATCACTTATCTACTCAAGTTTCTTTAGTCACAGCCTATGTAGTCCAGGAAATGGCAACCAATTCTGATAAAGGAATCTGAAGTATGTCAGAACTTGCTAGTGTCATGTCCTGTCATAAAATAGAGGATGGGGGGCTAGATTATACAGATCGCTATCTTACCCCAAACATTACAGCTGATCTTAAAGACAGGTTCCTATGTTGACATCTTTCCTGTTTTGTCCTTTAAAGACTCAGAACCTCACCCTGCCTCATACCAAGTTGGGACCTTGGAATTCCATAATCCTGTACTCTCTGGATTTTCCCTCACATTGTGTATTTGGCCTTTCCAGATTTGTCCTCAATAATTCCATTAGACTGTCTTCCTTGGTCAGGTCTCTACACCTATTTACAGAGCTTTTATTCCATAAGTGTAATTATAGACTGTTTAGATTGGAAACAAGTAATAACCAAGAAATTAAATATGCTGGTAGGGGTGTTGAGACTAAGAAGCATTGTGGTTCTTGGGAGAAGTAGGTGAGTAAACTGGTGATGATGTGGTATTGAAAACCATTATCAACAGTTTTGTAAGTAACAGAATTTTTTATAATTCTGTGATTCTTTATAATAATGTTTTAAATATACATAATAAATATAATTCTTTTTTTTTCTTTTTTTTTTGGTTTTTGGGCCACACCCGGCATTGCTCAGGGGTTACTCCTGGCTGTCTGCTCAGAAATAGCTCCTGGCAGGCACGGGGGACCATATGGGACACCGGGATTCGAACCAACCACCTTTGGTCCTGGATCGGCTGCTTGCAAGGCAAACGCCGCTGTGCTATCTCTCCGGGCCCTAAATATAATTCTTTTTAATAATAAATAATAATTTGTTTTAAATATATATCATGATAAGATATTTCCATGTCTTATAATATCACTTTCAAACTGTGAATATTTTATTAAAAAATAAATGCTGTGGGACAAATTCAACGCATTACCCAAAGTAAAAGACTGACAGGTTGTTCCCAACAAGATTGCACATAGGTACTAAAACGTTACTGTTAATTCCTAACCACCAGTGTACACATCCATATTCTTCACTATGGGCTTACCTCCAACTTCTTATTCCTAGATGTGACATTACTTACCTTTGTGATTTTAGAATTCCAGGGAGAGATGGCTTTTCCTCTTTAAATGGCCTAGAGGGGTCAAAGAGACAGAATAGGGTTGAGGTGCTTGTCTTACATGAAGCCTACCTCAAGAGCTGTCTGTAGTGTTAGTTGTGCAAAAAGCCAGGAGAAAGCCTTTAGAACAACAAGTGTGGTCCCCAAACAAACAACAACAAAATGACTTAGAACATTTTTCATATGCATTTCCCGTTCTTAGCATGAATGGGAAAAAAGGAAGGTTGTGTGATATCAATGACTTCCATATTGTCTATCACAGCTTAGATACTTTGATGACACCTCCTCTGACACCTTCAAATCCAGATAAACTCTTTTCTTCCATTCTATTTTGTAAGGGGTTGTTGATTAAATAACCTATTACCATTGGGGTATTAATGTTAATCTATTGGAGCTCCTAAATTTATATATTTCTATATAAGAAAATATGAATTATTTCTTTATATTTTCTTTCTTGTTTTGAGTGACATGTGACTGTGTACAGGGCTTACTACTGACTCTATGTACAAGAATAACTCCCATGTGGTCAGGAGATGATATGTGATGTATGGATTTGAACGTAGGTCAGCAGCAGCTAACAAGATCCTTTCTTTGGATTATCTCTCCAACCCTCTATAGTGTTTCTTAACATGGTCACTCCATAAATGGCAAAAGCACAAATAGCACAATTAGTTCTAGTTGAATAATTAATGAGTTTTATAGTCCAAAGAACTAAATGAGATTATCTGATAGAATAATGTAAATAAACCAAATGAATTAGTATTAATATGGAATTATAGTATGGATCTTATAGTTATCTTAATCCTACATTAGCAGGGGATTATAGAAATTCTCTTAACTGAGGATATAAAAAAAATAGAAGTTTTGGTGTCAAGGCCTTTGTAAGTAAATTGATGAGCATAGAGCCCAATTTCTATATTAGAAAGACTGCCCAGGTGAATCTGATAATCATTGCAATTTAACCCCAATATAGATCACTGTGGTTTCTGGCAGGAATGACAACTTGATTCTCTCTTTGCTTATTAATCAAACAGGCAGAAAAGTGTCTCCAAGGTTATTTCTTTTACCATATCATATATCATTATTGGCTCCGGCTGCCTAGGCATTTGCCTCTTAACCATTTTCTGCCCGTTGGGTTTGGACATATGTGTGCATAACTATGTGGTGTAGGCATTTCACACTTTGAAGTTTATTTGCAGAAATGCTGTCTGCTCTAAATCAGAGGCTGCTATAGTGGGAACACAAATCAGTAAAGCATGCTTGATCAAACCTCTGAGACATTGCTACAAGTGTTAAGTAAGTTTTTAAAGACTTGCCAAGTAGCAAATGAAAAAACAGTTGCTGGTTTCAGAAATATTTTGGAAGTGTCTGGTAATTCAAATTTAGCAGAGGAGGTAATTTTACTTATTGAACAAAAGTGATTTATAAATACTCTTGGAAAATGAAGCAGCTGGACCAGCACGGGACTTGAATATTTTACGATTTTTTTAACTGATCGCCAAGTTGACTCAAAATAAAAATGAATAGTTTTGATTTTGGGGGGGGTTACCAGTAAAGCCTCAAAGAGTTTCTACATAAACTTTATGTTGATTTATTTTCTGTATATTTCTTATTATCTAAATAAAAAGGGATCTCATATTTGATCTTTCTGAATTAAGGACTCTTACTCACTTTATTGGCTTTATATGGAGACACATAAGTCTTCAGATATACAAATGTTAGGTTATTAGTCAACATCTCTAATGCTTCCCATCATTGTAAATATGCATATAATATTTATGTTTATTGAAGTACAAGACGTTGTTCAAAAAATGATAAAATCAGTCTTGGAATAAAAGACAGTCCAGTGGTGAAGATACTTGCCTTATATGCAGTAACACTAGTTCAGTCTCTACTGCATGTGTTCTTCTCAGCCAGAGCCAGAGCACTGAGCTCTGAGCACTACTGGGTGTGAATCCCCCCCGAAAAAGAAAAACCAGAAATTTTTGTTTGTTTATTTTGGAACCAAACTTTATGGTGCTCAGTGCTTACTCCTTACTCCTCAGGGATCACTCATCCTGACAGTGCTAAGGCTATCATATGAGGTGTTAGGAAATAAACATGGGATGTCATATAAGGCAAACTCCCTACTTAGGGAAATTAGTCTTAAGTTATTGACCATTTTAGGAATGGATTTGAAGGAGAGTTGAGGTATCAGATCCAAAATAACTATCACAAAAAGATATAAGAACTGAGAAGATAGTTTCATAGACCTGAGAGATCCACAGAATGGAAAGAAACATCTAATTTTTTAGAACCTGGTCACGTAAGCAAAGAGCACAAAACAGGGATGTTTTTGTTTTGGAAATGTTTTATGTATAGAGTCTTTTGACTATTGCTCTAATTATTTCAAACCACAAAAAATTTTCATGTTTTTTATTAACAAAATGTTTCCCAAAAATCTCTTTTAGATGTGAAAATGCTAAATTTTCCTAGTTAAAATATATATTAATACATAATATATTTTTAATTTTTATTGAAATCATTGTGATTCACAAAGTTCTTCATAGTTGCATTTCAGACATAAAAGGTTTCAGGGTTAATCCCGTCATCAGTGTCGACTTCCCTCCACCAATGTTCCCAGAATGCATCCCTTGCATGCCATGGTGATTCCCTCCCCAACTGCCAGCATAACAGGCCCATTTTAAGTTTTGATTGTTAAAGTTTGGTTCTCATGATTTCACGGTTGTTAACTCTAGCTTAAATATTTAGTTTAATGCATAATATTTTGCAAAAAAAAGAAAAATAAAGAGCTCTTTTAACTAGCCCATAACACTTCTTTTTCCTTGAAAACAGATTTAAGCTCAGGCTTGGTTTGAAAACACGAAGTCCATGCTTAAAATATGAAAGAAAATAATATGAATGGTCACTGTATGAATAAAATAAAATATATAAATTGAACTTCACTGTAGATCTATGCTGAGTATAATTTTATCAATATTTATTGAGTTCTCTTATGTGGCAGGAACAATAGTAAATCCTAACAAATATTGACATAAATAGGACATAATCCCTGTACAAAATAACTTGAATTTCAAATAGAAAGATAAGTAAACACATAAGCAAAATATTCTGTAATCAATGAACATTGAGGGAGTTAGAGAAAGAAGTCATTTTTTTTGCTTATTTTTCTTCTAGTGCACACTAATCTTCCATTCCTTCCATTCCTTCCATTATCCTCCCTTCCATTCCATGTGACTTGGTCTCAAGAGTCATTCCTTAAAGTGAAATACAGTTCCAGAAGGTGCAACGTTTTCACCTGTAGCCAGGGCATATGCACAAACACGTAAGCAATCAGAATGATTGTTTTTCATTTGAAGGAGATAGATCCAAAGGAACTGTTCTAAAAGATAAGCTGTAGCTTTCTTTTTATACAAATTTTAGTTTTAAAGTTAAAACCATAGCCTCCTTTCAAATTAGAACTCTTAACGTTATCTAAAAGACAATTTTGCAATACCACAATAAGATGAAACAACTGAAAAGTAGGACAAAAATGAATCATGTAGCTCATTATTTTCATTCTATATGCCAAAATAAATAAAATTGATGGGGTCAGAGACAAAGACAAAAATTAAGGCAATTGACTTCTATGTGACCAAACCCAATAAATCCTCAATGTCCTTAGATTCACCTGAGCACTGCTAAATAACATATAGTTTCCATACAGTAATGTCTATCTAATTTTAATAAATTTATGTGAAAATTATTGAGTATTTTAAAGTTTACTATACTATTATATAAGATTATTTTTTATGGAAAGCATAAATATGAAGTTTTCAGTGAAAAGAACTTTTGTCAGTTTCTTTTTTATTTTCTTACTTTCTGTCGGTTTTACTCTCATTTTTTCCAGTTTTAACAAATTGACTCTCTCATTCTTAAATGAGTTATGATGACCAGAGTGAGGGAAAGTCCTGGACCCTGTGCTAGTGTCTCCTGAGGAGGCAGTCAAGAACCTAGGACATAGATGTATATGGGATCTATAGGATGTTAGATAACTCAAAAGACTTGCATTTTCACATTTTAATTAATGTGAAATGAATATCAATTAATTGCTTGTTATCTGTTGTTCTAGAGTTAAGGAACCATTCCTGAGTGCTACTGTACACCTAAAACGTGCATGTTTTAAGCCAATGTTTAATCAATACAAATTTCAGTTAAAAATGAAGCTTACAGAAATATCTGAACTCAACTGTAGAACACAGTTATACTTCTTAATTTGGCATCTTTGTTTGACCATTAGGTTCTAACAGACAGCACCCTCTCTTTGCCATGATGCCAGTAGGCCAAAGTGGAGATACTTTCTTTTTTTCTTTTTTTTCCTTGGTTTTTGGGCCGCACCTGGTGACACTCAGGGATTACTCCTGGCTATGTGCTATGCACTTAGAAATCGCTCCTGGGTTGGGGGACCATATGGGACGCTGGGGGATCGAACCTTGGTCCGTCCTAGGCTAGCTCAGTCAAGGCAGACACCTTACACCACTCCTGCCCCTGTAGACACTTTCTGATCCTGCAAGAAGTTTACTTCGATTTTCTCAAAAAAATTTCAATGGCTTCATCTGAGTCATTGAAATAGTTTGTTTCATATTAAATAACATGAGCAGAAATAGAAAACAAAATTTTAACTAGTAAACACGAAAAATAACTCTTGCCATCCAGAATAAGATGTATTAGAAAATGAAAGTTTCCATGAAGTTTGATTTGATTAAACTATTTATTTTTTACCATGTTTACTCTCAAAGTTAATTTTATTATTTTAAATTAAGAAATTTGTACAAATATGTAAATGTCCATTTTCTAATTCTAGATTTGTTGCTTATTTCTGAAGTACAGGGAAAGATTTAGCTACTTTATTTTTTCTTGTTTTGACCTTCATTTCTCAGTCTTCCATATTTCACAGTAAATTTTGGAAGATCAGACTTATACCTGGAATTGCTCTTTGACTTTATTTGTAAATTCTTGAATAAAATACACTTTAAGGGAAAACAATGTAAATCAGTATATGGCTTTGTATAAGAGCACACCAGGTAAATAATTCAATAATATTTTAATGTTCAGGGATATTTTCTTGGGTGAATAAATATATATGTGTTTATTAATAACTTTGTATCATGTTTAATTTTTAGGATGAATTGCCCTTGAACTATTTCTTTTTTTGTTTATTTGATTTTTGGGCCACACCTGTTTGATGCTCAGGGGCTACTCCTGTCTAAGCGCTCAGAAATAGCCCCTGGCTTGGGGGAACCATATGGGACGCTGGGGGATCGAACTGCGGTCCTTCCTTGGCTAGTGCTTGCAAGGCAGACACTTTACCTCTAGTGCCACCTCACTAGCCCCTCAACTATTTCTTAATATAAGGTAGCAAATGTAATATGTTATCATAGCATAAAGATTAAATAAAAGGATATCTATTTAACACACTGTAATTCAATATTTGAAGCTAGAAATATAGTACAGCAGGTAAGGCATTTGCCCTGCATGCTGCTGACCCTAATTTGGTCTAATGGTTTTTTGAGAATTACTGGGAGTCATGTTTGAGCACCAAGCCAGGAATATACCTGTAGTATTACTAGGAGTGGTCCTCAAACAAAAATAAAATAAATAAATGTATAAATATTTAGTGTTTATGTTCTATATTTTTAAGTAGGTATTTCCTCTTGAATTGAAATTTACATTTTTGCTTATCTTAATTGTCAAAAAGTGACTTGACAAAGCTTTCCTTTGTTGATAATTTAAAGATGACTATTTAGGAGCTGGGAGGCGCCAGTGGCCTCGGTGAGTGTGAAAAGCGAGAAGTGCTTGCCAGAGAGGTGGGGAGGTTGGGAAAGAGGCACCGGGAAGGTCACAAGCGGGCAGCAGAGCCAGGGAGCAGCAAGCAGCACCAGAGAAGTGGTGAAGTTGGGAAGGAGGTGCCAGGAAGCACACGAGCGGGCCAGAGAGCCAGGGAGCAGCAAGCAGTGCTGGAGAGGCGGTGAGGTTGGGAAGGAGGTACCGGGAAGGTCATAAGTGGACCACCATAACAGGTATCCCAGGAGGACCCTGAGTCCTGAGAGAGAGGCGAGAGGGAGCTCGAAAGCTTTCGCCAACTAGCTAACGTAGCATAGGCATCCTAGGGAGACAGAAAGCCAGGAGGAGCAGTGAATAGAGGGCCAAGAAGGAAGCACAGGCTGATTCCTAGGTCAGGGAGGTGACTCGAGTAGGCTCAATGGCTCTCTGCCACATTAGCCAGGAGCGAAACTACACTGTCTCACAGGAAAGAGAGGTGATCGACCAGGCTTGACTGGAGGATGGGGGAGGCCAAGCCTCAGCAACATACTCACCAGGAACAGCACTCCAGAGAAGAGACCCAGCCCCAACACAGGTGGCAAAACTAATCTTAATTCAGAAGGCAATGCACTCTAAGCCACACCAATATAAGCAAAGGAATATGGGTAGATATAGGAAGACCCTGAATCCAGGGGATATGGAAAGGATCCCTAATAAATTTCCAAGTCCTCCAAAACGCACAGACCCAACAGAAGATCTTAAATTAGCCATGAGGAATGAAATGCAAGCCATGGTAAAGACATGAAAGAAACACTAGCCAGCGAATACAAGAAATCCATGGACAAACAGATCAACCAACTAAAAGAATTGTTACAAAATATGAGAGACTCCATGCAAACAGAAAAAAGGAACTACATACAACCATGGAAAGCCAGAAGAGCAGAATTGCACAGCTCGAGAATCATATAGAACAATTCAAAGATAAACTGCAAAGAAAAGACAACAAAGAAGCCAACAGAGAAATAGAAGGTAAATCACTGGAAGTAAAAGTCCAGTATTTAATGAACAAAGAAAAAGAAACAATTTAAGAATTTTAAGTATACCAGAAGGGGAGGAAACAGGTAAAGGAGAAGAACAATTAGTCAGGGAAATAATAGCGGAGAACTTTCCCACCCTCTGGAAAGATGCAACTGAGCAAATCCAGGAGATGAAAAGAATCCCCAATAAAATAGACCCTAAGAAACCAACACCAAGACATGTAGTAATTCAAATGACAAGAAACAAAGAGAAAGGCAAACTACTTAAAGCAATAAGGGAGGAAAAAACCCTCACATACAAAGGAAGGATCATTAGAATCAAACCAGACCTCCTATATGAAATACTTCAAGCAAGAAGACAGTGGAACGACATATTTAAATACTGAATGAAAGAAATTTTCAACCTAGAGTCCACTATCCAGCGAAACTCTCATTCATATGGGAAGGAAGACTAAAATCATTCTCAAACAAAAATGAACTCGCATTATTTGCACACACACACACAAAAACAAAAAAAACAACTGACTCTAAATGACCTACTCAGAGACCAATTACACAATCCAAACCCCCAATTTTAATGACAACCACCCTAAACAACACAACTACACAAAAGCCCTCTCTGTCAATAATCTTAAATGTTAATGGACTAAACTCTCCCATTAAAAGACACATAATAGAGAACTGGATTAGAAAACATAAACCAGATTTTTGCTGCCTACAAGAAATACACCTACAAGAAACACACCTACAAGTACAAGATAGGCACAGGCTTAGAATAAAAGGGTGGAAATCAATTTTCCAGGCCAATGTAAATCAAAACAAAGCAGGGATGGCCATTCTGATATCAGACCAAATTGCATTCAACCTCAAGAAAGTGATCAGAGACAAAGAGGGTCACTATTTACTGATCGGGGGAACGCTAGACCAAGAAGTGCTAACACTGGTTAATATCTACGCACTTAATGCAGAGCCAGCAAAATATGTATGACAACTGCTTGCAAAACTGGAGAAACACATAAAAGAAAATGTGATAGTAGTTGGAGATCTTAATACTCCACTATCACCACTGGACAGATCCACCAGACAGAAAACTAACAAGGAAATAAGAGCCCTAAATGAAAAACTAGAAGAACTAGGACTAATAGACTTATATAGGGCCCTCCACCCCCAGAAAGCAGAATACACATTCTTCTCAAGTCCACATGGAACCTTCTCCAGAATAGACCATGCCTTAGAATGCAAATCTAACCTGCATAAAATCACAAAGATAAAGATCATAAGAAGCACTCTGTCAGATCACTATGCAACAGAGGTCAAAATTGACTGTAAAAAGAAGCAATGGAGAAAATCCAACACCTGGAGATTAAACAACATGCTGCTCAAAAATAGCTGGATCAAAGAGGTACTCAAGGAAGAAATAAAAAGATTTCTTGAGACAAACGACAATGAAGAAACAACTTGTCAAAACTTGTGGGACACAGCAAAAGCAATAATCAGGGGGAAACTCATAGAAATACAATCCTATGTCAGGAAAGTGGAAAACGGCAAAATTAGCAGCTTAAAGGACCACCTGAAGGAGCTGGAACAACAGCAACAAAGAAACCCAAACACAATCAGAAGACAGGAAATAATAAAAACCAGAGCAGAAATAAACAACATAGAAACTAAGAAAACAATACAGACCATAAGTTGGTTTTTTAAAAGAATAAATAATATAGACAAACCACTGACAAGACTCACCAAAAAAAAAAAAAAAGAGGGAAAACACCCAAATAAGCAGGATCACAAATGAAAGGGGAGAGATTACAACAGAACTCCAAGAAATCCACCACATAATGAGGGCATATTATGAACAACTATACTAAATTAGGCTAGAGAACCCAGAAGAAGGTGACAACTCTTGGAAAAATTCCAGCTTCCAAGACTAGAAAAGGAGAACTTAGAAAGCCTAAACAGGCCAATCACCTTGGAGGAAATTGAAACAGTAATTAAGAAACTTCCCAAGAACAAAAGACCAGGCCGAGATGGTTTTACAGGGGAATTCTATCAAACGTTCCAAGAAGAATTACTTCCGGGCGGTGGCGCTGGAGGTAAGGTGCCTGCCTTGCCTGCGCTAGCCTAGGACGGACCGCGGTTCAATCCCCCGGCATCCCATATGGTCCCCCAAGAAGCCAGGAGCAACTTCTGAGCGCATAGCCAGGAGTAACCCCTGAGCGTCACAGGGTGTGGCCCAAAAAACCAAAAAAAAAAAAAAAAAAAAAAAAAAAAAAAAAAAAAAAAAAAAAGAATTACTTCCACTGACTCATAGGGTCATAGGTTTATTTTAATTTTATCTTTCTCTCTCTTTTTGCACTCCGGCATGATTTGAATTCAGAACTGAGACTATTGTGTGGTGCTTCTCTTTATTGCTGTAGGAATCACTGGATATTTAATTTGACATTTATTTTGTATTGTTATGGTGTTTCAATTACGTTTTTCATGTCCTCTCTCAAACTGAGGCAGATAGCCACTAGAAGGACTTCACCCATTTTAAGCATATTTTTTTAATTTATTTAAAAAATTTTATTCTTAATCTTTACCCATTCTATTGCCTTTCTTTCCCTCAAACAAAACCACATAACTCAATTTATCTAGGTTAGCCTCTCAACTAGAGGAAGAAACAAGGGAGGGCACCAGGACCAAACAGATGTATGATCACTGATAGTATGCTAGACAAAGAGGAGACCACCTACTCTAGCAGCCTGGGAGGTGATGGTGGGGGATATGGGTTGCAGAAAGGGAATGGAGAAGGGGGAGGACAAATTTGGTGGTGGGTATTCCCCTGATTCAATGTTAATATGTACCTAAAATACTAATGCGAAAGATATGTAAGCCACTATGATCAAAATAAAAGTTAAAAAAAAAAAGAAATAAAGAAAAAGACAGTATAGACACTAGTTGAATCTAGTCCTTTGGTATTCATGTAAGAAGGAGGAATTAACTTCTAATACATTCTTAGATATCAAAATACATCATTCTTCACATGATTATATAATCATCCAAGTAATTTTAATACTGAAAGAACTCATCTGTTACAGTTCTAAATGTTATTAAATGCATACTAATTTACCTTCTTGAATTCTCATCAAAATCATTCATTTTCTTATGTGATAAAGGAAATGAACAGTCCTGGATACTATGTTTATAGAAATTTTGAAATATTGTACCAAACTTTCTAACTGTTTTTAAATTTTTCCAAAGTTAACATGGCAGTAAATATAGTGATTACTCAAGATAGCATGTAACATTCATTTCTAGTGTAGTTTTATGTGATAAATTATACCTAAGGAATGCCTAACATATCAAACATTATAAATACTTGAAATGAAAAGATAAATAATTTTTGTTTTTTGTATTTTTTTTTGGTCACTCCCAGCAACACTCAGGGGTTACTCCCAGCTCTGTGCTCAGAAATGGCTCCTGGCAGGTTTGAGGGACCATATGGGATACAAACGTCCTACCTGCTATTGCTATTGATTCGGCCCCTAGAAATAATTTCTTAAATTTAAAAGGACATGTATCTTCTCATCTCTGGTTTTACATTTTTTTAATTAAGTATCTTGTTTGTCTTCATACCTCAGATGTAATTATGCGTGAGTTCTATTGTTCTATAATTTTTACTTCAGCCATCTCTACTGAGGAAGAATTAGTGCACTAAACGCCTCAAAATTGTGAAAATGGGCCCAGAGCTGTAACACAATGAGTAGGGCGTTTGTGACCAACCTGGGTTTGATTGCTGGCATTCCATATGGACCCCAAACAATGCCAGGAATGTCCTCTCAGCGAAGAGCTAGGAGCAACTCCTGGGTGCTGCTGAGTGTGGCCCAATAACAGAAAAAAAATTTTTTTGAAAGAGGGTGTTGGGGTGGGAGTGATAGCTCAGTAGTAGGGTGTTTGCCTTGCATGTGGCCGAACCAGGACAAACCCGGGTTTGAACCCCAGCAGCCCATATGGTTCCCCAAGCTTGCCAGATGCAATTTCTGAGAGTAAAGCCAGGAATAACCCCTAAACACTGCCGGGTGTGACCCAAAAAATAAACAACAACAACAAAAACAAAACAAAATAAAATAGAAAAATGTTTAAAAAAGTAATAATTATAATAAATTAAATAAAGGACGGGTGAGATATTACTGAAGTGCAGCATAGGTATTGCCGCTACAAAGCCATGAATTTTATCCCCAGTACTGTGGAGCACCAGTAAGTGTGGCTCCTGCAATATGGGAGAAAATTTAAAGCATTACATATGAGACTTTACTATTATAATAACTAACATACATACAAAAATGGTTCTAGGCCTGAAAATAGTAGACGACTACAGAATATGCCTTGCATGTGGCTGGCGCAGTTTGAGTTCCCAATGACCTTTACTGTCCCTTGAGCATCTCCAGGACTAATTCTTCAGTTCAGAGCCAGAAGTATCCTCTGAGTATCACAATATTTGATCCCCCCCCCCCCCAATTTAAGAAGTTGGTTCAGCCAAAACCTTAAAAATAGAGCTATCAGCCTGCACGTGGGTAAACAAAAATATGTAACAAATAATTGCATGGTAATAAGAGAAAACAGTTGTCAATTTTGCCAAAATCCCAGTCCATACAAAGTAAAAGATGTGGGCTTTATGATGCTCTTTGGAAAGTCAAAAGTATGGGACAACACATACAATAGTTTATATATCTCAACCAGTAAATACAAATAAGCCAATATATCAGTAAAATTAACAGACATTATAAGAACCATACTGAGTCTCCTCTTCAATTATCAATATAGTTTTGGCAAAAAAAGAAAAAGATTTGAGAACTTTTCTCAAAATTTGCTTTAATTTTATCATCTAAATCAAATCAATTCACTTCTGAGGTAGCTAGATTTCTTTGAACTGTGATTGTCAGCACACTTGCAGGTACTAAAATAATTTTAACTGATAGAAATTAATTTGTTTCTATTGGACAGAAATTAAGAACACTGTGCCCTGTGAGAAGACATTAAATGAGATGGCCCATATGAGGAAACTTTTTCAGGATTATTGAAGTGTAAGCAAACTTGAAATAATCAAATAAAAATAATTTTAGTGGGAGCTAAAACGTTTTGCAAGTACAATAGTCTCTAGCATTTCTGAACTTCTTAATCTATGCTTATTTTGTATCTTAAGCAAAACTAATTATGACCAGTGGGTTCCTCCTTCTCCAGCTCCAAATATTTTAGTTTTCCCCTGAGAAGATAAACTTCTCAGTACTTGGCATTACATATGATATGAAAGTCTTATTTACTCCTAGCTTCTACTCCATTACTTCAATATTTTTACACATTTTAATAATAAATTAACCTTCATATATATTAAAAATAGTAAAAAGGCAAAATATATCATGATTTGAGATGAACAATTTATTTTCATTTACAACAGCCTCTGTTTCATGATCACAGCTATAATTATGTACATTCTCATTGCTTAAGGTTTCCCTATTAGAAGCTTTAATCATCATATATTTATAAACCTCTCAGTAAAAGTTTACTTGTTATAGACAGTATAAAAAAGTTAGACTTTTCTTTCTGAATTTGGCTTATGTAAGGTTAATATATCCATAGAAGACATAAAAATAGAAGTATTATTTTTACACAGTGGTTCTTGATTGTTATTCACAATAATCAAGTCTTTATAGATAAATTGTTCTAACTCACCTCACATACATTCTTCTTCAATGTTCTGCCTTGGAATATTATACAAAATAAACATATTTCTATTTTACCCTCACATGGAGAACTGAATGTGTGCTATTCTTTCCCCCAACAATAAATATAATCAAGGGTCTGAAACCCTCACACAACCCTTAAGAGTAAGGCTTGAATGATCAATAATTTGTCTCTAATTTATTCCAGGATAGTCAATAATACTTCTATGAAAAGTCTCATTCATAATATATTTAAGCCAAAAGTACCTAACATATCTTTTCCCAGAAAGGAATCAGGATATTATGTGGATAATATCAACCTGTTGTCATTAAGTAAGCAGATATGCCTGGTATCATAAAATACTCAATTGATTTAAAATTAAGGTAATAATAATAAGAAAAAAACCTGGTCACTTATCTGGTTCTTTCTTGATTTGTTTCTTGCTTGAAGATCTCAGAAATGCTGCCTCAATAAGCACTATTTTCTTTTTTTTTGTTTGTTTGTTTTTGTTTTGTTTTGTTTTGTTTGTTAGTTTGTTTTGTCTTTGGGTCACACCCGGCAGCGTTCAGGGGTTACACCTGGCTCTACACTCAGAAATCGCTCACGGCAGGCTCGGGGGACCATATGGGATGCCAGGATTCGAACCACCATCTTTCTGCATGTAAGGCAAATGCCCCACCTCCATGCTATCTCTCTGGCCCCAATAAATACTATTTTCAAATCTAAAGATCTTGTACCCATACATATCAATTGCTTAGTCCTGTATTAAAAAATGGGAACTCAACATTTTTAACTTAAAGATATGGTAATAAATATAGAAACTAAAAATCCATTTATATACCAGTTTTATCATCCATTTCCTACTTATGTAAATATGCTGAGATTTTTATCTACAAGATAAAAATTTTTAAATAGTATATTTTTTCTTCTCAACTAAATGCAAATAACTTTCAACCCTCAAAATTAGTTATGATGCAGCTAGAAATATAATCACTTAGATTGTAAAATAAATACAAGGTTAAAGCAATGATATACATATAAAAGTATGCTCTAAAGGTAACTATATCTCTCGTCATCGCATTTGTACATAAGTTTTCTGTTAATGCTCTGTTATCTTAAATGTGTGATTCTTTCAATGGAGTACTTGATTTAGCTACTTTAGGTACTTGATTAATCTCCTGGAACCTCATTATTCTTTATCCTTTGGATTTATAATGATCAAATTCTTCTAGAACAGAGTAGATTCCTGACTTCTAGCTTAAAATATGTTCAATGATTTCTATATTAAAATATTCATCCGGCAATTCAACTTCATAGGTAATAATCAGCTAACTCATGTAATCTACTTTGTCCTCTCAGCCTCAGCTGTAGAGAAAACTTAGGAGAGAAAAAGTTGTTATGCCACTCAAAAATTTTCAATAGTGGGCACAGCGGTAGGGCATTTGCCTTGCACACAGCCGATCCAGGATGGATCTTGGTTCAATTCCCACATCCCATGTGATCCCACAAGCCAGGAGCAATTTCTGAGAGCATATCCAGGAGTAACTCCTGAGCATCACAGGGTGTGACCCAGAAAGCAAATAAAATTTTATATTTTTCTTCTTGTGAACGAAGAAGGATTCCTCATCAAATGGATGAGAAATTTCAATTTCTGCCTCTTATAAAATTCTCCAAATAGAAGGAAGAAAGAGGAAAAATAACCAATTATTCTTTTCTAAATAAAATTTTACTATTTTGATGCTCATTGCTGTTTCTCTTAATGAAGAAGGAAAAGCAAATTAGTAAGTCAAATAAACCTCTTTCAAAACAACAGTTTGAAGGATTTAAAACTCTGACTTGGATTCATTTGAATAATTTAATGTTTATTTATAAATTATCTTATAATTTATAATTATAAATTTTATGATTTTAATAATTTTATAATTTATAATTATAAATTATACTATGTCTCCTTAGCAGTTTTAGACAAGGGGTCAGTAATGTTGATTCCATATCATTGTTCACAAAACAAGTCCACAATGATAAAAGGCGGCCCTTCCATTAGACTACTTGTGGCAATAATTGCATCAAGGGAACATAATTGCCTTGAAATTCTGATACTTTCAAGTCTCATCTTAGAGAAGATAACCTTTTCAATTCTAAAGTTATTTGTTTTTAACTCATTTAACTTGTTCTCCAAATTACTTGATATAAATCATTCAAAATGAAACTGCCAAAGAGCCAATATTGTGGTTAGGACATAATTAGCACACTGCTACCTTACTTTTGGTATTTAGATACTTGAAATGCAAATGGACACCAAGAAGCTTGAGGTTTTGTTGAGATCATAGGCAAGTAAAAATTATTGTTTACTCTCTAAAGAAAGAACTCAAGAGTGATAATTAACATGTCTCCTCTAGTTTTCACAGTCCATCTCTAAACTAGCCTCTCCTAAACCCTTGAGGCAATCATTCTTAGAAAAACTGCTAAATGCTTAAGACCTTGTGTGGACTTTCACTTGTTCCAAATGACCCAGTCTTGCTTTCTAGCTATCTTATGATCAGTAGAGGTACAAGTAATATAACTCAGCACAAATAGAACAATCTTTACAGAAGATAAGTTAGCGTTACACGTATAAACTTTAAATGCATATCTTAATCCAGAATTTCAGTTTCTAAAAGTTAATATATATACATATTTGCCCACATGTGAAATGTTTAAATGTGAATGTTTAAATATATAGCCATAGCAGCATTGCATTTTGATAGCAACAGATGAGAAAGAATCTGTTTATCAATAAAGGGTTGGTTAAATGTATACACAGATAAACTAGAACACTCTTGCTGTGACAAATTAAAAAGAAGTAAATTCTTTTTTTCCTGATAAAAAATATCCTGAAATACATTGTTCAGGGTTTATAAGTAAAATGAAGATCATTAACTTTACCTTATAGAACACTTGGGATATAAAATAATGACACCTATTAAAAATAGAAAAATCGATTTGATCAATGGTAAATCTCTGAAGATTTAGTATTAGTTAAAGAAATAAAGAAAAGCAATGAAACTCAGTATAATATATGATTCTATGACTTTTCATGATGAAGTTAAAGTGATGTAAATTATTTGTGTAGAATAAGAATCAACAATAGTAATGAAACTACTTAGTTTATAAAAAGGGGCGGAAACAGGGGCCAGTGAGGTGGTGCTAGAGGTAAGGTGTCTGCCTTGCAAGTGCTCGCCAAGGAAGGACCACGGTTTGATCCCCCGGCATCCCATATGGTCCCCCCAAGCCAGGGGCAATTTCTGAGTGTTTAGCCAGGAGTAACCCCTAAGCATCAAATGGGTGTGGCCTGAAAAAAAAGAGGGGGGCGGAAACAATACATATTGAATCCATATATTGATATTCAAGACTACTTATATTGCATTCTAGGATTCTTCATAGATTATGTTAAATCTTTTTCTAAAACTCTTACATTGTCTAAAAATTTATGTTATTTAACATCGTACTTATAGCAAAAAGCAATGGATTGAACAGATCATTTGATTTTTCTGAGCTAAATTTCTTACTAAGCTAAAAAATAAAAGCTAGGCATAAGTGATCATTAATAGTCCTTCCTTCCAGAAATATTGAAGTATTCCTAGCCCTTATCATCATATGTCAAACTATATAAGTTTTAAAAATACATCAGAATCAATATATAAATTATAAATTAAGAAGCTAAGTATACTCAGATAAAATATAGCAACTTTTGTATTTAGCAAGATTTACAAGCTTTATAATCTTGGTGGTAATTTAACCATTAAAATATGTAGCTGAACTCTGCGAACACTGGTGAAGGGAGGTTGACCCTGGTAGTGGAACTGACCCTGATACATACATTTATGTCTTAAACTCAACTATGGAAAACTTTACAAATTACAATGGTTTCAAGAAAATATCTTTTAAAAAGATATCTAGCTGATAAAGAACATATTGACAATCAAGCCTGAAAATTTCCCAAAGTATTTCAAATCCTGCCCTGCCATAAGTGATTCCTTGATCACATAACCTATAGTAAGCCCTGAACACCTCCAAATATGAATCCAAGAAAAACTAACAAAGAAACCAGCCAGAGTGACTAATATATAACATTTGGCAACAGGCTGTGTCACTAATGTCTCAAGACCTACGGTCACCATTTTGAATGAGTTATAGACCATGAGAATTCCATCTTGTTAGATGAAAAAGTCAGTAAGTTTTAACTGATCACTATTTGATTTTTGGAGTTCAAGTTTTTGAGGGGAAAATTGACTTTATATTTGATTATTAGTTACTAGATATGTTTTGAATTTTATTATGCCTTAACATTTAACAGCTGAAGTTTTTTTTTTTTCGGGCCACATCCGTTTGATGCTCAGGGGTTACTCCTGGCTACACGCTCAGAAATTGCCGTGGCTTGGGGGGACCATATGGGATGCCGGGGGATCGAACCATGGTCCTTTTCTTGGCTAGCACTTGCAAGGCAGACACCTTACCTCTAGTGCCACCTCCCCAGCAAAAATAAACTGCAGTGAATTTTTTTTTTTTTTTTGGTTTTTGGGCCACACCCGGTGACGCTCAGGGGTTACTCCTGGCTATGCGCTCAGAAATCCCTCCTGGCTTGGGGGACCATATAGGACATCGGGGGATCGAACCGGGGTCCAAGGCTAGCGCAGGCAAAAGCAGGCACCTTACCTCTAGCGCCACTGCCTGGCCCCCTCATTTAACAGCTGAATAACAACTAGATCTTGAATATCTTTCACCAAATATAACTTCAATACAATATTGCACCAATGAGAATGTAAAAATAAAACCAGCAAAAATTACACTAAAAATTAAAACATGTGAACAAATTTTAAAAGCCTTAAATGGAAAAGTAAGCTAAAATGTAAATGGCAAGCAAGCATTGTAACTTGTGATAAATATCAATTAATACACAATCAGTAAAGTGAATCAGTGAACAAGGTCTACAAAATTAAGTATTTTTCTACTTAACAATCTGCAGAATCGTATTACTTCATAACATAGCCATATGTTTAATAGAAAACTGATGTGCAGGAATGAGTGAATGACAAATGAATTTTGTGGGCCATTATCATAGTCAACAATAGCCATGCTAATCTTAATACAGATAAGCCAAGTAAAAATGCTAGTTAGTAACAGAACATTTCTCATTCATATGAACAGGTCTTGTTGCTAAGGTAAATACCTAGTAGCCATGAAATAGGAAGCTAATTCTTGCATCAGACTTTACAAATGACACAGTATGATTTCAAATAAAGCCATATGTCAGAAATGTAATCTCCATGGTTGGAGCTATGGTTTTTTTTTCCCCTCTTTCTGGACACCTTTATTCATAAAACTATGATAAATAATACATCAATGTTGTATAAGAGGCTAAGTATGGGGCTACTTTGCTACTCAATAGACATCTAAAACAATGGATGATTCAAAGTACTCTCACCCTTGCATATGAATATAGCTCTTTTTTCTTCCATATATTTTTTTTACTTTTTTTTTTATTGGGACTGAAGTTCGTTACACAGAATTAATTATAGTACATAGTGACAATGAATGAAGGGCTTTCCCACCAATGTTGTCCTCCTTCCACTCCTGTTCCCAGCTTGTCTCCCACATAGCCTCCTTTACCCCCCCCCCCCCCAGAATCCTAGTGTGACTGGTCTCCACCTTACAGCTTGTTATAGGTTGGATATCTGTTCTGTTTTGTGTTCCAGCCTGGTCATTTTTTATTTACACTACATGTTCATATGACTGGTCCTGGTATCATTCTTTTTCCCCCTCATTTTATGAGGCTGAATGATTCAAGTTATGCTATTCTGTTGGAGATAAAAAGGTCAAGGAAAAGAGAAAAAAACTTGGTATCAACTACTAAAATAGAAAGAAAAAAATCACCAAATAATATCCACAAAAGTGAAAAAGAAAGAAAAAAAGTGGAAGAAAAAAGAGAAGTGAAATAATATCAACAAACAAACAAAAAATAAAGCAAAACAAAACCAGAAAAAGTGGTGCAGTGGAAGGGCTTGGTGTTACCCCACCATTTTTTTTTGTATAGGCACAGTAAGTATTGGGGAAGGAAGGAAATTTCCAATTTCCGTGGCCTAATAGATTCAGGGTTTCTCCACTCTTGAAGCATATTGTCATGGGAATAACCACTGTGGAGCTATGGTTTTTATTCTTTTTATAAATTGGCAACATTAGAGTCCTAGATTAGATTTTTTTATTCCCAGTTATTAGATATGCTTTTGGAGATATAAAATAAAACTTCTAAAGCCTCTAATAGTTGTCATAAATATTGAGTAACAAAATGGTAGTATAGTGGATTCCACAGAACAACACAGACTAACTATGCAAAAAACATGTGAAACAGCCAAACAGGGTTCAAAAGAAAAAATACACAGAACTGACTAGAGATTTGCTTAGCCAGCTTAGGGGATAAATTTGTGTGTGCCTAGCTCTAGGAACTTGCTAGGAACCATTGGCTTCTTGCTAGGTCTTCCATTTAAACCATGTTCTCCATACATCTTGCTCCTTTATAGTCCTATATTAATTGGATATATTTTTGAAGCCATATTCACAGGTAAATTATGTGTATCCTTTATAAAAGTAAAGTACATAATATAGAACCCAATGGGAAGCACTTCAAAATCAATAGGGAAAGATGAATATTGGATAACAAAATATAGAATATGTTGCTGACAAAGATTAAACTGGAATAAATGATTTAGGTTTTAATAACAGGCTGGCTAAGACTGAACTTCAGAAATAAACTTTAAATATCTAAAAAATCAAACCAAAAAAATGCTTCACATGCAATTTTCTGAGTAGGTCCCATAAATTAAATACTAGTTAACAATTAGAGAAACCTCTGCATTTCTTGTTCTCATAAGAATATTTAATAAAGGAATAAAGGATTAGATAAATTAATAAAAAGATTAAAAAGTGACTAGAAAGATTTAAAACATAGGAATACACCAGCTTCATCTACAAAAACCTCTGAACAGCTCCAAATTACTGACAGTTATAGTATTTGATATGATACTATACTATAGTAATATAATGTTTGGATACTGTACTAATGTAGTATATTTGGGCTTGAAAATAGCCAGTTATTTGTTTACTTTTTGACATGTATGAAATAATTGGTTATTTCAATATAACATACTGATATGCTATTTAAAGATAACTATATAGTTATTTCAGATAAATATAAGAAATTTATGAAAAAGCAAAAACAGTTTTTCATTTGAGCATGTTATTGATAAATAAGTCTGGGTCTTTTGGTTTGGAAATCAAATTATGACATTGATAGCATTGCATTTTTTGATACCATATAATCACATACCATTTTATATAATGTCAATCAATATTAAAGGGGACACAACTTCCAACCAAAATAATTGCAATGTGATGTCTCTTTCCTCCTCCTAGTAGTGCTTCAATAAAAATACAGAAAGATACCCATACCCAACTAAATACAAATATACAAACAGATGACAGTTGTCCCTAGTTTGGGGGTTCAGTTTATTGTGCTCAGGGGTCAGAGGTCAATCTTCATAGCTTCCTTCCAGCAGATAGCAGTGGATGATGATGGGGATCTTGTGGGCTTTGAGCTTCTTTCTGGCGATGAGCTGGGGGTCCCTCTCGCCCTCCAGCTCCACCATCATGGGGCCACACATGGTGACTTGAGGGGTGCAGATGACGGCCACAAGGCGCACTCGTATTTGGCCATATAGGGTGTGGTGATGCTCTTCTGGTTGGCCTGCAGGTGCTAGCTGGACAGAAAGATCTCCACGTCCTCCTGGCCCTCCTCCTCGGCATCCTCCAGGACATCTAGGCCCTCGTCTTCCTCCACATTAGTCACGTTGTCCCCAATATGGCAGTGACTAGAAAGTGACTAGAAAGATTTAAAACATAGGAAAACACCAAGATGTTCAGTCACTTCTTTAAGAAAGTGATCGATGATTTTAACTACAGGGTGGTGTTGGAGGAGGTCCGGGAGGACGAGGCTATCCTGCCCATCTTTGAGGAGAAGATCTTCGGTAAAGTGGACAAGCTGGACTGACCACAGCCCTCTTGGTACCCCTAGCTGCCACATGTGTGGCCCACGGTTCCTGGCAGGAGCCCTGGTCTGCCTTTGGGCTTTGGTGTGTCCTGGTGGGCAGGGGCACTCCAAAGGGCAAGCAGGAAGCCTGCCCATGCCTCCAGAGCAATACTGGAGGTCCTGAGGGAAGCCCCATATTCAGCCAGACTCTGTGCCTCCTCGCCCAGGGAGCTTCTGCTCGTCTGTGTCACTGAGTGCCTTTAATGGTGCTGGTGCAACTTTTGTCAACACAAAATGATTCCATAAAATTCAAGCAGGACAAACACCTTGATTGTTTGAGTCTTAAATTTGGTTTGATTTTTAGTTCTTTTCTTTTCTTTCATTTTTTTGGATATCTTTATTTAAACACCTTGATTACAAATATGATTGTAGTTGGGTTTCAGTCATGTAAAGAACACCCCCCTTCACCAGTGCAACATTCTCATCACCAATGCCCCCCATCTCCCTTCTCACTACCCCCACCCGCACTCTAGACAGGCTTTCTACTTCCCTGACTCATTCCCATTTTTATGATAGTTCTCAGTGTAGTTATTCTCCAACTGCACCCACCACTCTTGTGGTGAGCTTCATGTCACGAGCTGGACCTTCCAGCCCTCCTCTCTTTTGTCTCAGAGATTTTTAAGTTTTTTTTTCTGTTTTTTTTTTTCCTTCTCCCTCCTCCCCCACCCGCCGGGATGAAATTTTTAGTTTTTATTTTTTTATTTTTTTTTTCAGGTTCTCTATTTTATTTTTTTTTACGTGTTCATGCTGTTTATTATGAGGAAAATACAAGTCAAAACAACAAGAAGCCATAGCACACCAGTGACAATAACATAACTAAATGATTACAAACAAAACAACCTATGTTGGTGGGAATATGGTAACAAAAGTAACCCTTTTCACAATTAGTGACAATATTATCTGGTTCAGACTCCATGGGGAAACTGTATGGAAATTCTTTTTTTTTTTTTTTTACAAGTACAACAATTTTAACCAATGGGAGCATAAACACATTTTGATGGCGGGAAGGATAAAGAGGAACCTGGCAGGATGGGGGGAGGGGAAGCAAATTCTTAAACAAATAGCTAATTGATATTTACGCAAATACAATTATTTGTTTAGCCTATTTTCCATTTAGATCTATCTTTTGTGCAAGCAATAAGGATCATAATTTAAACTTTACAAAAACATATCTATAACTACATGCTTGAGAGCAGTTACAAAAACAGGTTCCATGGAAAGGTTAAGGCATCTGGTTAAGCCAGATTCTTTGTGCTGAGCTAAATTTATTTGCAGAGTTTTCTGTTGGTTCGGGGCTATGCAAACTTTTCTGGCTTGAATCAGGCAGGCGGTGGAAAATTCATTCAGAATTGACTGTTAGATCAAAAATTGCCTTATTACCTCTTAAATATAATCTTGTGTCTCTCCCCCGCTGCAGTACAAAAATCAAACACTGCCATCACCCTAGCCTTATTAAAAGGCTTAGGTGTTATTGGTGTAAGCACAAATATTTATTCATTGGTTCATACTCTAGAATCTGCTAATGCCTTATAACTGTTGCTAAAAATGTTTACAAACTTAAAGAAGTTTACACTATTGTTGATTTCCTAGCATAGAGTGCAGAATAACCGCCGTGGTTCAAAATTAACATTTTTTTGAGGGAGGGGGGAATTTGTGTCATCCTTAGAGTAAAATGTTGCTTTTTAAAATAAATTCGGCTTAGCTAGAGATAGCATTCAACACATAGAGGATAATTTATTAAATAGATAAAAAGATATAGAGCAGAGTGAGAGCTGGTACAAAAATTGGTTTTCTACCACTCCATGGATAACAACAGTGCTCCCAGCCTTTTTGGGGCCCTTCATTGGCTTTATGTTGCTTGTTTCCTTTGGTCCTTGGGCTTTTCGCAAACTCACCACCTTCGTAAAGAATCAAGTGGATGAAGCAACCAGAAAGGACTCAAAGGTTCTGTACCAACAACTATGCACCTCAGAAGACCAGCTGACACCTGACATCTCCCCTCCTGCCAACTCTCCGCCACTTAAGTTTGAAGTTATCGAGGAGCTGGCGCATAGACCTCAATCTGTGCGCTCGCGCCTTGCCAAGCTTTGGAAACGACTGAATCAAGGGTAGCAGATGCGGTGACTGGAAGCCCCACACCTCTTCACCCAGTGTGGCCAGTCCACCGAGGCACGTCTGTCCCTTCCATATTGTATACTAAACAGGGGGAGATGTGGGAGATCGAGCACCCCACATATCAAAGGAAATTTTTAGTTTTTACTGGAGATAAATGTTGACTGCGGGGTCCTAGAGTCCCCCGGAGGGGCCCGGCCAGCGGGGAAACGGCTGGGAGGCTCTTGGACTTCCGCACTCTTATTTTGCTGAGTTAAAAGAACAACCACACCTGTAAAAAATTTGAGAGAGGTTAGTAAAGAAGACCCCAGGCGAAGTTCCGGTCAGAGGCAAAATTTATTGGGTTCAGCAACTCTTATATAGAGGAGGAGAAATGGGCAGGAAAAAGAACATGTCAATCATACTTTTTGGCGGGAAGGTTTTTAGAACAAAGGGCAGTAAAATATTCAGAAGGGATGGAGACCTTATGTCTCCAAAGTGGGATCTGCAGCCGCTTATCTGGGCTAACATCAGTTTGTGAAGGGGGCAGGTTTTTGAAGGTAGCTATTAACTCCGGAAAGAAGCTAAAGGGAGTGGTCTAGATCTGGATTTAGCATTGGGGGTGTTCACTTTTCCTTTGGCTTCAAAGAAAAAATCTCCTTCAGCTGTGAAATACCTTTCCTGTTAGTCCAACAGCTTACAGCAAAATCAGCAGATGGGCAGCCTTAGGTAAAGGCTGCATAAAAGACAGAAGACAGAAAAATTGATCCTCTGACAGGATACTGTCTCCAACATCTCCCCCTTTCTCTTCTAATAAAAGAAGGAAAGTCGTGCGTGGGTGGAAGACCCAGTCTTAGGCGTGCAGGGTTTGACCAGGTCGGACATGGCCATCAGCCGCATTTAAAATGATGGCTACGGACGCGGTGGGTGTGCACGGAGGTCCGAATTATACGCCGTAGCCTTTTGGGGCCATGCCCTAACTGGGACCCTACTAATCCCGTCGTAGGCATCTCCACAGCCGAGAGCACAAAGACCGGAGCGAGCTCCGTCTGTTAGCGATGCGCTCAATCTCCTGGAAACTTAGTGGCTGGAGGGGCGGCTTGGTGACTATAGCCAAGTTTTCACAGGAAACACGTGGGGCTAGTTGGCAGTGAACCTGAACAGAGGTTTTTTCTTTATCATCTGCCAGATTTTTAACAAGGTCCGTGAGTTTGCGTAGAGCCCATGGGCCAAGGGAAAGGAGCAGCATGAGGCTAATGAGGGGTCCCAAAACAGTGGACAGTATAGTGTGAAGCCAAGGAGAAGAGAAAAACCAGCCCTGGTACCAACTTTGTTCTTGATTAAAATGGCTCAGAAATTCTTTCATACCATCACCAATGTGTTGAACACTGTACAACATTGTTCCTTAAGGGCTACACAGATTCCCCCTTCCTAAAAAAAAGGAAAAATACCAAAGTAAACCACAGTGGTTAGCTGCACTATGTTTGCTAGGGATACAATAGTGTGCTTTAAGTATTGTAAACTTATTGTAAGTTTGAAACATTTGTAACAACAGTTATATTTAAGGCAGTAACAGATTTTTAAGTATGAACCAATGAATAAATTATTGTGCTTACAGCGGTAGCACCCAGGCCTATGATTAAGGCTAGGGTGAGAGCAGGTTTGACAGGTAAGTTAGGCATTAAAACAATGAAAACACAGTAGTTTTAGGACTGAAAAAACAAATGTGAAACAATGGGGGAGATAAACCAGTGAAACAGGCAAGAAACGTTAAATTGGGGGCAATTATGAACTGAAAGGAGGAATTAATGACAAGAATTTGATTACAATTTTCAATAGGGGGAATCATGTTGGGTACCAAAAGGCAAAGTTCAAGTTTCACCACCTGTTTGAAGGTGATGCTGAAGTGAGGCTTGGGGCTGGATCGCAGAGCGAAGGGGTCAGAGACAGGCAGGGGGTTACCAAAGCAGAAGGGCGGTTGAGATGAATAGCAGATAGGCAGGGTCAGTGATGGTGGAGGCGTTGACCATTTGCAGGATGAGGTTCGAGGTGGGTGAATAGCAGGTACCGAAGGCGTCTGCGTTTGGACGGAGGGCAGAAGCGTTGATCATGACAAGGATGAGCTGAGAAGAGGAGGGGGGTCCGGAGGACAGCATGGGCAGCAAAGGGTGAAGAGAAGGAACCAGAGGTGTGCCCCACGTTGGGCGCTGTCCCTTTAAGGTGAAGCCAGCGATGAGCTTAGAGATTAGAATCTGTGCTTGCTTGCTGGAAGGAAAGATTTTACTGCGGAGAAAAAGTTAACTTTGCAAGAGTTCAGCTTTTCAGCGGGGGAGACAGCGCCGCCCCCAATAGATTTCAAGCAGGAGAGCGTGTAAGGGGCTGGGGTCACACGGCTTGAAACAGCTGTGAGGCCTTTTTTAATTAAAGACTTTGCTTTGTAGCAATTGCCGGCTAAGGAGGGGAGTAAAAACTTTGACGGAGCAAGGACGGAGCTGAGGCAGGCTATGGCAGGGTAGGAGAAACGCCAGGGAGATTTTTAAAGGCAGCTTTTAGTTTTGCAAGGACAGAAAAGCTGGAGGCAAGGTTAGGGAAGTGGCTGACTGTTAGCGGCAGAGGCTATTGAGTAGGCGGAGAAAGACTTTTTTCATTAGGGAGAAAGACAGGAAAGGTAGTAGGTGGTTTTGCACTCGGCAGGAGAGATGGTATATAGGGTGTGAGCATTTTGTTTTTTTGAATCAGAGTTGGAATTTGGAAGTGGAATTGTGGCTGCGGCGGAGGTAGAACCAGCGTTAATAGTTTGCAGCTACGAGTGCTTTTTTGCTCCCCCGCACTTTGCCCCGCGGGGGGCTGAGGGGGGTGCAGGCATAGAGAAGGGAGTGGCGGCGGGGGTTAGCACTTTGGAGAGTGACTCAGGCACAGAGCTGCTGACAGGCTGGGCCCTGGAAAAAGTGTGTTGTTTCTATAAGAGTTTAGAGACTAGGATTTTTGCCCGCCCGCTGGCTAGAGATTAACAGCGCTGGGGGGAAAGCGGCGGAATTTTCGCCCGCCCGCCGGGGAGAGCTGCTCAGGGAAAAAAGCAGCAGCTTTAACAGGATTAGCACAGAGGTTGAAGCGGCAGAAGTGAAGATGAAGGGTTAAAGGAGGGAGGGAACTGAGAGATTTAAAGCGACAGGAACCTGAAAACTAGATTTTTGGCAAACATCATAAACAAAACATTAAGAAATTACAAATAACGTGACACCCATGGTAGCGAGTTCAATGGGTATTTTTGGCAAACATCATGAACAAAACATTAAGAAATTATAAATATCTTTTTTGGTAACCTCTACGTGTCTGTTTTTTAACTCAGACTGTATCTCTTTAATGAATTTAAGCTCGGTACTTAGCGTGACACCCATGGCGTTTTCACTGGGTGAAGCCCCCAAAAGCCAATTAAGGGGCGGCGAGGGGGACGACGAAAATACTGCAGTTTATTTTGATCAAGGGCTGACTGTTTATACGCTTACCTTGGTGAGGTCCTTTTTTGCGTTTTACAAAACAGCTCCGGACTCGCCCGGCTCTCTTGGTCGTCCGAGTGTGGTGGTCTTCGAGCCCAGCGTTGGGCGCCAAAATGCGGGGTCCTAGAGTCCCCCGGAGGGGCCCGGCCAGCGGGGAAACGGCTGGGAGGCTCTTGGACTTCCGCACTCTTATTTTGCTGAGTTAAAAGAACAACCACACCTGTAAAAAATTTGAGAGAGGTTAGTAAAAAAGACCCCAGGCGAAGTTCCGGTCAGAGGCAAAATTTATTGGGTTCAGCAACTCTTATATAGAGGAGGAGAAATGGGCAGGAAAAAGAACATGTCAATCATACTTTTTGGCGGGAAGGTTTTTAGAACAAAGGGCAGTAAAATATTCAGAAGGGATGGAGACCTTATGTCTCCAAAGTGGGATCTGCAGCCGCTTATCTGGGCTAACATCAGTTTGTGAAGGGGGCAGGTTTTTGAAGGTAGCTATTAACTCCGGAAAGAAGCTAAAGGGAGTGGTCTAGATCTGGATTTAGCATTGGGGGTGTTCACTTTTCCTTTGGCTTCAAAGAAAAAATCTCCTTCAGCTGTGAAATACCTTTCCTGTTAGTCCAACAGCTTACAGCAAAATCAGCAGATGGGCAGCCTTAGGTAAAGGCTGCATAAAAGACAGAAGACAGAAAAATTGATCCTCTGACAGGATACTGTCTCCAACAGTTGACAAAGACTCTGTTTAGGACCTTCGTGTTATCAAATTGAATGGAACTAAAATGAATGTGTTATATTCTTTGCTAATGGATAATAAAAATGTTCTGTTTAATGAATTAGGAAGACATAGATTTAATGATAACTTGAATGATTTTGGTAAAATCAACTTAAGCAAACAAAATTAATTTATCACTGCCAAAGTGCACAAGATCTTTCTTCACCATTCAGTGAGGAAAAAAGTGAAAGAGAATGAAATGTTGGGTGAGAGATGGTAGAGGATCTTGGATACTTTAGCGGTGATGGAGTGTAGTAATTTTTGATACACTATTAAAACCATATTGTTTAAAATATAAAAAAACTCAGTAAAAAAAATCCTCCTCCTTATCTTCCAAAACATGAGCTTTTTATTTTCAGTGATACTGTGCACAGACACTGCTGTACTCACTTTTAATTCTAAATGTTTATTGAGCAACTAAATAAACAATATACACTCGAAGCAACCACCTCACTTACATGCAATATGAATTTTTCAGTATGCAAAGAGAGATACGCATGATATTTTATTTTGCTCATTGCTGAACATAAATTTCTGAGTAAGACCACGCAGGTCTTAGTAATAATTATAAAAAAGTGAATTCTCTTGGGGTCAGAGTGATAGCACAGCAGTAGTGTGTTTGCCTTGCAAGTGGCTCAGCCAGGATAGACCTTGGTTTGATCCCTATTGTCCCATATGGTCCTCCAAGGCAGGAGCAATTTCTGAGCACATAGCCAGGAGTAACCAAGTGTCACAGGGTGTGGCCCAAAAAGAAAAAAAAATGTGAATTCTCTCTCAGAATGTAAAGCAAAGGGAGCTAAGTAAATTAAGTCTAGAAAAGAGGAGAGATGTTCTTATAAAAGATTTTTTTTAGAAACAAACTAAAGGGAAGCATGCAGTCATTTTCTAGCACTGAGAAAAGCAGCTGAGAAAGGAACAAAGCTATCATTGGAACTGAGACAGTTACTCTCAAACACCAGAGAGCAGCTGACAATCATTTCTGACATCTCTATAGTTGTTTGGTGGCCACAACAAAATTTCCACTTAGAAACAGCATTTGACCAGAAGCATAAAGAACAATGTAAGATGATAAAAACTGATACCACCTGGAAGATTTATTTAAATTATTTTAAAAAATGTTTTTGGTTTTTTGGGGCCACACCCATTTGATGCTCAGGTGTTACTCCTAGCTAAGCGCTCAGAAATTGCCCCTGGCTTGGGGGGACCATATGGGACGCCGGGGGATTGAACCACTGTCCTTCCTTGGCTAGCGCTTGCAAGGCAGACACCTTACCTCTAGCACCACCTCACCGGCCCCTTATTTAAATTTATTTAATTTATTTAAATTATTTGTGAGCACTCTGTCTCTCAAAGAAATACAGGTACTTGATCCTTTCCCCAATCTATTATCACTTAACAATGTCTACATAAAATTTATGACCAGTACTTGTATCTGAAGGAGTCTAAACTCTTAATAATGTATATGTTTACAGACATATATTTCTAAATAATAATTATGTGACTTTTACTAAAGTAAAATTTAGTCTCCCCTAAAAATTCTTATGCCTCAAAGTTGGAAAACTGCCAATAAATAATACTGCTCTCTGGACTTTTTGCATTTTGTTATCTAAAAGGACTTTTATAATGATAAAAAATTTAATGAACTTTTGTAGTAAATTTTCACTTCTCATACATAAAACAGGGCACATCTTTGAATACTGAAAGCTAATATTTATAATCATTTATAACCATGCTGGGGAGAAAAAGGTTAATGTATAATTGTGTAATTGTTCATTCAACATCTTATAGCAATCACTATATATTTTATAGGCTTTATCACTAAATAAACTTGCAAATTGTATTTGTATTAAAATAAAATTATAGACATTAATTAATTTATTATTTTTGCTTTGTTTGGTTTACGATTTTAAATCATGCTGCCTAATTAACTTTGCATACTCAGGAATATAGAGTTTACATTCGTAAATGCAATTCTACCTTTATTTCTCAAGAAGTTTACAAATACGAATCTTATCAAGAAGAAACAAACATATGCTGAAGACTATTCAATATTTTAGCATCCTTATGAATAAGGCTGGAAAACTAATTTCTCTGGAACATTTCTTCCTTTTCCTCTTTGTGTCATTACTGAGTCTTATGCCTACACATCATACTTTGGCACATCTCTAATTATAAGAAAGACTACAGCTCATTCTGTGCTTCATATTTAGAAACTATTTATAGACCACTGGCTTTCACTTGCTTGTCTTTCTTTTTCTAAGTGACTCTTTCATATAAACTCAGATATAAAATTCCAAGCTAATGCTGCCTGTTTAAAACTACAGAAGAAAATACAGTACCTTGTATTTATAGCACATGAAGTAGCAGAAACAAATTTTACTAGCTACAAAGTGACCAAATCCCAAGTTAGAATATTAGGAGGAAAAAATTGCTGTTTTTTTAAATGTATATTTCTAAAAACTTTTTATAAAACTTTTTCCTTGGGTCCTTAAATTTCTTGTCAAAATATTATTAATAATGTATTTTCAATAAAAGTCTGTCCTTTTTTTAATCAAATATAATTTTTATTTTAATCATAGTGGCTTATATATCATTGAAAATAATATTTTAGGTACATTTTAACATAAAATCAGAGGAATTCCCATCACCGAATTGTCCTCCCTCCACCTCCGTTCCCGTCCTTCTTCCCATATCCTCTTCCCTTACCCCCGGGGCTGCTAGAATAAGTGGTCCCCTCTGTGCCTAGCTTACTGCTTAGTGGTCTTACACCTATTTGGTCTTGGTACCTCCTTTATTCCCCTGCCCCAATTGGGAGGTGGGACTAGATAGTTCAAGTTATGCGGTTTTGTTTGAAGAAAAGTAATAACCTGGAGAAAAATAATAAGAAAAGAATCAGATACTCCGGAAATGGGAGGAGTCCTTCTAGAGGTTTTCATCCTTGGTTTGAGAGATGAAGGGGAAAATGAAGGTGAAACACCACAACAGTACATAAAGAACTGTCAAATAAAATATCCAGTGAGCATTCCAAAAAAACAAGCAAACAAAACAAAAGGGTAAGCACCATATAAAAGCCATGGTATTGAGATTAAAAAATGTGGCAGAGCATATAAGAAAAGAAAAGAAAAGAAAAGAAACAAATAAATATAAATGGAGAAATCCACTTCAATAGCCAAACCACAACAATGAAATCAACAAAAAATAGATAAGTAAATAATAATAAAAAATTGTTTTGTGCTTTTCTTTCCCTCCTGCAGATACACGGTAAATATTGGGGTCATTCAAAAAGGAATTTCCTTTGCTTAAGAGATACAGGGTTTTTCCACCCTTGAAGTATATTGTCATGGGATTAACTATAGACTCCTTTCAGGTTCATTTACTCTTCCCTTGGTGCTTTTGTGGTGTATGGAAGACTTCTGCTCTGTCCTGGGTGATAACATCAGACCTCTGTATCTGCACGAGTCAAGGAGTTGAACTTATGATTATGTCTTTCTTTGTGGGTCTAGAAGTTCTGTTCCCTCCGTGTCATTTTAATCCGTCTTCTGTGGTTGGCGGTCCTGGTCTTTGCGCTGATCCTAGGATGGACCTGGGATAGCGTCTTCCGTTATGTTTCCAGAGGTCCCCTTCAGTTGCAATAATCTCAGACAGACCTCTGGAACTAGGGATCATAGTTGTTATGCAGGTCGTAGCTCACACCCCAGACTAGGGCTTTTTTATTGGTCCCAGGATACATACAGTCTGGCCATGGTTCTGTCAGCCAGTCATCTGTAAATCGCGATCTTGGCATTTGGACAGACCAAAGGGTGACAAGTCTTCTGATTTTGTCTTATCGTTAGCTGGTGAGTTAGGATAACTTGCTCTTAGGTTAAGTTGTTCCCATTTTCCTCGTTGTCAGGGTACCATGTTAGGGCTGGCACTTGTTGGTGTTCGAGCACTATTAAGGATGTCCTGGTTGGGATTTGTTTCCTGTGGCTGTTGTGAAGAAGTGTGTTAACTAAGATCATTTTACATTTCAGGTTTCAGATTTTTATTCCTGAATCCTATATACTGTATCTCTTTTTTACTTAGTTAAAATTTCAATTATTCCTTATCATGACTGAGGAGTAATGCTAAAGATATAGGAGGCTCAGAAATAAATTAAAAGCAAAGATTTTCTGCATGAACATTAAAATAATGGGAAAGATATTAGCTGCATTTAAATATATTCTTCATCTAATCAAATTCTTCTATCATGCAAAAGTTAGATTTTCTTCTAGATTTTAACTATATCTAAGTCCTTATTTTATATTCTTTATTTCAATATATATTTGAACACAAGTTTAAACAAAGAAAACTGGGACAAGAAAAATTGTCTGAATATAAAAATCTCAGTTTAATTTACTGTATAAAATTTCCAATAGTAATTGAGCTCAATTGCATCACCATTAATAAACTTAAATAAAGTTATCCAAGTTTAATAAGCAACCTAAAATTCAAACTAGAACATAAGTTAAATTAACATATTCTTTTCTCATAGCCTTACTTGATTTAAGTATGTTGTAAAATATTACATAAGCAGATAATTCTAATTCATCTTCTCAATTTGCAAATAACTGAGTTCTTTTATCAACCTACAACAAGTGACACATTTATGGTCATCATACATTATTCAACTTACATTTCTTTCTTCAAATATTAAGTCATTCATTATTCCCTGACATAATAGATGTTAGCTGTATTTTGACTATATGAAGGAAAAATTAATATGAAAACAGTTAAAAAATCAATTCTTCTGATGTCTCCTGATGTCCAGGTGTCTCATTTCAAAGGAAAGTAGAATATTTTTCTTTTATTTATATATATATATATATATATATATATATATATATATATTTAAACACCTTGATTACATACATGATTGTGTTTGGGTTTCAGTCTTGTAAAGAACACCACCCATCACCAGTGCAACATTCCCACCACCAATGTCCCAAATCTCCCTCCTCTCTACCCAACCCCCGCCTGTACTCTAGACAGAACATTTTTCAAGCAAATACTTAGATATTGCTTTATATGTCTCGAGAAGAACCATTTTCTTTCTTTAAAGTAATTGTTTTAATGACCATTTTTCAACTTTTCTTTTACTTGTAGAACGTTTTTTAACAGTTTTCGGACCTTCAACAGGGCCCTGTATCATTCTGGACTATGTTTCTCTGAATTCAGAGACCTCAACTGATTATCTGACAATTACAGTAAGTGTAGAGACAAGCACATAGTTTATTAAAAATAACATGCCTTATAAAAACAAAAGTAAAAAGGCATTTTATCCTTGAAAAATTATTTTATCACACTTAGTATTTGCTATCTTGTCCACAAGTCAGGATCCTACAAATCACTCAGGTGCCTAATAAAGTCCCAGTTCTAAGATGAAAACAAGAGGGCCTAAAGGACAAAAGGTCCTGGCTAGGTCTCAAAAGGCTCCATGTCCAATCCCTAGACTTCAAAATGTCTAAGAAGTAATTAGAAAGCTGCCCTTAGAACTTGCCATCTTGCTCCCAAATCAGGAACCTGTGAAGCACATGTGTGCCAGATAGGCAGCAACTTGTCCTGAAGCACAAGGCTACATTAGTGACTGCACATTTCTTTACCTTCCCATATCAATGACATCCTAACTTCAGTCATATACCCACACAATAATACACAAATAACACTTCTGAATTACAAAAGTCACGTTGAGAAAACAGCACATGTTTACCATGCTCAGTGAAAAAATGTTCATTATGCTCAGTGAAAAGACTGGAAAACCCAACCTGTATTACCAGTTTTATAATTCCTCTGATGAGGATTTTAGGAAGGCAATTTGAAGACGGTTAATGAACTCAAAGAAACAAAGATTGGGAAGCCAGTAAAACAAGAATATATAAGAGCAAAAATTATAAAACTACAGCAAAAGTGACAAAGGTAAAGAATTTAGTAGTTGAGGGCCTGAGCAGTAGTGCAGCAGTAGGGCATTTGCCTTGAGTGCAGCTGACCCATGACAGACCTTGGTTTGATCCCCAGCGTCACATATTGTCCCAAACCAGGAGTAATTTTCTGAGTACATAGCCAGGAGTAACCCTGAGGTCACCGAATGTGGTCCCAAAACAAAACAAAAACAAAACAAAGAAGAATTTGGTAGGTGAAATGAAAACCTCACAGGAAAACTAGCATCTGAGTAACAGAACAAAATCATAGTGCTCTACAATGGGATACATGCTCTGGATAATAGCAAAATATGGTGAAAAAAGACTCAAATATATAGGAGATAAGAGAACTCTGGGATAAATTCAAGAGAAACAACATATGAATCAGCAAGGTCCCAGAGGGCCTGAAATAAAACACCGATGAATAAGTAACAGCCTAAACATCATTGTTTATAAGTTCCAGAGTTGGGGAGTACAGGCACTCACATCTGGAAGGTCTGAAGGTTACTAGCTAAAATAGATCCAAATAAAATGAAACTGACACACATCCTAATCAGAATTCCAAAATCATAGAAACAAAAACTAGAAGCAGCAAGATCAAAAAGGAAATTACATACAAAGAAGCTTTACAGTAGACCTATCGAACCAAATTCTCTCACCTAAGTAAAAAAAAAAAAAAACAGTTTTTTGCATATGTGAAAGTTTACCTGACTCAAGTAAAAGGAAAACAATATTGAATGTATAAGTACTTTTAAAACAGAAAATTTTCTTGCTGCCAAATTTCCTCTGCTCTCTTTCATTTCCCCAAGCTGGTTTTAGACTGGATATTCCGGATATTTATGCAGAATTGAATGTGTCTGAATTTTCATTAGCACTACTTTCCATCTTACCCATTAAGAAAGTTAATTATAATTTTCATGATGTTTTTATTTCTATAAAGTATCCATTATGTTCTACTAACAAAAGCTCAATTATATGGACTTCAGTGCATTTCAGTGCATTTCTGGTGCAGATGGTATGTGGGTCTAACTGTCTCACTTCTCCCCAATGCTCCACTGACCCCTGTGCTTTGAAACCTTTACTTCTCTTCTCGTAGTCCTGATGCCAAAGTGTAATTTAAATGCATTTATCTTTACCTTATCCCACTTGAGAAACTCAAACTACTTATTGAAATACTTATTCACTTGACTTTTTAATTCTATTTTCCTTTTGTTCAGGTTAAGATTCATCCCCATGACCTCCTTTTTTCTTTTTCCTATACAAGATTAAAATTGCCCCATCATACCTCAGAAAAATTTCACTTACCTCTGTTCATAGAAAATGGAGACTTATGAGAGCAAAGTCCTTAAATCCTTAAAAAGGATTTCTAACTGGTGAAAGGCTGTGACTCCAACACTAAAGTTAGTTCTGTGAGTATATTAATACATATTTATTTACTTCCTAAACTTTCTTTCATGGAAAGTTGTACCTTCTATATCTTTGAACCTTAATTTCTTTTCCAAAAACTATAGATTTTTGTAAAATCTAGTGTTCTCTTGTTTTATTAGTGTTCTCCTTTTTAAAAATGTAGATAATGTGTATAAAATAAGTATTCAATAAATTGAAGCTGTTATAATGACTTCCGTTGCAGTTTGAAACCTTAGTGAGAGTTATTGTGATAAGAGTCTGAGTTTTAGGGCTGAAGTGGTGGTGGTAAGCAGGCGATAAGACATCTGCCTTGCTCATGCTAGCCTAGGACGGACCATTCCATATAGTCCCCCAAGCCAGGAGCAATTTCTGGAAGCCTAGCCAGGAGTAACCCGTGAGAATCACCGCATGTGGCCAAAAAAAAAAAGTCTGATTTTTGCACTTAAATCAAGAAAAGTTCCCTTGATAAACAGTGAATTCAAAGTAGATGACAGGAAGAAAAAGGAAATACAATAGCATACAAAGTATATGTAGAGACATACTAAAAGCAACTATGTCCCTAATATGAACCTGCCATATTCCTAGAAATTTCTTTTTCCAAAGTATTTTAATTTTTTCCTTCAATTATTGTGGAATTCATTCCCTGATTTCATCATTTGAGGGCTTCCTAAGCAGTGTTCAAGAAAATTAGGGTCTTCTTCTGCACTTCATGTGCTTAGACCTGAAAATATGATACTGCTATTTGGGCTTCACCTGGCGAGTCAACCAGGGCTATCCTAGAGGTACTGAGAGGCACTCAGTATACTGTTACCAATGCTTGGGAGATAATATGGTACTGGAAATAAACTCAGACTAGGTGTATGTGAGACAAGCATCCTAGTTCCACCACCCTACACTATTTTCCTATATACAATCACAGAAGAAATTTATATATTTCAAATGAAAACTTTACCACTTGAATCTCAGCAAATTTAGTTAATTTAGAACATTTCCACAATTGTTCACTATCTATCTTTTCTAACTCTAAAACTCATCACCAACGTGCTGCCTTCCAGCTAGAGATAAAATACTGACTCTACTTGAACCCACACAGCTCACTTACATGGAGTTTTCTTTTTTGTTTGTATGTTTTGGGGCCACACCCAGCGGTGCTCAGGGTTTACTCCTGGCTGTTTGCTCAGAAATAGCTCCTGGCAGGCACGGGGGACCATATGGGACACCGGGATTCGAACCAACCACCTTTGGTCCTGGATCGGCTGCTTGCAAGGCAAACGCTGCTGTGCTATCTCTCTGGGCCCACTTGGAGTTTTTTTCATGTGTAAAAGAAAAAAAAGTCTCCTTAATTTGATGGTGTGATTGAAGAATCATATTTAGTACAGGATATGAAAGAGAAAAGTCTTACCAATAGAATATCAATGTGATATCATTACCATAAAGAATAAAGATTTATCTAATCCCAGAGTCCCCTGATCTTCTGTTTTATACTGTGAGCCCTACTTCTTTCCCACTACTATATGTATTTCTGTCCTCCCTACTGCACATTAGCAGACAGATAGAGATTTTCATTACATTTTAGGTAATTACCACAGTGCCATAGATCACCTTCAGGTGATACATACATGAATGGAGTGAAAACACAGAATAACAAATTGCAGCTCAAAATGTTAAGAGGCACAGAGAGGTATGAATGAGGCTTTATGAGAACACAGTGAAGGTATTCTCTTTGCCAGAGGAAAATGTAGACATCTTTCACAGTGGGAGATCTATGTGAACTGTTACTGAAAAAAAAGATTAAGTATTTGCCACATGGAAAAGAAAAGGAGATTTTGAGTTACACGTAGGAAATTTCCTGCCAAGAGCCAAAATGTCTCCCAGCAAAGAGTCTGATCATTTCCATGGTGATTTGCTGGAAAGGTGATTTCAACTAGAAAGTTCCCCAAACTAGAATCAATCATTTAAAATGAAGGACTACATTTATATATTGCCAGAAAATATGCATTTAAGAGTAAACAAGCAATCATGTGCTGTTTATAAATGCCTATAGTAGGTTAGCAGTGAAGAAGAAATTTCTGAAATTATCACTCAAAAATGTTCTCTGCCAAGCCGTAGGCACATATAGAGTTTAAGATGGAGATGTTATGAATGCACCGAACGCAAGCAGACAAATCTTACATGTGGAACACTTTCCTTGGATTGGAGTCAGAGAGATTGAAAATCTGAGAACTCACTTTTGGGATGTAAGCAAAAGAGATTAAAGAGATTGAAAACTGGAGAAGAACTGATGTGTTACTGTTGATGTGATGGTAAGAGCTGAAGAGAAATACAAGTAGCCTCAAGACCAGGACAATTCAACTCTAAAGGAGAGGTCCCAGTATTACAACCATTAGAATTCTGCCAACAACCTAATAGGGACTGCCAATGCTTCAGAACGACCTAACTAAGATAACACCTTCATTTTGGCCATGTAAAAAGAAGACAAAGATCAACGTATGTAGATCTCTGTCCTAATAAAACTGATGATACTGGATATTGTATTAAATTACTGTTCTGACATTGTTTCAGTCAGTAAGAAAATTTTAATATGTTTACCATCTTTGATAGTCTATGGATGGTTTAATATTTCCATTATTTGGAATGAGCTTTAGAAAAGTCCTGTACGAACAGAAAAATAACTTCTCTATTATAGTTGGGTAAACATAGCAAGGAAGTGTATTTCCTCTCCTGTAATCATAAAGGCATTAAAGTTCACCAAGTAATCATAGCAAAGAAGTATACTTAATCTCAAGTAATCATGAAAAAAGAGTGTTAACAAGTACAAAGTTTTGACTTTTGACTCCACAGAAACAGAGCCATGTGTCTTTGTTTTTCACTTCCATTCTAATTCTCAGTCTTTGAAGTTCAGTCAGTATTGAATTGCAAGGGCTGTCTGTTACTCTTGCAATCAAATGTATATACTACATAGTTTAGGAGTCTGAGATGCTCAATGTCCTCCACTTGCACAAAGAAAGTTAAAAGTGTTTGGGGTGGTGCTGGAGTGATGGCTCAGTATTTGTCTTACACATGGCTAACCCAGGACTAGATTCAACCCCAAAGTCCCATATTGTTAGGTAATAATAACAATGTTATAAGTCACAGAACCTCAATCAATAAAAAAAGTACCATTCAAAAAATAAAGTGCTACTCTTTGTTTTGTTTTGTTTTGCTTTGTTTTTGGAGGGCCACACCTGGCAGTGCTCAGTGGTTACTTCCTGGCTCTGCGCTCAGAAATCCCAGCATGCTCAGGGGACCATATGGAGTTCCAGGAATAGAACCACAGTCCGTCCTGGATCAGCCCTGTGCAAGCCGAAGGACCTACTGCTGTGCTATCTCTCTAGCCCCTAAACTGCTACTCTTAGGATAAAAAGTAGAAATATGACAGCTAAAAAAGTGTTTTTAAGTGTTCTAGGTGGAACCATTTTGTAAGGAATATGTAAGTGAATAATTCTTCTGCTAGAAACTCTGATGTAGCCATCCCTTGGTCAGTAGGAACACAACCCCAAGTTTCTACATAGAGGCTAAAGTATGCCAAGCACCTCCTTTAGAAGGAAACCCAAGAATTTCAAAGGAAACAAAGTAAATTAAAAAATATTCTTCACAAAATGATAAGAAACTGGAATGCTATGTGAATAAGAGTTTGTTATAAAGATCAATTAGATGGCCAATGGTTTAGATCCTTTGTAGCCTGAGAAGCAATGAGAGAAGCAACATTTGATTGTTTTAAAATAGAACATTCTTGACATAGAAGGGGAATGCATAGCAAAAGGCATAAGAATAGAAATAAGAAAGAAAAGTTAAACACAGCTGTTCACTGGGCTTAATGATTTAGCATATTGTATTTCCATTGGTCAGAAATGGTTTACTTCCAGAAATATTATGCCAGTTCAGCTATTGATTAATTAATTAATCTTGGTGACAGAAATCAAACCCAGGGCCTCACATATATATACCACGTTTTCCACAACTGAGCTACATTTCAGAACTTCAAAAATATTTTTATTGTAGATTATATGTTTTTTGCTCTTCACCATATTTACTTTTGCTTTATCGAGAGCCTTTTCTTTTGTGTGGGACTCTTGACTCCATATGGGGTTGCAGAATATTTTATATATTGGTTCTTTGTGGGTCAGAGCAACATTACACGGGGTAATGCACTAGCCTTACATACTGTCAGCCTAGTTTCATCCCCAGTATCCCATAAGATCCATCAAGACTGCCAGGAATGATTGTGGAACAGAAATAACTCCTGAGTACTGCTAGGTGTGTCTCCAAAAAATTGACTCTTAGATGAAAGATGTAAACTACTACAAAGACAAAAACTATTACAAAGAAAATGTTTGTCTTCTTTGCCCATTTTATTTGTCTGTATTTCTGAGGTGCCATAGAAATACCAGGTTAAAAGTGGTCATAAATTGGAAAAAAGTCAAGAAACTGGTTCAAGTAAAATGTTTTCAAGAGAGAAAAATTGGAGAGACTGATGCCAGCCAGCCTCAGGGTGGCGCTGTGCTTTCTGGCCAAGTGAAAAAGTCCTAGAATTTATGTTGTTTAACTTTATCCTTCAAAAAACTTCACCTTTGCTAAGTGTGTAGCTTTCGTGTAGTCTCACTTGCCCCATCTGTGAGTCACATAAGGGGATTTCGCCATCCTCCACACAGGTACCTTAATTTTCAGGGAAAATAACATAGCTCTGTTTTATTTAACAAACAACATGTTTTGAGCTATAGAAAATCCTCCTGGAAATGCTGATCTTCATAAGATGCTTTCACTTAATCCCTCTTTCTTCATCTTCCTTCACTATGACACTCAGGCCTGTCTTGGGGCCATCACATCTGCCAGAGTGTCTTCTCCATAATGCTCATTTTAGGTTGCTCATGAATCATGGCAACCAAGGGACAGGTCACAGCAGCCAGTTCAAATGGCAACTTAATTCATCCACTTTTAGTATTTTCATGGACAACAATTAAGTCACATAAAAGAATACATGTCAACATACTTTGGATTTTTAAATCATAAAATCATTTAAACCACTACTTTAAGTCATAAAGCAATACTCTTAATGTTAAATTTGTTTAGATGTGACACTAATCAAATACGATAACAAAACCATTTCAGGCTTAATGTTTTCAGAAATGTTTCCCCTGGTAAATTTGTTTTATCATTTTGGTTCTACTAATACAAGACAGATTCATGTCTAGTGACTGGTTTTTATCCCTGCCTTATTGAATTATTTATCTTTATTTGAATTTATTTAACAAATATCAAGTATCCACTCAATGTATTAACTTTCATCAAGAGAATGAGATACACATGAGCATAAGAAAGATATGCCTAATATAGTTATAGCCCAAAGCATTTATTAAAAAATTTTGAAAAACTAGTACATCTGTGAATTAGATTTGCTTAAGTTAACCTCAATGCAATTCTACTTTAGACTTAGGTAGGAAATGTGACATGGAGCAAGAAAAGCCTCTTCCAAAGGGGTATTTGGAAAACAGGCCAACTACATGCAGAAAAGTGAAGTCAGATCTCTCCTCTATCTTCTTGCACAAAAGTCAAAACAAAATGGATTAAAGACCTTGATATCATACCTGAAACCATGATGTACATAGAAGAAATTGATAGGTAGAACTCTCCATAAAATTGAAGATAAAGGCATCTTCAAGGATGAAAAACTACTGGCCAAGGAAAGTGTAAACAAAGGTAAACAAATAGGACTATATTAAACTTAGAAGCTACTGCACCTCAAAGGAAATGGTTACTAGGATACAAAGACTAGCCATAGAGTAGAGAAACTATTTGCAAATAATTGCATGACTAATAGAAATTGCTACTTTACCTGGAATATTTGAACACATAACAGTAAAATAAAATGTTTAACAAGGAAATTTCCTGCAGAGGAGTGAATGGATAGCATCTCTTTGCTGATAACTCCCCTATACAATTAGGAATGATCCATTTGGGCAGCATTTCTCAACGAGGGGCATATGTCCTTCTATGGATGCCAGAATATGCCACGGACAAAAAGAAACAACACAAATAGGAGAGCCTTGCACAGGCTGTAGGATAGAGGCCATATAGGAAGGAGACGATGTCAAAAGGGGACCACAGTTGGAAAATGGTATTAGACAGCCACACAAGCTTAAAGTATTCACGTCTTTTTTCAAAGGTTTATTTCTCCCTCAAATAAAACTACATATAAAACTGAGATTCAAAAATCAGACAAGAGCTTTTTCCACCCTTTTCAGGGCATGTACAAACATATTGAATATAATGGCACATTGCACTTCATCCAGGCCTATAAAAAGAAAGCAGAAAATTACACTTATTTGACAATTACTTATATCTTTGTTGGTTCACAATTTACAACTTGGTTTCACCCAAACAAAGATCATTCTTAGTTCCTTTATATCACTTTACAACTTGGTTTCACCCAAAACAAAAATTATCATTGGTTTTTTTTGTATATTTGTTAACAACTTGTTTTCACCAAAAACAGATTATCCCTGGTTTGTTTGTATCTGTTTGCTTATTACTTGATCTCATCCAAAGCAGAGCTTTTTCTTTTTACCTTCTTGTTTTACAAATCTCAAATTTACATAGGCTGGACTGGCTCAGAATAGGCCTTTTGTCTTTACTCCCCTGCCTTAGGGGTGGTCTCTGTATTCAATAAAAACAGAAATTCTGGTAAACAGCTCACTCTTTCTTCCACCTAACCATGTCAAAAGCTACCCAAATAAACATGTTTCACCTTCTCAAGCTTGGCATGGTTTATTTCCTGTGGCAATCCCTGCTCCAGACTTACTTCCCTGGATTGGGATTATGGCATATAGTACCATTACATATCATGTAAATCCTAGAAAACAATGAGGCTGTAAGGGGAACCCAGATTGCTGGTGGCTGATCAAAGTATCATAGAGAGCCAGTCTAAATGCAAAAGAACTTGGTGTCAAATTCAGGGAAGTCTCCATATCTAATCAGAGTGACACTGATCACTGTACTTGGAAAACTTTTTACAAATAACTTCCATAAGATCTTCAGATGACAACATGAAAAAGCACAAATAGCGATGATGGCAGCACTAATTATCAGAAATTAATTTATGAAGCCAACATCACCTTGATATCAAAACCAGATAGAGATGCTGCCAAAAAAGAAAATTACAGACCAATATCCCTGATGAATGCAGATGCAAAGATCTTCAACAAAATCCTGGCAAATCAAGGAATCAATGCCTCATAAAGAAGATCATCTGCTACGATCAAGTAGGTTTCATCCCAGGAATGCAAGGATGGTTTAACATCCATAATCTATCAACATAATACACAACATCAACAACAAGAAAAATAGAAATCACATGATTATATCAATAGACACAGAGAAAGCATTTGATAAGGTTCAACATCCATTCTTGATCAAAACTCTCAGCAAGATGGGAATGGAAGGAACCTTTCTCAATATAGTTAAGTTTCACTCTCTCCCATAAGACTAGCTCCAGTAGAGAATGGCTTGTCTGAGGTGCTCTGTTTCTAGGGCCTCAAACAGTGTCTGGTACATGATAGACACTCAAATATTGGTTAAATATAAGCACAAATGAAGAGACTGGTGTTAGGAGTCTAAACTGTTATAGACTCTAAAAGAGCCAGTTTAGCAGTGTTAATGTTTAACAAACATGACTTCTTGACCCTGCAACACCAGAACTAGGAATTTACGCTATGGATGATACATTTGTGTGTGTGTGTGTGTGTGTGTGTGTGTGTGTGTGTGTGTGTGTGTGTGTGTGTGTGTGTGAAGCCTGGAGAGTGCACCAAATGTAGGGCCAGCTAAATATGTAAGGCTTTTGCTCTTGTTTTTTTCTCTTGTTTCTTTATTGACTTCTTTGTTTACTGGCTTGGAATTTTTCTTTGAGTTCTGTGTGATTCTCCACCTGTGTAATTCTGCTATTATGGCTTGCTAGCATGTTTTTTAGTTCTCTTCATTCCGTTTATATGGATTATCTCATATTCTGTAACAGTTATTCTTTGAGCTGATTTAATAGATTATTTATAGATTTCTTAATTTCACAGGCTAGTGATTCCTTGATTTCAATGACTAAGACATTAACTGCTGACTTTAGGTCCTCATCTATTGGGCTCATGGGTTTTGGTGGGCTTGAAAATTTGCTAGGATTTCTCTCCATATCCCCAGCTGCAGAAACCTAGAAAAAAATGGAAATGTGATAGTACTGGGAGATTTCAATGTGCCTTTATTGCCACTAGACAGATCCACTAATCAAAATACTAAGAAAGTCAAAGAAAGACATAAGAACTCTAAATGAGAAACTAGAAGAACTAAGACTAATGGACTTATACAAGGCCTTCTATCCTTAAAAAATCAAATAGACATTCTCAAGTGCACATAGAACCTTCTCTAGGATAGACTTCATTTTATGAAACAAGGCCAACTTATATATATTCACAAATATAAGGCACCAAATTATCAAACCACAATGCCAAAATTGATTGTAAAAAGAAGACTTGGTGAAAGTCTAACACCTAGAGACTAAACAACCTACTGCTCAACAACCTGGATTGAAGAGGAGATCAAATAATAACTAAAAAGATTCCTTGAAACAAATGGCAATGAAGAAACAAATTGCCAAAATCTACGGACACAGCAAAAGCTGTAATTAGCGAGAAACTCATAGCAATACAAGCCTACATTAGGAAAGAAGAAAATGACCAAATCAACAACTTAAAGAAATACCATAAATTTCTGGAAAATTAATAGCAGGGGAACCCTAACATAAGCAGAAGGAAAGAAATGATAAAAACCAGAGCAGAGGGGCAGGAGCAGTGGCACAAAGATAGGATGATTGCTTTGCACGTGGCTGACCTAGGACAGACTGCGGTTTGATCCCCTGGCATCTGGTATGATCCCCCAAGCCAGGAGCAATTTCTGTGTGCATAGTGAGGAGTAACCCCTGAGCATCATCAGTGTGGCCCAAAAAACAAACAAGAAATAAAAGAGCAGATAAACAACATAGAAACAAAGAAAACAATACAAAGAATTAATGAGACCAGGAGCTGGTTTTGTGAAAGAATAAAGATGATAGACGAACTGCTAATAAGACTCATAAAAAAGGGAGAATACTCAAATAAATAGAATCATAAATGAAAGAAGAAATTAAAAGAGAACGCCAAGAAATTCAAGACATCATGAGGTGTTTTCTTTTTTCTTTTGGCTTATTATGAACAACTGTGCTCAGTTAAACTAGAGAATCTAGTAGAAATGTACAGGCTTCTGGAAAAATATCTCCCATTACTTTAAGGAGGAAGTAAAAACAGGCCATTCACAATTAGAAAAATTAAAACAGTAATTAAGAAATTCCCCAAGAATAAAAGTTCAGGACCAGATGGATTTACAGTTTAATTCTATCAAACTTTCAGAGAAGAGTTACTACCATTGATCTTTAGACTCTTCCGAACTATTGAAATAATTGGAATCTTCCTTAATTCCTTTTATGATGCTAATATCATGCCCTTTCCGAAAACCAAAAAAAAAAATAGAGGCCCATTTTCATAATGAATATGAATAAAAAATTCTCAACAAAATTTTAGCAAACCGAATCCAACAACACATCAAAATGATTATTCACCATGATAAAGTGGGTCTTATCACAGGGATACAAAGATGGTTCAACATCTGCAAATCAATCAACATCATACACAACATCAACATAAAGAACATAAAGAAAGACAAAAACAAACAATCATATTAATCTTTGCAGAGTAAGCACTTGACAAATATCCAACAGCCATTCAAGATAAAACACTCAGCAGGGGCTGGAGCAATGGTACAGGCAGTAGGGCTTTTGCCTTGCAGCTGCTAACCTAGGATAGACTGCAGTTTGATCCCCCAGTGTCCCATATGGTACCAAGCCAGGGACGATTTCTGAGCTCCTAGCCATGAGTAACCCCTGAGCATCACTGGGTTTGGACCAAAAACAAAAAAAGAAAAAAGAAAGAAAAGAAAAGAAAACATTCAGCAAAATAGGGCTGAAATGAGGGTGTAAGGAATCTTCCTCAAGATAGTAACAGCCAGACTCTGCTGGACCTCTTAAGCACAGCATACATTTTTTTTTTAATTTTTATTTTGATCATAATGGCTTACATATATTTCACAGTAGTATTTTAGGTACATATCAACATATAATCAGGGGAATACCCATCACCAAATTTGTCCTCCTCCCATCCCAAAAGAAAAGAGAAAGAGAAAGTAAAATAAAATAAAATAATAATGGAGACATCAACTTCAATCTTTACACTAATATAAAGACGTCAAAAAATAAATCAATCGGTAAATAAATATGTGGAAAAATGATTGTTTTGTGCTTTTTTTTCTCTCCACCCTCCTATAGGCACAGTAAGATAAAAATCAGATAAAAATCAGAAAACTCCAAACTAAAATACCCAGGTCAAATAACAGGTTTGAAAAACTCAGTAGATGAATTGAAAGCTCTCTAAAAGGTTAATAGCAGCTGAGGATAGAATTAATGAGCCTGGGCCGGGCGGTGGCGCTGGAGGTAAGGTGCCTGCCTTGCCTGCGCTAGCCTAGGACGGACCGCGGTTCGATCCCCCGGTGTCCCATATGGTCCCCCAAGAAGCCAGGAGCAACTTCTGAGCGCATAGCCAGGAGTAACCCCTGAGCGTCACAGGGTGTGGCCCAAAAACCAAAAAAAAAAAAAAAAAGAATTAATGAGCTGGAAGATGAGATGTATAACAATTCCTTACAAAAGAAGATATTGAAAAAAACCTTAAAGCAAGTGATCAGACAATGGAAAAATTACTCAAAGAATATTAACAGATGAAAATAAAAATCTTTGATAAGCTCAACAAAAACAACTTAAGAATCAGAGCAGTCACAGAGATTCAGGAAGAAAATCTCCAGGAAGAATCAACAATCAATAACATCATCATTGAGAAACTACCAGAGCTAAAGTTTACATGTGATTAAATCCTGCATGCCTGAACAGTCCGAGCTAAAAGAGACCCCAGGAAAAAATATCCCAAGACACATCGTAGTCACAATGATGAATTCCACAGGTAGAGACAGAATACTGAAAGCAGCAAGATCGAAAAGGAAAATTACATTCAAGGGATCATCCTTGAAATTTACAGCAGAACTGTCACAAGAAACACTCAAGGACAGAAGGCAGTGGTATGTTATAGCGACAAAACTCAAAGAAATAAATGTTTAGCCAAGAGCACTGCACCCAGAAAAACTCACTTTCAGGTTTGAAGGAAGTATACATAGATTTACAGATACACAACAGCTAAGAAACTTTACAGACAGAAAAAATGGCCTTTAAAGAAAAACTGAAAGGTCTAATTTAAGACAAGACTGATCAATAAACACATGAAAATTCTACACAAAGAAGGCACTGAATACTATGACAATTATCTCTCTCAATGTCAATGGACTAAAAGCACCTGTTAAGAGACACAGAGTGGCATAATGCATCTAAAAACTGAATCCAACCTTCTGCTGCCTACAAGAAACACACTTGAATAGTCAGAAAAAAACATAGACTCAAAATAAAATCATCCAAGCTAACAACACCCTTAAAAAAGCTGAAGTGGACATAGTAATATCAGATAACACAGATAATTTATACTCAGAAAAGTTGTAAGGGACAAAGATGAAAATTTTTACCAATTAAGGAATATATAGAGCAGGAAAAAATTGCTCTCCTAAACACATATGCACACAATTAGAAACCAGCAAAATATTTAATATAAATGTTGACAAATTTGAAAAAGGATACCAATAATAACACAATAATTATGGGAGTCCTCAACATGGCTTTGTCAACAATTGAGAGGTCAATCAGATTGAAACACAAAAAAAGTATACTAGACCTAAAAAGAGAAATGGAAGAAAGAGGCCTAGTAGATATATATAGGACACTCCATCCTCAGAAACCTGCATACACATTCTTTTTCAATGTACATGGGTCATTCTACAGGACAGACTACATGTTGGCACATAAAACATACCTCTATAAAATCAAGAGGATAGAAATTTTTAGGCTATATTTGCTGACCACAAGGCTCTGAAATTAGATGTGAAATACAAAGGGTCACACAAGAAAAATTTTAACACCTGGAAGTTAAACAGCCTACTACTGAACAATCAGTGAGTCCGAGATGAAATCAAAGAGGAAATAAAAACTTTCCTGGAAACAAATGACAATGAAGACACAAACTATCAGAGACTAATCAAAAGAAAAAAATATAGCTTTGCAAGCACACACATCAGGAAGGAAGAAGGAGCATACCTGAATAGCTTAATGACGCACCTCATAGAATTAGAAAGTGCTCAACAAAAGGAACCAAAAAATAGGGAGACAGAAGGAAATAACAAAGCTAAGAGCAGAAATCAATGAAGTGGGAACCAAAAAACAAACCGAAAGATGAATAAAAGCAGAAGTTGGTTCTTTAAAAAAATAAACAAGATAGATAAACTATTGAAAAAAAACTCACAAAGAAAGAGACAGAGAAACTTGATAACCTGTATATTAAAATTGAAAAGGGGGAGATCAGTACAGATACTGCAAAGATTCAAAGGGTATTCAGAAACTATTTTGAGAAACTCTATGCCACTAAATATGAGAAGCTGGAAGAAATGAATAAATTATTGAACTCTTATAAACTTCCACGGTTGAATAAAGAGGATGTAGCATATCTAAAGACCCCCATCACTATTGAGGAAATTAAAACCATAGTTAAAAGTTTGCCCAAAAAAAAAAAGCCCATGCCCAAATGGATTCATGAATAAATTCTTTCAAACCTTTCAAGGGGAAACTACTACCAATCCTGGCCAGGCTCTTTTATGAAATTGAAAAATCAGGAACACTTCCAACTAGATTTTATGGAGACAACATCACCTTGATACCTAAACCAGATAGAGATGCCTCCAAAAAAGAAAATTACAGACCAATATCCCTGATGAACACAGATGCAAAGATCTTCAACAAAATCCTGGCAAATAGGATCCAATGCCTCTTCAAGATCATTCACTCTGATAAAGTAGGTTTCTTCCCAGGAATGCAAGGATGGTTTAATATTCTTAAATATATCAACATAATATACAACATCAACAACAAATAAATGAAAATTAGATGATCATATCAATAGACACAGAGAAAGCATTTAATAAGGTTCAACACCCATTCTTGATCAAAACTCTCACCAAGATGGGAATGAAAGGAACCTTTCTCAATATAGTTAAGGCCATCTGCCAAAAGCCAGTGGCAAATATTATCCACAATGGAGAAAAACTAAAAGCCTTTCCTCTAAATTCTGTTAAAAGCAAGGCTGTGCTCTCTCACCACTCCTATTCAACACAGTACTGGAAGTACTTGCTATAGTGATTAGGCAAGAAAAAGATATCAAGGGAATCCAGATACGAAAGGAAGAAGCCAAGCTCTCACTGTTAGCAGATGACATGATACTCTACTTAGAAAACCCTAAAGACTCTACAAAAATCTTCTAGAAACAATAGATTCATATAGCAAGTTGGCAGGCTACAAAATTAACACATAAATCAATGGCCTTTCTAAACACCAATAGTACTAAGGAAGAAATGGACATTAAGAAAACAACCCCATTCACATTAGTGCCACACAAACTCAAATATCTTGGAGTCAACCTGTGAAAGACCTATACAAAGAAAACTATAAAACACTGCTCCAAGAAATAAGAGAGGACATTCAGAAATGGAAATACATATCCTGCTCATAGATTGTCAGGACCAAAATCATTAAAATAGTAATACTCCCAAAAGCATTGCACAGATTTAACACGATTCCTCTAAAGATACCCATAACATTTCAAAGATGTGGATCAAACACGTCTGAAATTCACTTGGAACAATAAACACCCTCGAATAGCTAAAGCACTCCTTGGAAAAGGGAATAAGGAAGGCATTACTTTTCCCAATTTTAAGCTGTATTACCAAAGTAATAGTTATCAAAACTGCATGTTATTAGAATAAAGACAGACTCTCAGATCAGTGGAATAAGCTTGAGTACTCAGAGAGTGTTTCTCAGACATACAACCACCTAGTTTTTGATAAAGGAGCAAGAAGTCCTAAATGGGGCAGGGAAAGTGGTGTTAGAACAACTGGTTGGCTTCTTGCAAAAAAGCGAACTCAGACCCTCAACTAACACCATGTACAAAGGTAAAATCCAAATGGATTAAAGATCTTGATATCAGATTTGAATCTATAAGGCATATAGAACAACATGTAGGTAAAACACTCCATGACATTGAGACTAAAGGCATCTTCAAAGAGGAAACAGCACTCTCCAAACAAGTGGAAGCAGAGATAAACAGATAACACTATATTAATCTGAAAAGCTTCTACACTCTTATTCAACATAGTACTAGAATTCCTAGCAAAGCAATCAGACAAAAGAAGAAAATCAAAGGAATTCAAACAGGAAAAGATGAGATCAAACTATAATTATCTGCAGATGATATGATTATATACATCAAAAACCCTAGTCTAAAAAAAAAACCCTAGTCTACAGAAAAGCTCCTAGAAACAATAAACCAATACATCAAAGTGTTAGGCTAAATATCAATACACAAAAGACTGTGTATTCCTTTATATTAATAACAAGTCAGAGGAGAAAGTGATCAAAGAGTCTATCCCATTTAAAATACTGTCCAAACTATCAAGTACATAGAAATTCTATCAAACTTTAATCAAACCTATGAAATCAAACTTCTATCAAACCTAACAAGAGAAGTAGAAGAACCATACTATGAAAACGTCAAAACACTCCTGGAAGAGATTAAGGAGGACCTATGAAAATGAAAAAACATTTCATGCTCCTAAATTGGAAGAATCAATATCCTCAAATGATCATCTTACCTAAAATACGATATATATTTAATGTAATCTCCCTTCAAATTCAAACATTATTTTTAAGGACTTAAAGAATCAATTATAAATTGTATGTAAAATCGTAAAAGATCTAGGGTAGTAAATATATTTTTTTAAAAAAGAAACTGAGAGATTTTTCTTCACCTAACTTGAATCTCTACTATAAAACCATAGTGATCTAAACAGCATGATATTGGAAAAAGACAGAAATTCAGACCAATTGTTCAGAATAGAATATCCACAGGGGTTCTTAAAGATATAGGTTGGTCTCTTGAGTTTTGCATTTTAGTGATTTATCATATTAGACTCCAATAAGTCCTCAATATTGTAATGCCTTGATAAAATACTCTAATTTATTCATCTTTCATTTGATTATGCCCTCTATTATGATCTAATGCTTATAGTCCCAAAGACCATTGAACCAGGCAATTGCACATGATTTTGTTACAAGCCCTATTCTTGACTATATTACATTTTTTAAACCAGGCTAGTTTACTATTAGATAATGATTACATTGTCAATTTTCTTCTAGGTAAGGAATCTGGATGTTTGAGACATGGTCAATAATCCGCATGAGATAGACTCCTCTTACAGAGTTCACTATCATATTGCTTTGTACCCTTGACTTAAAAATTATGGTTGTTCTAAGAATGTTCCATGCACAATCTAACCTAGGAAGCTTTTATTTAGCAAAGTTTATCCCCACAATTGATAAATTGCCTAGAAACTGGAAAACATCCTCACACACATATGCCAGCCTCATTTTCCTTTTTTCTTTTCAACATTCTATCTGATAGTTTGTGGAGTTATTTTGGGGCTATCTTGTTAGTTTCCCAGGGGCTGCTGCCTGCTGCTACATTTGGCAGTATCCACCATGTTTTTGTTCATGCTAACCATGGAAACCAGATGGATTCACAGAAGAAATTGCATTTAGGCCAAGGGGTATTGAGCAGATTCTTGAATCTTACTGAGTCAGCTAAAACTACATTCTGCTGCTTTCCCTGCCACTTGTATTAGAGTTTAATATAAGTTACCTGAAGATCAGTGTTGACATAATTTCAGATACTTTTGCTAATTAATTCAAAAAAAGTAAAAGGAAAGAATAAAAAGAAAATTTTCAGGAGTATTATAATCGCTAAACAATTAACTTTTTGAGATTTCATAGAGGAGCCCATCCTGCAACCCATTAGAACTATGTATAATTAGCACTTTGAATACACTAGGAAGAATCGAATTACATGGAAGACTACATCCAGCAGCATTCAAACATGCCACTTGTAAGTGGTCATCCGTGGATTCTCAAAGTTATCTGTGGTAGCCTCCAGTTCAGCACATATCTCAACAATATACACACCTATACACTGGATGACTATTACATTATCACATTAATTACAGAGAAAAAGATCTAGGCAGACAGCTAAAACATATTATCCAGGTGCCAACATAATTGTTTGGACAAGGAAACATTATAAACATGAGATCTCATTCCTTATTTAGAAAAGTAAAGAGAGGTTATAAGAGGCATTTGACAGGATCCACGGGTACCCAGTTTAAGGAGCTCTGTACCAGAGGAAGAATGGATAGATTTCTTCTTAACATAAAAATTGGAGCTAGTGACTACTCATATTTGAACAAAAACATAAAACTATAAAAATTCAAAAACAAGTCGGAAACCAATCTTGCCCTGGAAGGCAGGGAGGAAGCACATGGGAGACACCATCTCGGTGCCTCAGTCCCTCAGTTCTGCGGAGAGGGTGAGTGTGGAAGGAGGGGACAGATGGGATCCAAACTTGCCCAGGAAGGCAGCGAGGAAGCACGAGGGAGACATCATCTTGGTGCCTCGGTCCCAGCAGCTCTAGGAATACAGTGAGTGTGGGAACCAGGGGGACAGACAGAAAAAATCCAACCTAGCTAGGACAGGCACAAGAAGGAACACTCAGACAATGCCAACACTGTGCTTCTGCCAACACTGGGCTGTACATACACACCCTGGTCATAACATGTATGCCCTACATACACTACTGACACTTAAGACTACACAAGACAATTCTAGGCAGAGCAGGCCCAACTCTTTTCTCCCTTTGAAAATATATACCCTTGGGCCCAGAGAGATAGAACAGCGGCGTTTGCCTCGCAAGCAGCCGATCCAGGACCAAAGGTGGTTGGTTCAAATCCCGGTGTCCCATATGGTCCCCCGTGCCTGCCAGGAGCTATTTCTGAGCAGACAGCCAGGAGTAACCCCTGAGCACCGCCGGGTGTGGCCCAAAAACAAAAACAAAAACAAAAAAAAAAGAAAATATATACCCCCAAACTTAACTAACTAGACACTAACACCTCTACCATACTTGGGTGAACACGTATGTCCTGAGAAAATAAACACTAAAATAGACCTATCTCCAACCACTTTCTACACAACCCAAATGGACCATATTAAAAAAAAAAAAAAAAAAAACAGCCTAAAACCCAGTATCCTAGCCCACACTATGAAGAGAACAATGGGTAAACTAAGAAAGACACCAGCATCCGGGGATATAGAGAGAAATTCTAAGATTGCCAAGTCCTCCAAAATATACGAACATTATAGATGAGGATATAAAATCAGCATGTAATGTCCTAGCAATGGAATTCAAACAATCACTAACTAAAGAAATTAATAAATACAGATAAATAAGCAGTTCATCCAAATCAAAGATTAATTTTTATCAGAAAATGAGTCTATACAAACAGAACTATGAAAATTAAAAATCATGCTGGCAAGCCACAATAGCAGAATTCCACACATAGAGAATCGTATGGACAAACTTGAGGACAGAATACAAGGCAGCAGCAACAAAGAAGTTAACAAAGAAATGAGAGACTAAACATTGAAAGAAAAATGATCTACTTAATAAAAATAAGACAAAAGAAATAACAAGAATTGTAGGAATATCATAACGGGAGAATAAAGGAATAGGGAAAGAACAAGTTGTGAGAAAAATAATAACAGAAAATTTTCCTACCCTCTGGCAAAAGATACCTGTAGAAATCAAGAAGGTGAAAAGAGTTCCCAATAAAATAAACCATAATATACCAACACCAAGACATATAGTAATCCAAATGGCTAAAAACAAAGAGAAAGATGAATCATTAAAGCAATAAGAAAGAAAAAAGACCTCAAGTACAAAGGAAGGAACTTAAGAATCAAACCAGATCTCCCATTTGAAACTATGCAAGAAAGAAGACAGTGGAATGACATATTTAAACTACTACATAAACTACTGAATGAATGAAACTTCCAACCTAGAGTTCACTAACCAGCAAAACTCTCATTTATATGGGAGGGAAGACTAAAAATATTCTCAGATAAAAAAGAACTCACACTATTTGCGCTAACTAAATCGTCTCTAAATAAATTACTCAGTGATGAATCCAAACACCCAATTGTAATGAAACAACCCTACTCTATACAATTACACAACAACCCTCTCTGTCAATAATCTCCTTAAATGTCAATGGACTAAGTCCCCCAATAAAAGACACATAGTAGAGAGTTGAATTAGAAAATCGAAAGCAGATTTTTGCTGCCTGCAAGAAACACACCTAAAAGTACAAGATAGACACAGACTTAGAATAAAAGGATGAAAATTAATTATTTAACCAGGGGTCCTCAAACTTTTTAAACAGGGGGCCAGTTCACTGTCCCTCAGACCATTGGAGGGTCTGACTATAGTAAAAACAGAACTTAGGAATGAATTCTTATGCACACTGCATATATCTTATTTTGCAATGAAGAAACAAAACAGATACAAATACAATATGTGGCCCGCGGGCCATAGTTTGAGGACTACTGATTTAAGCCAATAAAAAATAAACAAAGCAGGGACAGCCATTCTTATATCAGACCAAATTGCATTCAATCTCACAAAACTGATCAGAGACTGAGGGTCACTATTTACTGATCAGGGAAATAATAGATCAAGAAGTACCAACTCTAATTCACATTTGGGCATCAAAAGCAGAGCCAGCAAAATATGTAAGGTACTTGCTCACAAGCCTGGAGAAACATATGGAAGGAAATGTGATAGTAGTAGTAAATTTCAACACACTGTTATCACCACTAGACAGACTCACTAGGCAGGAAACTAGCAAAGACATAAAAGCCCTGAATGAGAACCTAGAAAAGGTAGGACTAAAGGATTTATATAGGCCCTCCACCCTCAGAAAGCAGAATACACATTCTTCTCAAGTGCACATGAAACTTTTTCTAGAATAGGCCATGCCTTAGGATATAAATCTAACTTGCTCAAAAAAAAAATATAAGGATTATTAGAAGCACCCTATAAGATCACTATGCAACAGAGATAAAGATTGACTGTAAAAAGAAGCTGTGGAGCAAATCCAACACCTGGATATTAAACAATATGTTGCTCAACAACAGCTGGATCAAAGAGGAAATCAAAGCAGAAATAAAAAGATTCCTTGAGTGAAATTATAATGAGACAAACTGTCAAAATCTGCTAAAGCAGTAATGAGGGAAAACCTCATAGCAATACAGGGGAAAAAAGGAAAGAGGAAAATAACAAAATCAATAGTTTAAAGGGACATCTTAAGGATATGGAACAACAGCAGCAAATAAACCCAAACACAACCAGAAGACAAGAAATAATAAAAACTAAAGCAGAAATAAACAACATAAAAACTAAGAAAATAATATAAAAAATCAATGAGACCAGGAGTTGTTTTTTCAAAACAATAAAAAAGATAGACAAACTGCTAGCAAGACTCACCAAAATAAAAAAAGAAAAACACTCAAATAAATCGGATCATAAATGAAAGGGGAGCTATTACAACAGAACCCCAAGAAATTCAAGACAACATGAGGACTTATTATGAACTCAGTTAGGTTAGAGACCACAGAAATAAACAACAGATTTCTGGAAAAATATCTTCCAAGACTCGATAAGGAGGACATAGAAAGCCTAAATATGCCAATCACGTCTAAAAATATTGAAACAGTAACAGAAACACCCGAGAACAAAAGTCCAGGTCTAGATGGTTTTGCAGGTGAATTCTATCAAACATTTCGATAAGAATTATTACCATTGATCATCAGTCTCTCACAAAATATAGAAAAGACAGGAATCTTTTCTAACTCTTTCTATGAGGTAAATATCACACTCATTCCCAAAGATGGCAAAGACACTGCCAAGAAATAAAACTACAGACCAATCTCACTAATGAACATTGATGCAAAAATCCTCAACAAAATCTTAGCAAACTGAATCTGACAATACATCAAAAAGCTTATACACTATGACCAAGTGAGTTTTATCCTAGGGATTGCAAGGATGGTTCAACATATGAAAATCAGTGAACATCATACACAGCATCAACAACAAAAAAACAAAAATCATATTTTTATATCAATCAATGCAGAGAAGCCATTTGACAAAATCCAACACCAATTCATAATGAAAACACTTGGCAAAATAAAGCTGGAAGTAACCTTCCTCATGATAGTTACAGCTATCTATTAAAATTCCACAGCCAATATTATCCTTAATGGCAAAAAAGCTGAAAGCATTTCCACTAAATTCAGAAACTAGACAAGGCTGTCTACTGTCTCCACTCTTATTCAACAGAGATTTAGAAGTCCTAGCAATAGCAATCAGACAAAAGAAGCGAATCAAAAGAATTTAAATATGGAAAGAGGAAGTCAACTATTTCTTTTTGCAGATGATATGATGACATTATGATGGTATGCATAGAAAATCCTAAAGAGTCCACAGTAAAACTGTTAGAAACAATTAACCAATACAGAACAGTGGGCAGCTACAAAGTCAATACACAAAAGACAGTAGTGTTCCTCTATAAAAATAACAAAGTAGAAGAGAAAGAATTTAAGGAGACAATCCCATTTAAAATAGTGTCCAAAAATATCAAGTGCATAGGAATCAACCTTACAAGAGAAATGAAGGACTGATACCATGAAAACTTCAAAACACTTCAGAAAGAAATTGAAGAGGACCCAAGAAAATGGAAGACATTCCATGCTCCTGGTTAGGTAGAATCAACATTGTCAAAATGGCTATTTTACCTAAACTTCTATATAAATTCAGTGCAATCCAATACCCATATTCAGACATCATTTTTAAGGGCTTAGAACAATCAATTATAAAATTCATATGGCACCACAAAAGACCCAGACTAGCCTAATACATATGAAAAACAAGAAGCTGGGTGACCTCATCTCAAGTTTTACTATAAAGCCATAATGATCTAACAGCATGGTACTGGAACAAAGACAGAGTCTCAGACCAGTGGGTTAGAATAAAATTTCCAGGGATATACCCCTAAGTACACAGTCAACTAATATTTGACAATAGAGCCAAGATCTTAAAATGCAACAAAGAAGTTTCTTCAATAAATGGTGTAGGAACAACTAGATAACCACCTCTAAGAAAATAAAGGTTGATTCATATCTCACATCTTTTTTTGGGGGGGTCACACTGGCAGCGCTCAGGGGTTACTCCTGGCTCTATGCTCAGAAATCACACCTGGCAGGCTTGGGAGAACATATGGGATGTGGAATTCGAACCGATGACCTTCTGCATGAAAAGCAAATGCCTTACCTCCATGCTATCTCTCCAGCCCCCATAACTCACATCTTACACAAAAGTCAACTCAAAATGGATTAAAGTCTTTGAAATCAGACCCGAATCTCTAAAGTTAATTGAGTAAAAAATAGGCAGAATACTTCAAGATCTATATATTAAAAAATTCTTTGATGAAAGAATGCCAATGGCAAGAATTTTAGCATCAAACATAAATAAATGGGACTACATCCAACTAAAAAGTTTTTGCAAGGCAAAAGAAACCCTGGTGAGAGCTAGAAGACAGTTAACAGAATGGAAAAATAGATTTGCTCTCAACACATCAGATAAAGGGTTAATACTTAGGATATACAAAGCACTCAGAAAGGTTAACTCTGCAAAATCTAATAAAGCCATAGAAAAATGGGGAGAAGAAATGAATAGATACTTCTCCAAAGCCCGAAACATGGTCAATAGACTCATGAAAACATGCTGACCATCATCATCATTAGGGAAATTCAAATCAAGACAACAATGAGGTACCACCTTACACCAGTAATGATGGCACACATCAAAATGGGAAGAAAAAAAAAAAGGCCAATCTCTGTTGGCGGAGATGTGGGAAGAAAGGAACTCTCATCCACTGCTTTTGGGAATGCTTCCTGGTCCAACCCATATTGAAAACAGTATGGAAAGTGCTCAGTAAACTCAGATTTGAGCTGCCATATGACCCAGCAATTGCATTCCTGGGACTCTATCCCCAAGATACAAGGACATTAATTCCAAACAAAGTATGCATGCATTCCACTATTTATTGCAGCACTCAGCACAATAACCAAGATTTGGAATCGACCTCTATGCCCAACAACAGATGGGTGGATAATGAATATGTGGTACTTTTATACAATGGAATACTACATAGCAGTTAGAAACAATACAATCATGGATTTCGCAGCAACATTGATGGATCTAGAACACATAACGTTGAATGAAGGAATCCAGAAGAAGGATAAATACAGGATGATAGCACTTATCTGAGGTTTTAGAATATATACCATATATACTTGGAATACTCCATGAACAAATATGATGTTCCAATAGATTAGAAACTCCAAGCACCATAGTTTCAGCATTTAGCAAGAAGTTTTCAAATCAAGTGGAATAGAGGCAACACAAAGCCTCAACTATCCATTATACCATAAAGAAACCAGCAACAATGGAAACAGCAGTTTAGATTGAATAGGTATGTAATCATCTGCTAACTATAAAGGTCTATAATAATGTCAAGATATTTATCTACAAAACTAGGGGAATAGGATAAGAAGCTAGAGACTCTAGCTGCAGTGATTACTAACAATATGTTTTAATGCCCTAATTTTACCAAGTATAAAATAACCCTTCAGCTTCTGTGTCCACAGTGGTTCTTGGAAACAAGGGGAGAACACCTTAATTTTGTACCTCAGTGCTCAGTCATACTAGACACCACATACAGTGTTCATTATGATAATGTTTTGGTAAAACAATTTACCCTTTTCCTTTGTTTATATCTTGTATTAGGATCTAAACCATACAATCCTTCAGACCACTGAAACAGTCACCGATGCACCACAGACTTATGGTATAGGTCCTACTCATCGAATACGTCTTTGCAAATTATCATTTCCTTTCTCTCTCTTGCTCTCTCTCTTGCCCTCTCTTCCCTACTTCTTCTTTCATTCTCCCCTTTCTTCTCTTACAGCAACCCAATCTAGGCTAAATAAAACCCATGCTGTCAGTTTCTCTCTAAGAAAGCAACCTCGATACCTAAGGTAAAATGAACAATATTACACAGGGTAGTCACCTCTTATAGTCCACATTACCACACTGCTTAGCAATCTAGACGTGAAAACTATGCATATCCAAAAATGCTCCAGCCGCTATATAACCCTGCAACTTCCATTTAGCAATAAATTAAAGTCAGTGATGAAGTGCCTAGAAATTGGAAAACTTTCCAACTCTGACACAATGGCCACATTTTTTGTTTTAATTTATTTCTACTGTATCTACTCATTTTTCTTTTCTCTTCTCTTATCTTTTTTTCTCCCTTTCTCTCTCCTAATCTATATCTAAACTCATTGTTTATCTTTACTTAATTCAATTATTTCTTAAGAGCCCAGAGCCATCCTATGAGGGTCAGGCCTCTCACAACTTAAGAAGAGATCACTAATGTCTGTATTTATGTGGGCATGAGTTTATAGACAGTGGACTCCCCTCTGAGCGCCAAACCTAAATTCTAAAACAATCCATACCTAAAGTGTATATATCCCCTCCTATATACTATCCCTCCTTCAACCTTCAGAAAAATTTCTATCCTTTCATGCCCCCGATCATGATACGATATCTCTCCTTATTTAACTCTCTTTACCCTCAGTTCTTAACTCATTAGATACTGACACTGACCTCCTGCCCCAATGAGCCATCACCCCCTCCCGAAGTGAAAAGGTACACTCTCAGCACCACATCTCAACTAATGCCCCAGCAAGAAACTACAACCAATATTCCCACTGACTCATGCTATGTGGCCCTTTTCCTCACCCACCCCCAAAATGTGGATTGTTGCATGATATTGGATTCTGCTCCAGAAGGATCCCCAGGGAAAGGACTCTACTAAAACAGCAAATGCGCCCAAAACTTGGACTGGACTTCTTGTACTGGACCCAAGAAGAAGACTGCAGCAATGGTGAGTGCTTTGGCCTTATGGTGGCTTGTCATAGCTTTCTTAAGCTAGACTGAGAATGGAGAACCCAGAACACACACGGTGTCTGTTTTTAACATGGTGGAGACTCCTTCAGGTGGAACATACACTAGAAATGAAGTGGGGGGAGCTGAAAACTTGGGGCTTTCCCCCAGGCGCCTACTCACCCGAACTTTCTTCCACGAAAGATACCATTTCCAAGAACCATGACCTTCCAAACTGCAAATAGAGGTCACTGATTGGAAAAAATGACAGAAAGAAATTTCCTCGTAATGGGACTGGTAGCAGGCAGAGGAGTGGATTCCCCCTAACCCAGATTCCAGCCAGAAGACCTCGAGATGCTAATGCAGAAGGTGAAGATTGAGAGGATGAAGGATCCAAGATCAGCTGAAGGAGAACCAAGACCAACAAATGAGAAGCTGTTTTTCAGAACTTTCAGCATCTTAACTTTGGTCAAGTTAAATGTCTTGACTCTATTTGCATCGGTAATTGTCTTGCTGATTAAATTGTGTTTTATCTGTATGGATCTTACTGCTTTGTTCTAAGCCGCATGCAAACAGAAAGTTTTGTATCTGATTTTAATATTTGTTTGCACTATTCTGGGGAAATGCAAGTTAGAGTTTGAAAGTTCTTAGGTGTCCTAGTAAATGTTTCCCAATTGCTATGTTATATTGTGTCTTTTAGGTAGCAACTGATTTTCAAATTGTGTTATCTTCGAAAATGTTCTTGTGATTTTGTCTAGAGAAGCTTATGAAAAGAAACTAGGGTTTTCTAGACTTATCACTAATGCTTCTGTAATAATAATAAAAAAAAAGGTGGAGAATGTGAGTATCCCCTTCCCCAACTCCTTATTTATCTACCTGAATGATCAGAACTGCCCAGACCTGGAATGGACGAGGAGAGGAGACTGACAGTGGGGAGAGAGAGGGATTCAGAAAGAGTTAGAGAGAGAAGTGTAGCAGAAATGAAGTGAATACTAACAGCAAGATTCAACAGAGATTCAGCAACAGATTAAGTATCAGCAATTCAGCGTCAAATTCAGCATCAGCAAAGAAGTAGCAGTGGTAGCATCAGCGATGGGAGTTAGTCAGCAAGGAAGCCTGGGCAAGGCAGATGAAAGGGAGACAAAGGCCGAGAAAGCCAGAGGAGTAGAGAAGTAGCTGCTAGGAAAAGGCTTAGCAGAGAAGCCATGTGAGGAAATGTGTGTTAGTTTAGGACCATGAAATAAATCTGGCTGACTTCTGGAACTTGATCTAACTGCTTAATGAGTTTCTCTGTTGTTACCCTGCAGCTTTCAGACCCTTGTGCCTAAGGAGCGGTGGAGCCGGGCCTACCAGAAAGGTCTCACCATCTCCATACCAAGACTAGTAGTTATCTTTAATCTAAATTAAAACAACACTCTATCTCATCCCTTTCTGCTGCAAATCATTTATCAAACTCAACAAGATCAGGGTATGTTATGAAAATGTGCCCTGGATTTCATCTCCCACAAAACTATCTCAAAAGACAATGGGGAAGCCTATATTTCCTTTATATGTTTAATACCTCTATAATAATTCATCTTAGTCTACTATTCCCAAATATATGGTGCCATATTGTATTGCTGGTGCATTTGGGGGTAAGAATGTCAGGCTACATAATATCTGTGCTCTGGTTTTGATCTGAGCTTTTTCTTGTAGATTTTTGAACTAAGCAGAACCAAAACAGGTGAAGTTAAAGAGAAAAAAAAAATATATATATATATATATGTATATATATATATATACATAGTAAAAAAATAAAATAAATTTAAAAATAATTGGAGAAAAATACAGTGATGTAAGAGCTCAGGGAAATAGAATTAGGGGGAGATGTGGGATTAACTGGATGCCATTATCTGGTTTAGAATTGGTTTGAAACAACTTAGAATATAGTATCTTGGATTGGTGCTTAAACTATTCAATCTTCAACTCTGGGAACTTATGGATATGGTCTGATTCTTCCTAATAAATACCTCATGAAAACTCTTTCATGTTTCTGGACTTTTCCACTAAGCTTATTATTGGGGGGGGGGCACACGGGTGATGCTCAGGGGTTACTCCTGGATATATACTCAGAAATAGCTCCTGGCTTGGGGGAACCATATGGGTCACTGGGGAATCAAACTGCAGTTTGTCCTAGGATAGTGGCGCCCTGCGCCACCGCTCCGGTGTCAGCTTAATGCTTCTTAAGAGCAGAAGACTTATGTGTTGGAACTTCGGAACCCATTTCAACCTCTTTAGTATGTGTGAATTATTCCCTGCATTGATATTTGCTTTCAGACCTGCATCTTTCCGGTGTCCTGGCTTTGATGCTGAAGGCCTGATTTAACAGGACTGGTGTGAATTTTTCCTGGATGACATTTTTGTTTATTCTCAAAATTATCTGCTCACAACTAGGACTCAATACACAATTTATGGGCTTTATATGATGGCTGGAGAATAGGGAGATCCAAAATAATGTCAGAAAGGACAGAAAGCCTCATCTGCATTAATCAAATTCCAAATAAACCTTATAAATTTGACATTATCTCACATTGTAATCATTTTCTATTAGCACAAGGAAAAGGATTGTTATTGTGAGCTAAAATGATTCTAAGTGGTATACGTGTCTTAATTTCTATGTAAAATGACATAAAAATGTCACCTGTGTTCAAAGCTGGTAGGTTGTTCAACGCTGCTGACTTACTGGAAGCTGAAATTCATTCAAAGTTAAATTGGTCCACTATAAATGTAGTACTAGTGGCAGAAACCATGTGCCTGAAAGCATGCACATAGGAATGGGTGTCTTATGCAAATTTTAAATTTGTATAATTATAATATAAAATATGTAATAGATGCAGATTTTCTCTTGAAAAGCAATATATTACTCTCCCAAATAAACCTTTGGAAACTTTGTGGAAAACAAAAACATCTGTTTCTGTTATTAATACAGGGTAATTGATATAAGATGCATAGGATTGAATGAGAAAGTCACCAGAGACAAAGCCTTACCTCAAACTGACTCAAAAGATATGTTAGATAAGAAAATGGAGTTTTGACAAACTGAAACTTGCTATTTGAATTACTGGGATTTCTAAACTTTACAACCTCAAAATGACATTTTCATCAGAAGTTTCCACTTAAAGAAATAACAAGCATTATTTGGTAGAGATGAAGAACAGAAATGACATTTAATAGGCCATGTCAACATTTCCTTTGAGATACATTAAAAATAAGCTACAAATAATGCTTTTTAAAAATGTCTAACAGGCTTATTGCCTAAAGGAATTATCTTATTGCAAGGAAGCCTAATACTCTACTTAAATTTTTTGAGATAATGAGTATTTTCACTGACTTAAGAAAAAAAGAATTAATTGAAGCACTCCCTCTAGAAACAAGATTTTTTTTATGTCTCAGAGGACAAGTTCTGAAAAGAACTAATCATCTTATTTGTAACATTGCATGAATTTCAAAGACTTTTCAGAAATGACATTGATATCACAGATTCTAAAAATTTACTTCATTAAATAAAAAACTGTCAAATACCTGAAATTGGTGAAATAAATAACTTTAAATAACTTTATATTATAATATTTGGGGGGGCACAACCAGTGATGCTCAAGAGTTACTCCTGGCTTGGGGCCAGAGCAGTGGCACAAGCAGTAATGCATCTGCCTTGCACATGCTAGCCTACAACAGACCGTTGTTTGATCCCCTGGCATACCATATGGTCCCCCAAGCCAGGAGCAATTTCTGAGCACATAGCCAGGAGTAATCCCTAAGCATCACAGGGTGTGGCCAAAAAAAAAAAAGATAATCTCTTCTGGCTTGGAGGACCATATGGGATACTAGGGATCGAACCAAGGTCAGGCCTGGGTCAGCAGCATGCAAGGCAAATGCCCTACTGCTGTGCTATTGCTCTTGCCCCTATATTATAATCTTAATATGAAGTTAAAATATCAATAATTCACCTGAAATTTCTGTATTTGTGCATTATGAAGTATAATGTTGTAGCAAAATGTTCAATTACTGAGAATAGCAGTGTTTCAAAATCAATTGACTCTAGGACTTTTACTTAGAAAAAGGGGGCTAAGGATAAATTCAGATTCTTTTTTTTTTTTTTTTTTTTTTGGTTTTTGGGCCACACCCTGTGACGCTCAGGGGTTACTCCTGGCTATGCGCTCAGAAGTTGCTCCTGGCTTCTTGGGGGACCATATGGGACGCCGGGGGATCGAACCGCGGTCCATCCTAGGCTAGCGCAGGCAAGGCAGGCACCTTACCTCCAGCGCCACCGCCCGGCCCCATAAATTCAGATTCTTATTGGATTTGTTTCATGTGCCTCATGAATGTTTGCAACTTAAGGAGACTTATGTTTTATAGCTTCCAATTATTTTTCAGAATATTTTTCTTATTATGCATATTTTAATTTTTGTCTTTTCTCTTTCTAGCTCCATCTCTATGCACTTTTCAGTGAAAAAGAAAAATAAGCACTCAAAATTATAATTCATAAAATGTAAAAGAAAGTCTACTTTCAATTTAGAGACTGTGCAATTTAAATTTTTAAGGGAAAAAGAAAGAATACCTTACCTTTATGTGTTTAAAAATTAAAACATTATTGAAAAAATTCAAGTCTTCATGGTACTTCTTTTTGTTGTTGTTTAATTTTATTGTGGTCAAAGTGAATTACAGTTATTTCACAGTAATATTTGAGGCACATAGTGACAATGAATGAGGGGCATACCCACCACCAGTGTTGTCCTCCCTCCACCCCTGTTCTCAGCTGCATCCCACTTCTCCCTCCTTTACCCCTGTAATGCTAGTGCAACTGTTTCCTCCTTGTACTGCTTGTTGTAGATTGGCTAACGATTCTGTTGTTGTTGACTTTGGATTTGGATTTGGTATAAGATCAGTTTTTATTTCCACCAAATGAACTTTTGACTGTCTTGGTATCATTGGAGGGAGAAAGAAAGAAGAAAGAAACAAAACGGACTAGGTGTTATAAATATCTATTTTAAAAAAAGGAAGGGAAAAAAAAAGAAAAAGGTAGCAAAATGAAACAAAAACTAAAAACGATAAGGGGGTAACAACAAAATTACAAAAAGAATAAACAAAGAATAAACCAAAAAACCAAAACAATCAGCTACGGGAAGAAAAAAGAAAAAGAAAAAACAAAACAAAACAAAAAACAGACCAGCAACTTCTTCAAAATAAAGGGAGTTGTTGTTGTTGTTGTCTTTGGGCCACACCCAGTGATGATCAGGGTTTACTCTTGACTAAGAGCTCAGAAATTACTCCTGGCTTGAAGGACCATATGGGGTAAGGAGATCAAACCAAGGTCTGTCCTGGGTCAGCAGTGGGCAATGCAAATGCACTTACTGCTGGGTTATCTTTCTGGCCCCCTCCAGGTACTAGCAGTGCTCAGGGATTACTCTTGGCTTTGTGCTCAGAAATCACCCCCTGGGAGGCATGGGGGACCATATAGAATGCTGGAATTCAAACCAATGACAGTCCTGTTGGTTGCATGCAAGGGAAATGCCTTGCTGCTGTGCTATTGCTCTGGTTCCATCATGGTACTTTTTATTTTAATATCTTTATTTAAACACTGTGATTACAAATATGATTGTACTTCGTTTTCAGTCATGTAAAGAACACCCCCCTTTACCAGTGCAACATTCCCATTACCAATGTCCCAAATCCCTCCTCCTCACCCCACTCCCGCCTGTACTCGAGACAGGCTTTCTACTTACCTCATTTATTCACTTTGTTTTGATAATTCTCAATGTAGTTATTTCTCTAACAGCACTCATCAGTCTTGTGGTGAGCTTCGTGTCATGAGCTGGACCTTCCAGCCCTCCTCTCTTTTTTTCTCTAAGGATTATTGCAAAAAAAAAAATGTCTTTCATTGTTCTTAAAACCCATAGAAGAGTGTGACTATTCTGCATCTCTATCTCTCTCTCTCCCTCTGACTTATTTCACTCAGCATGATAGATTCCATGTACATCCATGTATAGGAAAATTTCATGACTTCATCTCTCCTGACAGCTGCATAATATTCCATTGTGTATATGTACCACAGTTTCTTTAGCCATTCGTCTGTTGAAGGGCATCTTGGTTGTTTCCAGAGTCTTGCTATGGTAAATAGTGCTGCAATGAATATAGGTGTGAGGAAGGATTTTTGTATTGTATTTTTGTGTTCCTAGGGTATATCCCTAACAGTGGTATAGCTAGAACATATGGGAGTTCAATTTCCAGTTTTTGGAGGAATCTCCAAATCGCTTTTTATAAAGGTTGAACTAGATGTCATTCTCACCAGCAGTGAAAAAGAGTTCCATTCTCTCCACATCCCCACCCGCACTGCTTGTTTTCATTGATTGTGATGTGTGCCAATCTCTGTGGTGTAAGTTGTTTTGATTTGCATCTCCCTGATGATTAGTGATGTGGAGGTTTTTTCATGTGCCTTTTGGCCATTTGTATTTCTTCTGTTCAAAGTGTCTGTTCATTTCTTCTCCCCAATTTTGATGGGATTAGATGTTCTTTTCTTGTAAATTTCTGTCAGTGCCTTGCATATTATGGATATTAGTCCCTTATCAGATGTCTATTGGGTGAATAGTTTCTACTACTCAGTGGGTGGCTCTTGTATCGTGGGCACAATTTCCTTTGAGATGCGAAAGCTTCTCTGCTTAAAATAATTCCATCTGTTTATCTCTGCTTCTTCTTGAAAGGTTTGAACGAATTCATTAGTGAATCCATATGGGCCTGGGCTTTTATTTTTTGAGCAGGCTTCTGATTAAGGTTTTAATTTTCTCAATAGTGATGGGGTGTTTAGACATGCTACATCTTCTTTATTCAACTGTGGTAGGTTATAAGAGTCCAAGAATTTATCTGTTTCTTCCAGATTCTCATGTTTAGTGGCATAGATTTTCTCAAAGTAGTCTCTGAATACCCTTTGAATCTCTGCAGTGTCTGTAGTGATCTCCCCTATTTATTTCTTATATGGATTATCAAGTTTCTCTCCCTCTTTTTCTTTGTGAGTTTTGCCAATAGTCTATCAATCTTGTTTATTTTTTCAAAGAACCAACTTCTGCTTTCATTGATCTTTCAGATTGTTTTTTGGGTTATCACTTCATTGATTTCTGCTCTAAGCTTTGTTATTTCCTTCTGTCTTGCTATTTTTGGTTCCTTTTGTTGATCATTTTCTAATTCTATAAACTGCGTCATTAAGCTATTCAGGTATGTCGCTTCTTTCTTCCAGATGTGTTCTTGCAAAGTTATTCATTTTCCTCTCAGTACCGCTTTTGCTGTGTCCCATAGGTTCTGACAGTTTGTGTCTTCATTGTCATTTTTTTCCAGGAAAGTTTTTATTTCCTCTTTGATTTTATCACGGAACCACTGGTTGTTCAATAGTAGGTTGTTTAATTTCCAGCTGTTAATTTTTTTCTTGTGTGACCTTTTATAGTTGACATCTAATTTCAGAGCCTGCGGTCAGCATGACCAAGTTGCACATGCAAATTTGCCTAATTCAGTACAAGTTTCAACTTATTCTAGTATGACATCTTTAGCTCTTAAATGATCCTGTATTGGATACTAAGTATCACCATCCTTTTAGGCATCTAATATGTGGTTAACACAATTCAATCCTTACAACACAGCACCATAATGGCCCTCAGAGTACTGGCAGGAGAAACCCTTAAATGTAGAGCCAGGAGTGTTGGGGTCAGTGATCAGTCCCCCTCCCTCTAGTGGCGTTTCAAGGAGAGGCAGAAGCCATGCAATTCGCAAAGGTGATTTATTTTTTGGCACAAGGGTTGCGCCAGTGTCAGTGCCAAGAGATGAACCTCAGAGCAAAGACCCTGAACCATTACTTAAGCAGTGTTTTTATAGAACACTTTTCCAAAGGGACAGCATACTACTCACGGTAGTAGTTGTGCATTCTGTTTGTTACATATTACTTAGGAAAACAGTACAACTCAGTTAAAAGAAAGAGATATTTAGCAAACAAAGAAACAATCATTAAAACTTAACAGACCACCACTAAAAGTTACACAAAGAGAAAATTGCTAAAACTTAACAGACCACCACTAAAAGTTACATTTTTTATCCTACAGGAAAATATTAAACTTAAGGTTACATTTCTTAACCTCAAAGGATGGAGGTGGGGGTAGCCACCTTACTCCTCCTTACTGAAAGTTTTGCAAGCAGAGATAACAGAGACCATGAGCAAATTGGGTGTACACTGCCCTCCTTGTGTAGAGCCAGGTTTTTTTTAATCTTTTTTTTGGCCATTGCTAGCCTGTGGCTTTGAAGGTCAGGAAACAGGAGGCCTTGAAAACTTAAGGAAACTCAAACTTAAACTATATGCATTTATAAAAAGCAAAAGCTTCTTGTATCTTTCAGGAGTAAGTTTTGAGCATTACTGTTTTTGCTACCCCTGCCCCCTCCAAAAGAAAAATAAGGAGCATGAGAGATAGCACAGCTGTAGGGCTACCAATTTAGGAGGGATAGTGGTCAAATCCTGGCATCCCATATGGCCCCCTGTGCCTGCCAGGAATGATTTCTGAGCACAGAGTAAGGAGTAAACCCTGAGCCCCAATGGGTAAAACAAAAAATTAAACAATAAACAAAACAATAAATGAATAAAATAACAAATGATTCATACATTTATAAGTAAATAAAATTAAATAAATAATAAAAGTAAATACAATTAATTTTTAGCAAAAATGTAAAATTTTTAAAACACACTTAGCCTGGGGGTTGGAGTGATTGTGCAGCAGTAGGTTTTTGCCTTGCACATGGCTGACCCAGGAAAGACCACTGAATCCTATATGGTCTCCCAGCCAGGAGCATTCCTGAACGCATAGCCAAGAGTAACCCCTGAGCAACACCGGGTGTGGCCCAAAGAAAAACACACACACAATTAGACTAGAAATGCACACAAGATATTTTACAAGTCTTTAGAACAAAAAATTTTAAAATACAATGAATTCACATTACAGACATTTATTTAAAAAATTTGATAACAAAACAAGTGTACAAATCTATGAGAAAAATAATTATCAAAATTAAAACAAACTCAATACTATTAAAATGTTATTAATTAATTAATAAAATTAATTCAGAATTTAGAATTCACTCCTGGAAGGCTCAGCGATCATATGGGATGCCAGGAATTAAACCTGGGTCCTTCCTGGGTGAATAGTGTGCAAGGCATATGCCCTACCTCGGTGCTATCACTCCAGCCTCATTTTTTTATGTAATCAAAGAAATGAATTCAACATTAAAATCAACAGCAAAATAAAAAATTTAATGCAAATAAATGCATTGGTGAATTCTTCTCAAATATTTAAGAATAAATAGCATCAATATTGTAGTTTAATATTCCAGAGCTTACTGAGGGGACATGTTTACAAACTGAATTTTGATTACATTTTAGAAATCTTGTCACAAAAATTTGAAATGGATGTTATGAGAAATAAAATTTGCAGACCAAATTTTCTCAGAAATATAAATGCAAAAGAACTAAATAAAATATAGCAAAACAACCCAACTATATGAATATCTCAAACAAGTAGTTTTTTCCCATAAATGCATGAGTCATTGAACTCATAAAAATCAATATAGCAACCAATGTTATTGATCATATTATTAAAATTTACATTAGGGGAATTTTATAAGATCAACATTTATTCTTAGTTTGAAAAAGTAACTTTTTAATCAAATAAAATTTATTTTGGGGAAAATACTACATTAATACCTCACACAATGATGAATTACTGAGAGCTTTGCCTCAAGATCATTAAAGAATCATGCTCAACATCACTAATCACCATGGAGATGAAAATCAAAACAATAATGAGATATCTGATGCCACAGACTGGAACACATCTAAAAAAAAAACCAAGAACAACTATTGCTGGCATGGATGTGGATAGAAGGTAACTCTCATTCACTGCTGGTGGAAAGGCTGTCTAGTCCAGTTTTTCTGAAAAACAATATGGATATTCCTTAAATAAAACTGGAAATTGATCTCCCACATAATCTAGCAATATGACTCCTAGGTACATATGCCCTAGGACCACAAAAACACAATTAAAAAATGTCCTTAGCAACTCTATGTTAATAGTAGCACTATTTATAGTAGCCAGAAAGTGAAAACAACCCAGGTTCCCAACAAGAGATGAGTGGCTAAAGAAACTGTTATATCTACACAACGGAATACTATGAAGCTTTTAGGAAAATTAGGTTATAAAATTTGCCTGTACATGATGGGCATGGAGACTATTATGCTGAATGAAACAAGTTAAAGGAAGAGAGATAGATACAGAATAGTCTAATTTATTATAAGATTTAAGAAAAATAAAAGACTAGTATGGTAATAATACCCAGAGGCAATTGAGATGAGGGCGGAAAGGACCAGACCATAATATAAAACTTACCACAAATAGTGTTTGTAATGGCACTAACAACTAACATGACAATGATAGCGCAAGAAAAAAAATAAAATGCCTATTCTAAAGACAAGCATGGAGTGGGGTAGGAGGGAAATGGGGAACATTGGTGGTAAGAAAATTTAGAAGGGTGGTGTACATTAGATGACTGAAACCCAACTTCTAATATTTCTGTAACCACAGTACTTAAATAAAGAAATTATTTTTAAAGGGAATCAATAATGTTGAATATTCACTCAATCATGTTAAAGTTCCTATTCAGTGAAATGAAGCAATATAAATAAATAAGTATATCAATCTTAAAAGAATAAAATCTCAATAGTCTACTGATGTCATACCCTTAAAAGAACTGACTTATTAGAATTATTAAGTCAGTGAATATAGTAAATATTGAATTATTTCTACAATATAAATATTCCTCAAAAAAACTAGAAATTGAGCTTCCATAGGATTCAGTAATAACACTCCTAAAGATATACCCTAGCAGCCCAAAAACATAATGCATAAAGCCCTCTACATTTCTATATTCATCATTGCACTACTTACAATAGCCAGAATTTGGAAACAGTCCAAGTGCCCTAGGACATAAGACTGGATACAAAAAGAGTTACACAAATATACAAGAAAATGCTAAGCAGCAATTAGGAAAGATTTTGAAGTAATGACATTTTCTTATACAGGGATAGCTATGGAGAGTATTATTCTGAGTACAATGAGTCAAAGAGGAAGGAACAGACATTGACTGTTTTTACTCATGTGTGAAGTATAAGAGAAAAAAGATATTAGGGCAATAAAATCCACAGATAGTAGAGATTTGGGCCATGAAACCAGCCTATAGTATGAAGCTAACCAAGAAGAGCAAAGCAGTGCCGTTAGGTTAAAGAAGGGTCCACTATGACCATGATAGTTCAAACTGATCACTTTGGACAAGAACTGGGTGCTGAAAGAGATGAAGTGTTATGCACAGCACCTGTTCATTAACAATAGTGCAAGCCACAGTGCCTATAGTGGAAAAAAGGAAGCGAGAGATAAGTAAAAGATGGGATAGATACTGAGGATTTTGCTGGTGGTAAATGGGCACTAGTAAATGATGGTGTACGTTGTATCACTAAAACTCAATTATGAACAATTTTATAACCAGTGGTTAAATTAAATAATTAATTAATAAAAGTAAATTAAATAAAATCACTAATTCTAAGGAAAAACTACATTTCAAAACGTGCCATTTTTATTACCAACATATGTGGAAAATATTGCCATATTTATATGGAGTGTGTGAAAGTATCCAATCAGCACATAGATAAGTGAAATGTAAATCAGTTTTTATAAATATGAGGAAGATATATTGAAATACTATTAAGGTATCCTATACATTCACCAAAACATATCTTGAAAATAGAAGAACCATATAGTAGATTAGACAAGATCAGACTTCTGCCCCTAGATACGCTGTTGTATCATAAAAATGTAAGAATTGAAGTAATCAATCATCATCAGTGGATGGCAAAAGAAGATAAATTAAACTAGATAATTCTAATTTGATTAATTTTTATACAAAGTGATTAATTATGCCTTATGGTCATCTTCCCTATGACATATCTTAGAATATTTTTTCAATGTCAAATCATCTTAAAAAGCTCAGGCAGGGGGCCGGGCGGTGGCACAACAGGTAAGGTGCCTGCCTTACCTGCGCTAGCTTTGGACAGGACCACGGTTCGATCCCCCGGCGTCCCATATGGTCCCCCAAGCCAGGAGCGACTTCTGAGCACATAGCCAGGAGTAACCCCTGAGCGTCACAGGGTGAGGCCCAAAAACCAAAAAAAAAAAAAAAAAAAAAGCTCAGGCAGGAGCCAGCATGGACGGGCAGCTGGCAGGCCCCCCCATGTGCCAGCGGCCACGTGGTTCAGCCTAGGGTAGGGGGGCCCGGATCTGGGTCACCCTCCCCCCCTCCCCCCCATTCCTCCGGATCTCCAGGTGGGTTCCTGGGAGGAGCTGACGGGGCACCCTGGGTTTTCCCCACTCCCAGGCCGGGTCGGGACACTGGCCTAGGGTGGGGCTCAAATCCCTGAACTTCAGGCTTGGGAGGGTCTCTCTCCCTTCCTGGAGCAGGATTTTTAGCCGGCACGGATGGGCAGCTGGCAGGCCCCCCCATGTGCCAGCAGCCTCGTGGTCCGGCCTAGTGTAGGAGGGCCCGGATCTGGGTCACCCGACCGCCCTCCCTCCCATTCCTCTGGATCTCCAGGTGGGTTCCTGGGAGGAGCTGACAGGGCACCTTGGGTTTTCCCCACTCCCAGGCCGGGCCCGGACCCTGGCCTAGGGTGGGGCTTAGGGGGTGGAGTTTGATCTGGTGGGTGGCAGATAGCTGCTCAGCTATACTCAGTCTGTCACTGGTAATTTCATACCAGTCTACATTTTGCAAACCACGTGGGGGCTTGCGCCCCCGCGCGAACATTTGCTCCTTCCAACCATCAGTACCCCAGATTTACCCTTCTTAACTTCAGTAACACATAGTTCTAATCTCTGACCTAAGACATACAGTATATCTAACAAATCCCAGAACTATTTAGAAGGACACAAATTGAACACATATATCTTTTGAATATTTTATGGGTATTTTCTTTAACTGATGTAACTCTCTCTATATTCTTCTACCATGATGTTTCTATTCACTTTTCATCCTGTCTTTTCTTTGTAAGCTGTTCAGTAAGGATTGTTGGTGGAACTGTTCCTCAGTTTGATGCCTATGATTGAACTATGTCATGGAAATTTCTGGTCTTGTTCCTATTGCCTCCAGATGCACCAATAACGCCCCATGGCATTGATCCTTGTTTGCATAGACACATTAAAATGGGAAAACACCATACATACAGATAAGTTCTTATCTAATAAATCTCAGTACAATGTACCTTACACCCTGAACATTGATATAATGACCTGGCACAGGCCTTAGAAGAATGGGCATCCTCCATTCATGCCAGAACCAGGCAAGCTATCTACAAAACATCCAAGGTCTTTTATAGCAACAGCTGGAAGCAGTCCTCTACCAGGAAAGACACTACCAAGGGTCTGACATCGACCTCTTAAAAAGAGACTTCCGTTTACACTGAGAAGACTTGACAGCAACAATGACCTGCTCTACAGGACATGGTTCTCTCTAGTGCCCCTTAAGTGTGAGCTAAAATGAGAGGATGCTCTGCACCATCCTGACTGCAATATGGGATATGCAGACTCCAGGATCTTTAATGCAGAAGCATGATAACAACAACAGAGACTATGTGAGGAATGGAGGTGTATTGCCACTACAGACGATGACTAGAATTGGACAAACTAATTTGCCTGGAGCCTAGAGTCAGTCCTTTGCCAGGAAACTTCAGGGGTAGGGTCTCCTTGTATTTAGACCATAATTTGTCTTTCCATGTCCCTTATGTTTTGGTGGGCCTATGCAAACAAATGCCACTTTAATACCATTTTTTTTACTATGTTCCCTTGACTCCAATCCTTAAGAAAAACAAGCCACTAAAACTTTTGGGGTTAACTTAAACTAGTTAGCATGTGCATGGAACTAGAGAAATGTACTTTGCCCTCAATGTTTAAGGAGTTACATAAGTCTAATGTCTTTAGATTATATTGTGTGCTGCTAAGAAATAGTATGTACTACAACTGGGGATTTGAGGGACAAAGTAATTGTATTGTACATGGGTTCAGTTTTGTTTTTCTTAATGTTCTTTGGCTGAAAGTTCAAGGCTGGGATATCATCGATGGGACTACCGAGAATTCTGTTTATGGGTGATTGGGCTTCCACTGTAACTTACCCTATCCTCTTTCTTTGCATCTTTGTTGTCATAATTAAAATAAAAAAAAAGCTCAGGCAGATTTAATAACTTGAGGAAAAATAATGAAAAAAATTAAAGTATTTATGCAAACAAAAATGAAGTCACTATGAATAAAGAGCAAAAAATGAAAATTGAATGAGTGAGCATAAAGAAAAAAGTGAGAAAAAGTACAATCAATATAGAATATGGTATCAAGAAAGAATGCCTGGATCCAAACCTTGATCCTATAACATGACCCTGAGATCCAGTTTCCCAAGAACTAGACCCAGCCTGTAGCATGTCTGGATGTTCATCTGCCCTCCTATCCCAAAATTGTATGGAAACTAATTGGTCTGCATGAAGGCATTTATATCTGATATATCCAGGTAGGTGGGCTCAAGGAGTTCTTTCAGACAATATAGGGCTACAAAATTCAATCTACCAGACCAATTAATTAGTCAGCATTTTTTTGGATTATACTCAAATATTCTTGCATGTTTGGGAAATTAACTTGTAAGGCAGATGTTCTTGTAGTTACTTTTTGTGTAGTCAATTCAGTAGATCACATTCTTAAGAAAAGGAGAACCTGGGGGCCGGAGCAGTGGTGCAAGCTATAAGGCATCTGTCTTGTGCACACTAGCCTAGGACAGAACGATGTTAAATATGGTCCCCAAGCCAGGAGTAACCTCTGAGCATCACAGGGTATGGTCAAAAAAACCCAAAACAAACAAACAAAAGAAATGGGGAACCTGAAACTTCATCATTGCAACCCACAAAATACAAAAAAGAAAAGCGGGGGGATCTATGGAGGTCAACTGCAGTTGCAGATATGGAGAGAAACTTAGACAAATCTCCAAGCCCAACAAAATGTTTGAGTCTGGAGACATAAATCAACACTTAATGCTTTAGTAACAGAAATCAAAGAGATGCAATAGCCAGCAAAATTAAGCAATCAATAGATAACTGTTTAGACAAACACGAAGAATTATTACAAGCCAGCAACAATAAAGAAGTCAAAAAAGAAGAGAGAGAAAAATAATGGGAGAAAATTGTATTAGTACAATTAGTGAACAAAAACAAGAGAAATGATTTCTGAATCATAGGAATACCAGGAGGGAAGAAAAAGGAGAAGGGGAAAGAACAAGTAGTGAGAGAAATAATTGCAAAGAACTTCCCAATTCTCTTTAAAGAGAACACTGTACTAACCCAAGAGACTAAAGAGTAAAAAACAAATAAACAAACAAAAAACCCCAGGAGAGATGGACTTTTAAGGCAGTAAGGAAGAAGGAAAACCTGTAGGTTGATTTAATGATAGTTTCTGTCAGCCCTGGGAATTATCTTAATGTTACCTTTATAGATGTACCAGGATGGTTTCTGTGTCTATATTTTGGAAGAATATAAGGATCAATGGTAATAATTTTCTAAATATTTGATAACACTCACCCTTAAGATTATCTGGTCCTGAGCTTTTATTCTTGGGGAAATTCTTAATTACTGTCTTAATTTATTTTCTTTACTTTGGGGGGGGGGTTGGGCCACACCCATTGACGCTCAATGATTACTCCTGGCTCTGCACTCAGAAATCGCTCCTGGCTTGGGAGACCATATGGTTTGCCAGGGGATCAAACAGCAATCTGTCCTAGGTTAGTTAGTACTTTTGTTTTCCTGTGAGTCGTACCAGTTGATTGCATATCTTCTTTATCATTTCAAAAAAAATGGCTTCTGGGTTCATTCATTCTTTGTACTGTTTTCTTAGTTTCCATATCATAGATTTATCTCTGTTTTGTTTTGTTTTGTTTGTATATTTCTTCAACTTATGTTTTGGGTTTTGTTGTTGCTGGTTCCAGATAATTAATTTATGCTTTGGGCCCGGAGAGATAGCACAACGGCGTTTGCCTTAAAAGCAGCCGATCCAGGACCTAAGGTGGTTGGTTCGAATCCCGGTGTTCCATATGGTCCCCCGAGCCTGCCAGGAGCTATTTCTGAGCAGACATCCAGGAGTAACCCCTGAGCACTGCTGGGTGTGACCCAAAAACAAAAAAAAAAAAAAAAAAAAAAACCCAACAGATAATGTATGCTTTTAGGAAGTTGATTTTATCTTTTTCTTCTTTCTTTATGTTGGCCTGTATCACCATGAGTCTTCCCCTAATTAGTACTTTTTATCCTATTTAATAAGTCACAGAGATTTTGGTAACTTTTTTTTATACATATTAGTCTCAAGGAATTTTTTAATCTCTTCTTTGATGTTCTCTTTGATCAGCTTTATTAAGCAACATGTTGTTCAGTCTCCAGGTGTTAGAGTTTATCCACTTACACTTTTTATAATAAATCTCTATTTTTGTGATATTGTGGATTGATAGGATGCTTTGTATGATTCTTATGTTTTGTATTTATTGTAAGTTATACTTATGATCTAAAATATGATATATCCAAGAGAATATTCTATGTGCACTTGAGAAAAATATATATTCAGCTCTTTGAGTATAAAAGGCCCTGTACACATCTAGTAGTCCCTGCTATTCTAGTTTCTAATTTAGGTTTGCTATGTCATTCCTGATATTCTGCCTAGTGGATCTATCTAGTGGTGAGAATGACATGTTCATATCTTTCACTATTTTTTTCAACAGTTACCATGCTATTGTTTATAACCACTCTTTTCTTGCTTGGACCACTTCATATGGGAAATCTGGTGTGATTCTTCTGTTCTTTCCTTTATACCTAAGGTGTTAATTAATTATAGTCCTAAATATCTAAACCACAGAGTCAACAGCACTGAAATCACGACACCCAAACCTTATCAACTTTATTTAATAAGGTACCTGTCAATATGGCAGTCTAAGGGGTGAAAGGAGTATAGGAGGAAACTTGGAAACATTGGTGGAAGAAATTGACACAAAAACACAACTTTGAATAACTTTTTAAATTAGAATATTTTAAACAATTTATAGTAAATATTGAATGGCTAAAACAACAAAATTCACAGGAAAATAGCAGCAAATTCCTTAAAATAAGTACTTTATATATCAATGTATTAAGTTCTCCTACTAAATTAGACAGTGAATGAATTAATCAATAAGCAAAATCTAACCTTCTTAAACTTACAAGGGACACACCTGAACTCTCACAGTACGGACAGGTAAAAGGATAAAAGGGTAAAAGTATGGAATACAGGCTATTGATGTCTATAAAAGTAGTATGAAGTTACTTGGATCAAATCAAATAGTATTAAAATTAAATAGAGTAATAAGAGAAGCCGAAGCAGTAGTACTGCAGACAGATTTTTGCATGTGGTCCTGCATATGGTCTTGAATGTGGCCAACCCAAGTTCTATTCTCAGATTGCATATGGTCCCTGAACCATCCAGGAGCTATTCTAGAGTATAGATCCAAGAGTAAATACTGAGCATTGCCATTGGCACAGAAACAAACACAAACTTTAATAAGATAATGATGGACATTGCATACTATTGATTAAGATATATCAATAGAATGGATAAAATTTATTTATATATTTAATCTTATAAATAGATATACCAAATAATTGGCAGTAAATTTAATAAAGAAAAATAAAATAGATGTAAGGAGATATGCTAACAAATATAAAATTATAGCAGGGACTTTTAATAGTCCATTCTCATTCATTGGCCAGATAAACCAAGTAAACATCAATAAAGAAACAAGAGCCATAAATGAGAAACTGGACCTACTAGAAATAAGATTCCTCAAATCAAGATAAGCATTTTTCTCCAATGCACATGCAACATTTTTTAATCTAGACCACATTATTTAACACAAATGAGTTTTCTAAAGTCCAGAAAATATAAATCATAATAAGTATTTATTAAACCAAAATGTCATAAAAGTAAAAAATAGTAGTAGAAATAAATTCAAATAAAGCTCCAACATTTGGGAAAAGAACATAATACTGTGAATGACATTTAATGTCAAGAGGATAAATATTTTTCAAAATAAAAACAAATGAAGACCAAAAGATATGAGAAGCTAATATATAGATAAAAAAAACTTTGCTAAAGCAGTGGTTGCAAGTTGGTAGGGCGTTGTGCCTTGCACACTGTAACCTAGGATGGACCACGGTTCAATCCCCCAGTGTCCCTATGGTCGCCCAAGCTGGGAGCGATTTCTGAGTGGCTAGCGAGGAGTAACCCCTGAGCATCACAGGGTGTGGCTCAAAAAGAAAAAAAGACTTCTAATAAGTAAGAGTTCAAAGCTAATAAATATATAGAAAAGGAAAAAATAAAAGTGAAAAAAATAGAGAAACTAAGAGAGAAAGAAAGAAAGAAAGAAAGAAAGAAAGAAAAGAAAGAAAGAAAGAAAGAAAGAAAGAAAGAAAGAGAAAGAAAGTAAGAAAAAAGAAAGAAAGAAGAAAGAAAAGAAAGAAAGAAAGAAAGAAAGAAAGAAAGGAAAGAAAGAAAGAAAGAAAGAAAGAAAGAAGAAAGAAAGAAAAAGTAAGAAAGAAAGAAAGAAGGAAAGGAAAGGAAGGAAGGGAAGGAAGGAAGGAAGTAAGGAAGTGAAGGAAGGAGGAAGGAGGAAGGAAGGGAAGGAAGGAAGGAAGGAAGGTAAGGAAGGAAGAATAAAGAAGGAAGTGAAGGAAGGAAGGAAAGGAAGAAGAAAGAATGAAGGAAGGAAGGGGAAGGAAGGATGGAAGGAAGGAAGGAAGGAAGGAAGGAAGGAAGGAAGGAAGTGAAGGAAGGGAAAAAGTAATGCTTGCCTTGCAAGTATCAGACCAAATTCAAAGCCCATGCACCACATAATTGATATGTGAAGCACTCCGAGGAGTGATTCCTAAAATTAAATCCAGGGAGTTAAACGCATAACATTTGTGGTGTAACAATAACAATAAAATAATAATAATAATAATAATAATAGAGGAAGAGTTGTAGGGAGTAGGAAGAGGAAGAAGAAGAAGGAAGAAAAGAAGAAGAAGAACAAGTAGGAAGAAGAAGAAGAAAAGAAGAAGAAGAAGAAGAAGAAGACTAGACTTAGAGAAATAGTATAACAATATGTGGTTAATACAATTCTATCCTGAATCCACAGCACCAAATATGGTCCACAGAACAATGGCAGGAGTAAGGTATGAGCATTACTGGTTGTGCCACGCCCCCCCCAAAATAAGGGGCTCAAAGAATAGCACTGTGGTAGGGTGCTTATTCAGGACAAATGGTGGTTCAAATCTCAGCATGCCTTATGGTTCCCCATGCTTGCCAGGAGCAATTACTGAGTGCAGATCCGAGAGTAAACCCTGAGCGCCATCAGTATGACCCAAAAAACAATAAATAAATAAATAAATAAATAAATAAATAAATAAATAAATAAATAAATAAATAAATAAATAAATGACAATGATTCATACATCTATAGTAAATAAAATTAAATTTTTAGCAAAAATGTAAAATTCTGGGGCTGGCGAGGTGGCGCTAGAGGTAAGGTGTCTGCCTTGCAAACGCTAGCCAAGAAAGGACCATGGTTCGATCCTCTAGCTTCCCATACGGTCCCCCAAGCCAGGGGCAATTTCTGAGCACTTAGTCAGGAGTAAACCCTGAGCATCAAATGGGTGTGGCCCAAAAAACCAAAAAAAAAAAAAAGTAAGATTCTTAAAACACAATGAGGCTAGAAATGCGTACAAGATATTTTACAAGTCTTTAGAACAATAAAATGTAAAATGCAATGAATTCATATTACAGACGTTTATTTAAAACAATCCATAACTTAAGATAAATGAACAAAATCTATGAGAAAATATTTATAAAAATTAAAACAAACTCAATTAATTAATTAATAAGAATTCGCTCTGGTTCTGTGATCTGCTATTTTTTTTAAAATAAGAGATATCCTCCATATGGCCCAACAATTTCACTTCTTGGAAAATATTCCAAAAAGAAATAAAAAAATTTTTGAAATATATGTACATACTTTTTTAGTATTTAATACAATAAACAGTATATGAAACAACCCAAATGTCTAATGAGGGATGAATGATTTGTAAGGATAGAGCAAGTCTTCCCAGGTTCTATCACCAACTCCCCATATGACCCCCCCCAAATGCCACCATGAGTTAGCCCTAAGTGTAGATCCAAGAATAAGCCTGAAAACCATCAGATATGTCTCTCAAACTTTAAATATATATATACTTATATATTATATATATAGTATATGTACACATATATGTAGACACACAGTGGAAGTGCATCTGTGAGAAATTACAAAATCTTAATTTGCTGAAAATTGATTGGAACTGGTTAGCAATATATTTAGCATAATAATTTATAGGTGAAGAACTAATAACCATGATATCAATTACCAGTGCTACATGCTCTGGTAAGTCAATAAAAGTAAGTCAATAAAAATTCTCACGTAAGAAGTGCACATGATTAATACTGTATTTTCTGGCATATAAGACGACTTTTTAACCCCTGAAAAACTTCTTAAATGTCAAGGGTCGTCTTATACGACAGGGAAAGGATCCAATGACATGTGAGTGGATAATGACATAATAAAATAATATTCAGCTGTGAAGAAATATGAAATTAGGAGGAAGTAAAAAGAAGTAGGCAGGAGGCAATAGAGGAGACAGTAAACTTGGACACATTGGTGACATAGTCATGTGGTATATAAAAATAACAAAAGTGAAGCATGAGACCCAAAATATGACAACCAAACATTAAAATGTGCCTGTCAGGGCCAGAGAGATAGCATGGAGGTAAGGCATTTGCCTTTCATGCAGAAGGATGGTGATTTGAATCCCAGCATCCCATATGGTCCCGTGTGCCTGCCAAGGGTGATTTCTGAGCATAGAAGCCAGGAGTAACCTCTGAGTGCTGCCGGGTGTGACCCAAAAACCAAAAAAGAAAATAAATGTGTGTGTCAAAGATCAAAGAGAAAGGCAGGGTGTGAGGATTACTGGGGACATTGATGGAAGGAAGCTGACACTAGTGATGGGATTCATGAGAGGAAATATTTTATGCCTTAAACTTAACTATAAATAACTGTGATGCATAGTGCCTTAATAACTTTAATAAGTAAAATCAAAATGTAAAACTAATTGAAAACTATACAAAATATTCTTGATAATGAAAATCTGCAACTTGCTACCATGCATTTCTAGAGTCCACAGCATCTTTGTGGTGCTTATCGATATAGCTGGAGTCCTCACTGGATATTTGACACTTCTTTTGGTACTGGTGGAGTGTTTCACCTTCATTCTCTCATTCATTTCCCAAATCGATGATGAGAACCTCTAGAAGGATTCTGCCCACTTTCGGGGTATTAGACTTTTACCCCCAGTTTATTCATTTTCTCTTTTTCAGGCAAAACCACGCAACTTGAACTAGCTAGCCCTGCCCCCACTTAGAGGGGGAAATAAGGGAGGCGTCAAGACCAAACTGATGCAAGACTACTAAGTAATAGGCTAGATACAGAGGGGACCACATGTTCTAGACGCCCTGGGGGTGAGGGAAGAGGAAATGGGAGGTAGGACAAAAACGGAGGGGTAGGGAGGGCAATTTGGGGATGGGAATCCCCCCTGATTTTATGTAAATATGTACCTAAAATGTTATTGTCAACAATATGTAAGCCACTATGATCAAAATAAAACTTATATTATTAAAAAAAGAAAAATCTTTGTAAGTACTTCATTCTGAGTTTGCAACCTCCTTACCCCAGTGATAAGGACAGTAATTTATACCATTCAGTTCTTGAACAGATCCATCCAAGTCCTGGATTAATTACCCAATAATTGATCTAGTTCTCCTTGTAAACCATCCACCTGAAGAGCGTCATTCATTGAACACAAATGTACAAAATGATGGCAAATGACTATCAACAACTTCACATTGTCTGCGAATTTAACTGACTTCTCATGAGAAGATGTCATGGACTTCTAGTCTCCAGGCCAGTCATTGATATTTTGGGGGGTTTGTAGTGGTATTTTAGGCACAGTTAAACAGAAAATTCATGTCTCATGCAAGATATAAGAAAATATGAGTATACACAGAGTAAAATAATTTTGAGAGGGGATATCTTGTTAAGATACTGATGCTTAATGAGACAGGTCAGGTCTTAAATTCCGGAACAAAAATTGGCTACTTACACCTGATAGAAAGACTCTTCCAAATTGCAGGGTGCTGTTGATGTATTTAAAAAAGTAACTATCTTTTCAACAGACTTCTCTATCAAAAACAGTCATTTCCTGCCAAGATTCACTCAACACCTTCCACTGTTCATTTCCTCAGGTCTGCCTCAACCCCATACTATAATTATATATCAGACAAAGTGAACTTTCTGGAATGTAAATTAGATGACATCTTTTCCCTGTCTGAAAATTCCTAATTGGCTCCCCACTGCCTAAAAGATTAATTCTATATTCAATTGTCTTCATTTGAAACAAGTATCTAGGTGTAGGTTACTCTTATGAAAGCATACCATAATGTACAAATAATAAAACAATATGAGTGAGATAAGGGATAGGTAATAATTGTTCAGAGGAATATTTTCTAGGACCCATTGGGGGAGACTAAAATTTTGTTCTGTCTAGGGCACTAATTCATTTACCCCACATTGTTGAAAGTTCTCCAAAGCATAGTAATACACCTGCCCATGTGCTTTTGGAGAAGAGGAACCACTTCCTCTGATGTTAGAGAAAGTTCTCAAGCATAGAAGGCTTAGACAAAAGATGGGAAAATGTATTAGATTTGAGGAACCATCTGATTTATGAACTGAATATGAACTCAGGAATCAAGAAGATAATAGCTTGAAAAATCATGAGTTAACTTCATGTGATATAAACCTCATGATCTGGCAAGAAACACAGCAAACTTATCCCTGACTACAGAGATTTATCTACAACTCTACATTGAATTGTGATCTTTCTGAAATGGATGCAACATTTTCAAAGTAGCAAAATCACATATTACAATCTAATTTTTCCTTGATATATATTGTTCATGCTTATTACAGAGTACTTATAGAATACTATATATCCATAATTTGACATGCTTGTCTAATTCCGTAGTACATGACAAAAAGTAAAACTATTTTCATATCACAAAAAAGAACTAAACTGTTTCTCTGGAAGGATTGCTTGCATGATGTAGAATTATCACAGTCAGGACCAAGAATTTATACTAGGGTATTGAAACACAGCAGAACTCTATTTAATAAACAATGTTTCAGCTAGACAAATTAATCTTTAAATATACACGTTCATACCTCTGTGATCAAGTTTGGGATCTATTTAACCCTGAGTCTGAGGTTTTTACATTGGAAGAACTCATTTTTATTGTCTATTGTTTAATGCTTAAGAGTATGAATAGAGACCAAACTGAGTGACCTCTTGCAAATAATTTGAAGGAGATTTTCAGGAGCCTACTGCTCTGCTCTTGCCTGTCTTCAAAACTTGCAGTGAATCAGAAAAACTTACAAGTTCAATTAGAATAACCAAATACACAGATTCACTGAAAAATCTTCTAAAGTTTGAAGCATGTTTATACTATTTTTTCTCACCTATACCTTATCCTTAGCCCCATTCCCTTAGACTGGCAATATGTCTTTGTGGTATATTCCTCTAAGCACCATAGCTTTGTTAGGCAAGTGTTATTCTTACTTTGGCCTATTCAAGAGATCAAATGAGGTCAAATAAAGTCAAGAGGTTGAAATAAGATATTAAAAACTAAAGTTTTATGAAGGTGAATACAAAAATTTTTAATATTGATAGCTCAAAACCATCCTTAGCAAAAAGACAGGGATCTAGTTTTCAAAGTTAAGATTTTTATCCAAGACAGTAGAATTCTGTTCTTCATTTTTCTAGTTAGAAATAAATCTATTATAATACACATATCAGTATTTTTACATGCAAAACAAAACTGATGAAGGTGACGAATGGATTCAGAGATGATATTGAAGATCAAGAACAAGGCTTTCACACTAAATAAAAGCAGTTATTCAAAAAGTAAAATTAGAACAAACCATCTAACATTTACACTAAACATAAGGCAGAAAAAAAAAAACAAAGTCACATCTATTTCTCTTCAGGAGTCAAAGTACAAAAGGCCATTCAAATGAATTCATTCATTCAAATGAACATTATAGTACTATACAGAGCTCCAAAAATGCATAAGAGCAAGAGAACAGTGAGTTCATATATTAATTCTGAATCATATGTTTGATTTCTCATGTAGTCTACTGACAGAAATCTATTGCTTCTTTCCTCAGTTTCTCCTATAATTATTCCTGTCCTATCTACCAGCTATGTGGTCGACAATACACACATTATATCAAAGAAATTTTGAAACACCAAGGAGATATCATTTGACAAATTAATGGAAGTGGTCATCAGCCTTATTGGGAAACTGGTTCAGTGACACTCAGATAATAAATGGTATAATCTCGTTCCCATCTGGAAGATTGTGACATCAACAATTCTAAAATAGTCTGGTTGGATGATTGCACCTTGCTTTTCTTTATTTATCAGCCAGTGTCTTTACATAAACTTCACCATTTCTCACTTATGCATATACAATAATGTCTTCTTTACCTAAACATAAATAAATTCAGGGAGCAAATCACTCATCTCTATTACTTTTGCACCATGACAAACATCATAGGAGTGATATTAGTTAACCCTCTCAGGACTTGATGTTCATCAGTTATTCCCTGCTCATCCATTAAAGACAGAACTGTATGAGTCTAGTGACATTCACCTCTGGTCCAGCTATTCACTTCATTATCTTGACTCATTTACAAACTAGTTCTCCTGGTCTCACCTTACCCACAATCCTGAGCTTCCACAATGTTGTTAGCAGATCTAGTTACTACTTCTGTCCTGATCCTCATTTTAGTATCTTTTTTTAGTATATATATTTCATTTTATTTACTCATTTTCCATAATGACTTCCTTAATAAATAACTTTATTTAAGTACTATGGTTACAAACATGGGTTTCAATCATAGAAAATTACACCCCCTTCACCAGTGCAACCTTCCCACCACCAGTGTCCCCATCTCCCTCCTTTCCCACCCCCTTACTGACTTCAAAACAGGCATTCTATTTCTATCACTCACTACCATTATCATGATAGTTATTAGTTGCTAGTTATTTCTCTAACTGCACTCACAAATCTTTGTGGTAAACTTAATTTCATAGGCTTGTCCTTTCAAACTTCATCTCTACTGCCTTGTAGTATTATTATCATATTATTTTTTTTTGAAATCCCACAGGTGAATAAGACTATTCTGTGTCTATCTCTCTTCCTCAGCATAATAGTTTCTGTGTCCATCCATGTATAGGAAAATTTCATGACATTATTTTCCTGATAACTGCATAGTATTCCATTGTGTATATGTACCACAGTTTCTTTAGCCACTTATCTTTTGAAGGGCATCTTGGCTGTTTCCAGATTCTGTATATTGTAAATAAAGCTGTAATAAACATAGGCATGCAGAGGGTATTTTTGTATTGTGTTTTTTTGTTCATAGGGTATATCTCTAAGAGAAGTGTAGCTGGATCCTACGAGATCTCAATTTCCATTTTTTTAATAATATCTATATAGTTTTCCATAAAGGCTGGACTGGATGACATTTCCACCAGCAGTGAATAAGAGTTCCTTTCTCCCCTCATCCCTGCTAGCACACAATTGTTCTTGTTCTTTATGATGTGTACCAGTATCTGTAGCTTGAGATGGTACCTACCTCATTGTTGTTTTGATTTGCATCTCCCTGATTATTAGTGATATGGAGCATTTTTTATGTGCCTTTTAGCTATCTGTATTTTTTCTTTGAGGAAGTATCTGTTTATTTGTTCTCCCCACATTTTGATGGGGTTAAATATTTTTCTTATTAAGTTCTGTCAGTATTTATATATCTTAGATATTAGCACCTTATCTGTTGGGTATTGGGTGAAGAGTTCTCCCATTCTGTGGGTGGCCATTGTATCCTAGTCACTGTTTCCTATGAGGTGCAGAAGCTTCTCAATTTAATGTAGTTCAATTTGTTTATCTCCACTTCCACTTTTATAGACAGTGGTGTTTCCTCCTTGAAGATATCATTAGTCTCAAGATTATGTTTTTTTTTTTTTTACCTATGTTCTTGTCAAAGAAGAAAAAAAAAGAAAAGCATTTGTTCTCATCTCCTAGCTTTATGGCCTAGTCCTGAATGAAAATAGAAATGGTATGATAGCACTATTTTCTGTAGATATAAAACACCTCCAGAACCACAAGAGTATCTGCCTCTGTGCTATACTCAATATGCATTAAATCTGACTTATAAGTCAGAGGGAGGAGACACAGAATAATCTCACTCATCTGTGGGATTTAAGAAAAATAAAAGACATTATTGTAATAATATCAAGAGATGATAGAAGGACCAGCCCATGATAGGAAGCTTATGACAATAAGTGGTGAGTGTGGTTAGAGAAAATAAAATGTGTTAAATCAAGGGAAACAAACATGTGAGTTTATGTTGCTATCTTTTATTTTTATCTCATGTTTTAAAATCATTCTGCTTAAAATGCCAACAGAAACAACTTTTTAGAGCTTGTAATAAAAATAACTTCCTCCATAAAACATACCTTCCACTGCAGATAAAGCATCTACATATTTTATATCAATGACTTCAATGTATGAGAAATCTGGTGATATTTTATTAGAGGATGGGTTTACTTTAATTTTATGGGATTTATGAGGACTATGAAAGTGTTGTCATTTTGAACAGGTTTGCATTTGTTCTCTCTGTGTTGCAAAATGGGATTGTGTATCATCACTAAACACAAGGCAAAAATCATCTTCCAAAGTAAACTACTTGAGCAAAATGATTGATCATACTACCATTTTCTCTTATGCCACGTTAACTTAAAGAGAGTTCTCAAAAACTATTTTTAAATTGAATTTGAATTGAAAATAAATTTCTTTCAAAGCTATGAACAAAAAAGTTTTCATTGTTTTTTTTTTTATTTTGTGAATGAAATTATGTTTTTCAATGGCCTGTGTGTTCATTTGCATGTGCCTTGTCCAGGATCAGTTCTGTACGTTAAGAGAATGCTCAGAAACAGAATGGAAACAGCTTACAGTACAAAACTATTTGCAGCTCATCACTAAAGACCCCAGTCTTTCCTGTGTTCAGTTGAATTCCATTTCCACATCCAACAAATTAAAAGATATACTCTTTCCTAAAAAATGTCCTTCACAGCCATGCTTTCCTTTTGAATTCCACCTAAACTTCCAGCTGTGGTTCCCAATTTTCCAGTTCAACACAAATATTCTCTAGTTTGGGAATTTTTTGAACAATGAGCACTAAAAGAAATTTGGAGTTTTTTCTTAACTTGTCTCTGGCTAGAACAACCCCATCTTGTATATTCATCTGGAGCTTACAATCAAGTCCTTTATTGTCCACCCACAAATTCAAGAAGATAGCTTGTTACAGGCCAGCTGAGTTGGAAAGCAGTGACAGGGGTTTCAGGGTTATTTGATAGAAGGATGAGAGTGAGGAGTCGGTAAAGTGTGGGTACTCAGAGACCAAACACACTCAAGAGTAGTTGGAACTGAGTCCAATTTATTGGGAGTTCTGCTTCATAGTTAAGCAAAAATTATCAATGGTAGATCGAGTGTGACATGTTTTTTTTTCTCTAGAATAAACATTACATGTCAGTGCAATCATTAGATAATTATCTAAATGTTATATGTATATTGTCAATTATTTGTCATGAGTTTTATTTACCATAATTGGAAAGCAGAAAAATACTTATTATTTCCTCTTGAATATGTTTCTTGTTAGTCAACTATTAATCGACAAAGTACAATCCCATTGTCTACTTAATATTATACAAAGAGCTATTGTAAAACGAGGGCAGATGTAATTAAAAGACCAAACACACCAAATAAATACCACACAAAATACCAAATACTTGACTAAAAAATCTTATTATTGATTCTACCAAGTCAGAAAAATATTATTGTAGATTATTCCATCAGTTTAGAGTAAGTAAGGTATGTTCCAGCAGTTCTTGTTTAATGCAAGGGGCAAAGGTACACGGTTTTTTAAAATCATACATTAATATTTTGTAAGTTTATTGTTGCTATCCTGCCAAGTACTAAGCTAAGGCACAACTGCTTTTTCTCATCAGTGTCTGCAAAGACAGCACACCCTTCATCAGGGGGAGACCTGGCCTGCACCCGGAGGTGCTGCTGGCATTTGGCCATCATGCCTGTAGGCCGGGCGATGACACTTCCTTTTACACATCTGACAGTAAACTTAAGTCATTTCTCAATATTTACTTTTTAAATACCTAAATAATTGATAACACAACTGCTTTCATTCAAATATTCTACTTAACAATACATTCATTCTGCTGTGTACTAACTCTGTGTATAGGTCTATGTACCTGTACTGGACCTTCATCTCTAAAATAAGAAAGAAACAATCACTGCAGAATCTTATAATCAGCCAAAGTTCTAGGGAAACAAAGCAGCCAAATCCTGTTTTGTGACTGACATCTCCAGAGACTTTTTGGAGCCAGGACAAAACACTCCCTGCCCCTTCTTCCTCTGTATTTTTATGAGCAATCATGCCCATGAAACATTATAGTCACCATCTAAGCTCAAAGGCCCAATTCCTTAGCTACTCAAAGTTCTGAACAAGTTCATAATTTTAATACTGACATCCTAGAATGAATACAGCAAATTATTTTCAAAATGTTTATTAAACAAATACATAAACTTAATTAGTCTGAATAATTCATGTATTGCTTAATTTTTATTTAAAATTTTGTTAGACTTCTAAACAAATTTTTAATTGAGAGTGACATGTTTTTAAGTTTGTAACAAAATGTTGTTACTAACTTGCTAATGATATGATTCATTTAATTTTTTTTATTTTCATTTTATTTTTCCTTTTCGGTTTTACTTTTCTGAAACAGTTGATTTCAATTTCTTTAAATCAGGTTCTTGGTGAATCAAAATTATTCTTTTATTTTTTTTTAATATAAATTTTTATTTTGATCATAATGGCTTACATATTGTTGACAATAATATTTTAGGTACATATTTACATAAAATCAGGGGGGATTCCCATCGCCAAATTGTCATCCCTACGCCTCCGTTTCTATCCTACCTCCCTTTTCCTTTTCCCTCACCCCAGGGGCGGCTAGAATATGTGGTCCCCTCTGTATCTAACCCACTACTTAGTAGTCTTGCACCTGTTTGGTCCTGATGCCTCCCTTATTTCCCCCTCTATCTGGAGTCAGGACTAGCTAGTTCAAGTTGCGTGATTTTTGTTTGAAGGAGAAAAAAGCAATAAACTGGGGTAAGAGTCTAATACCCCGAAAATGGGCGGAGTCCTTCTAAAGGCTCTCATCATCACTCTGGGAGATGGAGAAAAAGTAGGTGAAACACTCCACTAGTACCAAAAGAAGTGTCAAATATCCAGTGAGGGCTCCAGCTATTTCGATAAGCACCACACAGAGCAGACAAAACAAACAAACAAACAAGTAGAAAAAAAAATAAAACAAAAACAGACAAACAAAAATCACGCCATGGTCTTGAATTAAGAAACATGGCATAGCACATAACGAAAGAGAAGAAAGGAAGAGAAAAAAAAATAAAAAAAATAAGTATAATTGGGGACTACACTTTCAATAATCACACCCAAACAGAGAAATCGACCAAAATAGATTGGTAAATCAAAAAATAATAATAACAATAATAAATGAAGGTACTATATATATTTATATCAAAAAAATAACCAAGGTTTTGTGCTTTTTGTATTTTTGTTTTTTTCCCTCCTGCACTGGCACAGTAAATATTGGGGTCATTCGAAAAAGAATTCACTTGGCCTAAGAGATATGGGATTTCTCCGTCCTTGGAGCATACTGTCATGGGATCGACTCTAGACATTGCTCAGGATCCTTTACTTTCCCGGTGGTGTTTTTTTTTTTTTTTTTCTTTCTTTTTTTTTTCCTTTGGTGTGTGGAAGACTTCTGCTCTGTGTTTAGAGGTCTCAGTATCTGTACAGATCCTGAGGTGGGACTTATGATGAAGTCAGTCTTTGTGGTTCTAGAGGTTCTGTTACCTCAGTGTCATTTTAACCCATCTTCTGTGGTTGATGATCTTGGTCTTTGCACTGAGCCTAGGGTGGCACCTAGGATAGCGTCTTTCTTTGTGCTCCCAAAAGCCCCATTCCGTTACAATTGTCTCTGCCGGATCTTTGGGGCTGGGGATCATGATTCTTGTGCAGGTCATAGTTCAAACCCTAAACTAGGGCCAATAAGGTCCCAAGATGTATACAGTCTGGTCGTGAATCAAGCAGCCAGTCATCTGTAAATCCCGATCTTGGGTTTTTGTCCTACCAAAGGGAGCCAAGACTTCTGGTTTTGTCTTGTCGTTAGTTGGTAAGGTAGGCTAATCTGCTCTAAGGTCAAAATGATCGCATTTTCCCCGTTGTCAGGATATCATGTTAGAGGTGGGCCTTGTTGTTGGTCTCGTCGTATTAAGGCCGTCCTGGATGGAGTTTGTTTCCTGCAGCTGTTGAAAATTATTCTTTTTTAAAATGTTATTTGAACACCATGATTATAAACAGGACTGCAGTTGGACTTTAGTCACCAAAAGAAATTCCCTATTTACCAGTGCAACATTCCAACCACCAATGCCACCCATTTCCCTCTTCCCACACCCCCTACCTGTATTAGAAACAGTCATTCTATTTCTCTCATTTATTTACAATTTCATAGTAGTTGTTAAGTGTATTTTTTCAATAATGGCACCCACCCCACTTTGAGGTGAGTTTCATATCATGATCCAGTCCTTTCATCCCTCATCTCTGGACATTATCACAATAATGTCTTTAATTTTTCTTAAAAACCCTTAGATAAGCGAGCTATTTTGTGTGTTTCTCTCTCTCTGACTTATTTCATTCAGCATAATAGTTTCCATGTCCATCCATGTACTGTATATAAAAATTTCATGATTTCATCTCTCCTGAAGGCTGAATAATATACCATTGTGTATATGTACCACAGTTTCTTTAGCCATTTATCTGTTGAAGGGCATCTTGGTTGTTTCCAGAGTTTGGCTATTGTAAATAGTGCTGTGATATATAGAGGTGTGAGGAAGGGATTTTTGTATTATATTTTTGTGTTCCTAGGGTATATCCCTAGGAGTGGTATAGTTGAATTAGATGGGAGCTTAATTTCCAGTGTTTTGAGGAATCTCCATATCATTTTCCATAAGGACTGGACTAGGCAGCAATTCCCACCAGCAGTGGATGAGAGTTGCTTTCTTCCCACATCCCCGCCAACATTCTTGTTCTTTGTGATGTGTGCAGTCTCTGTGGTGTGAGATAGTACATATTTTTTTGATTTGCATCTCCCTGATAATCAGTGATGTGAAACATTTTTTCATGTGCCTTTTGAGCATTTGTATTTCTTCTTTGAGAAATTGTTCATTTCTTCTCCCCATTTTTGGATGGGATTCAATGTTTTTTTTTTTTGTTAAGTTCTGTCAGTAACTTGTATTAGCATCTTGTCTGATGGGTATTGGGTGAATAGTTTCTCACATTCTGTGGATGGTTTTTGTATCTGAGAAACTATTTCCTTTGAGGTGCAGAAGCTTCTTAGCTTAATATAGTCCCATCTGTTTATTTTTGTTTGCACTTCTATGAAGAGTACTGTTTCTGCCTTGAAGATGCTTTTAATCTTGATATAATGGAGTGCTTTACCTACGTGTTGTTCAATATACCTTATGGTATATTCAGGTCTAATATCCAGATCCTTAATCTATTTGGATTTGAGCTTTGAGCATGGTGTTAGATGGAGGTCTGAGTTTGCCTTTTTATAAGTGGCTGACCAGTTGCCCCAACAACTCTTGTTGAAGAGGCTTTTCTTGCTCCATTTTGCATTTCTGCCCCTTTATCAAAGATTAATTGATTGTATGTCTGGGGAACATTTTCTGAATACTCAAGTCTATTCCACTGATCTGAGGGTCTGTTATTAATCCAATACCATGCTATTTTAATGACTATACTTTGTAATACAATTTAAAATTGGGTAAGGTGATGCCTCCCATACTCCTTTTCCCAAGGGTCACTCTAGCTATTTGTGGGTATTTATTGTTCCAAATTAATTTTAGGAGTGTTTGATCCACATCTTTGAAGAATGTAATGGGTATCCTTAGAGGATTGCATTAAATCTGTATTATGCTTTGGGGGGTATTGCCATTTTAATGATGTTAATCCTGCCAATCCATGAGCAAGGTATGAAATATACCAAATTAAATGCGAAATTTTTATAAAAATTCAACAAACAAAACCAAAAACAGAATAATCAACTAGCAATAAACGTAGTACTAAACCTTCCAATAATAGCATATGATTCTGATCCTGGGAGATAGGATAATTTTCAAAAATGTTCTTTTAATTATTTTTATTATATTTATATAATATAATTTTTATATACAGTACATGGATGGACATGGAAACTATTATGCTAAATGAAATTATATAAATATATTTATATATTTTATTATATTTATTATATTTTTATTAATTCCATTTCTCTTAGTTGTAACAAGCAATATTAAGCAAATTGTATGCATCTGTCAAGGGACAGGCTTTGGGGAATTGAGAAACTGGGGACAAATGTGTACGAAATATGATACTGGTGGTGAGATTAGTGTTGGAACATAGAATTTCAGAAATAACTGTACTATGTTATTTGTTATCGTTTTATGTATTTAAATTATTAAATTTAATGTATTTAAATTAAATAAAGTATATTCAAATTACATATTTATACCACAGCTTTTGAAATAAAATTTTTTGGGGAGCCACACCTGGTGACACTCAGAGGTTACTCCTGGCTATGCACTCAGATCACTCCTGGCTTGGGAGACCATATGGCACGCTAGAGAATTGAACTGTGGTCCATTAGTTTAGCACGTGCAAGGCAAATGCCCTACCAATTTTACCACCACTCCGGCCCAAAAAATTTAAAAAAATGTAAGTAAATATATAAAATAATAAAATAAAGAATTGTCGTTTGTTGCAAATCAGCCCTGATGAGGTTGACTGATGGAGGGATGGAGGATGAGGCCTTTCTTCTCCAGCTAAGGCCATGTGTCTGTTACCCTGTTCAGCTGGCGGTTCTGAGGTAAATGCAGCGGGAATAAAGCCAACAGGCAGTCAGGCTTCTGAAGAAAACAGCTCTTTATTCCGTGAAGAGGTCAAAGCCAAAAGGCCTAAGAATAGGCCCCAGAAAAAAAAGCCCCTCGCCTTGCATTTATGCCCCAGAATCAGATACCACCCAATGGTGGGAGCAGAATCAGGTACCATCCTAGGGTGGGAGTAGAATGCCAGGTCACACCCTAGAGTAGGGCACAATCACCAGTCAAGGTAGGGTCAGTAACATAATAATCCCATAAAAATGTTTACATACACAACAATTTCCCCATTTGTTTTTAGTAGTCAAAAATATACAAAAGTAAGTAATATTGTCTACAATTATTAAAGGAAAAACTAGTCAATAATAAAAGCAGATGTTTGCATAAGCGCATCACAGAAAAATGTAAAGAAAAACTTCTAACCTAAACACGGGGTGTCTAAAGCCAGAAACATGTATCAAGGAATCAACTAAAGCTCCTGAAATGATTCGTCTATGACGTACAAGATGAAGAATTCCAAGTAAGTTCTTTCTTGGAGAAGCAGATGGAGAATCTGAAATTCAGTGATCAAGGATCTAGAAGACGATGGGGAGCTCCTGGGGCAATCAGAAAGCCCAATTGTAATCCGTAGACATAGATCCTTTGAAGAGACGTCAGAAAAGTTGTGTAGCAGGCAAGAAGAAGCATCTTTTCTTTATTTATTGTTGTTGTTGTTGTTGTTGGGTTTTGGTATTTGGTTTTTGGGTCACACCCAGCAGTGCTCAGGCGTTATTCCTGACTCTATGCTCAGAAATCGCTCCTGGCAGATACCGGAATTTGAATGACCTTCTGTATGAAAGGCAAACGCTTTATCTCCATTCTATCTCTCTGACCCATTTTCCATTCAAGTCCAGGTAGACCAGAAAACCCATCTTTGAGGGCATTGAATTAGGCCCTTATTTTAGAGGAAGAAGCATATACCCCCTGCACATGGGGGGGGGGGCACTGCAATGATGATCAATAATAGGCTTCTGAACTTAATCCAAGTTCTTAGTCCAGGCAGAAGTCCATATGAGGTCTGAAATTGCTGTACCAAGTACTACCGATTATTTATAGATGGGAGCTTAAGTCACAAACCAGAACAAAATGTTTAAGGCAAAGAACCTCCCTGTGTAAATAAACAACTTGAGGGCCCATCCAAAATGATGTACCCACACAAAAATCCTGAGAACAGACAAAAACAACATTTAGGAAATTATAGACAACAATATCTAACCCACTAACCTAAAGTCAAGAAAGCAAAACCCTAATGTAATACAACATCAATTCCTTTGATTAAAAACTAAAATAGAAAAACATTAATTACATTAGTCAAAAGAAGTGTAGTACCAAATATAAATTCAAAGGATTACAATTATAAGAAAAATACAAAAGGTGAAATTTTTACAGAGTCCAATACCAATATGTAAAGATGAGGGTTCTGGAACTCCAAAAAGACTGGCAAAAGACACTTGATGGGTCTGGAAAAGCGGGTTGAAGCCTGGTACAGAAGATAACATCAAGCTGAATGAAGAAGGGAGGCCAGTACAGTCATTCATGTGTTGGGGCATCCCCAAGCGTTACATCATTGCCATCATGAGATGGTTGGGCTTCTGCATTTCCTTTGGGATCTGCGCAATCTTGGAGTAGTCATTGTAGAAATGGTCAACAATAGCACTGTGTATGTCGATGGAAAACCAAAAATTCATATAGCACAGTTTAACTGGGATCCAGAGACCGTGGGTCTATCCATGGATCTTTTTTCTGGGGTTACACTGTGACACAAATTCCAGGTGGCATCATTTTCAACAAGTTTGCAGCAAACATAGTACAAAACTCCAACAGTCATGGGTTTCTTCCTCAGGCCAAGATCAGGAGGCTTGTAGTTGTGGGTGAAGGAGATAATTTGCACATGTGAAGGGAATCCTGAAAATTAAATGTTAAGGACTAGAAAGAGAGAAGGAAGGATAAGGAAGACTAAATTGGGGAAGATAAAGTTAGGAAAAAGGGAACTATATCAAAATATGCAAAACAGACAGATACTGAACAAGACATACACATATAAACTTCATAAGAAATATTGCCATAACACTCATTCATACCAAAAAATATTTTTGGAAAGGATCCAAAATAGAGCAAAAGAAAAAACTTCAGCTGAATCAACTAAAGGTGCTTTAAAATGTAATAGCTGGCAAACTGTTTAGAATGAATCATTTCAAATAAAAAAATGTTTTTAATGGCAGAGCAGAGCAGATCTGAAAGAGAATTTCATACATAATACCAACGTGGAAAAATCTACTATAAGTGTATAACAGTATATATACAAAGTTATTGTATAACAGTAACTCTATGATAGTCAATCATAGACAAGAAGCACTGTGAAGAAAATCCACCTAAAAAGTATTGTTATGTCAGCATTATGAATTCATTTTCGTTTTAAAACCTAAATTGAGGGTAATAAAGCAAAGATGTTAGAATAAAAAAAGTGAAAGTCGTTAAATGAGTATACCTAAAAAGAAAAACAACATTAATATGATGAGAAATTTTTCTCTTGGGTGACCCTTGACTAAATTAAATTGTAAGATTTCATGATTAACTGTGACCTAGAGCAATAATGAAATTAAGACATAAGTCCACCATACAAGGAAACACATTGGGGTCCATGATTTTCAATTCTATTCATTGATCATACCTGTGGAAAGAATCATAGATCATTAATAGCAACCGATAAGGAAGTGAAATGATTATCTGGTGTTCATTGTAGATACTTAAGAAGTATAAAACAGGATGTATGCTGCTGTGGATTTTACCGATGTATTAGGGACTTTTTTGATCTTCTTGACATCAAAATTGATCCAGTGTTGTTTTGCAGCAATTTTACAGTATGAAGTATAGTGAACTTTACCATAATGGTTTGACACTGATGATAAGTTGTATTTCTTAATCTTGTTTTTATTCTCTGAAGTGAATTCTACTAAATTGAGGTCTTCTATAGGAAAATCCACATAAGTGTGCAATTATTTATTTGTTTGCCATCAAAAGCAAAATGTTTCAAGTGTATTATAAATACTGGTGGCAGTTTCCATAAATATGTTTTCTTTGAAAAATCCCTTCTAGTTTTGCAGCTGTTGCACTGAACTTTGTTGTCATCCATTAACCCTTCTTCTTTAAAAAAATTCAGAGGCATTCCTGTAATGTACATTTATCTGTAGATGTAACAGCCAGAGACAAATGAACAAATGTCTCATAAACCTCAGACTTTTGGTGGCATGTGAGACACTGTAGTATAGATTTGAATTGTCCTTGAAAGAGATCATAATAGATTTGTGAGCCTTTTGGTGTTCTGGACTAAATTGTTTATAATTTTCATTTTCCATAAGATGTGTATTTTTGTCTCATTAGATTTACAGTAAGCAAGTCCTGATGTAGTCTCTCTATTAGAAACATCAGTAGTTCGTGTGGATCCTGCTGATTGTGTCCAGCAAACTGGTCATTAAGTAAACCAATTGTTATTTTGAAGCTTTCAGGGTTAATATATCTATGAAATCCATTTCCCATGGTTTTGATGAGCCGACCAAATTCTTCGGCTAATTTACCTTCATGCCCCATTGGATTTTTCTTGTTAATATCCTTTTTACAATGATCTTGATGAAAATACTGAGTCAAGTCTGAAATATTATACAAGCATTGCAATATTGAGTTCATGTAGCAAGAGTTTCCTATAATTTGGAGCCCAGTTAAGACAGGTTCCTGTCTTTCCTTTCGCATCTCAGAGTGTAAGGGTTTATCACTACCATCAGTCTCACTCAAAGTATGGTGTGTGGCAGCTAAATCCTTGTTCCCTGCCACAGAGACATCAGCAATATTACTGTTATTAATGTCTTGAGTATTCTGTTTTTGCTCTGAAGGGGAGTTTATAGTCTGAACCTGATCATTTGTACTAGCCCGATTTCTAACAAGGCGTAATGGAACTCCAAATTTCTTGGTAGGGTTGTTATTTGTAGAATCATAGACATACCCCCTTCCTCTCAGGAGAAGATATCCAGCTATCCATTTTTCATCCTCCTTTATCCAAATAGATTTATTGGTTGTTTCTTGTCTCTGAATATCTTCTTTCAAATGCCTTTCCACTGCAGTATAACTTTCCCCTTGGGGTAAATTTAAGTAATTTAGTGTGATAAGAGTCAAAGATAGCAAATCCGTTGGTGGTAAACCTCTTTTTCTATTTTTTTGTAATTGAGTTTTTAAGGTTATGTGAGTCCTTTCTACAAATGCTTGTCCCCTACAATTGTAAGGAATTCCTATCAGGTGTCTTATCTGCCATTCTTTACAAAAAAAATTCAAAAGTTTTGCTAACATAGGCTGCCCTTATCAGTTTTTATAGAAAATGGAATGCCCATCACAGAAAACTACAAATAGCCTTAGATTTTTGAGAAAACATAGGAATTGCCCACATAAACCAAGAATAAGTGTCCACCACAACACAAAAATAAGGTTTTCTTGGAAATAAATCTGTTTGAGTTATATCCATTTACCAAAGTTCATTAGACTGTAAGCCTCTTGGGTTTGCTCCTGCAATATGAGTCTTTTTTGTTAACGGTGCACATAAGTTGCAGTTTTCTACAATTTCTCTAGAATGCCTCCATAGAATTTGGTAATTCACATGTAAATGGCGAGCATTTGTGTGTAGGGCTGAATATTCCTCTACAGGTGATTTAAATATAGGTATTGCTAGCAAGTCAGCAGTTTTATTTTCTTGAGCCATCGGTCCTAATATACATGATGAAGATGGGCTCAGTTCATTTTTGAAGAAGCTGCTGTAATCGTTTAAATAAGCTATGTATAATTGGGTTATTAGCTTAAGGGAGGCAGTGACTATTACATGACATAAATTTACCACATACACAGAATCAGAAACTATATTCATGGCTTCAGATACATTTTCTAGTAGGTAAATTAACTTTGCTTATTCAACTTTCTGTGCAGATTTATATTTGTTATCTATGGTTATATTAATGTTGTCTCCAGTTATTCCTTCCTTCCCATTTTGGAATCCATCGATGTAAAAAAAAAAAAAAAAAAAAACCTTGGCATTGGGAATAGGGGAATCCCGACCAATTGAAGAAATAACAAATTGAGTTTTCTTTAAAAAGTCCCAAGTTTTTCCTGCTGGATAATGGGAGGATATTTCTTCTGTGAAATCTGAGCGGGCCCTTTGTAGAGATTCATTAAGAGGCAATATTGACTCAATTTCCCTTTTTGGTATTGGCAAAACTATTATATCTGCATCAAAACCTAGTAAAGATATAGATCTGAGTCTTGCCTTGATAATAATCTCTAAAATCAGTTGCAAGTAGGGGACAACTGAGAGAGGCTGTTTGTTATGTAAATACACTCATTCCAAAGGTCCTGCTTGTTTCAAGGCCCCCATGGGGGTGTCTATAGTAGGGAAGATTAACAGAAATACCTTTTCTCCTGGGATGAATCTTAAGAGAAACGATTTTTGTAATCTGCTCAAGAAGATGTCCAATTCATTTTTGGCAGTTGTTGTTAAGTTTCTCGGGCTATCTAAAGCAGGGTCACCCTCCAAAGTTTTAAACAGATTAGACAACTCTGCATTCGGGATTCCTAGTGCAGGGCAGAGCCAATTTACATCACCTAAGAGTCTCTGAAAATCATTAAGCATACTGAGGTTTTCTTTTTTGACAGAAATTTTTGTGGACGTATTGACATTCGATCCAAAATAAACCCAAATATTGATATGGTGGCATTATCTGTATTTTTTCTAAAGCTGTTTTTAGTCCTGATGTTTGTAAACAGTCAATAACATAAGAGTAGAAGTCCTGTAAATCTGTTTCATTGTTCATTGTGAGCAAGATATCATCTGTATAATGAAATATCATGGCTTGAGGAAATTTTTCACAAGCAGGGCTCAAAACCTTATCTACAAAAAACTGGCACATTGTTGGGGAATTCAGCATGCCCTGGGGGAGAACAGTCCATTGGAAACATCTGCAGGAATGGGTATTATTGAGAGAAGAAACTGAGAATGCAAAATGTTTTTTATCATCTGGATGGATAGGAATATGGTAGAAGCAGTCTTTCAGATCAATTATAATTAGTGGCCATTCCTTTGGAATAACTACAGATGATGGGCCTTGGGTAATTCTTAAAAAGTTTCCTCTACCAATTCTGTTAGAATCAATTTTTTCCCATGATGACAATGCAATATCCCTAATTAAATTTAAGAGTTCTTTAGGTAAAGCCGCTTGCATCTGAATATTTGCTAATTGATTTTCTGCCATCAATAATTCATTTAATAGAGTAACACCTGACACTTGCTTTTTCGTACCATCCGGGCAATATAATTTGGCTTTTACGCCTTTTGAATAGTACATTTCCCATTCAGTTTGCTGTTTAGATGACAGGCATATATCAGCAATTCTTTTAAAATCATACAAAGTCCAAGATGAGTTATGACTCCAAAATTTTAGTAACTCCACACTGTATGGTGATTTTGGACCATACACTTTACATGCTTTTTTAAACCGATCTAATTCTTCCATCTGATAGGGTACATAATTAGAAACATATACACTGTGTAAAGGGGATGAGGCCAGATTAGCAAAATTACTCTGAATAGAGCTCTGAGGCCGTGCGTGAGGTTCATCATTTGAATCTGCACTGTTGTGCGATTCAATTTTGTGAATAGAATGAGGCCTCACTTCTGGAGTTAGCACCAGAGGTTGATCATTGTCTGAGTCACTACTGTCATGTGATTCACTAGAATCAGGCTTAACTTTCTGAGTTGTTTTTCTTCCAGAAAAAATTTCTATATTGATGGTGGGGCTGGATTTGTCAGCTCGCACCTTGGTCTGAATTTTTATCGGAAAGATTTCCTTATTATCCATACTGGTTTTGGCCTCACCATTTCTACATTTACTATTTCCTAAATACCAGCCAATACCTATGCTCACAGTAACAACATGAGCCAACACAGAAATTCCACAAACTATGATGGCTGGAGAAAATGCGATTTTCATTTGAAATATAGACCACAACCATCCAATTGTAGTGATTGTCCTTAGATCCAAACCAATTAGTTTAAAACAAAATGGAATAATCCACTTGTATAATAGAGAACCAATATGTATGCAAAAAGGTGGCAGAATCCACTTGACTAACCACAGAAATCATTTAATGGTCAGCAGAGAAAATTTCCAATGAAGTATTTAACTTACAGTTATTGAGGGTCCAGGTTCAGCCTGTTGGGGCGCCATAATGTTGCAAATCAGCCCATGATGAGGTTGACTGATGGAGGGATGGAGGATGAGGCCTTTCTCCTTCATCTCGGACCATGAGTCTGTTACCCTGTTCAGTCAGCGGTTCTGAGGTGAATGCAGCGGGAAGAAAGCCAACAGGCAGTCAGGCTTCCGAAGAAAACAGCTCTTTATTCCATGAAGAGGCCAAAGCCAAAAGGCCTAAGAATAGGCCCCAGGAAAAAAGCCCCTCACCTTCCACAGACCCTTGCTTTTATGCCCTAGAATCAGGTACCACCCAATGGTGGGGTCAGATACCACCCAATGGTGGGAGCACAATCAGGTACCACCCTAGGATGGGAGCAGAATGCCAGGTCACACCCTATGGTAGGGCAAAATCACTGATCAGGGTAAGGTCAGTAACATAATAATCCCATAAAAATGTTTACATACATAACATTCATTCCTATTTTCTCTAGTTATATAAGGGAATAAATTTATATTTGTTATATTATCGTATGACATTCTGTAAGAACAGCATATGCAGTTACCAAAGTATTCCAAAAACTCACTTATTCCATAATATTTAAGATTAAAGCTCTGACATTTATTAGTTAATTATACTGATGCTTATAAACTCTCAAAATAATTATAGTAATTTAATCTTAGAAAAAATTTTAAATTCTTCTCTCTACCCCTTCACGTTCAGAATAGTTTGGGCCCTGTATAACTCATATACAGTCATTTGTTTTCTTCCTTTTTTAAGTTTTATAATCCAACCATATTTCTACATTATCTGTTCTCACCTCTCTGCTTATCCACATCTATTTTTCAACCTTGATACAGACTTAAAAGTTAACTCCGTAGAGCTCTTTTTTTTTCCATTTTTAAAGTATTTTATTATTTTCCAATGTCCTCAAGTTCATCTTATTTTTTTCTGAACAGAGACCATATTTAGTTATGTGCTAACTCTTGTTTTTTTTACATGCTCAGTATCTCTTTTATTTATTTTATTTATTTTTATTTTTTATCTTTATTTAAACACCGTGATTACAAACATGATTATAGTTGTATGATTACAGTCATGTAAAGAACACCCCCCTTCACCAGTGCAATATTCCCACCATCAATTTCCCAGATCTCCCTCCTCCCCACCCCCCTACACCTGTACTTAAGACAGGCTTTCTACTTCCCTCATTCATTCACATTGTTATGATAGTTTTCAGTGTAGTCATCTCTCTAACTGCACTCATCACTCTATGTGATGAGCTTCATGTCCTGAGCTGCACTTACCAGCCCTCTTCTCTCTTGTCTCTGAGATACTGTTAAAAATGTCTTTCATTTTTCTTAAAGCCCATAGATGAGTGATACAATTCTGTGTCTTTCTCTCTTCCTCTGACTTACTTCACTCAGCATAATAGATTCCATGTACATCCATTTATAGGAAAATTTCATGACTTCATCTCTCCTGATGGCTGCATAGTATTCCATTGTGTATATGTACCACAGTTTCTTCAGCCACTCATCTGTTGAAGGGCATCTTGGTTGTTTCCAGAGTCTGGCTATTGTAAATAGCGCTGCAATGTATATAGGAGTAAGGAAGGGATTTTTGTGTTTCTTGGGTATTCCTAGGAGTGGTATAGCTGGATCCTATGGAAGCTCAATTTCCAGTTTGTGAAGGAATCTCCATATCGCTTTCCATAAAGGTTGTACTAGACGGCATTCCCACCAGCAGTGAAAAAGAGTTCCTTTCTCTCCACATCCCCACCAGCACTGCTTGTTTTCCTTTTTTGTGATGTGTGCCAATCTCAGTGGCATGAGGTGGTACCTCATAGTAGTTTTGATTTGCATCTCTCTGATGATTAGTGATATTGAGCATGTTTTCATGTGCCTTTTGGCCATTTGCCTTTCTTCTTTTTCAAAGTGTCTGTTCATTTCTTCTCCCCATTTTTTTGATGGCGTTAGTTGTTTTTTCTTGTATAGTTCTGTCAGTACCTTGTAAATTTTGGATATTAGTCCTTTATCTGATGAGTATTGGGTGAATAATTTCTCCCACTCAGTGGGTGGCCTTAGTATTCTGGGCACTATTTCCTTTGAGATGCAGAAGCTTCTCAGCTTAATATAGTCCCATCTGTTTATCTCTGCTTCCACTTGTTTGGAATGTGCTGTCTCCTCCTTAAAGATGCCTTTAGTCTCAATGAACTGGAGTGTTTCACCTACATGTTGTTCTATATACCTTATAGTTTCAGTTCTGATATCAAGGTCTTTAATCTATTTGGATTTTACCTTTGTACATGGTGTTAGCTGGGGGTCTGTGTTCGCTTTCTTGCAAGTGGCTAACCAGTTGTGCCAACACCACTTGTTGAATAGGCTTTCCTTGCTCCATTTAGGATTTCTTGCTCCTTTATCAAAAACAAGGTGGTTATATGTCTGAGGAACCTTCTCTGAGTACTCAAGCCTATTCCACTGATCTGAGTGTCTGTCTTTATTTCAATACCATGCTGTTTTTATAACTATTGCTTTGTAATACAGCTTAAAATTGGGGAAAGTAATGCCTCCCATATTCCTTTTCCCAAGGAGTACTTTAGCTATTTGAGGTTGTTTGTTGTTCCAGATGAATTTCAGAAGTATTTGATCCACTTCTTTGAAGAATGTTATGGGTATCTTCAGAGGAATCGCGTTAAATCTGTACAATGCTTTTGGAAGTATTGCCATTTTAATGATGTTGATCCTGCCAATCCATGAGCAAGGTATGTGTTTCAATTTCTGCGTGTCCTCTCTTATTTCTTGGAGCAGTGTTTTGTAGTTTTCTTTGTATAGATCCTTCACATCTTTAGTCAGGTTGACTCCAAGATATTTGAGTTTGTGTGGCACTAATGTGAATGGGATTGTTCTCTTAATGTCCATTTCTTCCCTATCATTATTAGTGTATAAAAAGGCTATTGATTTTTGTGTTAATTTTGTAGCCTGCCACTTTGTAGAGCTCTTTTTTCTTAACCACCGCAGCAAAATACCCTCTCAGGCCTCTTCAATTATCTTCTTATGTTCATAAAAGATATTCCTACTATCACGTAATAATAATAATAATAATGTGCTTCTTTTATTTGTTAACTTGCCTAGTACTGAATCACTAATATTGGGCACATCTAAGAATAGTATATATGTGCTATCAGTATTTGTAATATGTTCTATGTATTTATTTACTATCTTGTTTTTTACTACCAGATTCTTTGTTCAAGATAATATCCTATATTTTTCATCAATGAACATTTTTTCTTCTCTTAAATATAACTCAGCCCCCTTTACAGAAAACATAACCTTCTATCTGGATTATCAAAATTATAATAAAGAAGTAATTTATAAAATCTATTAAAACCTTTGCACTCACTAACATTTTGTTTCTGGTCATGTCTGTTAACATTTAACATTCATCCAAAACATTTTAATTCTTCATATTTACAATGTAGTTTTTAATAAGCTAACATGTAGTATTTTCTCAAATAGAACCTATGTACCTTTGCATTTTATTCACTTTTCCCAAAGTGTGCTAAATCAAACAAAATAGAATTTGTATTACTCATAATTAAAATCTTTATTATAATGATCATTAAAGAAAGGAAAATCCTATTATATATGTATATATTTACATAAACACACATTAAGTTTCTTACTATCCCAACAAAGCTTTCATTTGAAATTTTTCACATCTATTTTCTCTAGCCAAAGGTTTTTTTCTATGAGTTTTATAAGAATTTGGTTTTGCTTGGGTGGTGATGACACCTAAATTTCCTAAAGTATTTCAGACTCTAAAATTTAAGGAACAAAACATATTGTAGACCATATGGAAAAGAGTTCTGCATTAATTCTATGGAGTTAGCATCTGCTCCTACCAAAGTAAGTATTGAAACTGTTAACATTATTTTATGTCTCTCAAATCAATGCTTAAAGAATAATTGAATCATAGAATGCAATTAAAAAGTGTTTTGTCAACTATTAATTGCTGTGTTATTTTTTATAATTAACTATTTTATTTTTAATATAACTTTTATTTTAATCACAGTGGCTTACATATCCTTGACAATAATATTTTAGGTACATATTAACATAAAATCAGAGGAATTCCCATCACCGAAACGTCCTCCCTCCAACTTTGTTCCCGTCCTACTTCTCGTATCCTCCTCCCTCAACCCCGGGGCTACTAGAGTAAGTGGTCCCCTCTGTGCCTGGCTTACTACTTAGTGGTCTTACACCTGTTTGGTCTTGGTACCTCCCTTATGTCCCCCCCAATTGGGAGGCGGGACTAGATAGTTCAAGTTATGTGGTTTTGTTTGAAGAAGAGAAAAGTAATAACCTGGAGAAAAGAAAAAGAAAAAAAGGATCAAATATTCCGGAAATGGGCGGAGTCCTTCTAGAGGTTTTCATCCTTGGTTTGAGAGATGAATGAGAAAAAGAAGGTGAAACACCACAACAGTACATAAAGAACTGTCAAATAAAATATCCAGTGAACATTCAAAAACAAAAAAAAAAGGTAAGCACCATATAAAAGCCATAGTATTGAGATAAAAAATGTGGCAGAGCACATAAGAAAAGAAAAGAAGAAAATAAATAAATATAAATGGAGACATCCCCTTCAATAGCCAAACCACAAAATGAAATAAAACTAGGTAAGTAAATATTACTACTACTACTACTACTAATAATAATAGTAATAATAATAAATTGTTATGTGCTTTTTTCCCTCCTGCACAATCACAATAAATATTGGGGTCATTCAAAAAGGAATTTCCTTTGCCTAAGAGATACAGGGTTTCTCCACCCTTGAAGTATATTGTCATGGGATTAACTATAGACTCCTTTCAGGTTCATTTACTCTCCCCTTGGTGCTTTTGTGGTGTATGGAAGACTTCTGCTCCATCCTGGGTGATAAAATCAGACCTCTATATCTAGAGGTCTCAGTATTTGCATGAGTCAAGGAGTTGAACTTATGATTATGTCTTTCTTTGTGGGTCTAGAAGTTCTGTTTCCTCCGTGTCATTTTAATCCATCTTCTGTGGTTGGCGGTCCTGGTCTTTGCACTGATCCTAAGAAGGGGCCTGGGATAGCGTCTTTTGTTATGTTTCCAGAAATCCCCTTCCATTGCAATAGTCTCAGACAGACCTCTGGAACTAGGGATCATAGTTGTTATGCAGGTTGTAGCTCATGCCCTAGACTAGGGCTTTTTTATTGGTCCCAGGATACATACAGTCTGGCCATGGTTCTGTCAGCCAGTCATCTGTAAATCGTGATCTTGGCATTTGGATAGACCAAAGGGTGATTTTGTCTTATCGTTAGCTGGTGAGGTAGGATAACTTGCTTTTAGGTCATGTTGTTCCCATTTACCTTGTTGTGAGGTTTCATATTAGGGCTGTCACTTGTTGGTGTCCAAGCACTATTAAGGATGTTCCGGTTGGGATTTGTTTCCTGTGGCTGTTGTGAAGAAGTGTGTCGTTTCTATGTCTGTGATCCAGGGTTCAAGGCTGGACGGTTGGTGTCTAATCACCTGGGGTCTAAGTTGGGTCCAACTGACATATTTTTAAGGTGGGAGATACCCCTGTATTGTAGATAAGTATGCATTCTTATCCCTAATAAAAAAGAGCTCATTTTTTTTATGTAAGAATTCCCCTTTTTTTTATTGTACCTTTGCAGGGAGAAAGGGTGCTATATTATACTGCTGGTGCATTAGATGGTGAAGAGAGAAGAAAACAAAAACAGGTCACACACCTGAAAAAGACAAAAAAGGAAATAACAATATATGTGCTCATATATATATATATATATATATATATATATATATATATATATATATATATATATATATGAAAAGAAAAAAGATTTTTAAGAAGTGAAGTAAAAATTAATTAAAGGAACAAATTGATGCAAGAAGGTATCTTGCATTTGGGGAAAAGCAGGTAAGAGGGAGTGTAATACAGGTCTTATACTTATGATGGTAGTGTAGGTTTCCCCATTGTCTTTTGAAATTTTCTTGTGGTGTGCAGGTTCTCTGGTGCCTTTTCATCTCCCAACCTGACCTTCTTGAGATTGGCAAAAGATTTGTGGCAGGGAGAACTTGGGAAGAGTTCATGCATTGGGTGATACTTGTAGAGCTAAGTCCTGTTTCAAGTAACAATCCACTTTAGGAAGGGTTGGTAAGGAGGACCACGCAGCAACATGAGTCGGCAGGGGAGTTGGTTGCCTATTTTTGTAGGGGACAAGGTGTGGGTTTGACTGGTTGTCCCTTTGCTTGGGTGCTGGGTACTGGTTCGCTGGGGCAGGAGGTCATTCTTGATGCCTAATGGATTAGGAACTGAGGGTGAAGAGTTTTAATAAAGTGGGAGCATTCTGGATGGGATTGAGTGGTGAAGGGATAATCAGATTTTCAAAGAGGGTAAAGGAGAAAGTATATGGAAGGGGCAGGAAAGAAAAGAGAAAATAAATTAAAAAGAGAAAAAGAAAAAAAAGAAACAGTAGTGAGAAGAATAGAGAAAAGAGTGAGGGAATGCTAGTTTGTTTGAATGTGTTCGATGAGTAGGGCCTGTAGTATAAATCTGTATATCACAGTTGCTGCTTCAGTGGTCTGGGTAGTCATGTGCTTCAAGTCCTAAATGAAGCTATAACCTAGACATAAAGGGTATGTTAAAGAGTTTTGTCGGGACATTATCGTAGTGCAAGCTGAATATGATATTTCGTGTGATTCAGCCCTGAGATGCAATCTTAGATTGTCCACGCTTTTTATCCAAGAACACCTGTGGACAGAAAAGCTGAGAGGTTATTTTAAGTATAAAAAGACTAAGATATTAAAACATATTATTATGGAATGCTTCTGTTGGAGTCAGTGGTTTCCCATGGTATCCTTTACCTGTAATCTTGTATAAGATCTGTAAAGGCTTATTATGGGCCTTTGTAGTAAAAGGCTAATTACTTACCTGGTCTTTCTATGCTGTAGTTTCTGCTGTTGCTGTTTTTTGTTTGTTTGTTTGTTTGTTTGTTAGTTTTTGTGGTATAATGTGTAGTCAAGAGTTTGTGTTGTTCCTCTTTTGTGTGATTTGGGCACTGCTCTCCGGTATATGTTGAATGTTACAGTGTTTGGACTTTCTACCCTGTTAAACCCTGTTATTTGATTGTTGAGTATTAGTTGTACATAAGGTATATGTTCTAAGTGCTTCAGAATAGTGCTATCATTCTGTGTTTGTCTTTCATTTTCTGGCTTACTTAATTTAACATAATATGTTCTAGGTCCATCCACGTTTCTGCAAAATCTGTGATTGTATCATTTCTGACTGCCATGTAGTATTCCATTGTGTACAGATACCACATCTTAATGTTCCGTTCATCTGTTGTTGGACATCGAGGTTGGTTCCAAGACTTGGCTATTATATTGAGTGCTGCGATAAATAGTGGGGTGCACACATACTTTGGGATGAATGTCCTTCCAACTTGGGAGTAGATACCTAGGAGAGCAATTGCTAGGTCAAATGGTAGCTCAATTCTGAGTTCTTTGAGCACTCTCCAGACTGTGCTCCATAGGTGTTGGACTAGGGGTCATTCCCACCAGCAGTGGATGAGAGTGCCTTTCATCCCACATCAACGCCAACATAGATTGTTCCTATTATTTTTGATGTGAGCCATCCTCTCTGGTGTAAGGTGGTACCTCATTGTTGTCTTGATTTGGATTTCCCTAATGATCAGTGAAGGTGAGCATGTTTTCATGTGTTTGTTGGCCATCTTTTGGTCTTCCTCAGAGAAGTGTCTATTCATTTCATCTTCCCATTTTTTATGGCTTTATATGGTTTTGGAGGGCTCAAATTTCTGAGTGTTTTGTATATTCTGGATATCAGCCCTTTATCTGATATGATGGGTAAAAAGATTTTTTCCCAGTCAGTTAACTGTCTTCTTGTGTTAAGTAGGGTTTCATTTGCCATGCAGAAGCTTTTTAGTTTGATGTAGTCCCATTTGTTTATGTTTGACACTAAAATTCTTGCCATTGGTGCTCCATCCTCGAAGACCTTTTTGATATATAGGTTTTCGAGTGTTCTACCTATTTTATTCTCTATAAACTTTATAGATTCGGGTTTAATTTCGAGGTCTTTGATCCATTTTGAGTTGATTTTTGTATAAGTAGTGAGGTATGGGTCAATTTTGAATTTCTTACATGTGGTTTTCCAGTTGTACCAACACTATTTGTTGAAAAGACTTTTGTTGTCCCATTTCAAGTTCTTGGTTCTTTTGTCAAATATTAGTTGACTGTATCTCTGGGGGCTTATGTCTGGAAATTCTTTTCTAACCCACTGGTCTGAGGCTCTGTCCTTGTACCAGTACCATGCTGTTTTGATCACTATGGCTTTATAGTATAGCTTCAGGTTAGGTAAGGAGATGCGACCCAGCTTCCTGTTTTTTAGTATGTGTTTGGCTATCCTGGGTCTTTTGTGTTTTCAGATAAATATTATGATTGATTGTTCTTAGTCTTTAAAGAATGATGTCTAAATATAGATGGGGATTCCGTTAAATCTATATAGGAATTTGGGTAGGATAGTCATTTTGACTATGTTGATTCTACCTACCTATGAGCATGGAATGTTCTTCCATTTCCCAAGATTCTCTTCAATTTCTTTATAAAGTGTTTTGAAGTTTGCAGGCATAAGTCCTTCACTTCCCCTGTAAGGTTGATTCCTAGGTACTTGATGTTTTTTATACTAATTTAAATGGAATTGTATTCTTAATCTCTTTCTCTCCTCTACTTCATTATTTGTATAGAGAAATGCTACTGTCTTTTGTGTATTGACTTTGTAACCAAGCACTTTGCTGTATTGGTTTATTGTTTCTAGGAGTTTTACTGTGGACTCTTTAGGGTTTTCCATGTCATCATGTCATCTGCAAAGAAAGACAGCTTGAATTCTTCTTTCTCTATTTGAATTCCTTTGATTCCCTTTTCTTGTATGATTGCTATTGTTAGAACTTCTAAGACTATGTTGAATAAGAGTGGAGAGTGTGGATATCCTTGCCTGGTTCCTGACCTTAGTGGCAATGCTTTCAGTTTTTCACCATTAAGAATAATGTTGGCTGTGGGCTTTTCATAGATAGCTATAACTATTTTGAGAAAGATTCCTTCCAGACCTATTTTGCTTAGTGTTTTCAGCATGAATGGGTGTTGGATTTTGTCAAATGCCTTCTCTGCATCAATTGATATGATCCTGTGGTTTTTGTATTTTTTATTATTGATGTGGTGTATGATGTTGATTGATTTGCATATGTTGAACCATCCTTGCATCCCTGGGATGAAACCCACTTGGTCATGGTGTATAATCTTTTTGATGTAGTGCTGGATTCGGTTCGCTAAGATTTTGTTGAGTATTTTTGCGTCTATGTTCATTAATGAGATTTCTCTGTAGTTTTCTTTCCTGGTGGTATCTTTGCCCTCTTTGGGAATCAGAGTGATAGTAGCCTCATAGAAGTAATTGGGGAGGATTCGTCTTTTCAATGGTTTGGAAGACCCTATGAATCAGTGGAAGTAATTCTTCTTGGAATATTTGATATAATTCACCTGTAAAACCATCTCGGCCTAGATTTTTGTTCTTGGGAAGTTTCTTAATTACTGTTTCAATTTCCTCCGAGGTGATTGGCCTGTTTAGGCTTTCTAAATCCTCCTTTTCTAGTCTTGGAAGCTGGTATTTTTCCAAGAATCTGTCACCTTCTTCTGAGTTCTGTAGCCTAACTGAGTATAGTTGTTCATAATATGCCCTCATGATGTGTTGGATTACTTGGGGTTCTGTTGTAATCTCCCCTTTTATTTGTGATTCTGCTTATTTAGTGTTTTCCCTCTTTTTTGGTGAGTCTTGCCAGTGGTTTGTCTATCTAGTTTATTCTTTCAAAAAACCAACTCCTGGTCTCATTTATTTTTTGTATTGTTTTCTTAGTTTCTATGTTGTTTATTTCTGTTCTGTTTTTTTTTACTATTTCCTGTCTTTTGATTGTGTTTGGGTTTCTTTGTTGCTGTTGTTCCAGCTCCTTCAGGTGGTCCTTTAAGCTGCTAATTTTGTCGTTTTCCTCTTTTCTGACATCGGGCTGTATTGCTATGAGTTTCCCCCTGATTATTGCTTTTGCTGTGTCCCACAAGTTTTGACAAGTTGTTTCTTCATTGTCGTTTGTATCAAGAAATATATTTCTTTCTTTCTTGAGTACCTCTTTGATTCATCCAGCTATTTTTGAGCAGCATGTTGTTTAATCTCCAGGTGTTGGATTTTCTCCATTGCTTCTTTTTACAGTCAGTTTTGACCTCTGTTGCATAGTGATCTGACAGAGTGCATCTTATGATCCTTTCCTTTGTGATTTTATGCAGGTTAGATTTGCATCCTAAGGCATGGTCTATTCTGGAGAAGGTTCCATGTGGACTTGAGAAGAATGTTTATTCTGCTTTCTGGGGGTATAGGGCCCTATATAAGTCTATTAGTCCTAGTTCTTCTAGTTTTTCATTTAGGGCTCATATTTCTTTGTTAGTTTTCTTTCTGGTGCATCTTTCTAGTGGTGATAGTGGAGTATTAAGATCTCGTACTACTATCACATTACCTTTCATGTGTTTCTTCAGTGTTGCAAGCAGTTGCCGTACATATTTTGCTGGCTCTGCATTAGGTGCGTAGATATTAACCAGAGTTAGTACTTCTTGGTCTAGCGTTCCCCTGATCAGTAAGTAGTGACCCTTTTTGTCTCTGATCACTTTCTTGAGGTTGAATACAATTTGGTCTGATATCAGAATGGCTGTCCCTGCTTTTTTCTTTATTTTCATTGGCCTAGATAATTGATTTCCATCCTTTTATTCTAAGCCTTTGCCTATCTTGTACGTGTAGGTGTATTTCTTGAAGGCAGCAAAAATCTGGTTTATGTTTTCTAATCCATTTCTCTATTGTGTGTCTTTTAATGGGTGAGTTTAGTCCATTAACATTTAAGGAGATTATTGACAGAGAGGGCTGTTGTGTAGTTGTGTTGTTTAGGGTGGCTGTCATTACAATCAGGGGTTTGGATTGTGTAATTCATCTCAGTAAGTTATTTAGGGTCGGGTTTTTCTTTTAGGGGGCAAATAATGCGAGTTCATTTTTGTTTGAGAATGATTTTAGTCTTCCTTCCCATGTGAATGAGAGTTTTGCTGGATAGTGGACTCTAGGTTGAAAATTTCTTTCATTCAGTTATTTAAATATGTCATTCCACTGTCTTCTTGCTTGAAATATTTCATATGGGAGGTCTGGTTTGATTCTAATGTTCCTTCCTTTGTATGTGGAGGGTTTTTTTCTCCCTTATTGCTTTAAGTAGGTCGCCTTTCTCTTTGTTTCTTGCCATTTTAATTACTATGTGTCTTGGTGTTGCATTGTTAGGGTCTATTTTGTTGGGGATTCTTTCTACCTCCTGGATTTGCTCAGATGCGTCTTTCCAGAGGGTGGGAAAGTTCTCTGCTTTTATTTCCCTGTTTAATTTTTCTTCTCCTTTCCCTGTTTCCTCCCCTTCTGGTATACCTACAATTCTTAGATTGTTTCTTTTGTCTTTATTAATTAAATACTGGACTTTTACTTCCAGTGCTTTACCTTCTATTTCTCTGTTGGCTTCTTTGTTGTCTTTTGTTTGCAGTTTATCTTTAAGTTGTTCTATATGATTCTCGAGCTGTGCAATTCTGCTCTTCTGGCTTTCCATGGTTGTATGTAGTTCCTTTAATTCTGTTTCTATGGAGTTTCTCATATTTTCTAACAATTCTTCTTTTAGTTGGTTGATCTGTTTGTCCATGGATTTCTTGTATTCGCTGGCTAGTGTTTCTTTCATGTTCTTTAACATGGCTTGCATTTCATTTCTCATGGCTAATTTAAGATCTTCTTCTGTTGGGTCTGTGCATTTTGGAGGACTTGGAAATTTATTAGGGATCCTTTCATATCCCCTGAATTCAGGGTCTTCCTTGATCTACCCATATTCCTTTGCTTATATTGGTGTGGCTTAGAGTGCATTGCCTTCTGAATTCAGATTACTTTTGCCACCTGTGTGTTGGGGCCGGGTCCCTTCTCTGGAGTGCTGATCCTGGTGGGTATGTTGCTGAGGCTTGGCCACTCCCCCGACCTCCAGACAAGCTTGGTCTATCACTTCTTTTTCCTGTGAGACAGTGTAGTTCCGCTCCTGGCCACAGTGGCAGAGGGCGCCGTTGAGCCTAGATGAGTCACCTCCTCCACCTGGGAGTCAGCCTGTGCTTCCTTCTTGGCCCTCTAGTCACTGCGCCTCCTGACTCTCTGTCTCCCCGGGCTGCCTATGCCACGTTGGCTAGTTGGCGAAAGTTTTCGAGCTCCCTCTGGCCTCTCTCTCAGGACTCAGGGTCCTCCTGGGATACCTGTTATGGTGACCCTCCGACGGACCACTCTTGACCTTCCCAGCACCTCCTTCCCAACCTCTTTGCTTCTCCGGCGCTGATAGCTGCTCCCTGGTCCCCAGCCCACTAGTGTGCCACTGTATTATTTTTTTAAGTTCACTGAAAGCTCAGACTTGATTCTCGTTGAATTCAGGATAATTCACTTCTTTTGTCAAAACCAGCACTTGATTAAATACCTGCATTTCTGAATATATTGGCCAAATTTGAACTAATTAAAATAAAAGATATATAAGATATATATGATATATAAATATAAGAGTAGCAAGTGTTCATACCCTAAGACAATATATTGTATACACTGTAGTAACAATGGTGAACTTACATTGGGTTGCCAGCTATTTGCAAAGCATTTCTTGTCACAATGAAGGTCTATATTGTCTCCACTCCTCTTATTGACTAATTTTTCTCTCAAGGCTACTTATCACTAAATCACACAAAAATTGTAAGCAGCTAGCTCTATGCCACACGTTGTTCAGGGTTCCAGGAACTATTAGTTAAAAGATATTTTTTCAGTGTTACTTTTCTCCTTTTACTTATGATCTTAGTTTCCTGTCTGACAGAAGCATGAATCAAGAATTTTTAATCTAGCTTTGCTTCTTTTTCCATTCTTAGTACTGAAAAGCCAAATGCCATTTTTCCTAAATATATCATTTTTTATATTTTCCAAATATTATTTTAGTTTAGGCATTGTGATTTTTAAGTATCTCCATAGTCATTTAAGGTATAAATTTGTGTAATTTTAATTCATAAATTTTCTTACACATTATTGCCAAGTACTTCCTACCACACCTACTACTCCATGCTTATAAATCTAAAGTGCCAATAATTATAAAGATATATTATTCTATGTGTGCTTCTAATGTTTTATTGTTCCCACTGAAAGGAAAAACATTCACTGTCAATGATAGTAATCACAGTAATTCACTGTCATATTAGAGCAATCCAGGTCCACCACTTTCTAAATAGAACTGTTCTCTTTGCAACAGAAACTTTGATATAAAAACATTTTGAAACTGCATTTTAATCTTGTCTTTGAAAATTTCTTGCAAGTTTCATATTATGTAGATAACTAATAATATGTCATTATTAAAACTTTATAAATCTTTAAGCATCACGATTACAAGCATGCTTGTAGTTGGGTTTCAGCCATAAACAGAACACTCCCCTTCACCAGTGCAACATTTCCACCACTAATGCCACCCACTCTCCTCCCTCACCCCTGCCTGTATTCGCAACAGGCATTCTACTTCTCTCATTCTTTAACATTGTCATGCTAGCTGTTAGTGTAGCTATTTCTCTAGCAGCATTCAGTGCTCTCTGTGGTGAGCTTCATATTGTGAGCCGGTCCTACAGACCCTTCACTCTATTGTCCCTGGGCCTTATTACAATAATGTCTTGATATAAATTTAATGTACATATATAGCTACATCACAATTGTTCAAATTATGGTGTCTAAAAACATATTTATTTCTGTATTTGTGAAATATAGAAATAAATGCTGTGCTTAAAAATGATGACATACATCCTACTAAAAATGTAAACCAACTAAAATTATATATATATATATATATATATATATATATATATATATATATATAGTGTGTATGTGTATGCATTGGTGCTACTAATTTTGAAAGAAAATGGTTCTGGTTCCATTTACAAGTATCTTTAAGGAAAATGGTAATCTTATTCAGTACTCATAAATATATAACAAGTCTTCAGACTATATTAAAAACTGACAATGACGGTGACCAAGTTCATCCATTCTAAAGGCAGAAATAAAAAAATGTTAGAGTTTGGGAGCTAATGCAATAGATAGAACTCTTGCCTTGTACAAAGTGGATCCAGGTTAAATCCCTAGAACCCACTATGGTCCTCTAAGGCCTTATGACAGAGCTAGGTATACAACCTGAGAACCACTAGGTGTGGGACAAAAATGAAGGAGAAAAGGAAGGGAAAGAAAGGGGAGGGGAAAAAAGAGGAGGGGGAAAAGGAAGGGGAGGGGAGAAAGAGGAAAGGGAGAGGAGGGGAAAGGTAAAAGGGAAGGGAGGAGAGAAAGAGGAAAGGGTAGGATAGAGGGTAAAGTGAAGGGAAGGGGATGGGAGAGGAGGAAAGGGAAGGGAAAGAACGGGAAGGGAAGAAAAGAGAAGGAAATTGGAAAGGAAGGGAAGGAAAAGAGAAGGGAAAGGGAAGGGAAAGAAAAGGAAGGAAAGGGGAAGGGAAATGGAAGGGGAGAAAAGGGAAGGGGAGGGAAAGGGAAGGGAGGGGGAAAGGGGAAGGGTAGGTAGGAAAAGAAAGAATGAAGAAGAGGGAAGAAAAGAGAAGGGAAAGGGAAGAAGAGGGTAGGGAAGGGAGGGGGAAAGGAAAGGTGAGGGATAGGGAAGTGAGGGAAAGGGAAGGGGAGGAATAGGGAAGTGAATGGAAAAGAGGAGAGGTAAGGGAAGGGGAGGGAAAGGGAAGGGGAGGAGAGGGATTGGGTAGGGGTAAGGGTGAGGAAAGGGGAGGAAGGGAAAAGGAAGGGGAGGGAAGAGAAAAGCAAGGAGAGGGAAGGGAAAAGTAAGGAGAGGGGAGGGAAATAAAGAGGAGGGGAAAGGAAAGGAAGGGAAGGGAAGAAGAAGAAAAGGGAAAGGGTGCTGAGGGGAAGGAAGGTAAATGGGATGAGGAAAGAGAAGATAAAGAGGGGAGGGAAGGAAGGAGAAGAGAAAGTGAGATAGAGGAAAGAGAAGAAAAGAAGGGAGAGGAGAAAAGGAGAAGGAATTGAAGGGGAAGGAAGTAAAGGAGGATGGGAAGAGAATGAAAATACTATTCCATATCTGATATTTAAAATGAAGGTTGAGCTACAAAACAAGGGCAACTATATGACTCTATATGTCCTTCATACAAATGTAATATGCTAACAAAGATGAGATTTGCATGGCTTTATTTGTTATGGTTTTGGGTTTCTTTTCCCCTGGACTGGATGATGCTCTTAATACAGTATATGCGATGCACACCAGATGACTCCTGAGGGATTTGCTCATTGGCTTGTCACAGAAAAACTTTGCTCCTGATTTATATAGATATATAGATTTATATATATTTATATAGATATAGAACATAGGCTCTAAATTAAAATACTAGTATGGATTTTATGGGTTGAAGTATAGAGAAAGGCAATCTCATTTAAACATTCTTGTAACCACTGCACTGATCCACATTTTACATAATAACTCACCAACTTGTAAGCTAGAGCCTGTAAACACAAACTGTCAGAAAAAAATTGTCACTTTTTTCTGTTGTCTGTCATAGCTAATATTCTTCTGACCCTATAGTTAATTAATCTATTTGTATTTTGTGTTTTTCAAGTAGCCCTTTCATTAAAAATTTCAGCAATATCACTCCCAAATCATTCCATTCGTTTCACAATAAAATTCTTTTGTGACAGACACTGACAAATCACTAAAAACATCCTGCTAAAAATCACTCAACCACACAAGTAGACTCTACTGGTGCTATTAATAAATGTTATAAATTTAAAATACTGATTTTATTTTTATCCAAGAATATTTAAGTATGAATATGTATAATTCTTTTTTAGAGTATAATCCTATACCATTCAGGAACTGAGTGTTCTAGAATAACTCTACTCCTTACTTTGCACAAAATATATATATCTATGCTAAGCAAATTAAAGGACTCATCAGGATTCTTTTAAGCATCATCAGCATAAATGGATAAAGAATGCAGCTTCACAAAAGAAGGATCATTAGAGTCATTTATAAATTGATTCTAGGTGTTATTTTTTTGCATAAAATGCTTGAGTAAATTTTCTAACTTTTACAATTAGGATTTTGGAAAAGGTTTGACTTCAAAATGATTATGTTAACCTATTGGTAAGAAATATACACCTAAAAGAAATCACTTCTAGTGCAAAATTTCCCATATCCTTAACATGCAACTGCTAATATTTGTGAACAATCTTTGCATGAGTATTAATCTAAAATGCAATTCGTTGAGTTCCTCAATTGTACTTTAAAAATATTCTTGACTCGAATTGATTCTGTAAACCTTCAATAGAGAGCTTAATGTATACTAATAGATTGTTGGGCAGCTAGTACCCCCCAAATCAGTTGCCCCAGTAAGTAAATCTCAGAGAAACATTGGCACTCACCCCAGTGAAATTCCATTAAGTCTCAAAGAATGACTTTAAATCCTGGAATTGGTGAAAATATCTCTTCAGATAATTCACACTTTCCAGTCTCTCATTGTCCTCTCAGCTTGGTTTATAACATTTTGGTTCATTTGTTCTCAATCCAAAATAAAATAAACTTATTTAGGATTCAGGAGAAAATAAGCAACATAAGACAAATATATGTGGCACTGAAATAGTGAAGAAAACCTGTAAAAGTAAAACAAAAAGAACACTTATTTACTAGAATAAATGTACATAACAGTCTAAAATAAGAGGACGGATTGAGTGGGAGAAGAGAGGTAGAAATGGAAGGCAAACACAATGCCATATGGAACAGAATATGTAGCCACAGGACTTATAAACATCGCAATGACTTAAGAGTCTCCTTGGAGGAGTCACGAAATATTTTGTTCCTGGAAATGTTTACCCCAAATGTAGGTAAGTTCATGCAGAGAAGTAGTAATATTGGTATTAATTAGTTCCCTTCCAACTCTAATTTTTATTTTGTAATTTAAGAATGACTAAGCCAATGCCAGAAAATAAAAATGCAAACCCCACCCTCAAGCACACATACAAGATTTATTGAAGTTTATTTCAATCCTCAGTAGTTTGTTTGGGGTAATAAGAAGTAAATCTCCAAAGTGTTGCACTCTGCTGCAAAAGGTTTGTTTAAGAGGTCAGAGTGACGTACTACAACTGTAGAACAATATTCAATCTATGCACATAATTGGCCTTCCTCCTCTCTTGGTATTCCAGTCACCATTTTCTTAAACTTTTAAGTAAATAGTTGTCCAACCAGCTTTCCAAAAGGTTTTAAAAACATCATTTCTACAAGTTCTACTCAATTATTTTTATATTCATAATAACAAGCCCAATGTAAGTCAAACTAGCTAAGGAACTCTGATGCACATTTCCCACTATATTGATGCCATTCAAATGCAAATTTACTCTACGTCATCTGTCATGTTTTTCTCAGAAACTGTATACTTGTTTTCATTTCCTTGTGCTATAGTGGGCTTGATTTGGGGAATGAGAGGAAAGTTTGTTGTGCATTTTCTCTCACTTTATGGGTTGTCAGTAACGTGTATCACAGAAAGGGAAAAAACTATAAGTTCATTTTCAAGTGAAACTGAAATTCAGTTTCAACCAACCTTCATATAAGCAGTATTCTTTATTATCTTATTTTTAATGCTCTTTAACATAAATTCATTTTATCAAAGAAAATAAAGTTGCATTTGAAAAACCTGCATTCTAATTACAGATGCTATTCAAAAGCTGTTGCAATACTAAAAATGGCTGAAAGTTTCAAGAGTATTTTATTTATTCTATTATCTCCTATTATTGTTGTGAGGTTGTTTTGTTTTTTTTTTTACCCACTCTGATAGTCAACTACCCATTTATTTTTTCTTTGAGAATACCTTTGCTTTTCTGTTGTTACTTTTTCTCTTTTACTTTAGTAATTACTTGCTTTCAGTTCTTTTCATCATATATATTTAGTGCTTTCTCATCATTTTTAGTTTAACTACTCTGACAACTTGCCAACGTCACATTGGGCACCACAATTGCTGCTTCTGTTTGAATGCTGAGTATTGGGCATTTGAGAAGTATTGGCATCTGAGAAGAATTAATGAAGACATGGGAAAACCTATGGTCCTCAAATTTTAAGATAATTAACCTATTTAATCATTAACTCAAAAAAGATTCATATAGAAAGGTACTTATTGTTCTTTCATAGAACTTTCAATTTTACAAAGCAGGAAAGGCCTTTTTTCTCAGTACAATATAATGGGAAGAATTTCATGAATGTAGAGCAAATTATAAAATATATAAAAATAATTTTAAGAAAACGTTGTTCTCAACATACTATTTCACTTCTAATAGGGGAAACAAAGAAATATATTAATTTCAACAAAAACAAAACCAGGAGGGAAATATCCACTAGGCCAAGTTGGTTATTAGGGTTTTGATTGTGAATCTGACGTAGTGCTATGAGTTGAAAAATATTTAGGGACAAAAATGTTGAGTTAGCATACACTTTTTTGAAACTACAAGTGGCAAAACCTTTTATTAGATGCCAAATCCTGTTGATCACTGCAAGCATTAAATATTGTCTTTGGTTTCTTCTTTTCAATCTCAGCTATTTATTTATTATACTGTGGCCAGTATTTAGTTAGTTATATTGTTGGTATTTGTAGTAGAAAAGGTTTTTTTTTTTCTCTATGGGGGGATATGCCTGGTGACACTCAGGGGTTACTCCCAGCTATGTGCTCAGAAATGGCTCCTGGTTTGGGGGTCCATATGGGATGCCAGGGATTGAACCCAGGTTTGTCCAGGGTCAGCCACATACAAGGAAAATGCCTTACCACTGCACCATTGCTCCGGCCCTGAAAAAAAATTTTTAATAATTTTTATTGAGACCATGTGAATTACAAGCCTTTCACAGTTGTATTAAGGTACATAGTGACAGTGAATTAGGGCAATTCCCCACCATCAGTGCTGAACTTCAATCCTGTTGCCAGCATGAATCCCATACTTCCCTCCCTTACCCCATGGACTGTTAGTGTAACTGGTCCCATTGTATATAACTTGTTGTAGACCTTGATTCTTTTGTCATTGACTTTGGGTTTGGTATTTAGGCCTGATCATTATTTACTTCCACTCAATGTTCATGTGACTGTTTGCTCCTGGTACCATCCACTTTCTTCCCTCCCACCATGTTGAGGCAGAAAAGATGATTCAAATTTTGTGATTCAGTTGAGGAAAAAAAAACTGGGTGGAATACATCTAGGAGCTATCAGTATCAATTTTAAAGAAGAAAAAGAGGGAAGATGAGAAAAAATTAAGAAGAAGCAAAGATAAAATGCACAACAGCCACAATAAACAAATAATACTAAACAACAACACAAAAATAAAAAAGGAAAGAGGGCCGGTGTGGCAAAGTTTTGTGTCTTTTTTTTTTTTTTTTGTCATAGGCACAGTAAGTATTGAGGGAAATTCGAAAGGGAATTCCCATGGCCTAAGAGATACAGGGTTTCTTCATGCTTTAAGCATACTGTCATGAGAACAATGACAGGTTCCAGATATGCTCATTATCAAACTCCAAAGTCTTCTTATGGTGCCAGGAAACATTCTGCTCAGTCGTGGCTGACAAAATCCATCCTCTGTAATTAGAGATCTTGATATTTTTACAGGTCATAGAACAAAGTCTAGGATAGAGTCTTTTGTTATGGTTCTTAAAGTTCTGCTCCATCACGTTTGTTGTAGTCAGTTTTTTGTAATTAGTGATCTTGGGTTTTGCACAGATCCTAGGATGAAGCCTAGGTTAGAGTCTTTCCTTATGATTCCAGAAGTTCTGGTCAGTCATGGTTGTCAAAGTAAGACCTCTGGAATTAGAGATCTTGGATTTTATACAAACCTAGGACAAGAACTAGGCTAGGATCTTTCTTATTGGTCCTAAGAAAAGTTCTGCCCAGTTACAGTTGTCAAAGTTAGTCTTCTGTAATTAGTGATCTTGATTTTTGTGCATATCAAGGACTTAGTGTCTTCTGATTTCATTGTACTATTAAATGATGAGGTAGGGTAACCTGCTCTTAGTTCTAGTTGTTGCTGTTTCCTTGTCGTCAGGATGTTGAATCAACATCAAGTTGGTGCCAGATGATATTAGGTGCTCCCTACAGGGTGTTTGATTCCTGGTACTGTTGCAAAGAACTGTGTTGATTCTATGGTTGGGATCTGGGGTTCTGGGTTGGAGAATAGCTGTCCAATCACATGAGTCTAAATTAAGTCTCCAGGACAAATATTCAGGTTGGGAGGCACCCCTGTATTATAAAAATTATGGGTTTTTATCCCTAGTTTAAAAGAGCTTGTTTCTATACATAAGATTTCTTTCTTTTAGTATGCTTATGAAAAATGGAATGGCATCATGTTATATTACTGGTGCTTTAGGGGTAAGAATGATAGGCTATACAATCTCTGTGACCTAGTTTTGACCTGAGCATTTATCCCAAGACTTTTTCTTCTAGAATTTTGTACCAAGCAAAACTCAGACAAGTGAAATTTAAAAAGTTATATATATATAATATATATATATTATAGAAATTTTTTTAAAAATGAGAAAATATAAAACTTAAATTTTTTAAGAAAATAGGCAGGAAAAGTTTTATATATGTATTGTATGTCTGTTTTATTATTACATGTGTTACTAGATTTATTTACATTTACATCACAAACAATGAGAACAAGCAGTGCTGGTGGGAACGTGCAGAAAAAGGAACTCTTATTTACTGCTGGTAGGAATGCTGTCTAGTCCAACTGTTAGGGAAAGCGATATGGAGATTTCTCCAAAAACTGGAAATTGAGCTCCCATATGATCCAGCTATACCACTCTTAGAGATATACCCTAGGAAAATAAAAATCCCTTCCTCACACCTATATTCATTGCAGTGCTATTAGCCAGACTCTGGAAACAACCAAGATTCCCTTCAACAGATGAATGGCTAAAGAAACTGTGGTACATTTAAACATTAGAATATTGTGTAGCCATCAGGAAAGATGAAGTCATGAAATTTTTTTATACATGGATGTACATGGAATTGATTATGCTGAGTGAAATAAATCAGAAGGAGAGAGATAGACACAGAATAGTAGCACTCATCTATGGATTTAAAAAAATATAAGACATTTTTACAATAATTCTCAGAGACAAAGGAGAGGAGGGCTAGAAGATTCAGCACATGACTTGAACCTCACCACATAGAGTGATGAGTGCTGTTAGAAAAATAACTACACTGAGAACTATCATACAATGTTAATGAATGAGGGAAGCAGAAAGCCTGTCTAGAGAACAGGCGGGGGTTGGTTGGAGAGGTGGGAGAATTTGGACATTGGTGAGGGGAATGTTGCACTGGTGAAGGAGGGTTTCATGACTGAAACCCAACTACAATCATATTTGTAATCAGGGTGTTTAAATAAAGATATTAATCAAAAAAGATGATTTGGTGTGTCAATAATTTTTACCTCAATTACTTTCCCCTATATCTTGTAGACTAATAACCAACTATCTTAATCAGTTATCACTATTTAATATCAGTTTTTCAATCATTTCTTACCTTTATTTTCTGAAGTGTTCACTGAAAGCCTTTCCAAATCAAGTTACCCAATAATGCTTCTTCTTTGCTAAAAATCCTTGGGAGTGACCGATCCATTAGAATAAAATTCCCTACCTCTTATTTCTCCCAGTCACATTCTACGTCATTCTTGCAACTTCAGATATTCTGAATTCAGTATTTCTGGTGGCTGAACACTTTTTCATTGTGTCATTTCCAGTATCTGAAGTCATCTTTTAATCACACTACTAGCTTGTTAATTTCCCATTGCTAGTCCAATAAAGAGTATCTGATTACTCAAGTTATAAAATGGAAAAGTCTATGATGCTGAGTTTTAAAATACAAAATTAACAGTGCTCTTAAAAAGAATGAAAGACAATTTATATAAACTCACACAAAATTACATAAATTTATATATTTTATTTTTATATTTTATGCATATAAATATACTATACATTTATATATAATATAAATATATTTATAAACTCACACAATAGAACTAATATACTAAGAATACAAAATTTTTATATTCTGATTATTCACAAGTTTTCAACTCCATTAATTGCAGTTTAATTTGTTCAACTAGTCATAGAAATATATTAAAAATAAATTAATTTAAAAGATTTCAAATATACAAGCACTTTATCTGTTCCTTTTTCTAAAGCACAATTTTTATAGCATTTTAATGTTGCTACAAAAATGGAAAATAAGTAAATGATCCAGTCTATCAACATAGGACCTCAGACTCCCTTAGCTGTGTGGCCTTTAGTCTAAGACCTTGGGCTAGACATTTGTCAGTTCTGAAATATTTCTGCCCTCTAATCCCAAAAGTGCAAAGATATTCTAATAATATATACATATATATATATATATATATATATATATATATATATATATATATATATATATATATATATACATGTGTGTATGCAGGTGTCTGTATACTATTTCTGGGCAAGTTAGCCATAGGGCTTTTATCTCTCAGAGAGCATATAGCCTCAAAGCTCAGTTGACCCAACAGATTAAGCACTTCATAGTTTTCTTAGATACTCAACACTACATGATTAGGAAAATAACCTAAAAAGCAGGTGCATTATTGGTCACCAAACTTCATTAGGGAATAGGGAACCTGAAACTCCATCATAAACTATACAAATGCAAAATACAACGTGGAAACTAAGAAGGACAACTGCAGTTGCAGATAGGGAGGGAAACCTAGGCAAATTTCCAAATTCATGAAAATATTAAGCCTGGTTGATGAGTACCTAAAAATCAAATTGTAATGCATTCATAAAGAAATTATGGAAGCACTAGTTAGTGATATTAAACTAAAGAAATTTACCCATTTCAAAGAACTCTTTCAGGGATGAGAGAATCTATAAAAATAGAATTGAAGGAGCTAAAGAACAAGCTAGCAACCCACATTTAGCAGAATCACACAGGAAAGGATTTGGAACATAGATAAATAGAGAATATAGAACTTAAATATAGAGCTTGAATATGTAGATATGTAGAACTTGAGTATAGAACTTGAATATATAGATGAACTTGGATAAAGTTACAACCCAACATTGTTAAGGAAGTTAAAAGTAAGAGAGAAAAAACTATGGAAGTAAATGTAAGGTACTTAGTGAACAGAGAGAAAAGAAAAAAATCTCCAAATTTTATGAATACAGATGAGGAAAAAAAGGAAAAGGGAAAGAACAAGTAGTGGAAAAGGTAGTAGAAGGGAACTGCACTATCTGGAAAGAGGCCACTGAAAAAATCTAAGAGGGAAATGCAGTGCCAAACAAAATAGACCCTAACAGCACAACACCAAAACATATAGTAATCAAAATGGCAAACAAAAACAACAAACAAACAAAACTAAAAACAAACACAAAGAGATGGACTTTTAAAGACATAAAGGAGAAGGAAGACCTTAAATATAAAAGAAATAACAAAATTAATCTCACCAGATCTCCAAGATGAAATGGTACAGATAAGAAAAGAATAGAATGGCATTCAAATTACTGAATGAAAGTTTACAACTTAATTACCCAGCAAACTTCTCATTTATATGGGAGGGAGGGATGAAAACACTCTCAAGACAAAAAGGAACTGGCAACATTCGTGATAACCAAACTCTAAGTAAACTGCTCAAAGCTCACTTACATAAACCAAATTAATAATTGTAACAGCAACAATCCGACAAAATATGTCACACAGCCCTTTCTGTCAATAGTTTCTTTGAAAGTCAATGGACTAAACTCTCCGCTGTAAAGACAGAGTGGAGGGTTGGATCAGGAAACAAAACCCAACTATTTGCTGCCTAAAGGAAACACATATAAAATCTTAAGGAGTAAGAGGCTCAAAGTAAAGGGGGAGAGAAATACACAAGCCACTGGAAAACATGAAAAGGTTAGCCTCAAGAAAATAATTTGAGAAAAGATTGGACAATAATTACAGATCAGAAGAGAAAAGACCAAGAAGTAATAACTAATCAACATATATACACCAAATTTTGGGTCAGTAAATGTAAAGGCTATTGCTCACAAACCTAGAGGAAATCCATAAATTAAAATGTGGTAGGAGTCAGAAATTTCAGTACACCACTATCACTACTGGGTAGAGCCACTGGGCAAAACATCAGTTAGGATATGGAAACCTAAATGAGAAACAGGAAGAGCTTGGACCAATGAATTTATCTAGGGCTCTCTCGCTCTTCAAAAAGCTGAATACATGTTCCTCTCTAAAACATACAGAACATTTTCTAGGATAAATGTTGCAAAAATTTAACTTACAGAAATTCACAAATATTAGAAATATTTAAACATACTGTCAGTTCACAATGCCACAGATATAATGATTTATTTTAAAAAGGAGATGTAGAGAAACTATAACACCTGAAGATTAAACAACGTGCTGATTAGTTACAGGTTCATGAAAAAGAAAATCAAGGAAGAAATAAAAAGATTAACTGAGACTAATTATAATAAACAGGTGACCAAAATCTATGGGGCACAGCAAAACTAGAAATTTGGGGAAAACTCTTAGTAATATATGCCTATAAAAAGAAAAAAGAAAAAGATAAATTCAAAACCTAGATACATACCTTAACTTTCTGGAAAATCAACAACAAAGGAGCCCAAACTCAAGAAGAAAAACATAATAAATAAATCAATTATATAGAAACCAAGAAAACAATACAAAGAATCAATGAAACCAGGCACTAATTCTTTTGAAAGAATAAACAATACAGACAAATTATGGCAAGACTCATAAAGTAGAAAGCAGTAAAAATATTAGATCAGAAATAAAGAAAGACAGAAAAAATTACAATGAAACCCTCAGAAATTCAAGACATCAGGAGAGCCTAGAAGAAATGACCAAATTTCTGGATCCAGATCCTGAGAGGGTGTTTGCCTTTCATGTTGTCAACATAGTGTTGACAGGGAATTCCCCTGGCCTAAGATATAGTGTTCCTCCACCCTTGAAGTATGCTGTCATGGGTATAACTACAGGCTCTGTACATGCTCTTTATTCTCCTAGATCCTTTTGTGATGTCTGGAAGTTAAAGATGAGTGGATCATGAAGATGTGGTACTTATACACAATGGAATACTATATAGCAGTTAAAATGATATAATAATAAATTTTGCAGCAACATAGATGGACTTACAGAATACTATGTTAAATGAAGTAAGCCAGAAGATGAAGGATAAATGTAGAATGATAGCACTTTTCTGAAGTACATAGAATATACACTATATATACATACAATACTCTGGGAACAAAAAAACGGTCTAATAGGTAATAAACTCCAAGCACTGTAGTTACCACTTTAAAATTTTAACACTTTTTGTTACAGTATGGTCAGAGGTATATACTAACATAATGAGGACATATTGTAGCACAGTGGCAAGATACTATGTACATTATTTGTTAAAAGCATTTAATCAAAATAAAAGTATAATAATAAAAAATCCATAATATAACACTTTCTTAAAATCTACAATGATTTTGTAAAAAATCATTGTAATGGTCTGGAGATATGGTACATCAGGTAGAAATTTGCCTTTCATGTGGCTGTACCATTTTCAATCCCCACTACCACATATGGTACCTCAAGTCCTGTCAGATCCAGGAATAAGTTCTGCATACTATCAGTTATGCTGCCAAAATAAATAGAAAGCTTTCATGAAAATAATGCTAAAGGACTGAGTAAAGATAATATTAAAGAGACAAAACAATAAAATGCTACCTACTAACGTTTATTTAATCCAGAACCTCTGGACCTTCCCAAAAATAGTAGCTATGATTTGGCTAATCTAAACATAGTACGTTAAATGATGTTATCTGTTAATTTTTATAGATTTAATCATGTTTATTTATGCCTGTGGATTTGGTTCAAGTTGTATGAACAAGATTTATTCCTAAAAAAAAAAAAGTGTATGTTCAAATGTTAAAAATTTGGAAATCGAGAAGATATTCAAATAGGGAATAGACCATTGATGCTAATTCAAACACAAATGTCAAGTCTATCCTAACAAGGTACTGTAAGCATTTATTTGATGAAGAAATTGAAACACTACACTAATTTAAAAAAAACACAGTTATTACAAAAAAAAAGTGCTCTGGACACACAATAGTAATAACTTTAACAAGATTTTGGCCATTTATCCAAAATTTAAAGGTTATTTATGTAATGTTATATACATCATGTTCCAGGAAAGTGTCAAATTAAAGCAAGCAAGGCTGGCCTCCTGCAGAACTGTAACAAGGCAAGTTTATCCTTCATTCCCAGGTCTCTCTCCTCACCTCTAGATGATTCTCACAGCTGTAGGTGGTTGCCATCTAAAGCAGATGGCGTTATTTATTCATTCAATTTGTTTCTCCTCACCACCAACAGCTTTTCTCTGCCATGTGTCTGCTCTATTCAGCCCCCTATATTTAATTTCCATAGTATTAAGCAGAAATTCACCTTCTGTATTACTTTCCTTCATGGTCCACAGTCTCTGCTAGCTGGTATATAAATCTTTCCTTCTTGGCATGCTAATTAAAAGAAATATATGACCTATATCTATGCAGGTGACCTTAGTTCTATCAAAATTCTCCCTCCACTTTCTCTAGGACTCTTTTAACTTGGTATGTTTTTATAACACACATGAAATGAGTAACATTTCTCTTAAGTCTTTATTACCTACAAATTAGACTAATTCCCTTTAGAATAAGTATTGTATCATGGACATTTTTATATCCCAACATGACAAGCACACAATAGATGGTCCTTAAAAGACTATTCAGCCTTCCTGTCAAACTGAAATCTATATCTGGAAATACTTAAACTGAGAAGCAATAGTTGTACATGAGATCATTTTTTCTTTTTGACAATACTCAAATAATAATATGACTAACAAGTAGGGAGTTTGATACAAGAGTTTCCTTATAAAAGGAATATGTTGAGGGTCCAATCTCAAGGTAACTTAAGAAAGAATTCATTTTAAAAGAATATAATTCAGTTCCATTGCTGTTAAATTTTCACCAAAGTATAATATATCTCTGACTATCTAGGATTTTGTGTATGTGTGTGAGTGAGAGAAAGAGAGAGAGAGAGAAGCCAGGGGTAGGTTTTATTGAAACTTATTTAGAAATATGTAAGGGGAGAGAAAAAGAGATTTATGTGTTCAAGAGAAAACACAGGCTTCTCCAAAGTGAAAACAATAAGCAAAAACAAAAACAAAAACAAAAACCAAAAAAAAAAAAAAAACAACATAGAAACAAGCAAGCATAATGTGGTGTTGAAAAGAGACCATGGCTTGAAGTGCAAACTCCTATCCAGTTCCAATCAGATTGGTTTTAAAATCTCAATCTATTTGTCATGGGGGACATAAACTGAGTTTCAAAAAAATGTGTTGGGCCGGAAAGATAGCACAGTGATAGGGCATTTGCCTTGCATGCTGCTGACCCAGGACCAAAAGTAGTTCAATTCCCAGCATCTCACATGGTTCCCTGAGCCTGCCAGGGGTGATTTCTGAGCCCAGAGCCAGAAGTAACCCCTGAGCATTGCCAGGTGTGACCCAAAAAAACAAAGAAAATGAGTTGGTAACTGTGTACCACAGGTGGCTTAGTCTCAAATATGATTCAACACAAACTGCAGTTCAGTGTCAACGTGTTAACAACAATGACATCTACAGCATGTGACAACTAGGATGCGATATGAAAACATCACAAGAGGAAATGTTCTTTCTTCTAACAATTTGCCAGACCTGACAGGTCTCAAAAAGAAATTAAATCTGGGTGAAGGCAGAGATCTGAGTTTTGGACTCAGCACTAGCAGCTTATGTTCCCTCAGCCAAACACTTGGTTAACCTATACCTCTCATATCTCATCTGAAAACCAAGAGCATTGAATGTAATATGAACTTGAAGGCTCTTTAAAGACAATACTGAGTAATTAATTCCATGCTTGATTTGTTCCTTGGGTTCAAGGTAAAATGAATTATGGAATCAAATCACACCAGTTTTTTTGATACTTATACATTCGGTGATTTGGTGAAGTTTCTATACCGCAGGACCCATCAGTTTTCTCTCAGGACCAATGAGCTCTCCTTGCTTTAATTTCATAACTGTAAACTGCTGATATAGATAGCACACAGCTGAGTAGTTCTTAAGAATGCATTCAGGTATAATATATTGAGGTATATGTACTCCTGAGCATAAAGCCAGGAATAACCCCTGAGTGCTGCCGGGTGTGACCCAAAAACAAAACAAAACAAAACAAAAAACTAAACTAAACTAAAAAAGAATACATTGAGGTGCTGATCTTTTTCATTTAAAATGAACGGCTGTGTTTCAGTGCAGGCCCCTGCTAAGATAGCAACACTCTTGATTTTGCCTCAAGTTGGGTAACTATGAGAAAGTCCAACTCTAGAACTAGATTAGACTGTAGGTTATTGCAATGGTATCACAATTCAAATTCTCCTAACGTACATTCCCACTTCTGCTTCTCCCTTAAAGATTTTGTACCTAAAACATTCCCTAATGTTCTTCTTCCATGACAGTTCAATTCTATGTCTCAAAGTATCAGACATTTAAAATGATACTCCAGTTTAAAACCTAATTTTGGGGTGCTGATTATAAAAATCCCTTCACTTGTAGGAAGTTGTGTTACAGGCTAACTCTGATCTGCCAGATCTCGTGGACTGACTCTTGGGGTCCGGATGCATTAGAAGGCTTCGTGAGTCCTCTTTGAGGAGAGTGAATACATGGATGGCAAAATATGAAATATAAAGTAATGAGACTACACACGAATGCTTGGGGACACACATTCTGGCAAGCATGTGGCAACTTTAAATTCCATTCTAGGAGTATTTAAAGGGAAAAATGACAGTCTTGGGTATGAAAGAAATTTATATGCTGACAAAGAGCGGGAGTTTAGAAAATCAGAAAAACAAAAGCAGGCCTTTTAGTGTTTATATACATATATATACATATATATACACACATATATGTTAGATACTATACATATATATATATATATATATGCTATTCACAGTGAATATACTAACTGGTTTACCTAACTTGAAGGTAAACCTCACTACTGAATTACTATAATGACCTATTGAATTAACAATCTGCTGGTTTGACAATCTGAATGATGTTAGCCAACAGGGGAGCTAGCAAACCATTCAGCATCCTGTCCATAGGTAATCTTGACTATTTATTTGGTTCGCTTTTTGGACAATAATCAGTAGAGCTCAGGGGGTACTCCTCCTCTGTGCTCAGGAATCACTCAAGGAAGGTTTGGGGACCATATGGGAAGCCAGGGATGAAAGAAAAGTCAGCTACTAACAAGAAAAATGCCCTACCCACTGTGCTTCTACTCTGACCCAAGTTTTTATTCATTGTAGAATAAAAACTAATTATTTATAAATAGTTTAAAAATGATCACATTTTAGAAAAGGTAAATTCAAATAAATAAATGTAAATGTAACCAAGGAGAATGCACAGAATATAAAGTGGCTTCCCTATATAGTTTCTGAACCACCAGATACCTCATTCACTGTGTGTTAACTGAGGACCCATAATATACAACAAATCATTGAGATAAATGTGAAGTATAGGTACTGAAAGTTAAACATGATACTTGCCTTTGAAGGTTATTAACTATATATGTTACAGCTAAATGTAAAATAAAATATTAATGAAATTAATTCCAACAATTTTTGATTAATCAAGGAAGAAAGTTGTGATCAAAAGTAAATTTTTTTCAATATGTTATGAAAATATAGACAGAGAAATATAGGTTTTTTTAGTCCAAACTGTGAATCTTGAGAAAGCTGAACAATTTCTTCATATGAGGCAAATATAAGTGACCTTGAACAGAATAGTGATAAATAAAGCAATATAGAACTTCTTTCTGTATATAATAGAATTGAACCCATACCTCCTACATGCAAAGCATGAACTCAGTCACTTGATCTCTTTCTTTAGCCCCTAAGTGAGTCAGTGAGGCATTCTTAAGGAATATATTTTCCTTCAAAATACAAAAGTTTTTAGAAAAACAGTATTTGTCACTAATCTTGGGCTCCCTTCAATTTATCCTTGAAAATGTTGAACATTAAAAACTGGAATATGAACATACTCAATAACCTCTTAATTCAAATTGCTTTTAGAACCAAAATTGCTTCAAATGGCAAACTAAAATAATTGAGTTAACCGGGTAGATTAGTTATCCTAGTACCATAACTTAGAATGTTACCCATTATTTTTTGGCTGGAAATTGTTTTAGGAGGCCAGAACACTGATATAGTATCTAATTTATCAGGGTTATTATATCATGGAAACAATTCGGCAAATCACAGGCTTTATACAGTGGAGCTATATGCATAACCTGTCTCTCTAAGTGACTAAGCCAGCATACATATGCTTTCACTATTATGTCACTCAAATTTATTAGCCTATTGCACATAAATGAAGTTCACATCAACAGTAAGAACTCTCATTTCACTCATCCATCTCTGACCATTGGAGATAGTCTTTTGCTATCTCCAGGATTTTGAGTACTCTGTTTTCTTTTCTAGGAGGCCCTGGAACTGTGCCCTTTCTGACAAGCACTGAAACTTCACAAAGGAAATGGATTCCTTCAGATTTTATATATTCCTTTCTAGGATCTAGCATGGAGACTGGCTTGGCTGCAAGTTCCGGACTTCTCATTTCTGAAGTAATTCCCTCCATAAAGGAATCTGGGGACTAAGCAAGTAAATGTGTGCTCCAAGTCAAACATATCCTCTGTATATTTGGTGTAACCAATGTTCATATCACTGAACTCTTTTTATCTGTTTATTATGCTTGCAGCCCCAATGAACAACTGGTATCAGAAGAGGGAGTCATAGAGACAGAACTTTAGCTTCTACCATAATTTCTACTACCAATTTTATCAAAAGTGTCTAAAGGAACACTCCACGTGCAGGTAAATTTTTCTTTATCAAATGCTGAATTCAAATTCCCTTTCACTTTTACTACATCCTACCAGATTTCTTTTGAGAAAAAATATGTATCATAATAGAAGACTATTCTGATTCAACAATTCTCTATTCCTCAAAAATCACACCTTCATCTTCATCTGTGTTGATTTCTATAGGACCAATGTTTTTATTATCTTAACTTTATAAAATTACCATAAGGAGACTCCAAATATACCATCCAACATCTGTTCTTATGCAAATAACACACTATAATTCTGTCCCCAAAATCCATTCCAAATTCTAAAATTTTTCCATTCTGTTCCTTGAACTTTATCATTCAACTTTATTAAACTCCCTACTTTAATATTTCCAATATTCACTTCATGTTTGTAATTTAATTAAAAGCTGATACATTCCCCCTTTCAAGTGTTTCAGAAATTAGTTCTTGTTTCTTTCCAGAGCTTACATAATAATGTGCATGAGAATTCTAATTGATATCATTGTTCTGCACTCTCCTCCCCATGACTTCCACAATATTATACCCAGAATTCATTTTTAGTCATCTTATATCACTTCTAAAATAACCTCTTGGGAAAAATAACTTGTTCTTCCTAAATGTACTTATTTTACTTGCCATTTAATTGTGTTTTTTTTATATTTTTATTGTGGTCAACGTGATTTATAAGTCTTTCAATGTAATATTTAAGGCACATACTGACTACGAATGGGTGTATTCCCACCACCAGTACTGTCCTCCCTCCACATCCTTGATATGAGTACCCAAACAGTGAAAATGGTGGCTGCTGGCCTCAGCTCTCCCCCACCTCGTACCTAAATAGGCATGGGCCATCTGAGTCCCCAAGTGGTGACAATTCTTGGCATCTGATTATTATCCTCAGATCAAGTATGTAGTACAGGGTTAAGATGATTATCATTCATGTGGCTGACCCCAATTCAGTCCCTGACACTGCATATGAGTCAGTCCTCCAAGCCGTACTAAGAATGGTCTCTAAACACAGAGCTAGGAGTGATCCCTGATTATACTGATTATGATCCAATCCAAACTCCCTCCAAAAAGATTCAGATAGAATCTCCATATCTCTTTCCATAAAGGTTGGACCAGTCAGCATTTCTACCAGCAGTGAAAAACAGTTTCTTTCTCTCCACATCCCCACCAGCACTGCTTGTTTACCTTCTCTGTGATGTGTGCCAGTCTCAGTGGTGTGAGATGGTACTTCATAGTTGTTTTGATTTGCATTGCCCTGACAATTAGTGATTTGGAGCATCTTTTCTTGTGCCTTTTGGCCATTTACATTTCTTCTTTTACAAAGTGTCTGTTCATTTCGTATGCCCATTTTTTCATGGGGTTAGATGTTTTTTCTTATAAAGTTCTGTCAGTAACTTGTATATTTTGGATATTAGTCCTTTATCTGATGGATAATGGGTGAATAATTTCTCCAACTAAGTGGGTGGCTTTGTATTCTGGGCACTATGTCCTTTGAGGTGCGGAAGTTTCTCAGCTTAACATAGTCCCATCTGTTTATTTTTGCTTCCACTTGTTTGGAGAGTGTTGTTACTTCCTCAAAGATGCCTTTATTCTCAGTGTCATGGAGATTTTTACCTACATGTTGTTCTGTAGTTTCAAATATGATATCAAGGTCTTTAATCCATTTGGATTTTACCTTCGTACATGGTGTTATATGGAGGTCTGAGTTCGCTATTTCTGCAAGTGGCTAATCAGTTGTGATAATACCACTTGTTGAAGAAGCTTTTCTTGCTCCATTTAAGATTTCTTACTCCTTTATTAAAAAAAAATAGGTGGTTGTAGGTCTGAGGAACATTCTCTGAATACTCAAGCATATTTCACTGATCTGAGGGTCTGTCTTTATTCCAATACCATGCTATTTTGATAACTATTGCTTTGTAATACACCTTAAAATGGGGATCCCATTTTATGCATCCCATATTTCTTTTCCCAAGGAGTGCATTAGCAGCTCGAGGATGTTTATTGTTCTAAATGAATTTCAGAAGTGTTTAATACACTTCTTTGAAGAATTTTATGGGTATCTTTTGAGGAGTTCCATTAAATCTATACAATGATTTTGGGAGTATTGCCATTTTAATAATGTTAATCCTGCCAATCCATGAGCAGAGTATGTGTTTCCATTTCCGAGTGTCCTCTCTTATTTATTGGAGCAGTGTTTTATAGTTTTCTTTGTATAGGTCCTTCACATCTTTAGTCAGGTTGACTCCAAGATATTTGAGTTTGTGTGGCACCAATGTGGATGGGGTTGTTTTCTTAATGTCTAGTTCTTCCCTATCATAATTGGTGTATAGAATTGATTTTTTTGTGTTAATATTGTAGCCTGCCAGATTGCTATATGAATCTATTATTTCTAGAGGCTTTTTGGTAGTCTTTAGAGTTTTCTAAGTAGAGTATCATGTCATCTGAAAACAGTGAAAGTTTGACTTCTTCCTTTCCTATCTGGATACTCTGGTATCATTTTCTTCCTAATCGCTGAAGCAAGTATTTTCAGTACTATTTTGAATGGGAGTGGTGAGTGAGGACAGTTTTGACTTGTACCAGAATTTAGACGAAAGGCTTTTAGTTTTTCTCCATTGAGGATAATATTTGCCATTGGCTTGTCATAGATGGCCTTAACTATATTGAGAAAGGTTCCTTTCATTCCCATCTTGCTGAGAGTTTTTATCAAGAATGGGTGTTGGACCTTATCAAATGCTTTCTCTGTGTCTACTGATATGATCATGTAGTTTTTATTTTTCTTGATGATGTTGTGTATTATGTTGATAGATTTATTGATGTTAAACCATCTTTGCATTCCTGGGATGAAACCTACTTGATCATAGTGAATGATCTTCTTGATGAGGCTTTGGATCCTGTTTGCCAGGATTTTGTTGAGGATCTTTGCATCTGTGTTCATCAGGGATATTGGTCTGTTATTTTATTTTTTTGCAGCAACTCTATCTGTTTTTTGGTATTAAGGTGATGTTGACTTCATAAAAGCTATTTGGAAGTGTTTCTGTTTTTTTAATTTCATAAAAGAGCCTGGCCAGGATTGGTAGTAGTTCCTCTTTAAAGGTCTGAAAAAATTCATTCATGAATCCATCCGGGCTTGGGCTTTTGTTTTTGGGCAAACTTTTGATTACATTTTAATTTCCTCAATAGTTATGAGGGTGGTTATTCAACTACGGAAGGTCATAAGTGTTCAAGAATTTATCCATTTATTCCACATTCTCATATTTAGTGGCATAGAGTTTCTCAAAGTAGTCTCTAAATACCCTTTGAATTTGCAGTATCAGAAGTGATCTCCCCTTTTTCATTTCTAATACGAGTTATCTGGTTTCTCTCCCTCTCTATGTGAGTTTTGCCAATGGTCTAGCAATCTTGTTTGTTTTTTCAAAGAACCATCTTCTGCTTTCATTGATCTTTCAGATTGATGTTTGGGTTTCCACTTCATTGATTTATGCTCTTAGCTTTGTTATTTTCTTCTGATTCCCTATTTTTGGTTCATTTTATTGATCATTTTCTAATTCTATAAGCTGTATCATTAAGCTATTTATGTATGCTCCTTCTTCCTTCCTGATGTGTGCTTGAAAAGCTATAAAATTTCTTCTTAGTACCATTTTTACTATATCCCGTAGGTTCTGAAAGTTTGTGTTTTTATTATCATTTGTTTCCAGGAAAGTTTTGATTTCCTCTTTGATTTCATCTTGGACCCACTTGTTGTTTAGTAGTAGACTGTTTAATTTCAACTGTTGAAGTTTTTCTTTTGTATACTTTTGTAGTTCACATATAACTTCAGAGCCTTGTTGTTAGCAAAGGTAGCCTGCAAAATTTCTATCCTCTTAATTTTATGGAGTTATGTTTAAGCACCAGCATGTGGTCTATCCTGGAGAATGACCCATTCTCCTTTGGAAAAGAATGTAGATCCAGGTTTCTGAGGATGGAGTGTCTTATATATATCTACTAGACCTCTTTCTTCCAGTCCTCTTTTCAGGTTTAGAATATTTTTGTTGGGATAAATGGCTGCATGTGGGGGTTTCCAGGCAGAGTGCTGATTGCTCTACCTGCAGAGTCTCCACCGGGTTGTGCTTCTTCTGAGAAACTGAGCACCGGAAGGGAGCCCTGTCCTACCCTTCTCTGTCTTTCCTGAACTCTGGAAGCTCTCCTCAGAGCCCTGGGAAGCGAACCCCAAAGAAACTACATTCGGAAGCTACCCAGCGAGCCAGTGACTCTCCTCAGAGTCCTGGGAAGTGAACCCCAAAAATACAGCATTCTGAAGCTGCCCAGCGAGCGAGTGAAAACTACGCCTGACCAGTGGGGCCCGACTGTGAAAAACTGTGAGTGCTGCCTGTGTGTCTCTCTGCTATCCTGTTGCGTGAACCTCCTGAGAGTGGGCTGAAAAGAGGCTCCAGAAGGCACTTAGCTCCACTTCGCTACGCAGTCGTGCGCTCTTTCTAAAAAAAGAACACCATCACAAGAAGAAAAAAACCACACTAAGAACTGAGCTGGATCACAGAAACAAGAATTTCTCTCCAGACTGTCTTCTCTGCTGCGTGCTTGGGCCTAAGATTTGATCCTGTGTGAGGCTTCATCCGCGGAGGACTCCCCTACCTTGGAGGCAAGTCGGCCCATCCAGAAAGGGCGGAGCCAGAGAAGTGTGTCGCCTGCATCATATAACCAATGAATACCACCACAACACGTAGAAAAACCCACAATACAACTGTGACAATGGGGAAACAACGCAGGCCAGCATCAGACATAGAGAATGAAGATGACAATTCTGATGACCAGTTAACGACAAACCAACTAATCAATCTCTCAGATAAGGACTTTAGAGTAGCAATATGGAATATACTCAAAGAACTCAAAGAAACCATGAATAGAATAGAACAGAACACTAATAAGAATCAAGAAAATATGAAGACAGAAATCACAAAACTCCAAACTGAAATAACATGTCAAATAACAGGCCTGAAAAAATCAGTAAACGAAGTGAATGACAAAATGGAGAAGCTCTGGGACAGGGTATCAGAAGCTGAGAATAGACTTTGTGCTCTGGAAGATGAGATACATAACAATTCCATACAACAGGAGAGATTGGAAAAAAAACTTAAAACAAATGAACAGACAATGGAAAAATTAGTCAAAGAATGGGAACAGATGAAAATAGTGGTCTATGATAAGATCAACAGAAACAACTTAAGAATCATTGGAGTCCCAGAGACCCAGGAAGAAAATTTCCAGGAAGAATCAATGGTCAAGAACATCATTAAAGAGAAACTCCCAGAGCTAAAGAATATATGTGATCAAATCCTGCATGCTCAAAGAGTACCAACCAAAAGAGACCCAAGAAAAACCACCACAAGACACATCCTAGTCACAATGACAAATCCCACAGATAGAGACAGAATTCTGAAAACAGCAAGATCAAAAGGGGAAATTACATTCAAGCAAGCATCCTTGAGATTTACAGAAGACCTGTCACCAGAAACACTAAATGCCAGAAAGCAGTGGTGGGATATTGTGACAAGACTGAATGAAATGAATGTTTCACCTAGAATACTGTACCCAGCAAAACTCACTTTCCGGTTTGACAGAAGAATACATGGTTTCACAGACAAAAAACAGCTCAGAAACTTTACAGTCTCAAAACCAGTCTTAAGAGAAAAACTGAAAGACCTAATCTAAGACAAGACTGACCAAAAGACACACCAAATTTCGATATAAAGATGGCATTAAATCCCAGGACAATTCTTTCTCTCAACGTCAATGGACTAAATGCACCAGTTAAGAGACACAGAGTGGCTAATTGGATCAAAAAACTCAATCCAACCTTCTGCTGCCTACAAGAAACGCACCTGAATAGTCAGAACAAACATAGACTCAAAATAAAAGGCTGGAGAAAAGTTATCCAAGCAAACAACACCCATAAAAAAGCTGGAGTGGCCATACTAATATCAGATAATGCAAACTTTATACTCAGGAAGGTTGTAAGGGACAAAGATGGATATTTTATATTAATCATGGGGTATGTAGAGCAGGAAGAAATAACTCTCCTAAACATATATGCACCAAATGAGGGGCCAGCAAAATATTTAAAACAAATGTTGACAAATCTGAAAAACAATATCAATAACAACACAATAATTGTGGGGGACCTCAACACTGCTTTGTCAACACTGGATAGGTCAACCAGACTGAAACCCAACAAGAATATACTAGACCTGAGGAGAGAAATGGAAGAAAGAGGCCTAGTGGATATATATAGGACACTCCATCCCCAGAAACCTGGATACACATTCTTCTCCAATGTACATGGGACATTCTCCAGGATAGACTACATGCTGGCACATAAAACATACCTCCATAAGATCAAGAGGATAGAAATTTTGCAGACTACCTTCGCTGACCACAAGGCTCTGAAATTATTTCTGAATTCCAAAGGGACTCAGAAGAAAAACTTTAACACCTGGAAGTTAAACAGCCTCATACTCAATAACCAGTGGGTCTGAGATGAAATCAAGAAGGAAATCAAAAGGTTCCTGGAAACAAATGACAATAAAGACACAAACTATCAGAACTTATGGGACACAGCAAAAGCAGTACTGAGAGGAAAATTTATAGCTTTGCAAGCACACATCAGGAAGGAAGAAGGAGCTTACCTGAGTAGCTTAATGACACAGCTAATAGAACTAGAAAGTACTCAACAAAAGAACCCAAAAATAGGAAGACAGAAGGAAATAACAAAGCTGAGAGCAGAAATCAACGAAGTGGAAACCCAAAAAACAGTCCGAAAGATCAATGAAAGCAGAAGTTGGTTCTTCGAAAAAATAAACAAGATTGATAGACCACTGGCAAACTGAACAAAGAAAGAGAGAGAGAGAAACTTAATAACTCGTATTAGGAATGAAAAAGGAGAGATCACTACTGATATGACAGAGATTCAAAGGGTAATCAGAAACTACTTTGAAAAACTCTATGCCACTAAAAATGAGAACCTGGAAGAAATGGATAAATTCTTGGACTCTTATAATCTTCCACGGTTGAAAGAAGAGGATGTAGCATATCTAAACACCCCCATCACCATTGATGAAATTAAAATGGTAATCAAATGTCTGCCCAAAAACAAAAGCCCAGGCCCAGATGGATTCACTAATGAATTCTATCAAACTTTCCAAGAGGAACTACTACCAATCCTGGCAAGAATCTTTCATGAAATTGAACAAGTGGAAACACTCCCAAATAGCTTTTATGAAGCCAACATCACCTTGATACCTAAACCAGACAGAGATGCTACGAAAAAAGAAAATTACAGACCAATATCGCTGATGAATGCAGATGCAAAGATCCTCAACAAAATCCTGGCAAATAGGATTCAATACCTCATTAAGAAGATCATCCACTACGATCAAGTAGGTTTCATCCCAGGAATGCAAGGATGGTTTAACATCCATAAGTCTATCAACATAATACACAACATCAACAACAAGAAAAATAAAAACCACATGATTATATCAATAAATGCAGAGAAAGCATTTGACAAGGTCCAACACCCATTCTTGATCAAAACTCTCAGCAAGATGGGAATGGAAGGAACCTTTCTCAAAATAGTTAAGGCCATCTACCACAAGCCAGTGGCAAATATTATCCTCAATGGAGAAAAACTAAAAGCCTTCCCTCTAAATTCTGGCACAAGACAAGGCTGTCCTCTCTCACCACTCCTATTCAACATAGCACTGGAAGTACTTGCTATAGCGATTAGGCAAGAAAAATATATCAAGGGAATCCAGATAGAAAAGGAAGAAGTCAAGCTCTCACTGTTTGCAGATGACATGATGCTCTACTTAGAAAACCCTAAAGACTCTACCAAACAGCTTCTAGAAACTATAGACTCATATAGCAAGGTGGCAGGCTACAAAATTAACACACAAAAATCAATGGCCTTTCTATACACCAATAGTAATAAGGAAGAAATAGACATTAAGAAAACAACCCCATTCACAATAGTGCCACACAAACTCAAATATCTTGGAATCAACTTGACTAAAAATGTGAAAGACCTATACAAAGAAAACTATAAAACTCTGCTCCAAGAAATAAGAGAGGACACGCGGAAATGGAAACACATACCCTGCTCATGGATTGGCAGGATTAACATCATCAAAATGGCAATACTCCCCAAGGTGTTATACAGATTCAACGCTATCCCTCTAAAAATACCTATGACATTCTTCAAAGAGGTAGATCAGGCACTTTTGAAATTTGTTTGGAACAATAAAGACCCTAGAATAGCTAAAGCAATCATTGGGGAAAAGAATATGGGAGGAATTACTTTCCCCAACTTTAAACTTTACTACAAAGCAATAGTTATCAAAACAGCATGGTATTGGAATAAGGACAGACCCTCAGATCAGTGGAATAGGCTGGAATACTCAGAAAATGTTCCCCAGATATACAATCACCTAATTTTTGATAAAGGAGCAGGAAATCCTAAATGGAGCAAGGAAAGCCTCTTCAACAAGTGGTGTTGGCACAACTGGCTAGCCACTTGCAAAAAATTGAACTTAGACCCCCAGCTAACATCATGTACGAAGGTAAAATCCAAATGGATTAAAGACCTCGATATCCGACCCCAAACCATAAGATATATAGAACAACACATAGGCAAAACTCTCCAGGACATTGAGACTTCAGTCATCTTCAAGGAGGAAACTGCACTCTCCAAGGAAGTGAAAACAGAGATTAACAGATGGGAATATATTAAGTTGAGAAGCTTCTGCACCTCAAAGGAAATAGTGCCCAGGATACAAGAGCCGCCCACTGAGTGGGAGAATCTATTCACCCAATACCCATCAGACAAAGGGCTAATCTCCAAAATATACAAGGCACTGACAGAAATTTACAAGAAAAAAACATCTAATCCCATCAAAAAATGGGGAGAAGAAATGAACAGACACTTTGACAAAGAAGAAATACAAATGGCCAAAAGACACATGAAGAAATGCTCCACATCACTAATCATCAGAGAGATGCAAATCAAAACAACAATGAGATACCACCTCACACCACAGAGAATGGCACACATCACAAAGAGTGAGAACAAACAGTGCTGGCGGGGATGTGGAGAGAAAGGAACCCTTATCCACTGCTGGTGGGAATGTCGTCTAGTTCAACCTTTATGGAAAGCAATATGGAGATTCCTCCAAAAACTGGAAATCGAGCTCCCATACGATCCAGCTATACCACTCCTAGGAATATACCCTAGGAACACAAAAATACAATACAAAAATTCCTTCCTTACACCTATATTCATTGCAGCACTATTTACCATAGCAAGACTCTGGAAACAACCAAGATGCCCTTCAACAGATGAATGGCTAAAGAAACTGTGGTACATATACACAATGGAATATTATGCAGCTGTCAGGAGGGATGAAGTCATGAAATTTTCCTATACATGGATGTACACAGAATCTATTATGCTGAGTGAAATAAGTCAGAGAGAGAGAGAAAAACGCAGAATGGTCTCACTCATCTATGGGTTTTAAGAAAAATGAAAGACATTCTTGCAATAATAAATTTCAGACACAAAAGAGAAAAGAGCTGGAAGTTCCAGCTCACCTCAGGAAGCTCACCACAAATAGTGATGTGTTTAGTTAGAGAAATAACTACATTTTGAACTGTCCTAATATTGAGAATGTATGAGGGAAATGTAGAGCCTGTTTAGGGTACAGGCGGGGGTTGGGTGGGGAGGAGGGAGATTTGGGACTTGGGTGATGGGAATGTTGCACTGGTGATGGGTGGTGTTCCTTTTATGACTGAAACCCAAACACAATCATGTATGTAATCAAGGTGTTTAAATTAAAAAAAAAAAGAATATTTTTGTTGGATTTCAATCTGGTTGACCTATCAAGTGTTGACATGGCTTTGTTAAGGTCTGCCACAATTATTGTTTCATTATTGATATCCTTTTTCAGATTTGTCAATAATTGTATTGAATAATTTGTTGCTTCCTCATTGGGTGCATATATGTTTAGGAGAGTGATTTTCCTGCTCCACATATCCCATAATTAGTACAAAATGTCCATCTTTGTCCCTTACAACTTTTCTGATTATTAAATTTGTGTCATCTGATATTAGTATGGCCACTCCAGCATTTTTATGGGTGTTGTTTGCTTTGATGATTTTCTTTCATCCTAAGATTTTGAGTATATGTTTGTTCTGACTATTCAGTATCATGTAGGCAGCAAAAGGTTGGATTCAGTTTTTGATCTATTTCACCACTCTGTGTCTCTTAACGGGTGCATTTAGTCCATTGACATTGAGAGAGATAATTGTCATGAAATTTAGTGCCATCTTTGTGTAGAAGTTTGGTGTGTTTGTTGGTCTGTCTTGTCTTAAATTAAACCTTTCAGTTTTTCTTTTAAAATTGGTTTTGAGTCTGTACAGTTTCTGACCTGTTGTTTATCTGTGAATCTGTGTATACTTCTTCAAACCTAAAATTGAGTTTTGCTGGGTACAGTATTGTAGGTGAAGCATTTATTTTATTGAGTTTTGTTATTATATCCCACCGCTGCCTTCTGGCCTTGAATGTTTCTGGTGACAGGTCTGCTGTAAATTTCAAGGATGCTCCCTTGAATGTAATTTCCTTTTTTGATCTTGTTGCGTTCAGTATTCTGTCTCTATCTCTATCTCTGCTTCCACCCCTTGTGGTGGGAAGACTCACCTCAGAAGAAGGGAGCCCTCAGCGAATGGATGCCAGAGAAGATCAAAGTTCCCAGGCTGGAGCAAGAAGGGAGAAGCCTCAAAATGTCTGCCGTGCTTATGAGGCCCAGCAGAGTCAGCTTTATCCAGTCTCAGGGCCGGGAAGACTCCACAACTTAAATTTTTAATTTTATTATCTACTCCTATTCTATTGAAGATATTTCTATTTTTATCAAGAGGCGATTTTACACATTTGCACATGTGAAAATTCTCGGAGTCATCATTGATTCTCCTCTTTTTTTCATACTCCATATACAAAATACCATCAATCTGCATGGCACTGACCTCAGAAAATTTTATAAATGTATAAGAAATCACATATATATATATATATTTGTATATTTTATCTAAAAATGGTTTGGTTTTTTTTTGGGGGGGGAGATAATACTCAGTGATGCTAGGAGTTTATTTCTGTTTCTACACTCAGGAATTACTCTTGGCTGTGTTCAGGTAACCATATGTGGTACCACATATTTAATCCATGTTCCACTTGCAAAATGAACAAGTTACTCGCTATACTATCACTCTAGCCCTGAGCACTTTTTGTTTGTTTGTTTGTTTATGGGTCTTGTTGAGCTATGCTTAGTACTTACTCCTGACTCTTAGAATTACTCATGACATGTAACTGGAGAGAGTCTATGGGTGCTGGGATATGTTCAAGGCAAGTGATCTCCCCACTGGCCACTTCTGACTTTGTCCACTGCTTTCTTCCTTGGTTTGCTTTGGCCTCGTTTTATGCATATTCCCCTTTGTTTCTCTACTTTATTTTATCAACTCTGAAGCTTGAAGACTCCTTTTAAGAAATGTTATAATAAATCTGTAAATGTTTACTTAAAATACATTGTATGGTTTCCATATTTTTCTCAATCCAAAAGCAAATATTCATGATAAACTACAACTATACCTAGAGTAGGATATATTTCTCAGTTTACTTATTAGTTTTCATACCCCCAAATGAGGAACTTGAACTGTCTATATTGTTTCCCTAGAAATTCCTTCCCCAGATTGGAACACAGTTATCTCTCATGTACTTTATTTATTCTTTTTAATTAATATATTTATTTAAATACCTTGATTACAAATATGATTGTAGTTGGATTTTAGTCATGTAAAGAACACAACCCTTCACAGGTTCAACATTCCCATAACCAATGTCCCAAATCTCCCTAATCCCCAACCCACCCCCACCTTTACTCTAGGCAGGCTTTCTACTTTCCTCATTCATTCACATTGTTATGATAGTAATGTAGTTATTTTTCTAACTGCATTTATTACTCTTTGTGATGAGCATCATGTTGTGAGCTGTACCTTCGAGCCCTCCTCTCTTGTCTCTGGGAATTAATGTAAAAATGTCTTTTATCTTTATTAAATCCCATAGCTGAGTGAGACTATTCCACGTTTCTCTATCTCACTCTCTTTCTCCGACTTATCTCATTCAGCATAATAGATTCCATATACATCCATGTGTAGAAAAATTTCATGAGTTAATCTCTCCTGACAGCTGCATAATAATCCATTGTGTATATGTACTACAGTTTCTTTAGCCATTCATCTGTTGAAAGGCTTCTTGGATGTTTCCAGAGTCTTGCTATGGTAAATAGCCATTGATTTTTTGTGTGTGTTAATTTCTTAGCCTGCCACAATGCTGTATGAATTTTTGTTTCTAGAAGCTTTTTGGTAGAGTCTTTAGGGTTTTCTAAGTATAGTATCATGTCTTCTGAAAACAGTGAGAGCTTGACTACTTCCTTTCTTATCTGGATGCCCTTGATATCTTTTTCTTTACTAATTGCTATAGCAAGTACTTCACTACTATGATTAATAGGAATGGTGAGAGAAGACAGACTTATCTGGTACCAGAATTAGAGGAAAGACTTTTAGTTTTTCACCATTGAGGATAATATTTGCAATTGACTTATGGTAGGTGGCTTTAACTATATTGATAAAGGTTCCTTTCATTCCCATCTTTCTGAGAGTTTTTATCAAGAATGGGTGTTGGACCATATCGAATGCTTTATCTGCATCTATTGATATGATCATGTGAGTTCTATTTTTTCTTATTTTTGATGTTGTGTATTATGCTGATTAATTTATAGATGTTAAATTATTCTTACATTACTGGAATGAAACCTACTTGATTGTAGTGGATGATCTTCTTGATGAGGCATTGGATCCTATATTTTTCCAGGATTTTGTTGAGGATCTTTGCATCTGTGTTCATCAGGAATATTGATTTAAAATTCTTTTGGCAGCATCTCTGTCTGGTTTTGGTATCAAGGTGATAATGGCTTCATAAAAGGTGTTTAAAAGTGTACCCATTTTTTTCAATTTCAAGAAAGAGCCTGCCCAGTGTTGGTAGTAGTTCCTCTTGAAATGTTTGAAAGAATTCATTAGTGTATCAATCTGAGCCTGGGCTTTTGTTTTGGGGAAGATAACTGATTACAGTTTAATTTTTTCTATAGTGATGGAGGTGGTTAGATATGCTACATCCTCCTTATTCAACTGTGGAAGGATATGAGTCCAAGAATTTATCCATTTCTTACATGTTCTCATGTTTCATGGCATAGAGTTTCTCAAAGTAGTCTCTGATAACCCGTTGAATCTCTGCAATATCTGTAGTGATCTCCCCCTTTTCATTTCTAATATGTGTTATCAAGTTTCTCTCTCTTTCTTTGTGAGTTTTGCCAAAGGTCTATCAATCTTGTTTATTTTTTCAAAGAACCAACTTCTGCTTTCATTGTTCTTTTGGATTGTTTTTTGGGTTTCCATTTCATTGATTTCTGCTCTAAGCTTTGTTATTTCCTTCTGTCTTCCTTTTGTTGAGCACTTTCTAATTCTGTGAGTTGTGTCTTCAAGCTATTTAAATATACCTCTTCTTCCTTCCTGATGAGTGATTGCAAAGCTATAAATTTTTCTCCCACTGCTTTTGCTGTGTGCCATAGGTTCTGTTAGTTTGTGTCTTCTTTGTCATTTGTTTCCAGAAAAATTTTGATTTCCTCTTTAATTTCATCTCAGACCCACTGGTTGTCAGTAGTAGGTTGTTTAAATTCCAGGTTTTAAAGTTTTTCTTCTGTGTCCCTTTGTACTTCACATCTAATTTCAGAGCCTTGTGGTCAGCAAAGGTAGCCTGAAAAATTTCTATCCTCTTGATGTTATGCATGTATGTTTTCTTTGTCAGCATGTGGTCTATCCTGAAGAATGACCCATGTCCATTGGAGAAGAATGTGTATCCAGGTTTCTGGGGGTAGAGTGTCCTATATATATATTTAGTAGTCCCCTTTCTTCCGTGTATCTTTTCAGGGCTAGTATATTATTGTTGTATTTCATACTGGCTGACTATTAAGTGTTGACAGGGCCGTGTTGAGGTCTCCCACAATTATTGTGTTGTTATTAATATCCTTTTTCATATTTGTCAACAATTGTATTAAATATTTTGCTGGTCCACCTTCGGGTGCATATATGTTTAAGAGAGTGATTTCTTCCTGCTATATATATCCCTTGATTAGTACAATTTTCTCACAAATTTTCTGAATGTAAAGTTAGTGTCAGCTGATATTAGTATGGCCACTCCAACTCTTTTTAAGGGTATTCTTTGCTTGGATGATTTCCCTCTAGCCTTTGATTTTGAGTCTATGTTTGTTCTGACTATTCAGTTGTGTTTCTTGTAGGCAGCAGAAGGTTGGTTCAGTTTTTGATCCATTTAGTCACTCTATATGTCTCTTACCTGGTGCATTTAGTCCATCACCATTGAGAGAGACAATTGTCATGAGATTTAGTACAATCTCTGTGTAGAAGTTTACAGTGTTTGTTGGTAATTCATATCTTAAATTAGGCCTTTCAGTTTTTCTTTTAAGACTGGTTTTGAGTCTGCAGTTTCTGAGCTGTTGTTTATCTTTGAAGCTATGTATATTTCCTTCAAACCTGAAAGTGAGTTTTGCTGGGGGAAGTTTTTCTAGGGGAAGCATTTATTTCATTGAGTTTTGTCACTATGTCTCACCACTGCCTTCTGGCCTTGAGTGTTTCTTGTGACAGGTCTGCTATAAATCTCAAAGATGCTCCCTTGAATGTAAATTCCCTTTTTGATTTTGCTCCTTTCGGTATTCTGTCTCTATCTGTGGGTTTCATCATTGTGACTAGGATGTTTCTTGGGATGTTTTCCCTAGAATCTCTTTTAGTTGGTACTCTTCAGGCATGCAGTATTTTGTTGCATGTATTATTTAGCTCTGGTAGTTTCTCTATGGTAATATTCTTGACTGTTGATTCTTCTTGGAGATTTTTTTCCTGGGTCTCTGGGACTCCAATGATTCTTAAGTTGTTTCTGATGAGATTATCAAAGACTTCTTTTTTCATCTGTTCACATTTTTGAGTAATCTTTCCATAGTCTGGTCATTTGCTTTAAGGCTTTTTTTGAATCTCTTCTGCTGTATGGAATTGATATGCATCTCATATTCCAACTCACTAATTCTATCCTCAGCTGCTGTTACCCTGTTGGAGAGATTTCCATTGAATTTTTCAATTCATCTGTTGAGTTTTTCAGACCTGTTATTTATTTCAGTTTGGATTTTTCTTATTTTTATCTTCATATTCTCTTGATTCTTATTAGTGTTCTTCTATGCTTTTTTTGAGTTATATCTATCTATCTATGCTTTGAGTTCTCTGAACATCCTCCATATTTCTTCTCTAAACTCCATTTCTGAGAGACTTACTAGATGGTTGGCAGTTTTTGGGTCATCAGAGTTGTCACCTTATTCTCTATGCCTGGTGTTGATCTGCAATATTTCCCCATTGTCACTCTTGTATTGTGGGGTTTTCTACGTGTTATGGTGGTATTCATTGGCTAAATGGTATGCGTGACTGTGAAGCAAAGTGGAGTGGCTATGCTCCTCTGACTACACACTTTGAGGGTGGGACAACTCAACTCAATAGGTGGCATGCCTTTAGGGAAGGATGCCAGAGAGGATCAAATTTCTCAGGCCAAAGCAAGCAGATAGAAGACCCAAGATGATTGCTATGCTTCAGAGACAAAGCAGAGCAACTAATTCTACAGTCTCTGGGCAGGGATGATACATGTCAGAAGAAGGCACACCCTCAAGGAAGGATGCCAGAGAGAATCAAAGTTATCAGACTAAAGCAAGCAGATAGAAGGCCCAAAATGCTACTTCATTTATTCTTAAGTCATGTATCCTGTAAATATTGTTATACCCAATTAATGCCTCCACCAATCAATATCAGAACTCCCAATTCTGATTAGGTATGCAGAACTCTTTCTCTCTCTCTCTCTTTTAATACATTTTTACAATAATTTTTATCATGACCAACTTGAATTACAAGTCTTTCACAGTAATATTTAAGGTACATAGTGACATTTAATTAAGGGTATCCCCACCACCAGTGTTATACTCCCTCCACTCCTGTTCCCAAAATCCCTCTCCTTTGCCCCCCAGACTGCTAGTATGACTCGGTCCCTCTGGCTCCATCTTGTTATAGATTGATTATCAATTCTGTTGTCGTTGACTTTGGGTTTGGTGTTTAAGTCTGATCACTTTTTATTTCTACTCAATATTCATATGATTGTTTGTTGCTGATACCATCCACTTTTACCCTCAATTTATGAGGCAAAACAAAATGTTTCAAGTTATGTGGTTCTGTTTTAAAAAAAGAAAATAAAAGACAAACAACAAAACAAAACTAGAAGGAGTCTGTCTAAATATTAATTTAAAAGAAGAAAGGGGAAAAAATGACAGAGAAACAAAAATCAAACAAAACCCAAACCAGCAACTACAAAAAAACACCACAGCAACAAATACAACAACCAAACAATAAACATGAAAAAAGAAAAAAAAAGAAGAAAAGAAGAAAAATAGATAGGAAGGAGGACTGGTGTGGCAACGTTTTGTGCTTCTCTTTCTTTTTTTTTTTTTTTGCATTGGCACAGTAAATATTTGGAAATTAGAAAGCTAAGTCCCTTGACCTAACAGATACAGGGTTTCTCTGCCCTTAAACCATACTGTCATGGGAATAACTACAAGCTCCCTACACGTTCATCAGACCCCCAGGAAACTTTCCGTTCAGTAGTGGATGATAGAATCAGACCTTTTGTTTTTGTTTTTGTTTTTTTTAGTTTATTTATTTTTATATTTTAATATCTTTATTTAAACACTTTGATTACAAACATGATTATATGAATCAGGTCTTTGTAACTAGAGATCTTGGTATTTGCATATGTCATAGGCTGAAGCCTAGGATAGCATCTTTATGGTTCTAGAAGTGTTACATCACTGTTGTTATAATCAGTTTTCTGTAATTGGTGGTCCTGGTTTTTGCACGGATCCTAGGATGAAGCCTAGGATAGAGTCTTTAATTATGATTCCAGAAAGTTCTGCTCAGTTGCATTTGTCAAAGTCAGACCTCTGGAATTAAAGATCTTGGTTATTTTACAGATCCTGGGCCGAAACCTAGTCTAGGGTCTTTCATATTGGTCCCAGAATTTCTTTCCAGTCATGGTTGTCAAGGTCAGTCTTCTGTAGTTAACAATCTTGTTTTTTCCCCAAACCAAAGATGACGTGTCTTTTGGTTTTATCTTACCATTAGGTAATTAGCTAGGGCAACCTGCTCTTAGATCAAGTTGTCATTTTCTCGTTGTCAGGATGTCATAGCAAAACTGGCAGACCTCTTAATATTTTTGAACATACTCTCATTTTATCTCATTTCAGGGACATGTATTCTCTCCTAATATAATAGCTTAATTATAGTGCATATTATTAATTACCTGTTTCCCCTGTCTAAAATGACAGGGACTTTTGTCTTGTTCAATTTATGTTCAACATAATGCTTATATGCAAAACAAACATTTGTTTAGAGATAAGAGCTACAAACACATCAAGCATAGAGATGGTGCATTACCTTGCAAGTGACACCTAACACCCCATATGGTCACCTTGCCAGAAGGGATCCCTGAGCACAGAGCCATAAGTAAGTTCTGAACTCCTCTGGATGTAACAAAAAAAAAAAACCAAAACAAATAAAAACTATTTGTTAAACAAAGAAATTCTGAGATAACAAAATAAAATTTGTGTTTTCATAAAAGATAATATAACAGGAACAAGGACAAAGAATTTTACTTAAGTTTACTTTTATTTAAAGAGCATGGTCACGTAGTTGACACAGTTGATCACAACACATTTGTTTTCAAGTAGGTTGGAACAAAATTATTAAAAACTTAAAAAGAAAGAAAGGAAAAAACTACAAAACAAGGAAGAGTAAAATAAGAATATATAAAAATTGCGAAAATTATTGTATCACACAATGAGGTCACTAAGTCATTGTCAGAAGGTTTACTAAATAGTTGTGCTAGACAACAATTCTGTTACTTCACTTGTTTCTAAATATTATGTGGTTTTATATACACATTGGGTCTAAATTGGTGTGTCCTATGGAGATACAGTATTAAATAAGAATGAAATGGTTTTGCCATAAGTTCTTATTGCCACCACAACCATTTCAGGTCTGTGACTGATACAAACATAGAACCTCTGTACCCTCCCATCAATCCTCCCTTACCCAAACTGTGCAGATACTAGCATGTCCACATGAAAACATTTCAATTTGTTAGATCTAACAATTCTCTCTCTTTGAAAATATACAGCTCAAAACCACTGAATAAACCAATGTACTAGTTTGCAATATTTTTTTTAATTTTTGTTTTGTTTTGTGGCCACACCCATTGACATTCAGGGGTTACTCCTGTTTATGTGCTCAGAAGTCACTCCTGGCTTGGGGAACCATATGGGACACCAGAAATCAAATTGAGTTTCATCCTAGATTGGCCACGTGCAGGGCAAACACTCTACCACTGTGCTATCTCTCTGGCCCCAGTTTGTAATATTTTTAACATACATATATAACCTTGTTGGTTTAGAAAAATAGCCTCTACAGCAGATCTAGCTTTAGATGCCTTTTATACAAACAGGTCAATATATCTCCTCTTTCTTTCTTTCTTTCTTTCTTTCTTTCTTTCTTTCTTTCTTTCTTTCTTTCTTTCTTTCTTTCTTCTTTCTTTCTTCTTTCTTTCTTTCTTTCTTCTTTCTTTCTTTCTTTCTTTCTTTCTTTCTTTCTTTCTTTCTTTCTTTCTTTCCTTTCTTTCTCTTCTTTTTTTTTGTTGTTTTTTTTTGGGTCACCCCCAGTAGTACTCGGGGGTTACTCCTGGCTCTTCACTCAGAAATCGCTCCTGGTAGGCTCGAAGGACCATATAGTATGCCAAAATTTAAGCCACCATCCTTTTGCTTGCAAGGAAAATGCCCTACCTCCACGCTATCTCTCTGTTCCAATATATCACTTTCTTAAATGCACTTATACTTTATCATTCCAAACCAATAAATGCAAATAACAATGGAGAAGCTAAGGAAGACACCTACAGTTGGGTATTGATAGAGATCTTAGCAAATATCCAAGTCCACCAAATGCATGAGCCTTATAGATGAGGATCTAAAATAAACACTTTATGTTTTAGTTATAGAAAGCAAGGAGTCACTAGCTGTGAAATTAAGAAATCTATAGAATTTACTAGGTTCATCAGGAACAAGTGAAACCAGGCCAGCATAGGCTTAGACTTCTCAGAGTTCAAACATTATTGGAAAGAGAAGAGAAACAACTACCAACTGCAGCCTTGGTGGATTATGGGAAGTGCAACTTATTTTCTTCCTCTGAGATAGCTGCCTTAAACGACCCCACCCAGAACAGCTCCAGAGGGTATGACAGCAAAAACAAAACAAAACATCTCCTGAGAGAACAACAGCAATATTAGGCTGTCTTCGCCGTTAAGGACAGAGCCTGAGAAGAGCTGGCACTCCATTTTATGGCATTAAACATCTTCCAACCAATGAATCCCAGCACAACAAGTAGAAAACACTGCACTATAAGCCTGAGGATAGGGAAACAACAAAAGACAAAAACATGTGGAGAGAATAAAGATGCACGCTATGATCACGCAAAGAGTGCCAACCACCTATTTAGCCTCTCAGATAAGGGGTTTAGAGAAGAAATATGGAGGATGTTCATAGAACTCAAAGAAAACATGTAAATCAGATAAGAAAAAGAGGATATAAAGTTAGAAATAAGAAAACTCCAAACTGATATAACAAAACTGAAAAACTAGACAAAATGGAAACCTCAATGCAAACCCTTTCCAACAGAGAAACAGCAGCTGAGGATAGAGTCAGTAATCTGGAAGATGAGATGCATAATAATTACATACAACAGAAGATATTAGAAAAGAGACTTAAGGCAAATGATCAGACAACAGAAAAATAATTCTCAATGAATGGGAACAGATGAAAAAATGTCCTTGATAAACTCAACAGAAAGAACAGTCTTTGATAAACACAACAGAAAGAACTTAAGAATCTGTGGAGTTACAGAGACTAAAGAAGAAAATTACCAGAAATAATCAACAGTCAAGGATATCATTGTAGAGAAATACCCAGATCTAAAGATTTCATGCAATAAAAGTCTGCATGCCTGAAATGTACCATATAAAAAAAGACCTGAAGGAAAGCACCCCAAACACATGATGACAAATCTCACAAATAAGGATAGAATACTGAAAGCATAAAGATAAAAAATGAAATTATGTACAAAGGAGTATCTTTAAGATTTATAGCAGACTTGTCACAAGATACTCTCAATGACAGCAGGGAGTGATGAGATATGGTGACAAAACTCAATTAAATAAATGCTTTGCGTAGAATACTGCACACAACTAAACTCATGTTCAGATCTAAATGAAGTATACATTGCTTCATGGATAAGCAATAGCTCAAAATCTTTACAGACTCAAACCCAGCCTTAAATGAAAAATTAAAATATATACATTAAGGCAAGACAGACCAAGAGACACAACAAAGTCTTACATAAAGATTACACTAAATCCATGACAATTATCTCTCTTAATGTCAATGGACTAAATGCATGTATATAAGAGACACAGAGTGTCAAAATATATCAAAAAGCTGAATATTCTGCTGTCTATAAAATATAAAGATATTAAAAAAGATACTAAATATAAAAAAGAAACACAGCACAAAACAAACAGCACTCAGAACAAAAATAGACAATAAATCAAAGAGTGGAGGACAATTATTCAAGCAAACAACTCTCCTAAAAAAGTTGAGTGGCCATATGAATATCAGTTGACACAAACTTTAGACTTAAAAATTTACCAGGGACAAAAAATGGACATTTTTAGTAATCAAGAGATATGTACAACAGGAATAAATCAGACTTCTAAACATATATACACCCAGTGAGGGACCATCAAAATGTTTAATATAATTGTTGACAAATCTAAAAGAAGACATCACTGGCACCAAAACATAATGAGAGACCTCAACAACCTTGTCATGCTGCCAGCTACTTCTGTTCAACAGTGCCAGAGAATTTTGGTGAATCTACTTCAGGAAAGTGGGATTGCACAGACCGGTAAATGAAAAATATGAACAAAATGAGACCACACAATGAATGCATGGGAAAACGTTCTGGCAAGCATGCTTCAAATTTAATCTCCAAGCTAGTGGAAAGGGAGTGTTCATTTTTGTAATTGAAATCTAACTACAATCATGTTTATAATCATGTGCTTAAATAACAATATTGTTTTAATAAAATCACACACACAAAAAAATCTATAGATAAAATTTCAACAATCTCAAAGAACTCTTTAATAAAATTAGTGAATATAAGCAAATAGAAGTTAAGGAACAAAAAGACATATTATTAAACCATGTAGAATTACATAGGTGGAGAATTGCATAGACTAATTTGAAGACAAATTACAAACCAGCAGTGTAAAGTCAAAAAAGAAGGGAGAGACAAAATATTGGAATAAAATGTAAGGTATTTAATTAAAAATAAAAGATATGGGCCCGGAGAGATAGCACAGCGGCGTTTGCCTTGCAAGCAGCTGATCCAGGACCAAAGGTGGTTGGTTTGAGTCCCATATGGTCCCCCGTGCCTGCCAGGAGCTATTTCTGAGCAGACAGCCAGGAGGAACCCCTGAGCACCACCCGGTGTGGCCCCAAAAGAAAACCAAAAATAAATAAATAAATAAAAATTAAAATGAAAGATATAATCTGCAAGTTTTAGGAATATCGGAGTGAAGGAAAAAAGAAAGGGGAAGAACAAGAAGTAAGGGAGATTATAGCAGAGAAATTTCCCAATCTCTGTGAAGAGGCTACTATACAAATCCAATAGACAAAATAGTTTCCAACAAAACAGACAGTAACAGAACAAAACTAAGACATTTATTAATCCAAACGGAAAAGAGAGAGATATGGATTCTTTAAGGCAGTAAGGAAGAAATAATAACACTTTCAGTATAAAGGAAAGAATATAAAAATCAAATTATATCTTTTATTTGAAACAATCCAGCCAAAAAGTGTCAAATTACATATTCAAACTATTAAATAGGGGCTGGAAAGATAGCATGGAGGTAAGACATTTGCCTTGCATGCAGAAGGACGGTGGTTCAAATCCCGGCATCCCATGTGGTCCCCAAGCCTGCCGGGGGTGATTTCTGAGCACAGAGCCTGAAGTAGCCCCTGAGCACTGCCATGTGTGAACCAAAACAACAACAACAACAACAAAGCTATTAAATAAAAGAAACTCTCAACCTAAAGTCCACTACCAAGCAAAGTTTATGTTTACATGGGAGAGAGGATTAAAAACATTCTCAGATAAAAATGAACTCATTATATTCATGCTAAACAAATTGACCTTAAATGACCAATTCAAAGAGCAATTACATAAACCAAATTTCCATTTGTAACAACAATCCTACACAATATAATGACACAACAGCCCTTTCTGTCAATAGTTTCCTTAACTGTCAGTGTTCTAAGCACTCCCATCAAAAGCCACAGAGTTGTGGATTGGATCAAGAAACAAACATCTGCTGCCTGTAGGAAACACACTTAAAAGTTCAGGATGGAAAACTAATTTACAAGCCACTAGAAAGTAAACAAAAAAAATGTTGGGGGCAACCATACTTATATCAGAACAAATCGCATTTATTCTCAAGAAAGTAGAGACTAGAAGAACATTACTTATTGATCAGGGGGACAATTGACCAAGAAGTACTATAATCAATATTTTTGCGACAAATGTAGAGCCAGCAAAATATGTAAGAATTTTGCTCACAAACCTAGAGAAACATATGGACAGAAACATGATAGTAGTGGGAGATTTCAACTCATCACTGTCGCCACTAAGAAGAATACTACCAAAGACATAAGAGCCATAAATGAGAAACTAGAATAATAAGGAATAATGGATATACATGGCCTTCTACTCTCAAAAATCTGAATATACATTCTACTAAAATGCACATGAAACTCCACAGGATAGGCCACATTTTGGGATAAGAGTCTAACTTACAAAAAGTAACAAATATCAGAATTATACTAAGCACCCTATCAGACCACAATGTAACAAAGATCAAGATTATCTGTAAAAAGTTGTGGACCTAGAACAATCAGTTATAAAATTCAGTGACAGTGACCAACCCCCAAGTATATAGTCAATTAAGTTTTGACAATGGAGCTAATAATTTGAAATGGTACAAAGACTGTCTCTTCAACAAAGATATTAGAACAATTGGATAACCATGTATATGAAATTAAAGATTGATTCATATCTTACAACTTACATAAAAATCCATTCAAAGTGAATTAAAGACCTTGAGATTAGGCCAGAATCCATAACATTTATTGAGAAAAACATAGGCTGAACATCCCAAAACTTAGACCTCAAAGAAGTCTTTGATGATAAGATTTTAATGGCAAGAACTATAGAATCAAACCTAAATAAAAGGGACATCAAATTAAAAAGTTTCTATATGGCAAAAGACACATAGGACAAAACTCTTAAGGCAGATAAATGAATGGTAGAAAAATTTTGCACTCTACACTTATATAAAGGTATATCTAAGAGATACAAAATACTCACAAATGTTAACTCCACAAAAACAAAACAAAAATTTCATCAAAAATGAGAAGAGGAAATGAACAGATACTTTTCTGAGGAAAACCGACATGTGACCAACAGACAAATGAAAAAACTGTTCTTTTTCACTTATCTTTAGGGAAATACAAATCAACAATACAATGAGATATCAATATTATCTTACACCAATGAGGATAGCACATATCCAAAATACTAGGAACAATCTCTGTTGGTAGGGATGTGGTGAAAAAAGATCTCTCTCCAATGCTGGTGGGAATACTACCTGATCCAATCCCTCTGGAAAACAGCATGGAGGATTCTCACTAAACTCAAAATTGAGCTATATATGACACAGCAATCCCACCTTTGGATACTTATCCCCAGGACAGAAAAACATTCATCCAAAATAATGTATGCACATTTATTGCATTCATTGCATGTATGCTGTTCATTGTAGCAGTCACTACAATAACTAAGCTTGGAATCTAGATGTCAATAACAGACAAGTGGATCATGAAGATGTGGTATTTATATAAAATAGAATACCACATAACTGTAAGAAATGATGCAATTTGCATCATGCAATTTGCAGCAACATGAATAGAACTGGAAGATATTTTGTTAAATGAAGTAAGCCAGAGGAAGAATGATAATACTTATATGTGGTATATACAATAACTGTACAAAAAAACATGGTGGTCTAAATGGCAGATGAATGGAATTCATTTATTTTATTTGTACTTGTAAGCAGGTTTTCATTTCTGCCTTGCATTTATGTGTTCAGTTCATTCCAATGATGAAAAATATCTACAAGGTATGCCAGCGTTGCACACCACTCATCACTTGCAAGCAGATTTGCATATTCTGACCTCACATTTGTCAGAAACACTTTAAGTTCCTCCCACAGCTGATACACATGAACCAAGACCTTGCCACGCAACAACCACGGATCTCCGTATGAAATAGCAAGATTTTATGCTTCACTCCCATCTCACACAAAGCTGCAGACATGCAACATTTCACAGGTCCTGGATTTACAAAGTTTACCATGCGCACAACATCATCCAACACAGGAACTAGGTATGCTGGTAAAGTCTTGGCTACGAGGGCCTCACTGTGTAAAAAAAAACGTGTAACAATCACATCTGGATTTCTTTTCTTCACTCTGCTTACAAAGCCTTTGGTGTGCCTGACCATGGCTGCAGCTCCATTGGTGCTTGTGCAGTTTTTCCAATTAAGTCCTCCTTGTTCAAGGTATTCTGATGTGACCTGAAAAATTTCTTCTCCTGTTGTTTTTTTCTGGCAATGCCTTGCAAAAAAAGTTTTCTCTAATTGCATCACCATCTACAAAATGCACATTGGCCAAAAGTTGAGCATGTCCACTGATATCAGTAGACTTGTCAAGTTGCAATGCAAATTTCACACTGATACGAATCTTTCCCAAAACCACACTTTCAATGTCTGCAGACATGTCATTAATACATCTAGAAATTGTGTTGTCTGAGAGAGGGACTTTGGCTATTTCCTTAGCTGCTTCAGGCCCGAGCATCTTTTTTACAATAGCTTTGCAGGAGGGGAGTATTAATATCTCTGCCACAACGTGCGACTTTTTTGACTTGGCTGTAAGTTCAGCAACTTGATAGCTAGCTTTAAGAGCTCTTTCATTTAACTTTGTTTTTTTTTTTTTTTTCATGAAAATTGTCCATTTCTCCATGTTTTCAGGAGGCAAACAATAAAGTCCGCATTCTTGTTTTGAGGTGAAGGTATTTTGTTTGTAGATGGCATTCAAGTTTACTTGGGACCGTAGCACTGTTACATAGCTTTTCACCATACACCATGCACAGTGGAGTTGGTTTCTTTGCATCTCTGGTGAAAGTAAATTCAAAGGAAATACAGCTTTATCTATATTGCCTTGTGCCAGAGAATTTGCTTGAGCTAACCATCTTTGCTTTCTTTTGATCCCCACTTATACTTGTGCTCTCATCTGGCTCCAAATTTTATTTAGAGTCCAGTTATTTCCTTTTCAAAAACTGTTCACCACTGTAGAATCTGCTCCTGTCTCACTGCCACCCAGTACTTATGGCATTTTTCTCCTTCAGATAGTCACTGTCCATCACACTCAACACTCTTCTGCTCATGTCTCTTCCAGATCCATCACTCAGCGCTCTTCTGTGCTATGTCCATGATAATGCTCCAGAGTCCAGATTCATTGGTGCTCTTCTGTACATTGGCGATCTACTGCGATGTCTCTTCCTGTCAGTGCGCCCCATTAGCAAAAAAGACTCATATAGCAGGAGCAAACCCAAGAGGCTTACAGTCTAATGAACTGTGGCAAATGTATGTAACTCAAACAAATTTATTTCCAAATAAACCTTATCTTCATGTGGTGGTGGACACTTATTCTCGATTTATTTGGGCAATCCCTATGTCTTCCCAAAAGTCTAAGGCAGTTTGCAGTTTTCTTTTACAATGCTTTTCAGTTATGGGTGTTCCGTATTCCATTAAAACTGATAATGGACCCGCCTATATCAGCAAAACTTTTGAATTCTTTTGTAAAGAATGGCAGATAAAACATCTGAAAGGAATCCCCTATAATTGCCAAGGACAGGCCATTGTGGAAAGAGCCCACAGGACACTAAAAACTCAATTACAAAAGAATAGAAAAAGAGGTTTAGCACCTACTGAGCTGCTATCTTTGACTCTTCTTACACTAAATTATCTAAATTTACCCCAAGGGGAAAGTTACACTGCTGGGGAAAGACATTTTAAAGAAGATATTCAGAGACAAGAAACATCACATATACCGGTTTGGATCAAAGAGAATGAAAAATGGATCGCTGGATGTCTTCTTCTGAGAGGAAGGGGATATGCATATGTTGGTACAAATGACAACCCCTCTAAGAAATTTTGGGTCCCTTTACGCCTCATCAGAAATCGAATTAATACAAACCACAAGGATCAGGTTGCTGGGACTACAAGCCTGCCCCCACGTCAAATACAAAATGCTCAAAACACCGACAATTGTAACACTGCTGTGGCCTCCGGGAAAGTAAACAAGGGATTAACGGTCTCACCCAATATCTCGAATAAAGCAGACAAGAGTAAGAATCCCTTACATTCCAGAATGCAAATAGAGAAAAAGAAACCTACAGGTACTGGATTACGAAATTTAGGTAACTCATGCTATATGAACTCAATATTACAATGCCTGTATAATATTTCAGACTTGACTCAGTATTTTTATCAAGGTCATTATAAAAAAGACATTAACAAAGAAAATCCAAGTGGACATAAAGGTAAATTAGCAGAACAATTTGGTCATCTCATAAAAATCATGGGAGATGGATATCATAGGAATGTTAATCCAGAACACTTCAAAGCAACAATTGGTTTACTTAATGGCCAGTTTGCCGGACACGACCAACAGGATCCTCACGAATTATTAATGTTCCTTATAGAGGGACTACATCAGGATTTGCTTACTGAAAATTCAATAGCAGATAAAACTATACACCTGATAAACAATGAAAAACATGAACAATCTAGGCCTAAACACCAAAAAGCTCACAAATCTCTTATATATAACCTCTTTCAAGGACAGTTCAAATCTATACTACAGTGTCTCACATGTCACCAAAAATCTGAGGTATATGAGACATTTGTTCAGTTGTCCCTGGCAATCAAGCCTACAGATAAATGTACGTTACAAGAATGCCTCGTTGAATTCTTTAAAGAAGAAGATTTGAAAGGTAACAATAGAATTCATTGTAACAGCTGCAACACTAAAAGGGACTTTTTGAAGAGAACATACTTGTGAAAATTACCTCCAGTATTAATTATTCATTTGAAACGTTTTGCTTTTGATGACAAACAAATTAAAAAACTACTCACTTATGTGGATTTTCCTTTAGAAGACCTCAACTTAGCAGAATTCACTCAGGAAAAAAATTACAAAACTGAAAAATACATCTTATCATCAGTGTCTAACCATTTTGGTAAACTTCATTTTGGACACTGTACATCATACTGTAATATTGACTCAAGACAACACTGGATCAATTTTGATGACAAGAAAATCAAGAAAATTCCTACTGCATCGGTAAAATCCACAGCAGCATACATCCTGTTTTATACTTCTCAGAGATCTACTATAAATGCTTAATAATTATTTATTTTATTTGTTAGTTGTCATTAATGCTTTATAATTCATTTCACAGGTACTCCCGCTGAATAGGATTTATTATGATGAATCCCCATTGTAGTTGCTTGTATGATGTATTTATGTCTTAATACCACTATTGATCCAGGCTCACTCGAGAGAAAGCTTCCTCATCGTACTAAGGTATTATATAGCAATATATTGAGATATACTCATCTAACAACTTTCACTCTTTCACTCTAACGTCATTGTTTTATTTGCCTCAATTTAGGCTTCTAGATGGAGGTGAATTCATAATTTTGACATAACAGTACCTTTTAGGTGGACTCTTTTTACAGTGCTCATCATCTATGGTTACGATAGAATTACTTATCTCTACTTGTATTATTGGTTTCCTTGGTCGTATTGTGCATGAAATTCTCTTGCAGAGTTACTCGACTATGCCTTAAAAATATCTCTTTTGTTGTTGCTGTGAACTTGAAAATTTTCATCTAAACTGTTTGCCGGCTATTGTATTTTAAAGCGCTTTTTGTTGATTCAGCTGAATTTTTTTTTCTTTCGCTCTATTTGGGATCCTCCCAGCTAACATTTTTTGGTAAGTATGAATGAGTGATGGCCATGTTTGTGTGAAATATGTTTATGTATGTCTTGTGTGTCTGTATGTCTTACATGTTTTGTATATAGTTCTTTTTTCCTGACTTTATCTTCCCCAATTTATTCTTACTTATCCTTCCCTCTTTTTTCCGAGTCCCTAACAGTCTATTTTCAGGAATCCCTCCACATTTGCAAATCATCGTGTGCAAATCATCACCCACTATGACAAGCCTCCTGATCTCTGACTGAGAAAGACATCGTAAACTGTTGCAGTGCTGTATCCTGCTTCTTATTACAACTGCTTTCCCTGACTCATCAAGTTTCTTTGGTCGAACTTTTGGGAGTTCTGGACTCCCTATCTTTTCTTAGTAGTTTTTGAACTTGGGAAAAATTTCAGCTCTTGTAGTTTTATAATTGTAATCCTGTAAAGTTATATTTGAGTCTACACTTTTGTTGATTACTGTAATTAATGTTTTTACATCTTTGTTGTTAATTCTCAAAATTAATATGGTATTTCATTAAGGTTGTACTTTTGTTGCTTTGGATTAGGGGTTAGATACTGTCATAAATAAGTTGCTAAATTGTAATGCTGGCTGGCATTTTGGCCTTTTGCATGGGTGCATCATTGGAAAAAATAGCAGGTGCAAAAGAAGGTTTTATCCATTTTGAATAGACCCTCAATTTTTTTCATTTACACGGGGAGGTTCTCTGCCTTAAGCATTTTGTTTTGGTTTTGAACTTAAGCTCCCACCTTATAATCGGCCGTACATGGTTCTTCATTTTCGGACCTATTATGAACTGCTGACTGGACTAGAACTCATCTTGGATTGAATTCAAGTACTTATGGATCTTATTTACTTTGGCGCCCATTGTGAGGGTGTGTGTGTGTGCCTCTTCCTTCGAAAAAGGGGCCTAATTCACTGCCTGCTAAGATGGGCTTTCTTCTGCTCAAACTGGACTGAATGGAAAATGTGTGTCTTCTCACCTGCTACGCAGCCTTGTGAGCATCTCATCTAAGGATCTCTGTCTCCGAATTACTTTCGGGCTTTGTGATTGCCCCGGGAGCTCCCCATGGCCTATTAGGTCCTGAATATTGGAATTTCTTACTCGACTTCTGCTTTTCAAGGGAATACTTACTCGGAATTGATCATCTTGGACGCTGTAGATTTTATTCTACTCTGGAGCTTGTAGTTGATTCCTTTACATCTGTTTCTGGTTTTGAACACCCTGTGTTAGGCTAAAAAAATTTTTTTCTATACTTTTTCCCGTGATGCACTTATGCAAACAGCCACTCTTTTACAATGGCTTAGTTATTCCTTTTACAATTAAAAACAAATATTATTTATTTCTGTACATTATTATTGTTTATTGTTTCTTTACAAAAAAAGGGGGAATTGTAGCATATGAAAAAGTTTCCATAAGATGGTTCTTGGAATTGTATATAAAAGTGTCTCCTTAGGATTGTTCTGTGACTTTTGCCCCACCTAACCCTTCCAGGTGGGGCGCTGTGGAGTTGGGAATAAATAGCTGGAGGGATAGGAGTTAAGGGTCCTTCTGTGAAAAGCTGCTGGCTGCAGGAGGATTCTTTGGCTCTCCTTGCCCGATCTTTTAAACCCTATCGTTCTGGTCTGTGTGGATTATTATTTGCTGCGGATAAATATTTCCAAGGTCTTCCCCCGAAAGGGGACAAGGGGATGGGAAGTAATTTCTCATTCTGGGGACTGTTCTTGGATTCACAAATACCCAGCCAAGATAACAGCGAAGATATATTGCACATAGTCAATAAGTAGAAATTTTTAAGGGGTCACATTACATGAGAAAATTATTAACTACCTCTAGGATCATAAAGAGAAATTATATCTGCTGCTCTATGACATATTCAAAGTCAAAGTTTTGTTATATATTATCTAATTACTTATTATAAGTAAGTACTTTATCTGAAGTACTTACACATTTTACTGGTCTAGCAATAACCATTATGAATAATTCTATCAAATTACATAAGTTAACATAAAATGATTAACGTCTTCCATTACATTGAGAACTAAAGTTCAACTATTGACTCTGAAGTTTAAAGAATACAAAGTTTACAAAAGATAAAATAATATTTAAATGCTCTAGAATTCTCACATTTGTATTATATAAATTTTCCACTTCTGTTTTTATTTCTCATTATGTTTTAAATTATTAACTTCTATTTGAAAAATTTAAAAAGGCTTTCATTTACTGTCCTAAAGACAGAGCAATTTGAGGGTATTTTAATACATTTTTTATTTTACTGCATCACCGTGATATCCCTTAACAGATAGCTTTATAGTCCTAATTTTTCATACAGAAATTACAAAGATATAACTCTGGAAAGTTTGACTTATCTGCTTGGCTATCAAAATTTATCAGATATTCTCCACAGAAATCAATATTCCTAATCAGCTCAAGTTGAATATGTATTATGTTCATTTTTAATTCACTTAGATACAGTAATCTGTACACTCTTTCTTATCACTTTCACTATTTTCCACCTCAGTCTTAGTGAGTCTTGGTGCTCACACCGTCATTCTTTCACACTAAGCAAGGTATTATTCTTCCAGTCAAAATGTTTTCCAAAGTAGGAACAAGTGAGGACATGAGGTTATCTTCAGTTTCCAAAGCATTTACTAATAAATTTTCTTTGTGAAAGCTCAATCCAATGGCTTCAATCTCAAGATGATTAATATATGTTCAAAAACTTAACAACTGGGATCAGAACACATGTTCCACTCTTTTCTGCTGAGCCAGCCTAGACACACCAAGAACTATGATCTCTTCAGGATCCACACCTGGTAAGATGTCCTCACCCAACGAATGTGGGGCCAATTCCTGCCATGTGATTGGGTACTCAGAGACTTATAAAGAATGGCGGCCATGCTCTTTGCCTCTTTTCTGTTGAGCCATCCTAGACACACCAAGGACTATGATCTCTCCAGGACCCACACCCGAAAAGTGCGACCACTCCCCTTAGCTCTGCAGCCGCACTTATCTTGTAACCCCTGAATTTCATTTCTGCACATTGTAAGAAGCAATCTACAACCTTAACAATGGAGTAATTTTTTCAGTACACCCCCATATTTACAGAAATCAAGATGGATCCTCTAATAATCTAAAAAGTAGGAAACAGCTAGGTATCCTCTCAAATAAGAAGTTTAGAGTAGAATTATGGAAAATGTTCAGGGAGCCCCCCCCCCAAAAAAAAGCATCAATAGACTTGACTGGAGCACAATTAAGCATCAAGAGGATTTGTCCACTGAAATTAGAAATTTTCACACTGAACTAACATATCACAAAAATTGAGCTTCTGTAACTGTTGCCAGGAACAGGATTTGGTGAGACCCCATGCCGGAGGCTTTCTCCCTAGACTAGGGAGTGCTGGGAGGCTTGGCAGGCCCCATAGCCTACCCCCTCTTTTTCCCCTGGACTCCAGGCTCTCCCTGGGTGCTGGCTCGGGTGGCCAGAAGTGGGTTCAGGTGGATTCTTAAGGGTACTCGTGCTTTCCCCCTCCCTCCGTACTCCAGGGGGGAGGTGCATGAGGAGGAGGGCGGGCAGACATCTGGCTTCCAATTTCCTCCTTGATTCTGGAGACCAGCTCTTGCCAGGTATAGGGTTTGGGGAGGCCCCATACTGGACTCTTAGTGGTCTTCAGGCTTCCCTCCTCCCTTATACTCCAAGGGGAAGCTGCATGGGAAGGAGGGCAGGCAGACATCTGGCTTCCGGTTCCTCCTTGATACTGGAGACCAGCTCTTGCCAGGTATGTGGATCATGGAGGCCCCATACTGGCGCCCCTCTTTCTGGCCTGGGGAGTGCTTGGAGGCCTGGCAGGCCCCCAGCTGTCCTTGTCTTTTTCCCCTAACTCCAGGCCTTCCCTGGTGCCAGCTCAGATGGCCAGAAGTGGGTTCATGTAGACTCTTAGTGGTCCTCAGGCTTCCCCACTCCCTCCATACTCCAGGGGGGGAGGTGCATGGGGAGGAGAATGGGCAGACATCTGGCTTCCGGTTTTCTCCTTGATTCTGGAGACCAGCTCTTGCCAGGTATGGGGTTTGGGGAGGCCCTATACTGGAGCCCTTCTCTCTGGCCTGGGGAGTGCTGGGAGGCTTGGCAGGCCCCCAGCCATCCTTGTCTTTTTCCCCTGACTCCAGGCCTTCCCTGGGTGCCAGTTTAGATGGCCAGAAGTGGTTCAGGTGGACTCTTAGTGGTCCTCAGGCTTCCCCCGTACCTCTCCCTGCACTAATGGGAATGTACTTTGGGAGGAGAGCGGGCCATTCTAGCACTGGTTTATGTTGGGACAGTCACTGGAATTTTTTTCTCCTTGTTTTCCTATTGATAGTATTGTATGCATACATTTTATATATCCATAACATCCATCTTGTATTGTGACCCTGATACTGCCCTAAAAATCTCATTTCTAATATTTTACTGCCTCAGTTCCAACCCTTATTTCCCCCCGTCTTCCCATGTAGGCGCAGCTCATGACATGAAGCTCACCACATAGAGTGATAAGTGCAGTTAGAGAAATAACTACACTGAAAACTATCATAACAATGTGAATGAATGAGGGAACAAGAAAGCCTGTCTTGAGTACAGGTGTGGGTGGGGTGGGGAGTAGATAGATCTGAGAAATTGGTGGTGGGAATCCTGCACTGGTGAAGGGGGGTGTTCTTTACATGACTGTAATCATACAACTACAATTATTTTTGTAATCACGGTGTTTAAATTAAGATAATTATAAAAAAGAACATATGTTCCACCTCATTCATAGATTCAGTCCAAGTACAAAAGTTGTAATACCAATTTTTTAAAACTTGGACTGAGTGTTTTTCTAAGTACTTATTACTGAATTACTGCTATGAATGATATTCCTGCCAACTGGAATGCAGAATTTTCCTCAAGTGGTATATGGCATAGACTCCCCTGGGTTGGTCTCTCCAAATGTCTTTATTACATTCAGTCCTTCTACAAATGATGAAAGACATGGTTCCTGAGTTTGTATATTTCACAAACCCAGAGAAAAACAGGATGTCAGTTATTTAAAATAGGATTTCTTCAGAAGGTTCACAGTGGCATGAAGAAAATAAACATATAGAGGGAAACCCTTCTGTTTGAAGAGGCTTTATGTTATCCACCAGACTTTACTTCATGTGATGACATTATGAGATGAAAGTAATACTCTGGGTTGGCTATGGGACATGAAGTATGTAGAGGCCAGGCCTAATCTGCAAGATCTGGCCAAAGTTATTATATAATCTATGTAATTTTCTATATGCTTTTATGAGATTCAACCATAATTTTAGGATGAAAGTGAAGGAAAAAAGACACCACTATTTGTATTATGTAAGTTATTGTTATAGATTTCTGATTAATTTATATTTATTATTTGTTATATTTTCTTTATTAATTATGTATTTATTATTTATATTTGATTGGTTACTTTTTAGCCAATCAAATTGACCAAAGTTTCATATCATCATTTAGATAAGGTGTAACCAATCAGCAAACAGAAATAGATAATGGGTGGATATATGTAGTGTATATAAACTGAATTACTAAGGAAGAGTCGCTCGGATTGCTATACTCACATGAAAGTCTATGTTGGACTCTTGAAAACTATACATAAAGAATGATAACACTAAAGTCATTTGCAATCTTCATTTTTTTGCTCACTGTCCCCAAGGACTCAGAAAATAGCTGTCTACATTATAACAATTATTTCTTGTTCTATGAATGATGATCAAAATATTCTGTCTAAAACTATATTTCAGTATACAATATTAAGATATCTCACTAAGGTTAGAGGATACAACTGAAAGTGTTAGAATGAATGCTTTCTATGCAACAGGCCACACTTACTCCCCTCCAAACTACTGGACAAAATTCCCATATGACATAATGCAAGTAGTTCTTAATCACTGCTGGGATACCCCAAAATAAAATCAAAGAAATAAATGCACCGTACTAAAAAGGTACAATGTGGTACACACAAAGCAGTAAGGTTAATGTTATCAGGATAAAAGTAGAGAGGAAAACAAATGATTTAAACATGTTTTGAGGTTGTCAAGAAATTTTAATCTAAAAAAAAATGCAAGTTCTTTTGTACTTCTTACTTCCCATATTCTGATCTAATATAAAGGAAATCTTTAGAACTCAAAAAAGTTAGATATTTTTGTTAAATGGTTTGTGATTGCTTTGCCTTTAGAGCAGAGAAAATGGGAGTTACCAGCTGTCGAGTATGTTATGTAGTTAATGTTTTGTATGTGAGTCTTGCCTTAAAAAAAAAGAGATGGGAGTTTTGAATTGTCAAGAAGATTTTAGTGTTAATATATTGTTTTAAGAACACAGGCATAAGATTATGTTTGTAAGCAGTAGTTAACAATAAAAATGTGTCTATTTCTAGCATTACTGTTTTTATCAGCATGAAAAGCTGATGAGTTGTTTCTTCGAAAAATCTCCCAATTCTGATCATTAAAGTGGGAAAAGATTCTAAAACATCAAAATATTTAAAAGGAGTAAAGTTGCTCCAAAGGGTCCACTTTCTTTGTCTGGAAGTTATGGGAGGTCCCACAAATACCACCTCTACTGTAGGGAGCCTGATTCGCCCTCACTGTTTTGGCATAAGCACAGCCATCTTGTAGCAAACTGCCATTTTCTAACAGTCCTGTCCTTTAATTGAGCTATACATTGTGTACGTGCCAACTGGCCATGAGTTGACGCAGATCAAAAGAAACATAAGGTCACACTCTTCTGGCTCAAGAAACTCAGATCTACAGATAGAGCATTTGGTGTGATAATAGGATGTTCCTCAGGAAACTTGTATTAAATTAACAGGCACATGCCAAACCTTTTGAACTACATGATGACAAATGCATGCTTGACAAATGTTTGCATTGTCCCCTCCTCCCTTTGTGTAAAAACTATATAAGTCATGGCATTTCAAAAATAAATTGACCCCAAAATCAGAATCCTTAGTGTTCCCTTTTTCCCACCCATTTCCTTTTCAGCTGCAGACCCTTTCTGCGACCATGAATAAAATGAAGCTGCTGGCCAGCACATGCTACCTTTGAATCATTTTTTGGAATATGTTCCAATAAGGTAGGTTCAATTTAATAAAATTACTGATTTTCTTATACACAATATCAAGATAGAAAAATAGGTTCACTATTAAAGGCTAATAGCAAACTGGAAGATCCTACTTTGAATTTCCATTTTGATATCCATGCTTTGGTAGGAAAGGATTCTGTTGAAATATTGCAGAATTGGCTCTTGAAATTTTTTAAGTTAATTTTTTGGTTAATTATGTTTTAAAAATTAATTTCACTTAATGTTTGAGGGCATTCAAGAGACATATAATGGAAGAATTCATTACAGCACCCTCAAAAGTTGTTGGGACTCTGACTTAATTAGAGAAGTACACTTTAAGAGTGGTCAGTAATGTACCAACTACCCAAAGATCACCTAATATTTAAGTAGCAAAGAACTAAATAAGTGGCAAAGAATCCAATGCAGTGATCCCTAGAGATTTTTAATAGTTTCTAATGTAAGTGACAGGAATCAACTGCAGAGGTAAGTTGGAGAGGCTGATCAAAAGATTCTCTTGGATAAATTCAAGATTACTCTCAACTCCAGTCTTGGCTCTAGTTTATGGGTTAACTCAATATTCTGGAAATAAACTCGGTGCTTAAATTTCAAGTCCAAACAAGATATTAAGTTAAAAAAATTTAAGCAAAAACCTCTTGGTAAAAAGAAGTGTATTATTTCCTTCTCTCACCTTTCCTGTAATTAGAAATCATATTCAAGTGTGATTTCAGAGTATTTTTTTCTGCTCACAAAAAATTAAATGAAATATTTGTAAACTCCCAGGATGAAAGAGCTCTTTCAAAATAGAGGACACACTGTTTCTTATATGATACTTATTTTTCTTTACAGCAGAGCTATTAATCTTACTTGCTTTCTCACCAAACTTGAGTGAACAGGTATCCTGTTCGTTGCCTTCATTATAATATGCTCTTCAACAGTGCGCCAAAGATAGATGTCAAGCTTGAAGTAGAGGTTCATTTACCTTCATGTTCTTTGCAAGGAAAGACTCTGATTATTATGTAAGATGCCACCAAAATTAATTATCAAATGGATGAATGGATTTTAAAATGAGGTTATAATTCATTGACCAGATTTTTGTTCACCATTCCTCAAGTAGGACGGGCCCTTTTCATCTTGGATTAACATTCCTCTTTCTCTTTAATTGATCTCTTGTCATCCTAGAACAAAAAGTCATTTGTTAGTGCAGGAAAGCAAAATTAAAGGAGTCCCTTGATGCTGAAGGGATCTTCTCTCAATGAAAATAGGGCAAACACACTGTTTATGATGATGGAAAGGGCACAACACACATACACATGCAAAATGTTATATTGGAATTATATAAATGGGATATTCAAAATATATAACAATAAATAAATGAATGGCCCAACCACAATGAATGTGGGTATAGCCTGCATTTGGTTATCAGCTTTGAACAATACTTATTATACTAATTTTCATTTTACTTTAAAATTTAAATGTCAGTTATAACTCTTAAGTAGGCTATTGAAAAATTCTGACATATTCATTGATATTTGCAACATAAACTAGTGATCTGACCTCAAATGCTACAAGGGCAGTAAGTGGACAAAAGGGTAGGGAATATCAAAAAGGAGGAATGGGCATTCAAATTCAAATATTTGTAAAATATTTTTGGGGGGTGAGGCCACACCCAGAGGTACTCATTGCATACTCTTGGCTCTGCACTCAGTAATAAGTCCTGGCAGCCTTCAGGGACCATATGAGGTACTTGGGTACTTGGGATCAAGCCAGGATTGATTGTAACACAGAAATCCTACCCCACTGTACAATCACTCTTGTACTTCAAATGTATGTAAAACATCTAGATAAAAATAGATAGATAAAAATATATGCCCAAAGTCTTCCTTATTCAAATATCTTTATCTAAATAAATACTCAGATATTGTTTTCCAATCTAATCTATTACTTCTGAAATAAAATCTTTTTAATATTTGACTCTATCAGTAAGTCCAGAAAATAGGTTAATTTTAGGTTAATTTTGTAATAAAAACATAAATCAAAGATATAAATAATCCGTTATGTAACTCTACTACTAAAAATTGAGTGGTCTTGGATCAGTGGCGGGAACAATAAGCAAGGTTCCCCTATGACGCAGGGGATCTTGACCCATGGTCGGTCCGACTGCTGCTGAGTAAGGGGCATTCCTGTTATAGACCACGGAGGACCGGTGAAAGAAAACGCAAATCTGTTCGTGGGATTGCATTGTGGATGCCAATTTGAGTGTTCTCAATTTGGTCATTGTAAAGAAAGCGGAGGAGGATATTCCTGGACTCACTGATACTACTGTGCCTCGGCGTCTTGGACCCAAAAGAGCTAGCCGAATCCGCAAACTTTTCAATCTCTCAAAAGAAGATGATGTCCGTCAGTATGTTGTGAAGAAGCCAAAGCACCCAAGATTCAGTGTCTTGTTACACCACGTGTCCTGCAACATAAACGTAGGCTTATTGCATTAGAGACAGCGCACCAAAAAAAAAAAAAAAAACAACAAGGAAGAAGCTTCAGATTATGCTAAACTGTTGGCGAAGAGAATGAAGGAGGCAAAAGAGAAACGCCAGCAGCAGATTGCCAAGAGACGGAGGCTGTCCTCTTTGAGAGCTTCTACTTCTAAGTCTGAATCTAGTCAAAAATGATTTCTGAGTAACGAATAAATAAAGTCAGACATCTTTTATTGAAAAAAAAATTGAGAGGCAGAGGACTAGAGTGATAGGACAATAGGTAACATATTTGCCTAGCACTCAGACAACCTGGGTTTAATTCCATCTGGTCTCCAGAGCACCACCAGGAGTAATTCCTTTGTAAAGAATCAGGAGGAATTTTTAAGTATTGTTGAGTATGGCTCAAAGCCCAAAATTAAATTAAATTAAAACTTAGAGGCCAGAGACTCCATATCAGATCAACTTTCAGTTTTCTTGAGTCCCTCATTTTCTTATCCAATGAAGAATAGTAAAGAGTTTGTTTTCTGTTAACATGTTGGTTCTTTTACTTTTTTAACAATGAAAGCCTTATATTTAGGTGAAAGATAATAAGATAGTGTTGCATTAATTATTAATTATAAAATCCTAGTGTTGGTAGATATATGGATGGTGAGGCCTTTCTCAGCCCAGCCTGGAATCTGCAGCCCCTTAGGCCCACAGGTCTGAGGGTTCAGGATAATGAAGAGTAAATATCCACAGGCAATCAGATGACTTTTCAGGAGACATAAGCATTATTACAAGGCCCTAAGCACCATGTGCATATCTCACAAGGCTTCTAAGCTAAGCAGCCTCTCTGCATCCAACATGTGTCTCCTTCCTGCTGCGTCTGCCTCTCCTTTACTGCATCTCCCTCCCCCTTCCCCTAAGCCACTCTTAATTACCAACCACAGGCCCCTCCCAGCTGTGGGAGGGTCTCACTATCCAAGTAAGATAGGCAGGAATTGGGAGGAGGAGTAACAAGTTAGAAACAGGAAACCACATCATATAAGCTTTAATGAATACTTGTGGATAACACAAAAGTACAGATTATAGATCACATTGCTTGTTACTTATGCAGGCTCTATTAATAAAGAATTATCATGGACCAGAGAGATAATAGAGCAAGCAGGGCATTTGTCTTGCATATAACAAATCTAGGTTAGATCACCAGAACCTAATATGATCTGTTGGGTTTTGTCAGGAGTTCTGTATGCAGAACCAGGAGTAAACCTGAGGACTGCCATATGGGGGTGGGAGGAAGAAAGGGAAGCATGATCACAAATATCCTCATTGTTTTACTTTTATGGAAGATAGAGTTCTAAGTCACCAGAACCTACATAAACATCTGATCATCTGCAAAGCTATCCAGAAATGCCAGCCAATATATCATTCACATAATCTTTGGGAGTTTATGATAACCACTCACTGTACATCTGTTAGAACACCAAAGATCTTCCTGAGATATCTATAGAACAGAACCAGGCTTTGTAAATTTCCAATTCTCTAAGAAATGTTCACATGTAGCCAGATATATAATGTTTACATGACCTCAGATATGCAAAGCAAAATTTACTGACAATAAATAAAAATAAATTTAATAATTTTAAACTTTTTTTTGTGACACTTACAATTGCTTATGTGTCCTGTATGTGAAGTCATGACCCATAGCTTAAGAAGTTATGGAGCAGAAGACAATATTCAACCCTATATAGGATTGATACTTCTCCAGAAAATTATACATAAAGAGGTCCTTCCTCAAGGTTGTCCAAATACCAGAGAAAATACAATATATCATGTTCTTCAAGCCAAATTTATGAGAATATCATCTGAGTCCTTTGTCACATTTTGGTATCAAAACCTCTTACAACTTAATGGCTAAAAAGTAATCAAAAAGTTTGAAGAGTCATGTGGGAAAATATTAATTATTTAAATGGCAGTAATTTTCAATTAGAGGGTCATAATAATATGCATGTTTGATCACTTTATAAGTGTCCAATGGTGATCACAATACAAGGTCATTAGACAAATGCTAAAAACAAAAGGGAGATAAAAATGGGAAGTCCCTTCCATCTGATAGCAATTAGAGTACTTTTCTCATACCAAGAAAATTCACCAACGAACAAATTTGAATGACATAATTATAAACTATAGCACATACTACTTACAATTCCCATCATGAAGTGTCTTTTGAGATAACACTCTTCTCTCATGCTAACTGGTGACAGCTCATTTCTTGCAGCTATAGCAGTCTCTCTGTAATTGTACTAGGTGATTAAGGACTAGCATTTTTTCTGTTTTGACATTTGATCACAACTGAAAATACTTCTTCTACAGAGAATGTGTCATAGCAAAACTAATCAACTTTTCAAATCAGTTAATTTTCAAGATGATGTCACAGCTTTTATTTTCCCTTTGACTATTCATTTTAAGGAGAGAAAATTTTCACACATAAAGTTTAATGTGTATGTTTTTATTTTCTCTGTCTAAACTACAGCTGTCTTTTAAAGTATTGATATAAGAAAAACAATATATTGAGTTAAGAAAGTCTAACCCTCAAATCAAGCAGATAAAAAATTTTAGTATACCAGAAAATACTTTAATACAAAAATGTGACCAAAATCTATTAGAAGTCCTGCTATATTCTTAAGCAGGTAAAAAATATACCTTCACAAAATATAATTGACATTCATTTGAATGCCAATGAATTTTTAATTAAAATATATTTTGTGTACATCCTTAAGTTTATTGTTTCAAGAATATGATTCTTAATATTCCTCATATTCTATATCAAGATTATGAGCTGTGTAATTTAAGTGAATAACAATCCTAGTATAATAAAGGATAGTTGTTGCTAGTGGTGACAGATCCTGGGTAAAATCAGGACCAAGCCCTGGAAAATAGCTCAGGGCAAGTCAGGAAAGTTGAGGATTTGCAAGACAAACCCCTGGGAGCAGCTTCAGGGAGATGGCTCATTTATTGTAGGTGAGAGTAGGGTACTTATATAAAAGCCTGGCCAATAAGATGTATAATTTTACCTGTGCATGGGAAGTTTAAAGACAACTGAAGGTCATGCCTGGTCACAAGACAATCTAGTGATGTTATGAAATGTGCAGAGTTTAATGGCTTAGAGAAAAGAAGGGTGTGAGTTCAGATTTTAAGACTAGCTGTCTTTTAAATAAGCATACATCTCCCCATCCTCAGTGGCCTCTCCTACAGAGTTGCCTGTTCAGGCTCCCTTTGAGGCCCTGGTGAGAGTCAGCTTTATGGGGTCTTTCGTGGCCCTGCTTTCCTGAACACAGACCCAGATAATATCATAAATTCTCATTTAATATAATTTCTTACAACTTGTATATATTAAGTAAATTAAATATGTCAACAACCTAGAAAATGCAGACTTAGAAAGCAACTTTTAGATTTGAGTAATAAAGAGAATAAAAATTGCCTTTTAATCTCCATTCTTCTCTGTGTTTCCTTTCCATTTCACATTTCTTTAACTCTCTATAGATTTAAAGAAGCAATGTGGAATTAAACCTACCATCTCAAAAAATAAACCCTGTCAACATCTGTACACAACAGGCTTGGAAGTGGCACATACCCAGATGAAAATGCCAAAAACTGCCCATGTATTACATCCCTATGCAGCCCCTTAGAGAGGACCTACTGCCCAGACTACTGACCCAAATACAATGTTAGAAAAGCAGGTATAATCTGAAGCAAGAATGGCTAAAAGTGGTGGCAAGTTTGAATGAAAGTGAGGTACATAAACCCATACACAGTTGCCTGTCAATGATGGAAGGAGATTTGGGGGGGGGAAAAGCTTCCGTTTAAATTTTATATCACCTATTTTTTTGTGTGTGTGACTACCTGCACAAATTTTAGCACATTTTTTATTTTAAATATTTTATTTAAACACCTTAATTACAAACATGATTGTGGTTAGGTTTTAGTAATGCAAAGAACAGCACCAATCACCAGTACATTCCCATCACCAGTGTCCCAAATCTCCCTCCTCCCCATCATACTCCTGCCTGTACTCTAGACAGGCTTTCTATTTCCCTCATACATTCTCATTGTTAGGATAGTTCACAGTGCAGTTATTTCTCTAACTAAACTCATCACTCTTGGTGGTGAGGTTCATGAGGTCGGCTGTAATGTCCAGCCCTCCTCTCTTTTGTCTCTGAAAATTGTTGAGAAATATCTTTCACTTTTCTTAAAATTCATAGATGAGTGGGACCATTCTCTGTCTTTCTCTTTCTCTCTGACTTATTTCACTCAGCATAATAGATTCCATGTACATCCACGTATAGGAAAATTTCATGACTTCATCTCTCCTGACAGCTGCATAATATTCCATTGTGTATATGTACCACAATTTCTTTAGCCATCATCTGTTGAAGGGCATCTTGGTTGTTTTCAGAGTCTTGCTATGGTAAATAGTGCTGCAATAAATATAGATGTAAGGATGAGATTTTTCTATTGTATTTTTGTATTCCTAGGGTATATTCCTAGGAGTGGTATAGCTGGATCGTATGGGGGCTCAATTTCCAGTTTTTGGAGAAATCTCCATATCACTTTCCATAAAAATTGGACTAGACGGCATTCACACCAGCAGTGGATAAGAGTACCTTTATCTCCACTTTCCCGCCAACACTGCTTGCTCTAATTCTTGTGATGTGTGCCAAACTCTGTAGTTTAAGGTGGTACCTAATAGTTGTTTTGATTTGCATCTCCCTGATGATTAGTGATGTGGAACATTTTTTAATGTGCCTTTTTGGCCATTTGCATTTCTTCTTTGTCAAAGTGTCTGTTCATTTCTTCTATCGAGTTTTTATGGGATTAGATATTTTTTCTTGTAAAGTTTTGTCAATGCCTTGTATATTTTGGATATTAGCCCCTTATCTGATGGGTATTGAGTGAATAGCTTCTCCCACTCAGTGGATGACTCTTGTATCCGGGGCACTATTTCCTTTGAGGTGCAGAAGGTTCTCAGCTTAATATATTCCCATCTCTGCTTTCACTTGTTTGGAGAGTGCAGTTTACTCATTGAAGGTGCCTTTAGTCTCAATGTCATGGAGTGATTTGCCCACGTGTTGTTCTATATATCTATGATTATCGGGTCTCATATCGACATTTTAAATCCATTTGAATTTTACCTTCGTACATGATATTAGCTGGGGGTCTAAGTTCGCTTTCTTGCAAGTGGCTAGCCAGTTGTGCCAGCACCACTTTTTGAAGAGGCTTTCTTTGCACCATTTAGAATTTCTTGCTTCTTTGTCAAAAATTAGGTGATTGCATGTCTGGGGAACATTCTTTGAGTATGAAAGCCTCTTCTACTGATCTGATGGCCTGTCTTTATTTCAATACCATGCTGTTTTGATAACTATTGTTTTGTAGTAAAGTTTAAAGTTGGGGAAAGTAATTCCTTCCATATTCTTTTCCCCAATGATTGCTTTAGCTATACTAGGGTATTTATTGTACCAAATGAACTTCAAAGATGATTGATCTACTTCTTTGAAGAATGTCATGAGTATATTAAAAGGGATAGCATTAAATCTTTACAATGCTTTTGGGAGTATTGCCACTTTAATGATGTTAATCCTGCCAATCCATGATTAGGGTATGTGTTTCCATTTCCATGTATCATGTCTTATTTTTTGAAGCAAAATTTCATAGTTTTCTTTGTATAGGTCCTTCACATCCTTAGTCAAGTAGATTGCAAGTATTTGAGTTTGTGTTGCACTATTGTAAATGGGGTTGTTTTCAAATGTCCATTTCTTCCCTGTTGCATTAAATAATTAATGATGGTGCTGGATGGCGATGGATGGAGGCCTTTGTGCTTAGGCCCCAGCCACGTGGCTTTATCCCCATTCAGCTGGCGGATTTCAGGCCCAGGTAATCGGCGTAATCAAGACTCACTCACATGCAGGCTTCAGGAAGCATTAACTTTATTCATGCCCTATTCACCACATGTGTGTGGCCTATCTCATAACCTTTTAAGCACTAGTTATTCTTGGCCCTGCATCTAAACTCCTTTCAGCCATCTTCCCTTTGGGCTCCATGCTGGTCAAAGACCAGAACACAGAAACCCAAAAGCCAGAGCGCCCAGCAGCGCAGAACGGGCAAAGAGCCAAAAGGGCCGAATTCCCTTGGTCCATGCCTTATCTACCTTTTCCCAGACCCCTCCCAGGAATGGGAGGGGCTCGCAGGTAAAGTTACACCTACTATCCGGTTTCCAAGACCCCTCCCCGAAATGGGTGGGTCTAGGGTCTTAAATAGCTACACCCACATTTCCTCCTTTTCTTAATATTTTTATGCACCAACGTAATAGAGTGAAAATTAATATACCAGCCCTTTTCAAAAACATATTTTTGCAAAATATACTTTACACCTGTAACCTAAAATTCTATTGATGCTTTTTTACCAAGCACTATTTTGGAACTTTCATGTTCCTATACTTTTAAACTATATTGGGGGAACTTCATGTTCCTATACCTATTCTATACACAAGTACTGCAGCATACATGCATAACATACATTTTAAAAACAGGCTAAGTACATTGAAATACACAGTAAAACATTTTGCAATAGAAAATATTAACTATGAAAGACAACAAAACACATTTAAATCATAAAGAAAATGACTAAGACAAAGATGCAGGTGGTTAGAAATTAGATGTTTAAATGATCTAAACAGAACTACTTCCCTTTTATTTTTATTTTTTAACCACTAACTAACTAAAACTTATTACATTACCAACTATGAGTAAAATATTACTACCCACTAATTTTCTACACCTAAAACCATAGTTTAGATTAATTTGTCCCACGCTGATCTCACCACGTGGCTTTTGTAAACTTTTAAAGTTCAGATGTTGGTTTGTCCCACGCTGATCTTACCACGTGGCTTTCTTCCGTAGTTTCAGGCTCCGCTGCCGGTTTGTGATCTGGAGCGTGGATTCCAGGTTTTTCGCTTTTCCGGGCAAAGCTGAGCCCAGCCGAGCCGAGCCGCTTGGAGCTTTCTGCCGCTTTTTTCCTCCGGGCGCACTTTGGATGTTCAGAGTTCCAAGTGATTTAAACTAAAAGTTCAGTTCGAAATTTCCAAAGTCGAAATCCAAATTCAAGCCGCAGGTCATTTTCAGAAAATCAGTCCATTTTTAATAGTCTTTTTTTCCTCCTTTTCCAATTTAGACTTTTAATAAGTATTTGAAGAGGCCGAGGTTTTTGTTTCTTGTAACAAAGTTTCAGTTCTGGGCCTGGGCCTGGGCTGGAGGTGATGCAAGCTTTCACCTCTCTTGTTTCAATGGCCTTTGAACCCCCAGATGGGGTGTTGGCCATTTTTGAACATTGTTGCACGTGGCCCAGAGTTTTGGGCTCAGTGCACCCGAAAAGAGCAAAAATGAAACAGAAGAGCAGAAATCTCACCATTTTCGCTGTTTTGTTGGGTCCAGGATTCAGGTCAAAGTTCGGAGCGCCAGATGTAGCATGAAATAATTAACGATGGTGCTGGATGGCGATGGATGGAGGCCTTTGTGCTTAGGCCCCAGCCACGTGGCTTCATCCCCCATTCAGCTGGCGGGTTCCAGGCCCAGGTAATCGGCGTAATCAAGACTCACTCACATGCAGGCTTCAGGAAGCATTAACTTTATTCATGCCCTATTCACCACATGTGTGTGGCCTATCTCATAACCTTTTAAGCACTAGTTATTCTTGGCCCTGCATCTAAACTCCTTTCAGCCATCTTCCCTTTGGGCTCCATGCTGGTCAAAGACCAGAACACAAAAACCCAAAAGCCAGAGCGCCCAGCAGCGCAGAACGGGCAAAGAGCCAAAAGGGCCGAATTCCCTTGGTCCATGCCTTATCTACCTTTTCCCAGACCCCTCCCAGGAATGGGAGGGGCTCGCAGGTAAAGTTACACCTACTATCCGGTTTCCAAGACCCCTCCCCGAAATGGGTGGGTCTAGGGTCTTAAATAGGTACACCCACACTTCCCTATTATTATTGGTGTATAGAAAGGCGATTGATTTTTTTGTGTTAATTTTGTAACATGCCATATTGCTATATGAGTCTAATATTTCTAGAAGCCTTTTGGTAGAGTCTTTAGGGTTTTCTAAGTAGAGTATCATGTCATCTGCAAACAGTGAGAGCTTGAATTTTTACTTTCATATCTGGATTCTCTTAATATCTTTTCTTTCCTAATTGCAATAGCAAGTACTTCCAGTGCTATGTTGAATAGGAGTGGTGAGAGAGAACAGCCTTGTCTTGTACCCGAATTTAGAGGGAAGGCTTTTGGTTTTCTTCATTGAGGATAATATTTGCAATTGGCTTGTTGTAGATGGCCTTAAATATATAGAGAAAGGTTCCTTTTATTCCCATCTTGCTGAGAGATTTTTTTATATCAACAATGGGTGTTGGACCTTATCAATTGCTTTCTCTTCGTCTATTGATATGATCGTGTGATTTTAATTTTTCTTGTTGATGCGTATTATGTTGATAGATATATGGATGTTAAACCACCCTTGCATTCCTGGGTTGAAACCTACCTGATCATTATGAATAATCTCCTTGATGCGGCCTTGAATCCTATTTGCTAGGATTTTGTTGAGGATCTTTGCATCTGTGTTCATCAAGGACATTGGTCTGTAATTTTCATTTTTGGTAGCATCTCTGTCTGGTTTTGGTATCAAGGTGATGTTGGCTTACTAAAAGCTATTTGAAAGGGTTCCTGTTTTTTCGATTTCATGTAAGAGTTTTGCCAGGATTGGTAGTAGTTCCCATTGAAAGGTTTGGAAAAATTCATGAGTGAATCCATCTGGGCTAGGGCTTTTGTTTTTTGGGCAAACATTTGATTACCGTTTTAATTTCCTCAATAGTGATGGGTTTGTTTAGATATGCTACATAATTTATTCAACCGTGGAATGTTATAAGAGTCCAAGAATTTATCCATTTCTTCCAGGTTCTCATTTTTCATGGCATAGAGTTTCTCAAAGTAGTTTCTGATTACCCTTTGACTCTCTGCAATATCAGTAGTGATCTCTCCTTTTTCTTTCTAATATGAGTTATCAAGTTTCTCTCTCTTTTAGTTTTGCCAATGGTCTATTAATCTTGTTTATTTTTTTAAAGAGCCAACTTCTGCTTTTGTTGATCTTTCGGGGTTTTTTTATGTGTTTCCACTTCATTTATTTCTGCTCTCAGCATTGTTATTTCCTTCTTTCTTCCTATTTTTGGTTCCTTTTGTTGAACACTTTCTAATTTAATGAGCTGTGTCATTAAGCTATTCAGGTATGCCCCTTCTTCTTTCCTGACGTGTGGTTGCAAAGCTAAATTTTCCTCTCAGTATCGCTTTTACTGTGTCCCATAGGTTCTGATTGTTTGTGTCTCTTTTGTCATTTGTTTCCAGGAAAGTTTTGATTTCCTCTTTGATTTCATCTCGGACCTACTGGTTATTTAGTATTAGACTGTTTAACTTTCAGATGTTAAAGTTTTTCTTCTGTGTCCCTTTGTAGTTCACATATAATTTTAGGGCCTTGTGGTCAGTGAATGTAGCCTGAAAATTTTCTATCCTCTTGATATTATGGAGGTATGTTTTATGTGCTAGCATGTAGTCTATCCTGAAGAATTACCCATGTACATTAGAGAAGAATGTGTATCCAGGTTTCTGGGGGTGGAGTGTTATATATGAGATTCTAACCATCATTCTGCTGTTATTGCAATTCTTTTTCAGATTTGTCAACAATTGTGTTAAATATTTTGCTGCCCCTCATTCGGTGCATATATATTTAGGAGAGTGATTTCTTCCTGCTGTACGTATCCCTTGATTAATCAAAATGTCCATCTTTGTTCCTTACAACTTTCCTTATTATAAAGTTTGCATCATCTGATATTAGTATGGCCACTCCAGATTTTTTATTGGTGTTGTTTGCTTGGATGATTTTCCTCCAACCTTTGATTTTGAGCCTATGTTTGTTCTGACTATTCAGGTGTGTTTTTTGTAGGCAGCAGAAGGTTTAATTGAGCTTTATGATCCATTTAGCCACTCTGTGTCTCCTAACTGGTGCATTTAGTCTACTGACATTGAAATAATTGTCATGGGATTTAGTTCCATCTTTCTATTGAAGTTTTTTTTGTGTCTGTTGGTCAATCTTGTCTTAAAGTAGATCTTTCAGCTTTTCTTTTAAGACTGGTTTTGAGTCTGTAAAGTTTCTGAGCAGTTGTTTATCTGTGAAGCTATGCATTCTTCCTTCAAATCTGATAGTGAGTTTTTGCTGGATGCAGTATTCTAGGTGAAGAATTTATTTCATTGAGTTTTATCACTATGTCCCACCACTGCCTTCTAGCCTTGAGTATTTCTTGGGACAGGTCTACTGTAAATATCAAGGATGCTCCCTTGAATGTAATTTCCCTTTTTGATCTTGCCACTTTTAGAACTCTGTCTCTATCTGTGAGATTCGTCATTGCAACTAAGATGTGTCTTGGGTGTTTTTCAAGGTGTCATTTTAGTTGGTACTCTTTGGGCATGCAGGATTTGGTCGCATGTATTCTTTAGCTCTGGTAGTTTCTCTTTAATGATGTTCTTGACAGTAGATTCTTCCTGGAGATTTTCTTCTTGGGTCTCTAGGACTCCAATGATTCTTAAGTTGTTTCTGTTGAGCTTATAATAGACTTCTATTTTCGTCTGTTTACATTCTTTGACTAATTTTTCCATTGTTTTATCACTTGCTTTAAGGCTTTTTTCCAATCTCTTCTGCTGTATGGAGTTGTTATGCATCTCATCTTCCAGCGCACTAATTCTATCCTCAGTTGCTGTTTCCCTGAGGGAGACATTATCTATTTTGTCATTTATTTGTCTACTGAGTTTTTCAGACCTGTTATTTGACCTGTTATTTCAGTTTGGATTTTTGTGATTTCTGTCTTCATATTCTCTTGATTCTTATTAGTGTTCTTTTCAACTCGATCTATGATTTCTTTGAGTTCTGTGAACATCCTTCATATTTCTTCTCTAAAGTCCATATCTGAGAGACTGACTAGTTGGTTAGCTGTTTTAGGGTCATCAGAGATGCCATCTTAATTATCTATGCCTGGTGCTGGCCTGCATTGTTTCCCCATTGTCACACTTATATTGTGGGGTTTTCTATGTGTTGTGGTAATTTTCATTGGCATAACACAGCCATGCTCCTCTGGCTTCTCCCTTTCTGGGCTGATCAATTCACCTCCAAGAAAGGCTAGCCATCCGCAGATGAAACCACACACACAGGATGAACTTCGGTCGAGGATGCAGCACAGCACAGCACAGCACAGAAGACAAAGAGAAGTGCTGGGCCTCAGATTTCCAGCAGAGTTCAGCCGATTTCTTCCTTTCTGGGCGGATCAACTCACCTCCAAGAAAGGCTAGCCTTCTGTAGATGAAGCCACAAGCACACAGGATGAAATCAGGCCAAGGATGCAGCACAGCACAGAAGACAGAGAGAAGTGCTGGGACTCAGAGTTCCAGCAGATTTCACACATTTAAATCTTTAATGAGGTGTGAGAATAGTATGAATGACCATAGGTCGTGGCTGGAAATTTGAAATTAAAAAATGCCAGATTTGAATAAAATTGATGTATGTAAACCCAGAACAGCAGTCTGCCATTTGTGGGCAGAGTTTTGGGGGAAATTGCCTGGTTTGAAAAGAGCCATGTTGTGTAAGATCTGCCAGATGCTCCACATCATATAATAACAGTACCTCTTAACAAAGGTCAGAATGGAAAAACTATGCAGAACCCCACCACACCTTTTGACATAGGATGTCATAAGACCAACCAACACCAGCCACCAACATAACATTTCTGCTCAGGACTTTAGAGAGGAAATATTATGGATGTTCAAAGAACTTAAAGAAATCATAGAAGGACAGAACATAAGATTCAAGAGGATATAAGAACAGAGATTAAAAAATTCAAACAAAGATATCAAAGCTGAAAAACATTGTAGGTAAAATGAAAACATTACTGTAAAGCCTCACCAGCAAAGTAACATCTGCTGAGGGTCAATTCAGCAAGCTATAAGATGAGTGCCATAACACCTTCATATAACAAAAGAGGCTGGAAAAAATCTCAAAGAAAGTGAAGAGAAAACAATAGAACTCTGAGATAAACTCAACTGATGTCTTTCAGTGTCATTATTATTTCAGAAAACCAGAGGAAAACAAACATGAAAAATCAATAGTCAAGCATATTATTGCTAAGAAATTCCAAAAACTAAAGAGAGCATGCAACCATATCCTGGATGCCTAGAGTACCAGCTAAAAGATATCCAAAGAAGACACAACCTAGTCACAAGATGAAAACCACAGGTGGGGAGAGAACCAAAAAACAGCAAGTGCAAAAGAAATCACACAGAGAAGACCATCCTTGAGATTTGTAGCAGATTTATCACAAGCAACTCAAAAGGCCTAAGCAACCTGCTGTGCCTTTGATTACTCTGAGGACTTCAAGGAAAATCTTTCCTGTGACTGTATGTGTTTCTTGAATACCTGAATCTCTCCTCAAAGGCATAGGGAGCACACCCCAAAAAAACTGTCAACTAGAGGCAACAGATGAGCATGGCTGCTCCACTTTGCTTCATGGCCGCACACTCTTTCTAACCAATGAACCTCACCACAACACTCAGGAAAAACCACACTACAAGCGTGACAATGGGGAAACCTTGCAGGCAAACACCATGCACAGAGAATGAAGATGATAGCTTGGATAACCTAAAAAATTCCAACCATCTGATTAACCTCTCAAATAAGGAACTTAGAATAGAAATATGGAAGATGTTTGTAGAACTCAAAGAAATCATAGATCGATCTGAACAGATCACAAAGACAGAAATCAGAAAACTCCAAACTGAAATAGCATATCTGAAAAACACAGTAGTTCAACTGAAAACCTCAGCGGATGGCCTCGCCAGCTGGGTAACAGCAGCTGAGGAAAAAAAATCGATGTACTGGAAGATGAGATGCAGAAAATCTCAACATAGCAGAAGAAATTGGAAAAGAACGTTAAGACAAACAATCAGGCAATGGAAAAAGTACTCAAGGAATGCGAGCAGAAATATGAAAAAAGAAGTCTTTGATAAGCTCAACAGAAACAACATAAGAATCATTGGAGTCCTAGAGACCCAGGTAGGATATCTCCAGGAAGAATCAACTGTCAAAGACATCATCAAAGAGATACTCCCAGAGGTAAAGACTACATGCAATCAGATCCTGCATGCCCGAAGAGTACCAGCTATAAGAAACCCAAAGGAAAATCACCTCAAGATACATCCTCGTTACAATGACAAATCCCACAGATAGAGATAGAATACTGTAAGCAGCAAGATCAAAAAGGGAAATTACATTTACATTTAAAGGATCATCCCTAAGACTTACAGCACACATGTCACAAGAAACTCTCAAGGCCAGAAGACAGTGGTGGAATATTGTGATTAGACTAAATGAAATGGATGCCTCACCAGGAATACTGCACCCAGCTGAATCACGTTCAGGTCTGAAGGAAGGATACATAGCTTCATGGATAAACAACAGCTCAGAAACTTCACAGATGAAAAACTAGCCTTATAGGAAAAACTTAAAGGTCTATGTTAAGACAAGAGAGGCCAACAAACACAGCAAACTTATCGACAAAGATGACATTAAATCCTATGACAATCATTCCTCAATGTCAATGGACTAAATTCACCAATTAAAAGACACAGAGTGGCAAAATGGGTCAAAAACATGAATCCAACCTTCTGCTGCCTACAAGAAACACACGTGAGTAGTCAGAACAAACATAGACTCAAAATCAAAGGCTGGAGGAAAATCATCCAATCAAACAACACACTTAAAAAATCTGGGGTGGCCATATTAATATCTGATGACACCAACTTTATACTCAGAAAAGTGGTAAGGGACAAAGATTCTTTCTCAATCTAGTTGAAACCATCTACTACAAGCCAGTGGCAAACATTATCCTCAATGGAGAAAAATTAAAAGCCCTTCCTCTAAATTCTGGTACAAGACAAGGCTGTCCGCTCTCACCACTCCTCTTCAACATAGTACTAGAAGTGCTTGCTATAGCGATCAGGCAAGAAAAAGATACGAGAGAATTCCGATAGGAAAGGAAGAATTCAAGCACTCATTGTTTGCAGATGACATGATACTCTACTAAGAAAACCCTGAAGACTCTACCAAAAAGCTTCTATAAACAATAAACTCATATAGCAAGGTTGCAGGCTACAAAATTAACACAGAGAAATTAATACATACACCAATAGTGATAGGGATGAGATGGACGTCAAGAAGGCACTCCCATTCACATTAGTGCCACAGAAACTCAAATACCTTGGAGTCAACTTGACCAAAGACGTGAAGGACCTATACAAAGAAAACTGTAAAGCCCTGCTCCAAGAAATCAGAGAGGACAAATGAAAATGGAAACACATACCCCTCTCATGGATTGGCAGGATTAACATCATAAAATGGCAATACAACCCAAAGCATTGTACAGACTTAATGCGATCCCTCTAAAGATACCTATGACATTCTTCAAAGAAGTGGATCAAACAGTTATGAGGTTCATCTGGAACAATAAACACTCTCTAATAGCTAAAGCATTCCTAGGGAAAAGAAAAATGGGAGGCATGACTTTCCCCAACTTTAAACTGTACTCCAAAGCAATGGTTTATGAAAACATCATGGTATTGGAATACAGACAGACCTTCAGATCAGTGGAATAGGCTTGAGTTCTCAGAAAGTGTTCCCCAGACATACAATCACCTAAGTTTTGACAAAGGAGCAAGAAATCCTAAGTGGAGCAGGGAAAACCTCTTCAACAAGTGGTGCTGGCAGAACTGGTTAGCCACTTGCAAAAAAGTGAACGTAGAACCCCAGTTTACATTATGTACAAAGGTAAAATCCAAATGTATTAAAGACCTAGATATCAGACCTGATACCATGATGTATATAGAACAACTCAAAGGCAAAACACACCAGGACATTGAGACTAAAGGCATCTTCAAGGAGTAAACTGCACTTTTCAAACAAGTGAAAGCAGAGATCAACAGATGGGAATACATTCAACTGAGAAGCTTCTGCACCTCAAAAGAAATAGTGCCCAGGATACAAGAGCGACCCACCGTGTGGGAGAAACTATTCACCCAACACCCATCAGATAAGTGGCTAATATCCACAATATACAGGGCACTGACAGAACTTTACAAGAAAAAAAATCTAATCCCATCAAAAAATGGGGAGAAGAAATGAACAGACATTTTGATAAAAAAAAGAAATACAAATGGCCAAAAGGCACATGAAAAAAATGCTCCTCTTCACTAACCATTAGGTATATGCAAATCAAAACAACGATGAGATACCACTTCACACCACAGAGATTGGCATACGTCACAAAGAATGAGAACAATCAGTGCTGGCGGGGATGTGGACTCAGAATGTCTCACTCATCTATGGGTTTTAAGAAAAATAAAAGTCATTTTTGCATCAATCCTCAGAGACAATGAGAGGAGGTATGGAACTTCCAGCTCACTTCATGAAGCTCACCACAAAGAGTGGTGAGTGCAGTTATAGAAATAACTACACAGAGAACTACCCTAATCATGTGAATGAATGAGGGAACTGGAATGCCAGTCTGGAGTACAGGTGGGGGTGGGTTGGGATGGAAGGATATTTGGGACATTGGTGGTGGGAATGTTGCACTGGTGAAGAGGGGTGTTCTTTACATGACTGAAACCTAATCACAGTCATATTTGTAATCAAGATGTTTAAAAAAAATAGGCCTAATTAACTCTCCACGCCCAAGGCAATAGTGGGATACAGTGTGAAAACTCAATGAAATGAAGGCTTTACCAGGAATACTTCACACAGCCAGAGTTATTTTCTGGTCTAAAGGAAGGATATATAGCTTCTCATTTAAACAGCAGAAGAATGTAAGAGTCTACTTTAAGGTAAAGCAGATCCAACAAACATAACCAAAATGACACTTAATTCCATGACAATAATCTCTCTCAAAAATCCCATGTCAATGGACTGAATGCACCAGTTGAGAGACATAGAATAAAGTGGATAAAAAATGTTGAATACAACATTTTTCTTTTTATAAGAGACACATCTGAATAATCAGAGTAAACATAGATTCAAAGTCAAAGAAATGGACAATATTTAAGCAAACAACTCTCTTAAAAAAGCTGGGGATGCCATACTAATATCAGATAACACAGACTTTAAGCTTGAATAGATTATAAGACACAGAAATAAAAACTGCTTAATAGTCAGGAGATATTATGTACAATAGGAAGAAATAATACTCCAAAACATATATTTACCCTATGAGGGGCTAACAAACTATTTAAAATAATTGCTGATTGATTTGAAGAAAGATATCAATAAGAAATACAACAATAATGAGAGACTTTGCATTGCCCTGTCACTGCTTGATAAGTCAACCAGGCTAAAACTCAACAAAGATATACTGGTTTAAAGGAAGTTTGTGTTTAGTGTGTGTATACATATATATCTATACACATATATAAACCTATATATATATATATATAGGGCTCTCTATGCACAAAGTGTTAAATATATATTTTTTCTACTGTACATGGGACACTTTCCAAGAGAGGGCACATCTGGGTCACAAAACATATCTTAATAAAATAAAAAATATATAATTTATATCAACTAACTTCTCATATCAACATGCACTAAAATTGGAAGTTAATTACAAACAGACAGAAAAAACTTTAACACCATGAAATTAAATGACTCACTATTGCACATCCAGTGTGTAAGGGATAAAATTAAATAGGAAATAAAAAGATTACTGGAAAGAAATGAAAATAATAATACAAATTATCAGAATTTCTAGGGCACAGCAAAAGCAGTATTAAGAAAAACATATAGCTTTGCAATCACTAATCATGAAAGAATAAGAGCCTAAATAAAGTACTTAAAGGAAAGGCATAGCTTAAAATTAAAAAAATGAACAAAATGTATCAAAAATAAGTAAAGAGAAGAAAATAAAAATGATCAGAGAATAAATGAACTGAAAACACAAAATAATAATCCAAAAAATCAATGATAGTAAGAGTTTGTTCTTTGAAAAAATAAACAAAATAAACTACTAGAGAGACTACAAAAAAAGCTAAAGTTAAAGTGAATTACATATGAAAAGGGGAAGTTACTACAGATATTGCAGAAATTCAAAGGGTAATCAGGGATTACTTTAAGAAAATTTATGCCACAGATCCTGGTGACAATCAAAGAACATAGCAAAATCAACTCTCTAGTGCCTAACCTCAGATAGGCTTGCCTCCGCCCACTAGTATGGGGGCTAATTTCTGCCCATCCTTTGGCCTAAAGGGGGACTCTTTTAATAAAAAAAGTGACACCTGGAACTGCTTCCTGATTTACGGTGATAATCAAAGAAAAACACAGCAAAATCAGCTCTCTAGTGACTAACCTCGAGTAGGCTTGCCTTCACCCACAAGGATGGAGGCTAATTCCTGTCTGTCTTTGGGCTAAAGAGGACTTTTTAAAAAGGCAATACTTGTGACTACTTTCTGCTCCTCGCTAACAATCAAAGAAGAACACAGCAACAACAAAAAAAATTGCTGCTGCAGAGCGAATGAATTCCCATCGCAACACTGAGTAAGAATCACACCTCAAGAATGGCAATGAGGAAAAAATGCAGGACAACAGCATGATTAGAGAATAAAGATGGCAGTTCTGATGGCACAAAAATACCAACCAACTAATTAACCTCTCAGATAAAACGTTTATAATAGAAATAAGTAGGATGTTCATAGAACTCAAAAAAAGCATAAGTTGACCTGAACAGACCACAAATATAGAAATCAGAAAACTCCAAACTAAAATAATGGGACTGAAAAAGCAGTAGAGGAAATGAAAAACTCTATGGAAAGCTTCTCCAATAGAGTAACAGCAGCTGAAGACTGAATTAGTGAGCTGAAAGATGAAATAAATAACTCCATACAATAGAAGAGATTGTAAAGAATCTTAAAGCAAATGATATGACAATGAAAACAATACTCAAAGATTGTGAACAGATGAAAATAGATATGTTCGATAAATTAAAAAAACAAAAAACATAGGAATCATTGGAGTCCCAGAAAACCAGGAAGTAAATCCCCAGGAAGAATCAACAGTCAAAAACAACATTACAGAAACACCCCCAGAGCTAAAGACTTCATGCAACCAAATCCTGCATGCCAGAGAGTACCAGCTAAAAGAGACCCAAAGAAAAGCACCCCAAGACACATCCTAGTCACAATGGCAAATCCACAGATAGGGAGAGAATACTGAAAGCAGGAAGATAAAAAATGAAAATACATTCAAAGGAGCATCCCTAACATTTACAGCAGAACTGTCACAACTGTCACAAAAAAACACTCAAGGACCATAGGCAGTGGTAGGATATAGTGACAAAACTCAATAAAAGCTTCACCGAGAAAACTACACCCAGTCAGATTCAATTTCAAGTTTGAAGGAAGTACACATGACTTTACGAATAAACAACAGCTCACAAACTTTACAGACACAAAACCAGCCCTAAAAGAACAAACATAGACTCAAAATCAAAGGCTGGAGGAAAAACATCCAAGCAAACAACACCCTTAAAAAAGCAGGGGTGACCATATTAATATCTGATGATACCAACTTTATACTCAGAAAAGTTGTAAGGGACAAAGATGGACACTTCGTACTAACCAAGGGATATGTGCAACAGGAAGAAATCAGACTACTAAACATAAAAACTCTTTACACTGTTTTTTCCCAAGATAACCCAAGTAACTTTTTCTAGTATGTGCCATCTTATCATAAATGGCTTAGATCTCTTGAGGTCATGCAGGTTTCAAGAGAAACTTCTAACAGTATGTTAAATAATTATATGCTGCAAACTTATGGTCAGTAAACTCCAGATGTATTTTTTTCTAAAGCTAGATAGAGGGTACAGAGGTTAAGATAAAATGTCTTGTATGTAGATCAATCCCTGCTTGATATGGAAAAATGGTTCTTTGAGTACGGGACTGTCATGGCCCTGCAATAATACTTGGCATCATAGAACCCAAGGAACACTGCATCCTCAGGTGTTTGCACTTAGCCATTGCCCAGTTTTCAGAGAATCATGGAGAGAAGCCCCTGGGCTTTCTCGGCACCACTTGGAAGACCCCAACAACAATGCAAGAAATAAATTTATCAAAGAAACCTCTCTTAAGGCAGGCAGCAGGTTTGGTTCAATGTGTTCCCCAGGTCTCTCTCTCCCCCTAGTTCATGATCAAACTCTGCAATCCCATTTACTCTAGAATTCACAACACATAATTATTTCTATATAGGTAACTAGGTCTTTTTTTTTTACTTCCACTTACCTGATATTGTTTCCTCTACCAATGCAACAGGAGTCCAGAGACAGGTATGGGAGATGAGAAAGGATTTCCTTTCACAACTTTACTCACTCAACAAGTTACAGGAAAAAGGGAAGTACAGGTACTGTAGTTAATGGAATGTAACTCCTGAATGTTCCAACTAAGGCCTAGATGGTAAGAGAAGAGTTCTTAGGAGACAAAGTTTCAGAGACTACCTCGGTCTCTTCTAAAAAAAAATTAGGGGAAGAATAAAAAAATTTATCAGTGAAATTTTATTTCTCAGAAACACTTTTATCCCAGCATCTTTTCTATGCTCAGCTCTTGCCCATCTAATATGCTTTTTGACCTTTAGCAGAGGGACTTTATATGACAGCTGGGCCACATCTGATACCTTCTGAAATTTTTTTTATCAGTGGCACATAAGGCTTTATTTTGAGACACATATTTTTATTTCTTTATATGTCTCTGTCTATTTCTCTCTGTATATATATATATATATATATGTGTGTGTGTGTGTGTGTGTGTGTGTGTGTGTGTGTGTGTGTGTGTGTTTCCTGTCAAATCTGGCTTTCCTATTGACCAAACTTTTTACAACTAATATTTTTACAAATCTCTTAATACATACAACTGAAACACAAATGACTCTTGGCAATATAAAAACAAATATATTTCCATTATAAAAGTTACTAACCCCCAATTATGGAAAAAACATATTGTACTTATTTGCCCAAACATGCCTAATTATCTATTTCTAGATTTTTTTTTGGGCCACACCCGTTTGACGCTCAGGGGTTACTCCTGGCTATGTGCTCAGAAATCGCCCCTGGCTTGGGGGGACCATATGGGATGCCGGGGGAATCGAACCGCGGTCCTTCCTTGGCTAGCGCTTGCAAGGCAGACACCTTACCTCCAGCGCCACCTACCCGGCCCCCTATTTTTAGATATTTTTATGTTTCTTTGAACCTATATACCATCTTCTTATTTAATTATACAGAGAGAAAATATATATAAGTGTATATATATATAAGTATATATATACCCTCCTTGCTATTCTTCATTTTTTCTTTTTGGCATTATGGTTTGTTATTAAAAGTATATCATGCATATCATGTTACCTCCTTTTAGTACCCTGTTCCTGTACAGAGTAATCATTTACAACTATTATTGTCATAATGGTCCCTTCTCTGATCTTACTGCACTTCCTTACCCTCCCTGTGGCAAGCTTCCTATTGTGAGACAGTTCTCCTGACCCTCCTAATTCTACTGTTTAGAGGTATTAATGCAATATCTCACAAATTATTGTGATTATTCTTATATCTGAGAGAGATAGACATAGACCTGTCTTTTTGAAATATCTTATTTCACCATATCATTGTTGAAGAGTTTTAAACCATTTTTTTTTCAAAAATATAAGTACAACCTTTGCATTAAGGTTTGAAAAAATTCCTGTAAAAGCAAAATTCAATTGCTGTGCAGTGAAATATAATATTACTTGTCTTTGGGGTTCTGCTCTAGCTCATGAAGTTTTAGCTTTAGAAAGAATCTAGAGGAATTAAAGTTCAGTTAAAATTCCCTACCCTTGCTAACTGATCAAATTTACTATCTTCTATAATATCTTAATTAACATGGGCTGCCATAATCCTGACAACTAATGACAAATAAATTTAACCAGAATCCCTCCCTTGCCCCTGTTGCTTTCTCTTACTAAGTTCCTTTCAGTGACCTTCACCTTGTTCCAGACCTGTAATTCTCTACTTGTACTGTTATATTCAAAACTGAGAGTAACTCTCTCCCAAACAATAAAACCCTATTTTAGTCATCTCCATAAATGAAGTTGGCCTTAGCATTTGACAAATTTTGAACATATTAATAGCATGAATGGCTAGATATAAAATTCTGTTTTATGTGTTAATAATTATTAGGTTTATATGTAATTATATTTATAAGCATTATGTGGTTTTAGTAAAAACTTAATAAAGTAACCCTCAGCACTACTTAAGGTTCACTAGGGCTATACCTGATGCTGTTGCTAAAGAAAGGATGTGATGTTGGGATAAAAATCCAAAGCCTCCCTAACACAAATCATATGATCTGTAACTTGAGCTATATTCCTTGTCTTGTAGATTGTTCAAAAGATGTTAAAATTAAGTTTCTAATTGGTTTTTTGAGCCAAACATCATGATTCTCATGGGTTATTTTGTTTCTGTATTCAGGAATTACTCTTCGAGAAGAAGTTCAGGGGATCATATGGTATACTGAGGATCAAACTTGGGTCAGCAGTATGCACTTTACCCACTGTACTATTTCTCTGGTCCCTCAAATTAAATATTTAAAAAATATTAGAAGGCCTTAAAATTAATCACAAAATATTAGTGGGAAACTAAGCACTTTTCCAGGGGTGGTACCCATTTCCTGTCAAATCTGGCTTTCTTATTCACCAAAATTTTTACAACTAATCTTTTTACAAATCTCTTAATACATACAACTGAAACACAAATGACTCTTGGCAATATAAAAACAAATATATTTCCATTATAAAAGTTACTAACCCCCAACTATGGAAAAAACATATTGTACTTATGTGCCCAAACATGCCTAATTATCTATTTCTAGATATTTTTATGTTTCTTTGAACTATATACCATCTTCTTATTTAATTAAAAATTGTTGGTGCATATGACTTTGGTATTTATGTAAGAATTAAGTCATCTTTTGTAAAATTATTCTGATCAGTTATATTATTAGTTATCATTTTCATACATAAAAAACTGAGAGAAAATTTAGTGAACAGTTCATATGATACCACTAATTACTGAAATCAATATTTTTGAAACCTAAGGATATACTCTCTCTATACTTTTTTGTTTGTTTTTTGGGCCACACCCAGTGACACTCAGGGGTTACTCCTGGCTATGCACTCAGAAATCACTCCTGGTTTGGGGGACCATATGCGATGCCAAGGTATTGAACCACGGTCCGTCCTAGGTTAGCATGTGCAAGGCTGATGCCCTACACCTTGTGCCATTGCTCTGGCCCCACCATACTTTTTTTATTAATCTTTTTAAATTCACTTGTAGCTTCTAACTTGAGCATTTAATAATGAATGAAAATCCCAAACAGCTACTGATTAGATAGATCATTAGTAATTAAAATGCTAGTTACATTTCAAAATAGTTGTTTCTAATAAAATATTTCTAATAAAATATTTATGTAGTATAAACAAAGTAACTGTGTATACCCAGCCGTCATATTATCCTTTATGGATTCCTTGGATTAGAAAAGGGCATGAGCTGACTTTGATTCAATCTTGCATGGTAAAAAAAAAAAAAAACGGGTGAGTAGAAAACAGTAGAGGAAGAAGAATAGCAATCTTCAGCTTGTGATAAGTCTAAACTTGGAAACCATGCTTTTCACTACTATCTCACCACACAAATTACTTCATTAAGCCACGTATTCATATATAACGAGGGGAGCTATGTCCACCTAGCATTAGGCTGTTAAGATAAAATGTGAATGACAAGGGTTGAAGTTCTGTGATAGAACAGATGCATGAAACACGATGTTCACTCCGCAGCACCACTGGTGGAAAAGAAAGGGAGATAAAAGGAATGATTACAAACCATATGGCTCATAAGTAAGTTTTCAACATATTTTAATTCTCATTTCCCCTATTCCCAGCTCATTCAAGAACCTTCAAAACTCAACGAGCCATATACAACAATAATTCATACTACTAGTTTGTCAAATATGAGCAGAAAGTCAACAGGAATCTCAATGTTCAAATAGATTTTATTTCAAATATGCCTTCACCTATAAACTGTGAGTGTGCTAAACAGCTTTTACAGAACAAGTAATTTTAAAAGTTGCACTGAGAACATCATAAAACATGTGCTTATCTTAAAATATGTAAAGAAACACAGTCAGGAATAATAAACACCCAAAGACAAGATAAATTGCAACTTATCTTCAGTAGAAGGCTTATCTGAAAGGGGAATTAAATACTGGAAGAAGGTTGAGGGTTGGACACTGAGAAATGGTGGAGAGAAGTGGGCACTCTAGTAGAAGAAATGGTGCTAGAATGTTTTAGTATAGAACCTTGCCAAGAAGTCCTGTAAATAATGTTTTTATGAAGTAAATCAGTTTAATATAGCATCCTTGGTCAGAATTACATAAAAGTTTATTTTTTTATATAAGGCTTTAAGACCTTAATAAGGAACAGTCTTTTAGGGGAGCAGTACAGCAGTAAAGGTAAAGAGTAAGAGCTCAGAAGTTCTCAGGAACTACTCCTGATGGTTTTCAGAAACTATATATGGTGCTGGGGGTTGAACTAAGGCTAGTTAAGAGCAATATAAGCACTTTTACTCTTGTATTGTCTCTTTAGCACTTTAAAAACTACCTAGTACAATCCTCTCATTACATTTTTTTCATATTTAATTACAATCTCATTTCATAAACTGTGACAAATTTTTTATTATCCATATTATGAAAGTTCAGAGGGACTCACTAAAAATGTTTAAAATGTAAAGCAAATAAATTTTATCAGACTCAAAGTTCTCATAATCATAAAATAGCTCAAAAACAAATTCATAGTGCAACAGTGACATCCTGAAGAGTCACATTTTATGTCATACATAGTTAAAGTGACAAGATAGTGTGCATACTTAAAATCATTTAAAATGCTACAGAGGAGTATGGGAAAAAGATGCTACAGATCTGCATTTTTTACTAGGTTAGTGTGTGTGTGTGTGTGTGTGTGTGTGTGTTTTCAATCACAGTCCAAATTCAGTGCACAGAGAAGTGATGGTGCAATACTCAAAGCATCCATTGTCTTTTATCTTCCCTGGTGATTTCTCTCATTTCTTCTCCATAAATATCTCTGTTGGAAATTATTTTCACACTCATGAATCCTTCTTTGAATAAAATAAAATAAGAAACCTAAGTATAATTTTAAACTTTCCTGCAAATAACTTTTTAAAAAGATAACTGCTTACTCACTACTAAGAATAAAATAGAAAAATATAATTTAAAAATTAGCATTTTTGTTTATCTGCCAATTTATTTGTTGTTAATAACTTTCCTAAAGTAAATGCAAATTTTTATGGTATAGAAGAAAAGAATTGTCTTAAAAATAGCATAAAAGAGTTTCACAGAGGGGCTGGAGAGATAGCATGGAAGAGCATTTGCCTTGCATGCAGAAGGACTGTGGTTCAAATCCTGGCATTCCATAGTGTCCCCCCTAGCCTATCAGAAGTGATTTCTCAGCGTGGAGTCAAGAGAAACGGAGTGGTGCCAGGTGTGAAACAAACAAACAAAAAAAGTTTACAGTAAACAAATCATTTTCCGTATATCTGATAATAAGTAACTGAGATCTGAATCCTATAATGTCCCAAGATTAAAAGATCTTCTGTATAGTTACTCTCAATTAAGAAATTATTTGTCGTGAAAGTTAATAATGAGGCCCCTTTTGTCATTCCTCTATTTTTCCCACAAGTCTAATGTCAAGTGGTACAATGAAAAATAAAGGTATATGTAAACATATACCCCCTCTCATTTGGTAATATGCTAGAACAATTCAGTAATTTAGAAAACTACCACACTTAAAATTAAATGTTATTATGATGATATAATGCTGGATCAGTCAAATAGAGAAAACCACAGAGCAATGTCTGGGTCCCCACATAGTTCCATGCTCTTGCTTGATTCATTGAGTCAGCATGTAGCATCATCCAAGACAGAATCACAAGCCAGAAAAATCTGGTATTTTTATATATATATATATATGCAAAGTTTCTATTGAAATTTCATTATACCCTTGGCCCCAAAATTGAAATAATCTCTCATCTTCCTCCACTTCCCAGAATTCAACCAGGAGCAAATTTTTAAACCTCCATTCACCTGATTGCCTTATAATCAGCTCTCCTGAAACCAAGATTACCATAAATTAACTGCATTACTATAAGTAATCTAAGGGACCCCATGAATAACAAAGATCCTTTTGTTATTTATGTATAATTTTCCAGTATCTAAGAATCAATTCCGGACAAATTTTTCATTATAACTGTGCATGGTGTAAGAGCCCAAGAATGGATAAAAAAATACTTGAATGTGCAAAGAACAATTGAATAAAATATGGGTATCATGGGTGACTTCTATAAGAATGGCAAACAGCTACATTACTTAATTCAAACTATCAACTCTCTAGCAGTTTATTCTGTTTTTTTTTTTAAATCATAGAATCTACAACCTAAAACATGAACTACTGAAGCATTGACACAGGTAGAAAGACACACATCTAGAATATTGCATATTCTCTTTTGTAGTTGGAGTCTATTTTGCATTCAAAAATTTTTGTTAATTATTATAATAGGATTTACTTCCTGGTTCCTGACAGCCTTAAAAGCTGCTATTTTCTTAGTATATCCTATTGATGTTCTGTAGCAATAATCTCTGAGGAGATCGGGGTAACTCTGAAAACTGCAACCACAAAGATGTCAAGTCATCTTATGTCTCACTTTGAGATAGACATTATGCTGATCCTTTCAAAGTTGTAATTTCTCTCAGATGCTTTCAGTATCTGTTCTGGAATTGAGCTTTATGAGTTCTATGAGCTCTATCCTATCCAGCCAGAATATAAAATACTGGAGTTGAATTGGCCAAACTAAAGGACAGAAATACCAGTGATATCATTTGCTTTGGAAACTGAATTAATCTCTCTGAATTTCATAGTGCCATAGATGAAAATAATGATATCTTAATTATAGAATAATTATCAAAGGTGACTATTGCATGTATTATTTTAAGGCACTGCAGAAGGTGAAGTTGTTGAAACAGGCAGGAATATGGCTTAATTGAATTTTAGTGAATGTTATTATAATATTCTATTTGGGGAACAATTTTATACATACACACAGCCACATTACATGTACTAATCTCCATTAGGATATCTCTAAAGTCCACTTACCAAACTAACAAGCATTCACTATCAATATTTGGATTTTTACAAAAATATGTAGGGATAGACAACAAGCCCAAAGCATTTTTAAAGTGGCCCAAAGAAATTTTTCTGTCTATATGTACTCAACAGATCTAGCTCAGAGCTCCTTTTACATAACTTCACCTAAAGATGAATAATTCCATAGTGATTCAAGACTTTCTGTCATGTTTTTATCAATGCCCATACTCTTGATAGTAGAATTAAAACATTCATAAATACCACATAACTATTTTTAGAGTATTCTCTAAAGCTTTCAGGGCAGAAATGAGTCAAGTGGTTCCCATCAAAAATTTAGAGAAGAAACACAAAAATGGACCAGTACATTCTTATCTTTATTAGATCAGCACACCTGTCTGTCTCAGTGCTTTATACCATAGCTTTTTGTGTTTAATACAAAGCAAAAGATTATTATAAAAATTGTTATTTTCTGTAGTTTGCAAATTCTGACCCACATATGTTGAATATATGTGGGTTTGGGGGGAGTAAGTTCACAGAGGTCTTCCTCTGCAGCCTCAAGAGTTGAGTATTTGGGCCATATCTAGAGGTCCTCAGGGTTTATTCTGTGCTCTACACTTAAAGATCACTTCTTGTAGGGCTTAGAGGAACATACAGGGCACTAAGGATAGAAGTCATTTTGGCCATCTGCAAGACAAGTGTCCTACCAAATGTACTACTAAACTGTTTCTGAATATACTTTAAATTGCCTACATTCAGAAATTGCCTCTCAGCTATTAGACTTGTTTTTCTGACAACTCTTCTCCCAGCATTGACCAGAGAGTATTAATTCCAATTATTCTTTAATGAAGTTATCTCTAAAACATTTCAATATGAAATGAAAATGCTTCCATGTATGTTTACTTGAATTTTATAGTGAAAAATTCTTTTTTTGTTGCTTTATTTCTTTTTTTTTTTTTTTTTTTTTTTTTTTTTTTTTTTTTGGTTTTTGGGCCACACCCTGTGACGCTCAGGGGTTACTCCTGGCTATGCGCTCAGAAGTTGCTCCTGGCTTCTTGGGGGACCATATGGGACGCCGGGGGATCGAACCGCGGTCCGTCCTAGGCTAGCGCAGGCAAGGCAGGCACCTTACCACCAGCGCCACCGCCCGGCCCCGCTTTATTTCTTTTTGTTGCAGTTTTGGTGTTGCCCCGTGGTCCTCGGGGCTTATTCCTTGTTCAGTGCTATTGGATGACTTTGAGACTATATATAGTGCTGAGGATTGAACCAGGATCTGCCAAGTACAAAACAAGTTCTTTAACTTAGGTAGAATTTATCTGGCTCATCAAAATGAGAATTTGCATGATTGTTGAATATGCATTTTTATTCTAAAAACCATGTTACTTCACTCTTTGCATATTTCATAATGGGCCTAGTCCTTGGCTTCAGGGAACCACAGTGACCCAAACATTGACACAGTTCTAAATAACAAGATACACATTAAAAATCACTATTTAATTTGAAATATGTTTTTTTACAAATGAAACAAAAATGGCTAGGAGAAAGAATAAGAAGTCAGAAAAGCTATTTTAGAAAGAGTGGTTTCAAAAAGGACTGAAGAACAAGCTAAGTTTAGACTGAAGAATATAGAATGAAGCAGAGTTTACTTCTGAAAAGGAGCAGATACAGAGAACCATCCCATGAGAAGGCGATACTTATATAACAAGTCTATAAAATAGGAAAGGACTAGAAATGATTTAAAGAAAGAGTCCCTGTGATCAGGGGTTCAGACTGAAGGCAGTGAAAGACAGCAATCTGGAAGTGACAAGGAGCAGCTTGATGGATAATCAAACTCTTTCCAGTCTCTAGCATTGGGGCTGTGAGAGGGTCAACTGCCTTCCAGTGGAAGTGCTGCCAGAACCCCAACCTTCTCTGAAGATTGTTGGGCGTGGAGGCAGGTGAAGGAATAAAAGGAATGTACTGTTACAAAGAGAGGTGGGTCATTTGCTTTCCTCTACCAAAGGCCCAAGAGACTTGAGTGAACTTTAAATTTACCAAGTTCTATAACAGACGATCCTGTGACAGCTTCCTGTGAGGGTAATGGTCTCAAGTTAGTGAGATAAGGAGGGTCAGAATAGAGACGGAAAGTTTATAAGTAAAACATAACCATAACAAAGGCTGATATTCCAGATATCTTCCTTACATTAAAGGCCGCGTTGTAAAATTTTTCATATAATTCTATAGTACAATTCAGGGTTTCTTCTACTTCCTCTGCTATTTTTCCAAGACACTTTTACCTGACCCCAAGTATATCAGTATCTAAAATAGGCATAGAAATCAAAATTGCATTAAAAGCAAGTCATAAATAAATTGACTTTACAACAAAATTTTAAAATTGTTAATAACTGCCACATTCAGTTATATGATCCCATCTGAGTACGACCCAAAGTCATTAGACTATGTTAAGATAATACTTAAGATAAAAAACAATTAAAAAATTGAACAGACACAGAATTATGCTATCTATATACTTTCAAATGTGGACTACAAGAAAATCAATACAGTCTGTAAATTAATACATTTTCTGCTAAGAACCATATCATCAATCAATTGAAAGGTTGAGAAATGTTTTAAAAGAATATTCATCTTGAAATATCCCTATAGAGACAAAGAAAGCCCTGTCGCTGACAGGAAAAGATAGAGGCAGAAACTAGAGGGGTTAGGGAAATGATGAGTCTGCATTTCTGGAAATCCTCAGCCCATTAGAATGAAGAATGTTTAACAGCACATACATCATTCAACTGTTACACTATAGAACTCTCCTGGAAAAAATTTCTGTCCCTGTACACCCAATACTTATTTGTTTTAACATATGTTTCAAATGTGAAAGCTCCAACCCATGGTCAATTTTATCATTATTCTTATGAAATAGGAAAAAATAAATGTAAAAAATGTGTTTTCACTTCAATTTTAATATTTTTCAATTTAGGATATCTCCTGTGACTTTTTGTGCATTCAGAGAGGTCTTCTTAGTCAACTCATATAAGCAACAGCATCTCTAAGTGTTCTCTTGACCTGGGTTTGGTGGGAAAAAGCTTTCTCTTCTAATGATACATAATTATATATGCATGTGAAAACAGACAGCCCAGCAGGAGCCTATTACCAATGACTCTAGTAAATGAAACGCTTCTTGTTTCTTTAGGGATCCTGCTGGCTGAACTAGCATCCTTCAGCTTCCAGTTCACCAAATATCACAAAAATATATTCTGAGATCAGGTGCCCTGGAAGACCAACGGAATTATTTTTCTGCATGCCTTTCTTGGTAGCACATACTACTATACAAGTTTCTTTAGAATATTAAGAAGTAATACCTTTGTATGCAATGATTTGACTTGTAGTGGGTGGGGATAACTTCTACCTTGCTCAAGACCCCATAATGGAATCAAATCTGAAGCCATCCACCAGTGCCAAGCCACACTCAGAAAGACTCCCATGTACTGGAAGCTTCTAGCCAAAGCTTCTGTGGAAAGAGCCAACTAAGGACTAACAAAAGAACCAATTAAGGACCAGATGGTATTTGGATCATCAAATTGGGAGAAAACTGTAAGGAGGTATATGGTCGTTTCCTAGAGAGATTGAGAGACCTTTAATGACTGCAATGGAGCAATCTGTACCCAGAGGCACAAGAGCACTAGACCCCGATACATTAGCCTCCAAGGGCCACTGAGAAGCTTTCCAATACCTTTATGGTATTGGAAGTTCACCACTCCCCACACACACATACGTACACACTCATATTGGCTAAGGTTGAAAGAAGGAATGGTAATGAACAGGGTCCTATCTCCTAAGCTGCTGGAGAGTGAAGGGTAGAAAGACAGAGACCATCAGGACAGTAGAGATAGGATGAAAAATCATGCTTGTAGAAATGAGACTATACGTTATATGTTATATATATGTTATATGCTCTTGTGGAGCAGGCTCAAGAATTAAGATGCTTTTGAACCAAGCTTCTGATCAATTCAGACCTAATCAAAGTCAGATGTTGCTGGGAAATAAAACCCCAGAATTGCACCATGAACAGAAGAGGCACAAAGAAAAGGAAGAAAAAAACCACCATTTACTAAGGTATTATTGGGAGTGAGTAGTCTTATCTTTGCAAACAATAGAAAGGAAAATGATCTAAACCAATTCTGCTTTAGAATGACTTGAAATTCTGCCACCTACCACCATCTAATGGAGAGAGAAAAAAACTACCATTTTTAGAAAACGTAGATAGTTTTGCTGACTGAAAATAACACTAGTTTTAACATCTTTCAATGCTCTAGAAGACATTAGTGTTAACAGCAGAAAAATGATAAAGTTCAAAAAATATGAAGAGGAAAAATATATGTTTATATCCCAGAGGCAGCACAATTACTTTTTTTTCTCCTTCTACTTTGTCCTGGCATATTTATGAAGTTGATGTGCCAAATTTGTGCCCTTTTTTTTAGATACATTTTTAGTTTATGCTTTATGTTTTAATGATACATGCCTGGCTAATTTTTTAACAAGTCATTTCATTTATTTCAGGTTTTATAAAGGGAAAAGTAATCTCCCTTAGACTTGTTTGACATACTTGGTGATAAATTGGGAAACAATAGAGTATAATCACTTACCACATTTAGTTAACTTACCTATTATTACTCAATAATCTAATAAGAATAAGATTTATGCCTCCATTACTCATAGCCTCATAACCACCAAAAACCATATCTTTATGGTAAATTGGATCCCTGTAAATCCCAGTCTTATAATTTGGATATCCCCATTTTGGCTTATCGTGTGTACATAATTGAAAGCAAAATGTCTAAAATCTTTCTTATAGGATGATACCATCTTTTCTCCAGAACCTCGTGGTGTCAATATCTGTGCCAGAAAAACACATTTCTTCAATTATCCCTACCACTGCTTTCTTTTAGAAGACTTTATGGGATCAGTGTCCTCAAATTGTTTAGAGAGATCTTTTCCAAACCATGCCTTTTGGGTAGTGGAACAAAAGTCAAAAAAGGTCTAGTGGAACTCAGGAGAAGTATTTGCCATGACTTAAGGAAAAAAGATTACCTTGGTTGAATAATATCTCCAGAAATAATCTTTTTAATCCTAGAAGCCTGTGGTGAAGGCAGAACAGGCATCCCGAAGCAGATTCTGTCCTATAAAGCTGTCTCCTCCCAAAAAGCCCTCCTATCTCTCTTTGATGGCCCAGGGCCTCAGCACAAAACCAAAATACTTGATGCACTCCCATTTACTTTAGGATTTATTGCCACATAAATTCTAGTATTCATGTTATATTAATATTCTCTTTTTCTACTAACCCAATGTGCATTTACTTGGGCTGATTTAAAGAATTCAGAAGATTTGCAACATTTCCCCCTGAGTCTGATAACATAACTGTTTCCCAATTTTGCTCCCTGGAGCTCTAAATAAAACTCAGTGTTTTATCACATTTACTTAATTATACACTAAATGTATCATTTAACTCTTTTGTGAGTCTAAAAATCTTTGAAAAATAGAAATTCTCCTATCCCAGGATCTCACAATGTCAAGAGAGAGAGAAAAAGTATATGTCTGTACATAAAAAAGAGTGATATTTAAATATATATTTTAATGATCACAACTAAATCCTTAAAATTCAACATTTACTAAAGAGAAAGAGGATACATGTATATGTATTATTACTTTTTTTAAAACTTGGCAAAATCATATTTTGTATTCTATATTATGATAAAAACAAGTATATTTGAAGCATAAAATTCTCTTTAAACTATTTATTTACATGATTTTACAGAATACTCCAATCAGTTTAAAGACTACAACTCTCTTGCTTCCTGAAATAAACAAAAAATTCATGAATAATACATGTGTCTCAAAGACTGAATGCCAGTTATTATAGTAAGTGTATCAACATCTTGGTACTATGATGACTAAAATGAGAATGCAGTTGGGTAATGATACAAGTCAAGGGAAAACAAATATTCAGCAGTTTAACAGGTTTAAGAAGATTTTGCTTTAAATCAAGGCTACGAAGGAGTACTATGAAATTATTCACCCCTTTCTTTTAACTGTCAGATACCCATGTCAGTAAATTTTAGACTCTGAGCCAGGGGACAATGTAAGAGAACTGAAGACAGCTCAAATGGCTTATCTACAGTTACAGAACAAATCAGAAAGGGAATTGTAATCCATGATTATACAATCCCTCCTATGGACTGGAAACATATTGAGATTATTTAAGAACATTCTTCAGCCTTGAGGGGAGAGAAAATCCTCTGCTCTGAGTATTAATGGGAAAGATTCCAATGCTGTTTCTTGATTCATTTGTCCTTCTTTATTCTATTTTTTTCTATCTAAATAGAATATGAATTTTTTTTTGGTTTTTGGGCCACACCTGGTGATGCTCATGGGGTTACTTCTGGCTTTGCACCAGAAATCGCTCTTGTCTTGGGGGGGGGGACCACATGGGACACCGAGGTTCAAACGCAGGTCCATCCTGGGTCAGCCACATGCAAGGCAAACACCATTCTACTGCGCTATTACTTCAGCCCCAAACAAAAATAATTTTACATCATTATTTATGTACTAAAATTATAAAATACAAAAAGTATAAAAGATTGTCAAATTAAAACAAAAACGTATGTTCAATAGGTTTTATATACTGTAAAGGAACACATGCATTTCCTCCAGATATCAATTCCATTTAAACCTCACCAAACAAATTCAATTTTAATTTTACTCAATATTGATCCCAAGAAAGGTTAGTTTAGGCTCTTTGCAAGGGAGTTATCTATTACAGCAATGATTGCTGAAGGAGAGTCAGAGAAGTAATTGAATCAGAGAAACTATTTGAAAACGGCCAGACAACTTGATAATTTTAAAAGACATGGACTCTAACACAGAGAAAGCATTGCCCTAGACTGGTTTTCTCCCTGCTAATAACTGTTTTTTTCTTTCCCCGTGCAAGATGAAGCTGATGGTATTGTTATGGCAAAGCCATTTGAAAGTATCACACATTTCTTTCAGGAAATATCCTTCTATTCCCTAGTTCTTAACAGAAACATCCCTGGATAGCCAGATGACTAGACAATTCTTTCAAGCTACTTATTTTTCTTTGACAGCTTCCTGCTGCAGCAATTATGAAAACTCCCAATTTGGCCAGAGCTACATGGCCAAGGTTCAATAAGGACACAGCTCTCTAGAGGGGACAGATTGTTCTAGAGTTATCACTGAAGTGGGGAAGCACTTGGGCAGAGCAATTGGAAAAGAGGGTGTTGATTGCTGATTAGAGAGCCATAGTGACCATTCTGGCTTGGTTCAAGCACAGAAAGTGACAGTTTTACTGTGACATTCCCAATTATAGAAAGCATAAACCAACCAACAGCTTATCGTTGGAGGACCACAATCTTCAGAGCTACCACAAGCCAAAACTAATTAAACACACAACAATTGGACAAAGTATAACAAATATACATATAATTTTCATTATACTTTAAATTAAAAATATATACTTGGTCCTTCTGTCACATTCATTTACCTTTATAATTTCCTTATGGTCACCAATAATAAGAATTTCCAATACTTCTTCACCTAGCTTTATTTTGGAAACTCCTGTTCAGTGACTTCTCCTTTAGGCATGCAAAAAGTCTGCAGACCACAATTATGACTTCATGTCAAAAGGTGGATTTTATGGGAGAGTTCAGAAGTCTGGATAGATTTAGCCATGAAAAGGAAAAGGATATTAAAATGCGAACTTCCTTTAGGTTAGGGAGATCACAGTTTGGGATCCTTGGCATAGAGCAGGCAGCCTACTCCCATTTCAACCTGCCCACAACATTTTTTTACTGTCCTTTCCTTTCCAACTCTCAAAACTGGCCTTTTCCTTCCCCCACACACCTTTACCTCATATAGGCTTTATTTTATAATTTGTACAATATGATTTACAAAGTTGTTCATAATAGGGTTTCAGATATTATGTGCTCTCACCAGTGATTCTACCGCCATAAGAGACCATATTTCTGCACCAGTGTGACCCAGGCCCCTTTCCACCTCTCACCTGTATCTTTGACAGACAGAAGTTTAAGTTCAATTGTTGAGGTTTGGTTACCATGTTTTCAATAATGTTAAGTCCAGTGGCATGTTTAGACATATACATATATCTCACCTTTACATCACAAATAACCAACCACATGTCCTCTGAGCCTTGACTTTGTTCATTCTAGACCACCCCGTCTTACTCCCTCCAGCCCCAACACTTATCTCCTTCCCTGTTAGCTATGATAATTAATGTAGCATTGAAACCATATGAGTGAATTATTTAGTCTTCCTTATTCCTTCTTGTCCATGTGTACAGGAAAGAGATGGAGATATGTTATTATCAAGCTTACTTATGACCTTATCAAGCTGCCAGATGCTTACTTGATACTACACTTGATTTTATTCAAAAGGCCAAAATTTTAATGATAGTTATTATTATTATTATTATTAATATTATTATTATTATTTAGTGTTTCTTTAATGGCAGGGGACACCTCACTTGGGTATAGTGTTCACACACTTGGTTGTGACATGCTCACAGTAGCTTCTGTTTTTACACACAACTACACTGTTGATTTTGGAATCCATGTGCTTTTTGATTGTGGTGATCACAGGGAGTCACACACTAGAGTACTGAAAATTTTGTACTTGGTTGTGGCACTGGGAATCAAAAGCAGAGCATGTAGGATAGGGTTGGGAATAGAACTAATGACTTCCCTGCCTTCTCTCCCATTTACCAGGCAGGTGCTGTATTGCTGCATTGCTGAGCTATTCCCCGGTACCTAATATTAGACTGTCTTTTAAAAGTCTCAATGAAATGAATATCATGTTACCTCAACCTAACTTAAATAAAATTGTTGGAAATACCTTTGAAGCTCCCCACGTAGCTATTTCAAGACCTAACCTTCCCATCTTGGGTGACCACAAAACTAAATTATGTGTTTATTGCTCCCTTTGTAATTTTATAGCTTTACTATATAACTCTGGTTCTCAAAATAGCAGAGCAGTTTTGTAGTCAACATAAGGCAATGTGTCTGTATGTATTCTTTTGTGCCTTTAGTTGTTGTTGTTATTACTTTGGAGTAATAACACCCAGCAGTGCTCAGGGGTTACTCCTAGCTCTGTGCTGAAGGATCATTCCTGGTGGTGTTGGGACTTTAATCCAGGTAAACAGCATGCAAGGCAAGCTTCTTTCACACTGTATTATCTTTCTGGCCTTGACTTATTTTTAAGCACAACATCATAAGAAATGAATCTCTGTTAGTACTTATTTTTAATTAATATATTTGAACTGTTGTATATTATCCCATCCTATATTATCATGATTTATTTAACATTCTAATACTGGAAACATTTAGGATTTTTTCATATTTTTAATATAATAAGCTATGGCACTTTGATCTTGCTTCTCTAATTAACATGCATTGAATTTTCAAGGCTATCATATACAAGTCAAATTTATAAGTCATAGAATGTTCCTTTCGAATTTTATGAAATACTGTTAATATAATCCTAAAGTGGTTGAAATAATTTGCATGCTTACTATCAATGTATATGTTTCCACTATTCAACATTGTCATCAATTGATATTAATAGATATTTTAGCCTTTGTCAACTTAGTAGAGTTGAACTATTATGTCATTAGGATAAATACTTGAATTTTATTAACATTATATTCATTTGATTGATAAGTCATCTATCTTTTCTGAACTAGCTTTTAATATATTTGCCTATTTTCTCTAATATTACCTGCCTTGTTATACTATGTGTATTTATTAGTAATTTTTTCTTTTTTTGTTGTTTTGATTTTGGGCCATACCCTGTGATGCTTACGGGTTACTCCTAGCTCTGTGCTCAAAAATTGCTCCTGGCTTGGGGGACGCTGGGGGATCAAACCATGGTCTGTCCTAGGCTAATGCCAGCAAGATAGATGCCTTACTGCTCCGCGCCACTGCTCTGACCCCTTTATTTGTAATTATTTCTAATTATCATATCATTTTGTATTCTAGAAAAAGATTTTCCTTGTACTATTTATCAGAATAATGTATAATATTATGGCATTCATCTCCTAATTTAAATTTCTTCCTTTTATAATAGTCCTTTATTTTAAAGTAAAGGAATGTATCAATGATTTTCAAAATTTTCTGTCTAAATCCTGAGGTCATAAAAATACTGTACTTTCTACAAATACATTATAGCTTTTTCTTTCTCACACATTTTCCCTTGTCAAACTAAACTTTCTGAATTATATGTTAGAGATACAACTTTACATTTTATATGGAAAATCAATCCCATCCTTTACACACTGATCAGAAAACTTCCTACACCACAATTATAATTTTTATACATATAGAAGTTAGCTCAGAACACTTTATTCTGACTTATTATTCAATTTTGTTTGTGTGGGAGTGAATATTTTGTGACCTTAATGATTATATGTTTAAAAAGTCATTTTAGAGGGTAGACAAAATCCCCAATGTTATTTTCATCTATATTACTATTAGTCATTTTACCTGTTATTACTCTATGATTATTTTAGAATGAGACTTTCTATGAAATTATTGATGGCTTTAATTAAATGGCATTGACTCTATAGATCAGTTTGAGGAATGAAGACTAATTTTACCATTTATATGGAATATCTTTCCATTTATTTTTATTTTCAGTGCCCAATTAAATAACTTTTATACAATACAGATGTATAATAGCAATATATATTCATCAACGGATATATAATAGTATTATATATCTGTGGTTCTTTTTTTCTGTTTTTAGGTATCGAGAGAAGGTTAATAGGAGAAAATTTCCCATCATTATGGCATCTTCTATTTAAAACAACTTCAAACTATTATCAAAGGAAAAAAATCACTTTAAAATACATATGACATTTCATAAGGCTGTTAATTCTAAAATAATTAGAATTATTGTGTTGAGAAGGAAACTTTCACTCTGACAACAAAAAAGATAAAAAAAAAAGATAAACTATAAGGGACATACGCATGAAATACATAAACCTGGCTAATACTTCAAGCTACATTCTCCTAGAAAGGGGTTTGGTTCTACAATTAGGGAATAAAAGCAAAGACTGAGATGAGGATAAGAGCTTCATTTGTTTGGAGGGCTTCATCTCAGTCTTGAGGGCTTTCTGGCACAACTTAAAATCATTATCATTACTTAAGGAATCTGCTCAAGTCCTGGTCAAAGACCCAGGTTATTACAAACAAAATAGGATATTAGTAGTGTTCAACCTTTCGACTTTGTAAACTGATGCCAGTGTATGGACTGGGGGTTGAATACAATTACTTTAAGTAATGCTCAGAGATTTCCCGAGAGCTACAGGTCTTTGACTAAACCTAAACCTAGTAACTTTTAACAGAGTGACATTCTTAGAAGGACTGTTCAAAAAATAAGTCCATCTGAAGACCAAATTCTGAACATAAGTACCATACATTTTTGTTACTAATTTTTTTGGTGGAGAGGAGAGACACCCAGCCTTGCTTAGGGACTATGTCCTATTTTAAATAGTAATTTTTAATTGGTTATTATTGATGATAGAGAACAAATCCAGTCTTCTTGCAAGCAAGACACATAGACATGTCCATTGAGTTATCTCTCCAGCACCTGTGATTCTAACTTTCATGACTATGTATATGATTCCTTTTATTTGTGCAAAGATTCAAATATAAACCAATGGTTTGACCTGTCCAGATAATTTAGTATTTAGTCTTTAGTATTTAGTTATTGCATTTTATTTCTAAAAATGTGGTAGCGCAAGTGGTAAGGCTTCTGCCTTGCAAGCACTAACCTAGGACAGACTGCAATTCAATCCCCTGGTGTTCCATATGGTCCCCCAAGCCAGGAGCGATTTCTTAGCACATAGCCAAGAGTAACCCCTGAACGTCACCGGGTGTGGCCCAAAAAGCAAAAAAAAAAAAAATTAAATTAAAAGTTAGGTATTTTGAATTTACTAAATGACTTTAATAACATCTGCATTTATTTATTGCTTTTTAACACAAGAGTTATTTTCTATCTAGCAAATGCTAACTTCTTTAAAAGGCAAGTTATAAAGCCAAAATGCAGTACTTTCACCAACCAAGAATAGTAGTTTTGGTTCTCCTGAAACCTGGGGAATGTGTTTTTTTTTTTTCTGAATTAGGGATCAAACTCAGGGACTTCTCATGCAAGCAAGACCTCTATTTCGAAAATAAATCTCCAGCTCTTCAAAATAGAATCAATCAGGAATAACCTAATCAGTACTAGGTAGGATATCTGATTCATAAAACTTTGACATCCCTTTAGCTAAATGACATAGCCCACTTACTTTAAAGCTTTGCTACCCACTTTTTATAAAACTCCTATATATATATATAAAACTCCTTTAAATTTATATAGCTCATCAAAGTCCCTATGTGATCAATTGATGGAGTCCATCAACAGGACTTTTTCCCTGTTTTTTACCATGGTAAACTTTCCCTTTCCTTGAAGATACAGCTTTTTAGAGTTTATACTTTGAATAAAATCTCCTTTTAGTTTTCCCCAGTTTGTACAGAACATTCTTTGTACTCTAGCTAATGGATTTTTTGAGTTATTATTAATTTATAGTCATCCCATTATGGGCAGCTAGGTTGTGTTTGCTTAACTTTCTAGATTCCTGTTTATATACTGTTTTTAATTCTGAAAATTCTTGCTTTCTTTTGGATTCAGTAATTCATTTAAGAGACATAGGATATTTTCCAGGACTTTATTTATTTTGAAGTGAATTCTTTAATAAGAGTTCCTAGTACATTATGTTGAAATAAATAGAACATGAATGTTTTTATTTTATATATACAGCTCATCAGCTGACAGTGATGCAACTCACAGAGCTAGAAATATTAAAAACAAAACTGGACGTATATTAAAGAAACTATTTTTTCATTCATTTTAATTCAAGTATCTAAAGTTTTTCATGATCATAAAGCAGATTTTAAAAGCGTTTATTGATAGTATGCATTTATTGTACTCATTTAATTCAAGATCATCTTAAAAATGGAAGGGCTTCAATTAATTAATCAAAAGAGAAACCAAATCAATACACAACACCCTACTGGTACATATATACTGAATAGCAGCACATCTCTGATGCTTCTCTTTAACTTCCCTTTCTTCATAGGGGTCACATCAGGAAAGGCATGGAAAGCACAGGAATGCAGAGACTACCAGGACAAAGCCAGCAACATTTCAGACAGGCGTGGGAATGAGACTTGCAGTGAAGAGAAGCAAATTAAAGACCACGTACTGTATTTTTGTACCATAAGATGCACTTTATTTCCCCAAAAGGTGCATCTGATGGAGTGAATGCCACCTGGAGCTGAAGCAGGGGAGGAGAGCAAATAAAACTATGTGCATCTAATGGTCAGGTGCATCTTACAGAGTGAAAAATATGATATATTCTAGACATATGCTTTACAACTTGATAAAAGCTCGCTGATCCTAGATTCATTTGATTTTAAAATTAAAATAAATCTGCTGAAATAGTGCAGCCTTTCTAATCCTTAGTGACAATTCTTTCTAGTTCTATGAAATAGACATAAAACAGCAATACTGCTAAATATACATAGCTAGATATTCTTGTATTTCATTTATCACAAATTCTATGCAATTGTTTTTTACTTATAGGTACGACTTCATCTTCTAAATTCTCCTTCCTCAGCTTAATATATTTATTCCTCATCAACACTGTTATTGCTTAACTGGCCTTTGGCATCTATTTTATAGATTGTCTTTGGCACGTTTCTCTTTGAAATATTCTGCCTTTTGTTGTGTCAATAAGTTAATACGGTAGAAGGGGACAAGTCCCTGATTACTTGGGTATGAGCTCCCATTCAAACAAAACTTACAAATGAGCAGCTTATAAACTCTGCTGTAAACTTTAGGCATAAAGTTTAAGAGATAAGAGCATAAGAGATGCTACTCTTCTGCTTTAACTTTATTTTCCTTTGAATATCAAAAGCACTACAATCAGTTGAGAGGTAAAACTAAAGCAAATGTACTAAAGAAGTCTGCTTTACATGCATCAGGCAAGATGCATGTGATTGTTACCAGCAGGATTTACTGTGAACATGAAGCAGTAAGGCCTTCAGAGTCAAAGCTCTGTGGTACCATTTTCTCAACTGCGGAAGGGGGACTGGAAAGAAAGAAAAATTTAAATCTCTCTTCCAGGTCCTGGGAGTTTCACCAAGCAAAGGACATCCATGAATAAAGGTGACAAAGAAGAAACAAATGAACAACATTTTGCCCAAAGTCACCTTTTTCAGCACTGGGTGAACCTGAAAATATGGCCGCCTTGATTCCAGCCTTCTCTCACTCATTTTTTCTATCTCTGCTGTGAATAGAACAATGAAACATATCAAAAATTGCCAAAATAAAATTGGCTTCGGTAAGAATGATAGTCTGCACAATCTCTATGCCCCAGTTTTGACCTGAGCTTTTATCCCAGGCAAGACTTTTCTTGTAGGTTTTCATACTTAGCAGAACCAAAACAGGTGAAGTTGGAGAGAGAAAAATAAAAATAAAAAATATATTATGTATGCATATAATAGAATAAATAAATAAAAATGTATTTAAAGGGGGCATTAAAGAAAAATGATGTTTACAAGGCTAATTTACATTTGGGAATAAAAAGACTAAGTGGTATCAAACACATAAAGGAAATGTAGGCTTCCCCATTTAGTCTTTTGAGATATTCTTGTGGGGGGTAGAAACCAGGGAATTTTTTTCATCACACATTGTCTCTTGTTGGGTTTGTGAAATTATTTACAGCTATGATGGAATTGTCCTTGGGCTGGGGTCCTTCTGGGGCTGAACTGGTAGCATGCAACAGTCCACGATTAGGAGGGTAAGAAGGGCGTAAAGCATGAGTCAGCAGAAGTGTTGGCTGTAATTTCTTGCCGAGGCATGTGATGTGGGACTGGGAGGGTGACCTTTTGGTTTGGGAACTTGGTGGTGGTTTTTGGAGAAGGAGGTTGATCTCGGTACCCAATCCGTTAATACCTGAGGGTAAAGAGGATTAAATAAGGAAGAATAATGGATCAGGATGGGGATGAAAGGATAGAAGGATTTCTGAAGGGGTGAGGAAGGATAATACATAAGAGGGACTATATACATTTTAGGCATGGATTATTTACAATTTAGGTTTGGCAATCAGAGAGAAGTCTATTGCCTATCAACTCATGCCCACATAAAGGCAGACATTAGTTGTTGTAGTAGGCCTGACCCTCATAGGCTGGGACTATCATTTTTACCTCCAAATCCACCAGAAATATAATATGGCAACATACCCTTTTGCATAGGCACTCTAAATAAAGGGAAATCTTATACACAGAAACAAGATCTTATCTACTAGAGATAAGAACCCATACTTTTTATAATATAGGGACTCCTTTCACCCTGAACATATATATGTCATGTGTACCCAACTTAGACTCTATGTGATTGGACAGCGACCGTCCAACCCAGAACCCAGATCCCAGACATGGAACCAACACAGGTCCCAGAAACAGCACTAGGAACCAAACTCCTCCAGGGCAAACTCTGAATACCCTCCCAGTGCCAACTTGCACCAGTTTTAACATGACATCCTGACATGAGAAAATGGCAACAACTTGAGCTAAGTAAGAGCAGGCTGCCCTATCTCATCACCTAACAGTATGAAGAAATCAGAAGACATGTCATCCTTTGCTTTATGCAAAAACCAAAATCGCCAACTACAGAAGACTGATTTTGACAAACATGAACTGTACAGAACCTATTGAGGGACCAATGAGGAAGTTCCTAGCCTAGACCTCGGCCTAGGATTCATACAAAAACCAAGATCTCTAATCCCAGAGGTCTGACTTTGACAACAGCAACTGAGCAGAACTTCTGGAACTATGCTGAAAAAATATTACATGGGCTCTGTCCTAGGATCTGAGCAAAAACCAAGACCACTAGTTACAGAAGACAGATTACAACAACAGTGAGGAAACAGACCTCCTAGAACCGTAAAGAAAAACTCTCTCCTAGCCTTCGCCCTAGACCTATGCAAATAACAAGATCTCTAGCTACAGAGGCGGGATGTCATCATCCCCATCTGAGTGGAAAGTTTCCTGGAGCCATAAAAAGACCTTGCTTGGGGTGTGAAAATCAGCAAGTATGGAGCCTGTAGTTGATCCCATGACAGTATGCCTCACGGAGGAAGAAACCCTGTATCTCTTAGGCCAAGGGAATTCCCTTTCTAATTTCCCCAATATTTATCATGCCTATGCAAAAAAAAAAAATAAGTAAATAAATAAAATAAATAAATAAATAAATAAATAAATAAATAAATAAAGAAGAAACACAACCCTTTGTAAGTAATTGCTGGTCTGGTTTTTTTTTTAATTTATTTATTTATTTTTTTTGGTTTTTCGGGCCACACCCGTTTGCTGCTCAGGGGTTATTCCTGGCTAAGCACTCAGAAATTGCCCTGGCTTGGGGGGACCATATGGGACACCGGGGGATCGAACCGTGGTCCTTTCCTTGGTTAGCGCTTGCAAGGCAGACACCTTGCCTCTAGCGCCACCTCGCCAGCCCCTGGTCTGGTTTTTTTGTTTGTTTCTTTGTAGTTGATGGTTATGGTTTATTCTTTTTTTTTTTTAATTCTTTTTGTTCTTTTGTTGTTAATGTCTTATTGTTTTTTTCTTGTTTTTTGTTTGTTTTGTTTTTGTTTCGTTTTATTACATTTTTCTTATTTTTCCCTTCTCCTTTAAATGGATATTTATAACACCAGACAGACTCCTCCTAGTTTTAATCTTTTTTGTTTGTCTTTTTTTTTTTTTTTTGCTTGTTTTGTCTTGTTTTTATTTTGCTGGCGATTTTTATTTTTGTTTTTTTCTTTCCCTCTCCCATACCTTTTCTTATATCTCCAACAGAACCATTTACTGCAGGGGTCTCAAACTCAATTTACCTGGGGACCACAGGAGGCAAAGTCAAGGTGAGGCAGGGCCGCATAAGGGATTTCGCTTAGTAAGAAAAATAATCGCAAAAACAATCGCCTTAAACATTTGCATACCCCGAATGGAACTGCTTGGGGTATGCGAATGTTTAATGCGATTTTTTTTTTACTAATGCGATTTTTATTGCAATCAGTCCAATAAGCGAATAATCGTGAATACTGTGATATTTGAAGGCCAGCCGCGGGCCACAAAATGTTGTAAAGAGGGCCACAAATGGCCCGCAGGCCACGAGTTTGAGACCCCTGACTTACTGGAATCACCTTGATCAGCCTCATAATTTGAGGGGAAAATAGATGGTACTAAGACCAGGTAATCTTCTGTTCTTTTGGTGGAAATAAAAATGATCAGACTTGAACACTAAATCCAAAGTTGATGACAACAGAATCGACCCAATCTACAATAAGCTGTACACGTGGGGAATGGTTGCAATAGCATTACAGGTTGGTAAATGAGGGAGATGTAGGGTGCATGCTGGGAACAGGGGTGGAGGGAGGACAACATTGGTAGTGGGAATGCCCCTCATTCATTGTCGCTATGTGCCTTAAATATTACTGTGAAAGATTTGTAATTTACTTTGACCACAAAAAAATGTAAAAAAAAATTGTCTTGGTTGAATAGTCACACACGCATAGTTAAGCAAATAAGAGTTTTAAATTCCAATTGCTGTATTGGTGGTTGCATGAAAATCTGACTTGGGTGATGAGAAGAATTAATATACTGATTCTGAAAATCTAAACTTTTACTATGCTATATCAAAAAAATCAACATTCATTATACACAGCCCTAAGACAGTTTTAAAAGACACATCTCTAACTTTTTCTAGCTATTAGCTAGCTCACTGTTTACTATCAATTAACTTTCAGTTCCTGTGAAATGAATCTCCAAGATCAGTTCCAGAGAGACAGAGGTAAATCGCAAATTATTGTCAGGCAACCTTCATGCTCCCTTCATACTTGACTTTAGTTTTCCTGAAAGAACAGAAATTTGGCACTCACCATCTTCCAGCAGGAATCTGGTAAGGCTTCGTGGGAATTTGTCACAGTAATCTGAAATTCAAGATACCCCATTACTTCATGGGATATGGGAAGTCAGCACTGATTATAACTAGGTTGCTAGTGTTCAAGCTGCAATATATAAAAATTCAAAACTGAGCTCAAGAGAATAATCAGTGGATTCAAGTGCCACCTACAGGCTATAACTTTTTTCTAATTATTTCCTTAGGACCAAGTGAAAGGCCACACACACGGGAGTGACAGTGATCACAAAAATCTAAATTTGATTCTTGTGTTTGGGCCATTCTATAATGTGTCTATTTTAAAGCCTCATAATTAATTTACAATGGGCACAACTTAAAATAAAACTAAAACTGAACAACTGAACAAGAACATGGAACCTGCTTTTTTCTATAATATTGCGATGAAATTTCAAACTGCACATTTAAAAGAAGACAGAAATAAACTTTGTAAATGACGATTTTTATCTACATTTAAAACATTAAAAATAAGACAGAAATAAGAGTATAAGTAGTTTTATTAATATTAATATTGTCTCCTTCTGATGCCTTTTAATCTGCTGAGATCATCATATAATTCTATTTACACAATAGTCACCGGTGTACTTAAATGGTATTACAGAGAATTTTTATTTCAAAAAGTTACTCCAAATTATCCAAAATTTACAAATACATATTCTGAAATAAACATTTTGATAAACAAAAGTACATTTTGGAAGTTATATTATGTATTTTGCTTGCTTCACCTACTTAAGATTATTTATACAATATATCCCACCCATAAATGAAAATATAGAATTAAAATACATTAGAAAATATTTTTAGTTTTTATTATGCTACATAGGGACAATCTAAAGAAGGTTCTTGTTCCTATCAGCAGAATTCTAGCTGAGGAAATGAGGCATTTAAGATGAAAACTCAAAAGAAAGCTTCCAGTAGTAAGGATTTAAGAATTGAGATTATAAAATATTATAGAAGAATTTCAGTTTTAGTTGAACCTAAAATGAATATCCTGAAGGGACGTAAAAAAATGAGAAGAGATGTCAGCATAAATACCTAAAGCACCAAATATCTTCTAGGTTAGACCTTTTAGAGAGAGAGTTATGCAACAGCTCTATGACATGGTTACTATTATTATTTCTATTTCAAACGATGAGGCTCTTGAGGATTGGCTGATCAGTTACAGAACTGATAAATAATGAAATCAGGATTCAAGCACCATTCTTTATTTCAAATCCAGATACTGGGTCACACTTTCTGTAAAAAATCATGTTTGGCACGAGATAAATTTAGAAAATATAAGGGGCAACAGATGGTGCTTTTCAAATTAAACATTTTAGTTAAGAATGTTGACTTATTATAGGGACATGTACAGGTTAAAGGGAAGCCACAGAATAGTTTATTACCCCCCAAGCACTAGCAAACCTATTTCCAACTCTTAGTCTTCAAGATGAAGTAGAGCAGGGGTCTCAAATTCAATTCACCTGGGGGCCGCAGGAGGCAAAGTCGGGGTGAGGCAAGGCTGCATAAGGGATTTCGCTTACTGAATATTCACAATAAAAAAATCGCATTAGTAAGAAAAAATAGCAAAAAAAAATCTCATTAAACATTTGCATACCCCGAACGGAACTGCTCGGAATATGCGAATGTTTAATGCGATTTTTATTGCGATTATTTGACAAGCGAATAATCGCGAATACTGCGATATTTAAAGGCCGGCCGCGGGACACAAAATGTAATACAGAGGGCCGCAAACGGCCTGCAGGCCGTGAGTTTGAGACCCCTGAAGTAGAGTATGTGTTATAAAATCCAAGGAGAAAATCTTGAGAGACATACCAAACAAGATGAACCGCTCTTAATAGAAGAAATGAATACACGTAAATCAATTTCTTGGCTTTATTCTCGGTTCTTTTCCCATTTCTCAACAGAACTCAACAAATGTCAGTTTTCATGCACAATGAATCAAAAAGGGATAAATGTCTCAAGCAAATGCCATAGGTCAATAGTTTAGCTCCTGAGATATTTCCAGAGTTCACATTTAGAAGAAACAGATTACTGGAGGAAGGTAGATTTAAGAGAGACAGTGAGAAGTTCATTTCCAGACTCTTTCTACTTTACACATCCCTGATTGACATTAACTAATGAAGAGGTTACTGAAATGGCAAATAGAAAAATATGGAAATGAGTAGACTCAATTCAACTAGTCTGAACTACTATTTATTCTAAGTTCCACCTATTTGGCAGTGTAACCTTGCTAAGAAATAAGAGAAAAGAAAAAGAAATGACACTTGATCTACATGATATCTCCAGTTCAGCAAATATCAGTTGATAACAGAGATACTTTCTTTAGTTTGTAGAAGTAGAACACCACAATAAAGAGTGTAAGCCTATTTAAGGATATCTAATAGATGTTTTAAACTTTTCTATATAACAAGTACTGGAATTTATATTTTGGGAGCTCTCATATTCAATTGAGGGCATTTTCCCCATTTATAAATGACACATGTAATTATTTTTAAATGACAGACAAGAAAAAAAGGCTTGAATTTAGTTCTCATTCTACCACCCACCCCTACTTCAGCTGCCTCGAGTATTATATTATCTTGATTTTTTTTTTGATCTTGGTTTTTTGATTTATCTTGATTTGGGACAATTATTCTTGTGTTTAGGATGCTCATAAATGGTTAAACAGAGTAAATGATTTCTAAGTATTCAACAGTAACTGCAGAGTAGACAAGAAAAATTGAAGCCCATACAATAAGGATAACATAACAATTCACAAGAAATTTAGTGAGGCAAGTTGATTACCATTTATTTTCACATTTAAAAATTAATAACTGGGTTACTAAAAGTTAATATACAAGATATAAAGGTTATAATACAAAAAGTAATGAAGTTTCCAGCTTTCACAAAAATAAAAAAAGCAGTGTCAGGATTCTGTTTTTGAAATTTCCTAGGAAATGTATGTAGGCTGAAACTGCAGAGATAGAATCCTGGATGCATAACTTCCTTAGCCTTATCAGACTGATGCTGGGGGTAACAAGAAAACTTCAGTGCTACTTGATTTCAAAGATTAAGATGTGGTGATGACATAATGGAAATATCTGTGGAATTAGTACAAACTCAAGATTTATATGCTATCATTCATATGACAATATTTTAAATAAGGTTTCTAGGTGGTAGTGGATAATAATTAAATTATAAAGTCAATAAATATATATATATATGAGTATCTTCTTTTTTAAAATAATATTTTATTTAAACACCTTGGTTACAAACATGATTGTGGTTGGGTTTCAGTCATATAAGACAACACACCCATCACCAGTGCAACATTCCCACCACCATTGTCCCAAATATCCCTCTTCCCTACCCCGCCCCACTTGTACTCTAGACAGGCTTTCTATTTCCCTCATACATTCTCATTGTTAGGATGGTTCGCAATGTAGTTATTTCTTTAACTAAACTCATCACTCGTTGTGGTGAGCTTCATGAAGTGGGCTGTACCTTCCAGCCCTCCTCTCTTTGGTCTCTGAAAATTATTGCAAGAATGTCTTTTATTTTTCTTGAAACTCATAGATGAGGGAGACCATTCTGCATCTTTCTCTCTCTGACTTATTACACTCAGCATAATAGATTCCATGTACATCCATGTAAAGGAAAATTTCAAGACTTCATCTCTCCTGATGGCTGCATAATACTCCATTGTGTATGTGTCCACAGTTTCTTTAGCCATTCATCTTTTGAAGGGCATCTTGGTGTGTTTCCAGAGTCTTGCTATGGTAAATACTGCTGCTATGAATATAGGTGTAAGGAAGGGATTTTTGTATTGTATTTTTGTGTTCCTAGGGTATATTCCTAAGAGTGGTATAGCTGGATCATATGGGATCTCAATTTTCAGTTTTTAGAGGAATCTCCATATCGCTTTCCATAAAGGTTTGACTAGACAGCAATCCCACCAGCAGTAGATAAGCGATACTTTCTCTCCACATCCCCACCAACACTGCTTGTTCTCATTCTTTGTGATATGTGCCAATCTCTGTGGTGTGAAGTGGCACCTCATAGTTGTATTGATTTGCATCTCCCTGATGTGGAGCATTTTTTCATGTGACTTTTGGCCATTTATATTTTTTCTTTATCAAAGTGTCTGTCCATTTCTTCTCCCCATTTTTTGATGGGATTAGATGTTTTTTTTCTTGTAAAGTTCTGTCAGTTCCTTGTATATTTTGAAGATTAGCCCCTTATCTGATGGGTATTGGGTGAAGAGTTTCTCCCACTCAGTGGGTGGCTCTTGTATCCTGGGCACTATATACTTCGAGGTGCAGAAGTTTCCCAGGTTAATATATTTCCATCTGTTAATCTCTGCTTTCATTTGCTTGGAGTATGCAGTTTCATTCTTGAAGATGCTTTTAGTATCAATGCCATAAAGTGTTTTACCTACGTGTTGTTCTATATACCTTACAATATCAGGTCTTTAATGCATTTGGATTTTACCTTCATACATGTTGTTAGCTGGAGGTCTAAGTTCGCTTTTTTGCAAGTGGCTAGCCTGTTATGCCAACACCACTTGTTTAAGAGGCTTTCTCTGCGTCTAATGATCATGTGATTTTATTTTTCTTGTTGTTGATGTTGTGTATTATGTTGATAGATTTACAAATGTTAAACCATCCTTGCATTCCTGGGATGAAACCTACTTGATCGTAATGGATGATCTTCTTCATGAGGCCTTGAATCCTATTTGCCAGGATTTTGTTGAGGATCTTTGCATCTGTGTTCATCGGGGATATTGGTCTGTAATTTTCTTTTTTGGTAGCATCTCTGTCTGGTTTTGGGATCAAGGTGATGTTGGCTTCATAAAAGCTATTTGGAAGTGTTTCCATTTTTTCAATTTTATGAAAGAGTCTTGCCAGGATTGGTAGTAGTTCCTCTTGAAAGGTTTGAAAGAATGAATTAGTGAATCCATCTGGGTCTGGGCTTTTGTTTTTGGGCAGACATTTGATTACCACTTTAATTTCCTCAATAGTGATGGGGGTGTTTAGATATGCTACATCCTCTTTATTCCTACGTGGAAGATTGTAAGAGTCCTAGAATTTATCCATTACTTCCAAGTTCTCATTTTTAGTGACATAGAGTTTCTTAAAGTAGTTTGTGATTACTGTTTTTTTTAGCATTTACTGTACCTCCTCTTTCTATACAGTCAGTGTAAAGAAAACAGCCTGTGGTAAGCATTGGGAGGCCTTATCTTTTCTTTTCTTTTTTTATTTTTTTATATATGTAAAAAAAAATCTTTCACCAGTGCAACATTCCCATCACCAATATCCCACATGTCTTTTCTCCTCAACCCACACTTGCCTGTACACTAGACAGGCTTTCTACTTCCCTCATTCAGTCTGATTACCGTTTGAATCTCTACAATATCCATAGTGATCTCCTCTTTTTCATTTTAATACAAGTTATCAAGTTTCTCTCTCTCTTTTTCTTTGTTAGTTTTGCTAATGGTCTATCAATCTTGTTTTGTTTTGTTTTGTTTTTTTTCGAAGAATCAACTTCTGCTTTCATTGATCCTTCAGATTATTTTTTGGACTTCCACTTCGTTGATTTCTGCTCTAAGCTTTGTTATTTCCTTCTCTCTCCCTATTTTTGGTTCCTTTTGTTGAGCGCTTTCTAATTCTATGAGCTGCATCATTAATCTAATCAGGTATGCCCCTTTTTCTTTCCTGATGTGTGCTTGCAAAACTATAAATTTCCTCTCGGTACCGCCTTTGCTGTGTTCCATGGGTTCTGATGGTTGGTGTCTTTATTATTATTTGTTTCCATGAAAGTTTTGATTTCCTCTTTGATTTCATCTTGGACCCACTGATTATACAGTATGAGGATGTTTAACTTCCAGGTATTAAATTTTTCTTCTGTGTCCCTTTGTAGTTCACATATATTTTAAGAACCTTGTGGTCAGCAAAGCTAGCCTGCAAAATGTCAATCCTCTTGATATTATGAAGGTATGTTTTATGTGCCAGCATATAATGTATTCTGGAGAATGTCTCATGTACATTTGAGAAGAATGTCTATCCAGGTTTCTGGAGGTGGAATGTCCTATATATCTACTAGGCCTCTTTCTTCTATTTCTCTTTTCAGGTCTAGTATATTCTTGTTGGGTTTTAGTCTGGTTAACCTATCAAATGTTGACAGGGCCATGTTGAGTTCTCCCACAATCATTGTGCTGTTATTGATATTCTTTTTCAGATTTGTCAACAATTTTTATTAAATATTTTGCTGGCTCCTCATTTGGTGCATATATTTTTAGGAGAGAGATTTCTTCCTGCTGTACATATCCCTTGATTAACACAAAATATCCATCTTTGTCCCTTACAACTTTTCTGAGTATAAAGTTTTCATCATCTGATATTAATATGGCCACTCCAGCTTTTTTATGAGTGTTGTTTGTTTGGATGATTTTCCTCCAACCTTTCATTTTGAGTCTATGTTTGCTTTGATTATTCAGGTGTGTTTGTTGTAGGCAGCAGAAGGTTGGATTGAGTTTTTTGATCCATTTGTGTCTCTTAACTGGTGCATTTAGTCCATTGACATTGAGAGAAAGAATTGTCATGGGAATTAGTGCCATCTTTGTGTCTAGGTTTGGTGTGTCTGTTGGTCAGTCTTGTCTTAAAGTAGATCTTTCAGTTTTTCTTTTAAGGCTGGTTTGGGTCTGTAAAATTTCTGAGCTATTGTTTATCTGTGAAGCCATGTATACTTCCTTCAAACCTGAAAGTGAATTTGACTGGGTGCCACTAGGGCAGGTGCAGATTTCTCCAGCCTGACGTCACAGACAGGGGAACTGCCTTTATGCAATTTACTGCTGATAGCCAGTTTTCACTCGAGGGCACAGTCCTCCTTGGCTTTCTGGCCCAGCCTGAATAACTCTAGGAGAGCGATTTTTCTGGGCCCTTTTTGGCCCCTTCAGAAGAGGTTCAGGACACAGGACAATAGAAAAACACGCACAGGCAGCACTCGCAATCTCTCGCCATATGAGTATCTTCTATAGTATGATTGAATAAATAAATTGGAGGAGAAAATTCTTCTAGGTCTTTCAAATGTCCATAAACAAATCTTCTAATAAATATTTTAAATAAAATTTGGAGAAACTTCCTGGTGCAGGAATTATCTAACATGGGATAGATTTAGTTATATGCTTTCCAAGAATGGGAGAGTGATAAAGTAAAATCCTGATATTCCCATAGAGAATTATGGCAAATAGTACTGACTGAGAAGATAAAGATGACTTTGTTCCCAACAGAAAGATCACATACACTTATTTGAGATGAGAATGCATTGTATTGTGTATTTGTGTATTTGAGATGATAATTCATTGTATTGTGTGCAAAACCTATGAAATCTTGAACAAAAAATCAGACAACCTCAAGACCAACACTTTCCTTTGTGAAACTTAGAAAAAAGGGGGGGTGTTCTTTACATGACTGAAACCCAACTACAATCATATCTGTAATCAAGGTTTTTAAATAAAGCTATTAATATAAAAAGAAAATATTTCTCAATATCAGCTGGAACTTGAAAAATAAAAAAAAATTAGAAGTTATGTCATAACACAAGACAAAGATAACATATAAAATCTAAATAGAATGTGGTCATTGTGGGTAGAGGCCAGAACAAAAAAAAAGTTATCAGGTGTTGGATAAGCATTTAGAGCATTTGCCTTACCTTAAGGAGTTATACTATTTGGCCACAAAGCGATACACACTCTCTGAATCTCTATCTTAATACAATCTGTGGGTACGTTTAATGGCTCAAATTTCAGAAATTTCAAATTTCAGAAATCAGGCTGACTGTTTTATAATAGTATCAAGCTGAGTGTGGTGAGAGTCAAACACCAAATTATTTATAAGAACATATATATATAAAGTTACATATATAACTTATATATATATATAAGTTCTCTATATATATTCTGAAACCAAAAATGGGAAGAATTTTGACACTGATATATCTGTGAGTTATAGAAACATTTAAAAGAAAAATGCCAGAAAATTCCTACTATAATAAAAAGAAAGTTCTAATAAAGCTGCTATCCTACTACTATGCAGCAAAAGCATTTGGGGTGGCATTAATCTGAGGTCATATATTCTGTATGTAGAATTGTTGATTGAACTTTTTTATGGGCTCACTCTGAAAAATTAAGCAGAGTAAGAAAAAAAATTAACAGAAAATATCTAAAACTTTATAAATGAAGAAAATTGCTAGCCAATGTAAACTTGCAACAAAGAACTCCAAATGCAAAAAATATAACATAATACAAAATAATTCATTAAAACCAATAAAATGAAATATTAATAGAAGTTCTAGGCACTTGTCATGCACTAGTGGGTCATGGTATGTTCTATATCACTCTGCACAGTGAAGCAACTACTACATGGGTTTGGATACCTGGAGTCAGATTGGTCTCTGAGTTATAAAATTCTTGCTTCCATCTAAAAGAGAACTAATAAAAATCTAAATGTCCTATAGTTTTATAGGCCCACAAAAATAAACATTGATTTATTCTTGTACTTGCCATACTGCTATCAATACCACTTAACATATATAATTTATACATTGGGGGTTGTCTGTTAAAGGGGCTTCTCTTTTTTTTATTATTTTAATTATGACAACAAAGATGCAAAGAAAGAGGACAGGGTAAAGTTACAGTGGAAGCACAATCACCCATAAACAGGATTCTCGGTAGTCCCATCGATGATATCCCAGCCTTGAACTTTCAGCCAAAGAACATTAAGAAAAACAAAACTGAACCCGTGTACAATACAATTACTTTGTCCCTCAAATCCCCAGTTGTAGTACATACTATTTCTTAGCAGCACACAATATAATTTAAAGACATTAGACTTATGTAACTCCTTAAACATTGAGGGCAAAGTACATTTATCTAGTTCCATGCACATGTTTACTAGTTTAAATTAACCTCAAAAGTTTTAGTGGGTTGTTTTTCTTAAGGATTGGAGTCAAGGGAACATAATAAAAATGGTGTTAGAGTGGCATTTGTTTGCATAGGCCCACCAAAATATAAGGGACATGGAAAGACAAATTATGGTCTTAAATACAAGGAGACCCTACCCCTGAAGTTTCCTGGCACAGGACTGACTCTAGGCTCCAGGCAAACTAGTTTGTCCAATCCAAGTCATCGTCTGTAGTGGCAATACACGTCCATTCCTCACATAGTCTCTGTTGTTGGTATCATGCTTCTGTATTAAAGATCCTGGAGTCTGCATATCCCATATTGCAGTCAGGATGGTGCAGAGCATCCTCTCATTTCACCTCACACTTAAGGGGCACTAGAGAGAACCATGTCCTGTAGAGCAGGTCATTGTTGTTGTCAAATCTTCTCAGTGTAAATGGAAGTCTCTTTTTAGGAGGTCGATGTCAGACCCTTGGTAGTGTCTTTCCTGGTAGAGGACTGCTTTTAGCTGTTGCTATAAAAGACCTTGGTTGTTTCGTTGATAGCTTGCCTGGTTCCGGTGTGAATGGAGGATGCCCATTCTTCTGAGGCTTGTGCCAGGTCATTATATCAATGTTCAGGGTGTAAGGTACATTGTACTGAGATTTATTAGATAAGAACTTATCTGTATGTTTAGTGTTTTCCCATTTTAATGTGTCTATGCAAACAAGCACATGCCATGAAGCGTTATCGGCACATCTAGAGGGAATAGGAACAAGACCAGCAATTTCCATGACATAGATCAATCATAGGCATCAAACTGAGAGACAGTTCCACCAACAATCCTTACTGAACAGCTTACAAAGAAAAGACAAGATGAAAAGTGGATAGAAACATCATGGTAGAAGAATATATAGAAAGTTACAGCAGTTAAAGAAAATACACATAAAATATTCAACAGATATATGTGTTCAATTTATGTCCTTCTAAATAGTTCTGGGGTTGTTAGATCCACTGTATGTCTTTGGTCAGAGATTAGAACTGTGTGTTACTGAAGTTAAGAAGGGTAAATTTGGGGTTCTGATGGTTGGGAGGAGTATATGTTCGCACGGTTTGCAACATGTAGACTGGCATGAAATTGCCAGAGATAGCCTGAGTATAGCTGAGCAGCTATCTGCCACCCCCCAGATCAAACTCCACCCCCTAAGCCAACCTCTGGAGCCGGCCTGGGGTGGGGAAAACCCAGGGTGCCCCATCAGGTCCTCCCAGGAACCCACCTGGAGATCTGGAAGAAAGAGGGAGAGGGGGTTCGGGTGACCCAGGTCCGGGCCCCCCTACCCTAGGCCGGGCCAAGAGGCCCCTGGCACATGTGGAGGTCTGCCAGGGACCAGCCCGTGCTGGCTAAAAATCCTACTCCATGAAGGGAGGAAGACCCTCCCAGGCCTGAAGAGCAGGAGTTCAAGCCCCACCATAAGCCAACCTCTGGAGCCAGCCTGGGAGTGGGGAAAACCCAGGGTGCCCCATCAGCCCCTCCCAGGAACCCACCTGGAGATCCGGAGGAAAGAGGGAGAGGGGTGTTGGGTGACCCAGGTCCGGGCCCCCCTACCCTAGGCCGGGCCAAGAGGCCCCTGGCACATGTGGAGGTCTGAAAGGGGCTTCTCTTATGTAACTGAAATTTATTTCTTTACTGATTACACAATTATTTTTTACAACAAATAACTTATATGATCTCACTAATGTGTTAAAAAATAATGAGACATTTTAAGTTAGACATAATGAAATAGAATTTAAAATAGAGAGATGTAAACATATAAATAGATTCAGATGTTTTTTTTTATTTTTTTTTAATGCATAATTTTTTTTATTTAAACACCTTGATTACATACATGATAGTGTTTGGGTTTCAGTCATAAAAGGAACACCACCCATCACCAGTGCAACATTCCCATCACCCAAGTCCCAAATCTCCCTCCTCCCCACCCAACCCCCGCCTGTACCCTAAACAGGCTCTACATTTCCCTCATACATTCTCAGTATTAGGACAGTTCAAAATGTAGTTATTTCTCTAACTTAACTCATCACTCTTTGTGGTGAGCTTCCTGAGGTGAGCTGGAACTTCCAGCTCTTTTCTCTTTTGTGTCTGAAAATTATTATTACAAGGGTGTCTTTCATTTTTCTTAAAACCCATAGATGAGTGAGACCATTCTGCGTTTTTCTCTCTCTCTGACTTATTTCACTCAGCATAATAGATTCCATGTACATCCATGTATAGGAAAATTTCATGACTTCATCTCTCCTGACAGCTGCATAACATTCCATTGTGTATATGTACCACAGTTTCTTTAGCCATTCGTCTGTTGAAGGGCATCTTGGTTTTTTCCAGAGTCTTGCTATGGTAAATAGAGCTGCAATGAATATAGGTGTAAGGAAGGGGCTTTTGTATTGTATTTTTGTGTTCCTAGGGTATATTCCTAGGAGTGGTATAGCTGGATCGTATGGGAGCTCGATTTCCAGTTTTTGGAGGAATCTCCATATCGCTTTCCATAAAGGTTGAACTAGACAGCATTCCCACCAGCAGTGGATAAGAGTTCCTTTCTCTCCACATCCCCGCTAACACTGTTTATTCTCATTCTTTGTGATGTGTGCCATTCTCTGGGGTGTGAGGTGGTATCTCATCGTTGTTTTGATTTGCATCTCCCTGATGATTAGTGATGTGGAACATTTTTTCATGTGTCTTTTGGCCATGTGTATTTCTTCTTTGTCAAAATGTCTGTTCATTTCTTCTCCCCATTTTTTGATGGGGTTAGATGTTTTTTTTTTGTAAAGTTCTGTCAGTGCCTTGTATATTTTGGAGATTAGCCCCTTATCTGATGGGTATTGGGTGAATAGTTTCTCCCACTCAGTGGGTGGCTCTTGTATCCTGGGCACTATTTCCTTTGAGGTGCAGAATCTTCTCAGCTTAATATATTCCCATCTGTTAATCTCTGCTTTCACTTGCTTGGAGAGTGCAGTTTCCTCCTTGAAGATGCCTGTAATGTCCTGGAGTGTTTTGCCTATGTGCTGTTCTATATATCTTATGGTTTTGGGGCTGATATCGAGGTCTTTAATCCATTTGGATTTTACCTTTGTACATGATGTTAGCTGGGGGTCTAAGTTTAATTTTTTGCAAGTGGCTATCCAATTGTGCCAACACCACTTGTTGAAGAGGCTTTCCCTGCTCCATTTAGGATTTCCTGCTCCTTTATCAAAAATTAGATGGTTGTATCTCTGGGGAACATTATCTGAGTATTCAAGCCTATTCCACTGATCTGAGGACCTATCCTTATTCCAATACCATGCTGTTTTGATAACTGTTGCTTTGTAGTACAGTTTAAAGTTGGGAAAAGTAATTCCTCCTATATTCTTTTTCCCAATGATTGCTTTAGCTATTCGAGGGTGTTTATTGTTCCAAATGAATTTCAAAAGTGTCTGATCCACTTCTTTGAAGAATGTCATGGGTATCTTTAGAGGGATGGCATTAAATCTGTATAATGCCTTGGGGAGTATTGCCATTTTGATGATGTTAATCCTGCCAATCCATGAGCAGGGTATGCGTTTCCATTTCCGTGTGTCCTCTCTTATTTCTTGGAGCAGAGTTTTATAGTTTTCTTTGTATAGGTCCTTCACATATTTAGTCAAGTTGATTCCAAGATATTTGAGTTTGTGTGGCACTATTGTGAATGGGGTTGTTTTCTTAATGTCCATTTCATCCTTATTACTATTGGTATATAGAAAGGCCATTGATTTTTGTGTGTTAATTTTGTAGCCTGCCACATTGCTATATGAGTCTATTGTTTCTAGAAGCTTTTTGATAGAGTCTTTAGGGTTTTCTAAGTAGAGTATCATGTCATCTGCAAACAGTGAGAGCTTGACTTCTTCCTTTCCTATCTGGATTCCCTTGATATACTTTTCTTGCCTAATCGCTATAGCAAGTACTTCCAGTGCTATGTTGAATAGGAGTGGTGAGAGAGGACAGCCTTGTCTTGTGCCAGAATTTAGAGGGAAGGCTTTCAGTTTTTCTCCATTGAGGATAATATTTGCCACTGGCTTGTGGTAGATGGCCTTCACTATATTGAGAAAGGTTCCCTCCATTCCCATCTTGCTGAGAGTTTTGATCAAGAATGGGTGTTGGACCTTGTCAAATGCTTTCTCTGCATCTATTGATATGATCATGTGGTTTTTATTTTTCTTGTTATTGATGTTGTGTATTATGTTGATAGATTTACGGATGTTAAACCAGCCTTGCATTCCTGGGATGAAACCTACTTGATCGTAGTGGATGATCTTCTTAACGAGGCATTGAATCCTATTTGCCAGGATTTTGTTGAGGATCTTTGCATCTGCATTCATCAGTGATATTGGTCTGTAATTTTCTTTTTTGGTAGCATTTCTGTCTGGTTTAGGTATCAAGGTGATGTTGGCTTCATAAAAGCTATTTGGAAGTGTTTCTGTTTGTTCAATTTCATGAAAGAGTCTTGCCAAGATTGGCAGTAGTTCCTCTTGGAAAGTTTGATAGAATTCATTAGTGAATCCATCTGGACCTGGGCTTTTGTTTTTGGGCAGACTTTTGATTACCATTTTTATTTCATCAATGGTGATGGGGGTGTTTAGATATGCTACATCCTCTTCCTTCAACCGTGGAAGATTATAAGAGTCCAAGAATTTATCCATTTCTTCCAGGTTCTCATTTTTAGTGGCGTAGAGTTTTTCAAAGTAGTTTCTGATTACCCTTTGAATCTCTGTCATATCAGTAGTGATCTCTCCTTTTTCATTCCTGATACGAGTTATCAAGTTTCTCTCTCTCTCTTTCTTTGTTAGGTTTGCCAGTGGTCTATCAATCTTGTTTATTTTTTCAAGGAACCAACTTCTGCTTTCGTTGATCTTTCGGATTGTTTTTTGAGTTTCCACTTCGTTGATTTCTGCTCTCAGCTTTGTTATTTCCTTCTGTCTTCCTATTCTTGGGTCCTTTTGTTGAGCATTTTCTAGTTCTATTAGCTGTGTCGTTAAGCTACTCAGGTAAGCTCCTTCTTCCTTCCTGATGTGTGCTTGCAAAGCTATAAATTTTCCTCTCAGTACTGCTTTTGCTGTGTCCCATAAGTTCTGAGAGTTTGTGTCTTTATTGTCATTTGTTTCCAGGAACCTTTTGATTTCCTCCTTGATTTCATCTCGGACCCACTGGTTATTGAGCATGAGGCTGTTTAACTTCCAGGTGTTAAAGTGTTTCTTCTGAGTCCCTTTGGAGTTCACAAATAATTTCAGAGCCTTGTGGTCAGCGAAGGTAGTCTGCAAAATTTCTATCCTCTTGATCTTATGGAGGTATGTTTTATGTGCCAGCATGTAGTCTATCCTGGAGAATGTCCCATGTACATTGGAGAAGAATGTGTATCCAGGTTTCTGGGGATGGAGTGTCCTATATATATCCACTAGGCCTCTTTCTTCCATTTCTCTCCTCAGGTCTAGTATATTCTTGTTGGGTTTCAGTCTGGTTGACCTGTCCAGTGTTGACAAAGCCGTGTTAAGGTCCCCCACAATTATTGTGTTGTTGTTGATATTATTTTTCAGATTTGTCAACAGTTGTATTAAATATTTTGCTGGCCCCTCATTCGGTGCATATATGTTTAGGAGAGTGAATTCTTCCTGCTCTACGTACCCCTTGATTAATATAAAATGTCCGTCTTTGTCCGTTACAACCTTCCTGAGTATAAAGTTTGCATTATCTGATATTAGTATGGCCACTCCAGCTTTTTTATGGGTGTTGTTTGCTTGGATAATTTTTCTCCAGCCTTTTATTTTGAGTCTATGTTTGTTCTGACTATTCAGGTGCGTTTCTTGTAGGCAGCAGAAGGTTGGATTGAGTTTTTTGATCCATTTAGCCACTCTGTGTCTCTTAACTGGTGCATTTAGTCCATTGACGTTGAGAGAAAGAATTGTCCTGGGATTTAACGCCATCTTTATTTCAAAATTTGGTGTGTCTTTTGGGTAGTCTTGTCTTAGATTAGGTCTTTCAGTTTTTCTCTTAAGACTGGTTTTGTGTCTGTGAAGTTTCTGAGCTGTTTTTTGTCTGTGAAACCATGTATTCTTCCATCAAACCGGAAAGTGAGTTTTGCTGGGTATAGAATTCTGGGTGAAGCATTCATTTCATTCAGTCTTGTCACAATATCCCACCACTGCTTTCTGGCATTGAGCGTTTCTGGTGACAGGTCTGCTGTAAATCTCAGGGAAGCTTGCTTGAACATGATTTCCCCTTTTGATCTTGCTGTTTTCAGAATTCTGTCTCTATCTGTGGGATTTGTCATTGTGACTAGGATGTGTCTTGGGGTGGTTTTTCTGGGGTCTCTTTTGGTTGGTACTCTTCGGGCATGCAGGATTTGATCACATATATTCTTTAGCTCTGGAAGTTTCTCTTTAATGATGTTCTTGACCATTGATTCTTCCTGGAAATTTTCTTCCTGGGTCTCTGGGACTCCAATGATTCTTAAGTTGTTTCTGTTGATCTTATCATAGACTTCTATTTTCGTCTGTTCCCATTCTTTGACTAATTTTTCCATTGTCTGCTCATTTGCTTTAAGTTTTTTGTCCAATCTCTCTTGCTGTATGGAATTGTTATGTATCTCATCTTCCACAGCACCAAGTCTATTCTCAGCTTCTGCTACCCTGTCCCAGAGCTTATCCATTTTGTCATTCACTTCGTTTACTGACTTTTTCAGTCCTGTTAGTTGACATGTTATTTCAGTTTGGAGTTTTGTCATTTCTGCCTTCATATTTTCTTGGTTCTTATTAGTGTTCTGTTCAACTCGATCCATGGTTTCTTGGAGTCTGTTGAGCACCTTCCATATTGCTAGTCTAAAGTCCTTATCTGAGAGGTTGATTAGTTGTTCAGTCATTATCTGGTCCTCAGAATTGTCATCTTCATTCTCTATGTCTGATGCTGGCCTGCGTTGTTTCCCCATTGTCACACTTGTATTGTGGGTTTTTCTACGTGTTGTGGTGGTATTCATTGTCTATATGATGTAGGCAGCACACTCCTCTGGCTCCTCCCTTTCTGGATGGGCTGACTTGCCTCTAAGGGAGGGGAGTCCTCCGTGGATGAAGCCTCACACTGGGTCAAATCTTAGGCCCGAGCATGCAACAGAGAAGACAGTCCAGAGAGAAATGTTTGCTTCTGTGATATAGCGCCGTTCTTAGTGTGATTTTTCCTTCTTGTTGCAATGGAGTTCTTTCCTTAGAAAGAGTGCACGGCCGCGTAGCTTCGCTACGCGGCCGTGCTCATCTGAGCCTCTTTGTGCCCCACTCGCAAGAGTTTCACGCAAGAGGACAGTAGACAGACATAGACAGGTCACACTCACAGTCTTTCACAGTTGAGCCCCACTGGGCCGGTGTACTTTCGCGGATTTTCCCCGCCTGGTGTCACACACAGGGAGCCGGATTTTGCAAAGCTTAGCCGGTTTTTATGCTCTGAAGTCCCTCCCTGAAAATGGCGTCTGGGCGAGTGAGGTTTCTGGAGGCTCTTTTTGCCCCACTCGCAAGAGTTTCACGCAAGAGGACAGTAGACAAACATAGACAGGTCACACTCACAGTCTTTCACAGTTGAGCCCCACTGGGCCAGTGTACTTTCGCGGATTTTCACCGCCTGGTGTCACACACAGGGAGCCAGATTTTGCAAAGCTTAGCCGGTTTTTATGCTCTGAAGTCCCTCCCTGAAAATGGCGTCTGGGCGAGCGAGGTTTCTGGAGGCTCTTTTTTCGATTCAGATGTTAAATAAAAACATCTTTGGAAAACTCACTTTCTTCAAGAATCATTGTTACATACTAAAGGGCCTCCCAAAAGACCAGAAGCACATTTGTTCAGCTATGTTGTGAAGCTAAGCTTTGAAAATGCATTTATCAGTGAGATGTTAAGAGAAAAGGCTAGACTAAGAGAGTAAAAACAGCTTCATGAAGACAGCACTAGAAAGAAGTTGTCTACTGACTGACAGAAACTGGAAATCCTAGTTTAGTTATTTTTTAAAGATGGTAGTGCAGTCAGCTTAAAATATCGAATCACAGCACAGGAAGAGAGAAGAAGAAAAGCCTCTGCAACAAGATTCCACTCTGGTTATAGTAATTAGAAGTAGCTTCTCTGAGATAAAGGAGAGATTCAGAGTTACAGGTTTATGGTAACCTACGAACCAGTAGACTATATTCGATATTAGGTTAATAAGAACTACTACGTAGTATTTTTCAATTAACATTAATATAGTACACAGCTTTAGGTAGCTAGATTCACTCAGAAGCACGAGATTAACCTATCAATAAAAATTACCAACATCAGGAGGTTTAAGATACTTATTTCCTTCTATATTTAAAGAAATGAATAAAATTACCTTGTCTGGCTGCATTAAACATTGTCACACTTCTAGGATAATTTGTGTACAACTAATGAAGGCAAGACTATTTTCTGTTGCAAATGAAGCACAACAATTGAAAAGTCTCATCTAAATGTCAGAGTTTTACAAACAACAATATTCCTAAAATCTTATCAAATCAATGCTGTCTACGTTATAAAATCTCAATAACCACATTTTAATAAGATTGAGGTTAAAAATGAATAAACATAAGTTCCCACTTGTGGGTGGGGAGAGATTTTTACATCACAGTAGTAATAGACACTTAAATAGATGAAAGATGGGCCATAAAGATAGATATTATAGGGGTGGTCACTTGACTTGTATTTGGCAGATCTGATTAAATCCCTGGCAATGCATATGACCACTGCCAGGAATGATCCCTAAATATACATCCAGGAGTAAACCCTGGGCAGTGCCAGGCTTGACCCCAAAATGAAATAGAACAAACAAACCAAATGCATAAAAGACTATTAAGTAACTTGAAATATTTATAACATATATTGACATTTACATACTACAAAAACAAATATATACTACATTTTATAGTATATATATATTTTCCTGAGTAAATCTATTATTAATGGCATATATTGATAACATATCATATATAAATATAAATAATATATAATAATTTACATTTTGTACAATAGAGTAATACATGAAAATTATATTAATTAATATCTTGTATATTGCATTCATATAAATTTACTATGTATATTAAATACAATATGCATATTATGTATATTGCATATAAGTTTATTATGTAATATAATAAACTGAAAACGGGGAGATTTCAATATGCATTTGAACAATATCCTGGTTCATGCCATAGGAAAACTGAAATTTGTTCTTCTAGAGAGCATTTTGCTTTTTTTTAGATCTAGAGATCAACTATTTGTTAGGTTCAGCAAAACAAATGTATTAAAATAAAGAGAAGGTACATATCCAGAATCAATCAAGACAGAAAGATTCCAAAAGGCAAGAAGGAAATCTAGAGGACTCAATCAGAGGAAACCAAATGTAAGAAAGTAATTTCAGGCACAGTAGCAAACAGTAGAAGCCTATATACTAAGTAAATGCTACTAAGCAAAAAAAGCCTTCAGACACAATGATATGGCTTGGAAGCCGACAGTCTCTTCTACAATCCCTAGGTTCAGCTCCCATAGCATTGACTGGTGTATTTTGAAATATGATTATTTATTTATAACAGGTGTGAGTATGGGTGTAATTTCAAGAGGAGTTACCTTTTTTTTTTTTTTTTTTTTGGTTTTTGGGCCACAGTTTTTTTTTTTTGCTCAGTTTACTTCTGGCTCTGCACTCACAAATCGCTCCTGGCTTGGGGGACCATATGGGACAGACCATGGTCTGTCCTAGGCTAATGAGGGCAAGGCAGACACTTTACCACTTGTGCCACCACTCTGGCACAAGTATTTTACCAAAATACTTAGAATTTCTTTTTTTTTTTTTTTTTTTTTGGTTTTTGGGCCACACCCGTTTAATGCTCAGGGGTTACTCCTGGCTATACACTCAGAAGTCGCTCCTGGCTTGGGGGGACCATATGGGACGCCGGGGGATCGAACCGCGGTCCATCCTACGCTAGCGCTTGCAAGGCAGACACCTTACCTCTAGCGCCACCTTCCCGGCCCCAATACTTAGAATTTCTTGATCTGTTTTTCCAGGAATCAAGAGGGGAAAATTGCTCTACAGGTATTTTTTTGTTTGCTTGTTGTTTGATTTGCAGCCTGACAAAAATGCTAGGTTTAAAATAACACAACAGAAAATACTCTGTCTCTGTCTCTATCTCTGTCTCTGTCTCTGTCTCTCTCTATATATATATGTGTGTGTGTGTGTGTGTGTGTACCCAAAGTAAAAAGACAACATTTTCATCTAAGATATATAGCCTAAGATCTTTTAATATAACCATTTGGCCAATTTTTTCTTTATTCTGAAAATAAATAAAATTTACTTTATTAGAGACTTGCTTTATTACACTTGAGTCATGGCACATTGCTGAAAAGAACAATTGCTGAATACAATGCATACTAATCACAATAATTATTAGGAAAAAATCATCACTTTAATGACTAAGATTTTGAAACCACCTTTCACATTTTTAAATTGAAAAGTTTACTGTAGGAAGAATATTTTAAGCAAAATATAGTTTATAGCAGCTATTAAAAATCCCTGAGACTGAGTCCTCTTCTGTAAATCATTCTCATTTTCAGGGAAACAATAAATCTTAGTAAGTAAAGCATTTTAAAAATTAGGCTGCTTAATGATACAACTGTCTTATAACTTTATTTTTTTAACTAACAAATCCCCAGAGTATATGATGAGTATTACATAGAAAAAATTAAACAATTACCACCAGGCAATTTATGCTATGGGCTTGCATACTATTATTAATTTCTTATCATTCTCTCTACTATTTTCTGACTTTGCTAGCACTCCAAAACATCTAATTCTACTTTAAATTTTGCATTCACCAACATTTTATTATGTGTAAACTGTAAATGATCAAAAATGCAATGAAGAAAATAATGTGACATTAAACATGTTATAGAAATTTACTAATGCGGAAGTAAATTTGAAATGTTAAAATATGCAAATTTATGTAACATGGTGATTATGTCAAAAACTATTTCTCAAAGTCAACCTCAAAGTGAAATATTTCTGTAGGTCAACCTCAAAGTGAAATATTTTTGTGGATGTATAATTTTACATTTTATAAAACACTCATTAATCTTAAATTAACTAAGAATTATTTTTATGGAAAAACTATTAAAGTAATATGCATAAACACGAAATCCAATAACTAATTTTTTTTTTTTTTTTGGTTTTTGGGTCACACCCGGCAGTGCTCAGGGGTTACTCCTGGCTGTCTGCTCAGAAATAGCTCCTGGCAGGCACGGGGGACCATATGGGACACCGGGATTCCAATCAACCACCTTTGTTCCTGGATAGGCTGCTTGCAAGGCAAACGCCACTGTGCTATCTCTCCGGGCCCCCCAACAACTAATTAAAATTGAAGTTGAAGGGGAAGCAATCTGGTCAGTGCCCCATAACTTATGTTCAAATGGAAAAACTTTGAAATACAATAAACTTTAAACAAGCATTTATAAAACACAAATGACACATTTTTATATATCTGAGTTTGTAGCATTCTTTCAATTGTTTTAATCCCTTTGAAGACTATTCTAAAGTTCTAATTTGTGCTGCTTAAGAGTAGTTTTTATTCCATGGATAATAGTTGCTAACAACAAAGCATAAGCCTTTTGAATCTTCTCTATTCATGGTCCTGCAGGCAGTGCTTTAGAACCAATTCATCTTAGAGATGTCTGTGTAGACTGATCAGAGCTAAGCTTTCTCATGTATATTTCATAGGGTTCTATTACAATGGACTGTTATTTAGCATGATGGGCCCCTTCGATACAAGCACAACTGTACAACTTAATACTAAACCAAGATTTCTGAAATATTTTTGCAAATTTTTCTAGCATTACTTCTCACAATTTTTATATGCTATCAACTTTCTTGAAGTCTAATATATTTCTTCAAGTCAAGTGAACTTTTAAGTTCTATGTCCATCTTTTCAGAGTTCATAGTATCAAAACTCTTTCCAAGAATAAAGGCAAGATGTCTAGCTTCTTTGGTTTTATTCTAGGGATCACATTTTCTTTAGTGACTCCTCAATATTTAAGGTTTTATCTTCTAATCAATTTTATAATACTTCACATTAGAAGTTTAGTCCAGTATATTTTGTCCTCTGTCATTGGCAGAGTCAGAAATCTAAATATATAATTTTTAGTATTTTATAGATATGTAATATTGTATTAGCTAAATACTTTTTTTAAATACTTTTAAGAATAATACACTTATGTTCTATTTCTATAAATTTTATGTAGTCCAGGACCAGAGTGATAGCACAGCAGTGAGGCGTTTGACTTGCACACACCAACACAGGACAAACCTCGGTTCAAATCCCAGCATCCTATATGGTCTCCTGAACCTGCCAGGAGCAAATTCTGAGTGCAGAGCCAGGAGTAACAACTGAGCACTACTGGGTGTGACCAAAACAAAACAAAACAAAACAAAAATTATGTAGTCCTATGACAATTTTTATATTATAATAATATAAGTTTCACCCATTGAAATTTTATTTAAATTATAAAATCAGTTGATAAATATTTGCAAAAAGTATCCTAGCCAGTTATGAAGGGATAAATATCAAGAAAATAAAGAAATCAGTGTGGGGAGAGACTTTTTTGAAGGAAGGGAATTTGTTTCACACAGGCATGACAAACTTTCTAAAATGACGAAACACATTAACAGAATTACTAGGAATTCATTAAGGGAACTTCTGTATCTCATTTTATCCTTTAGTAAATTCTTTTTTTTTAATAAATCTTTATTTAAGCACCATGATTACAAGCATGTTTGTAGTTGGGTTTCAGTCATAAACAGAACACCCCCTTCACCAGTGCAACATTCCCACCACCAATGCCCCCCCTGATCCCCCACTTGACTCCACCACTGCAAGCTTCACCCTATTGAGAGAGCTACAGAACTATAAACAATGCCTAACAAGAAATGTGTACTATAAACCATTAAATTGGACCCTAAATAGTTCACGTTGAGAAATGAAATATTGATCAAATAAAGAATATAATATTTTTATCTATATGTTTTCAAGTGCTATTCTAAATAGGAATAATTGATGTTGCTTTTGAGTAGAACAAAATAATTCTTTGGTAAAAAGCTACCATTAAATTTAATTGTAAGCTTCATTTATTTAGTTTCTGTTTTTCCTTACCAGGCTGAGAGAAACAATTGTCTAATTAAGATCTTACTGAGAATAAAATATATGGAGCTGGAAAGATAGTACAGCAGATAAGGTGCTTGTCTTGCACATATTCGACTTAGGTTTAATCTGGGCATCCAATATGAATCAGACTATGATCAGGAGTTATTCCTGACTAAAGAGCCAGCAGGAAGCCTTGGGTGCCTCCACATGATTCACCCCAACCCCCAGAAAAATATAACAAGAAAACGGTCCTTTAAAAAGGACCGACTACCAATCCTTTTCAGGATCTTCCAGGAAATAAAACAAAGAGAAACATTCCAAAATAATTTCTAAGAAGCTATAATCACCATGATACCAAAAGCAGAGACACCACAAACAGAGAGAAAGAGGGAGAATCACGGGCTGATATCCTTGATGAAAACAGATGTAAAGATCTTTAAAAACAAATACTAGCAAATAGAATACAACAATGTATTCAAAAGATAACAAACCATAATCAAGTAGGCTTTATACTAAAATTAGTAGACAAAATATAAAATATCAACTTAAAAAAAGGAAAAATCATATAAAATCATATCAGTGGGTACAGAGAAATCATTTAATAAAATTCAGCACATGTTCATGATGAACACTCTCACTCAACAAGATGGGAATTGAAGGAACTTTTCTCAAATAGTCAAAACCATTTACCACAAGTCCACAGCAAACATTATACTCAATAGGAAAAAAACTAAAAGCCTTTCCTGTACTATAAGGCATAGACAAGGTTACCCACTCTCGCCATGTCTATTCAATATAATACTGGAAGTACATACCAAATAAATTAGGTAAGAAAATGATATTGAGAGCATCCAGATAGGAAAGAAAGAGAGTACGCTCTCACGATTTGTCAATGATATGATGCTATATTTAGAAAATCCTAAAGACTTTTCAGAAAAGCTTCTATAAGAAAATATTATATAGTAAAGTGGAAATGTAGATTTATCCAGCCTTTTTGAAAAACAAAACCTAGCAATTGAGCTCCCTTTTGACTCAGCAATACTGTTCCTTGGGAGCTAAAAACATGCAGGAAAAGCATCGCATTCCTGCATTTATCATGGCACTATTCACAATAACCAGAATCGGGAAACAACACTAGTGACTGAAATAGATAAATGGATAAAAGAAATTATATTGTAAAAAGTCATGAAATTTGCTTATACATGGATAGACATGATACCGTAATGAATCTAATGAATGAATCAAAGTGAGAGGGACAGAAATAGAATGATGACACTCATTTTGGAATATGAAAAATAATAATATGAGAATAAAATCCTGAGATAATGTAAATATAAAATCTAGGAAACTGGTCTGTGGTAGGAAACTTGCCCAAAAAAAAGTGGGTAGGAATACAGTTAGGACAGAGAAGGGACCACTATGATAGTTGGAAATGATCACTCTGGATGAGAACTTGGTGCTAAAAGGAAGCAACGTGCTCACTAACAGTATTGCAAACCAAGTACCTGAGAAGAAAAAGGGGGTTGAGAGACAGAAAAAAAAAGTGTCTGCCATAGAGGCAGGCTTGGATGAGGGAGAATGGGAGGAAATTGGGGACATTTGAGCAAGGAGTAAACACTGTTGCGATTGGTGTTAGAACATTTTATGAAACTCAACCACAACAAGTTTTTAACTATCTCATAGTGATTCAATAAAAAATGTTTCTAACAATCCAAGTGTCCATTGTAAGAAGCATGCATAAAGGAGAAGTGAAATATTTATATATGTGAGAGAATACTATTTGGTAATTATCTTTTGTCATAACATTGATAGAATTAGAATGAGTTATGCAAAGCAATTAAATTATTATACTATATTTATAATTGTCTAAGTTACTAAAAGTATTTAAAACATGTTTCTCTTAATAAAGCCAGAGAGGATAACTGCACTTTAGAGTTTAAAATTAAATTATTACACTTTGATTTTCAATATCTTTTGAAATTGTAAAATTTTAAAATAATTAGCAAAAATGTTTTTATTTCAGCTAGCAATTGGTTTTAAGGCCATCCTTACCACAGTAAAATATTGGTGTGAGCTGGCATGTATTTAATTGTATTGTTTAAAATGACTTTGCCATTTACTATTCATTCTGGAAATTCTACAAATGTCAAAGTAATTTGTCTTTTTCTACTACTTCTATTTATCCATCAAGACTAATCTTGTAGATGTATCTATAAGTCTATAGATGTATCTACTGTAATTCTTCTTAAAATATCTGTATGCCCTTACTATTTTATTAAAGAATTATAAGAACAGAAAGTAGTAGCTCTTTGATGACAATGATTTATATATCTGCTTCTAGTTTCCAAAAGCCTATTTATTACAGAAAGGAAAATTGATATTGTTTTATACAGGAATTCTCAACATCTATAATTTTCTGCTGATAAAAATGCTAGATGAGCTAACTTATTATTCAAATAAAATAAGCATATTATTTGCTTACATGTAAGTAAAAGTACACAAAATATATTTATTAAATGTTTTACAGCTTTGTAATACCTACTAAAATGAATATTATTCAAAGCATGAGAACGGGAGCCGGCCACAGTGGTAGCACACTAGAAGGGTGTTTTCCTTGCATGTGGCTGACCCAGGACGAACTCAGGCTTGATCCCCAGCATCCCATATGGTCCCCCAAGTCAGAAGCAATTTCTGAGCTCAGAGCCAGCAGTAACCCCTGAGTGCTGCCGGATGAGGCTCAAAAACAAAACAAAACAAAACAAAGGCCTGAGAATGGATTTTGACATTAAGATCTCAACAGTTACCAAGAATATTAAGAAATTTACAAACAAAATAAAAAGCAAAGGGAAAGTGGGACTGATGTGATATATACATATATGTGGTAGAAATTTACAGAAGTGATCCAACAAATGTTTCTCATTAAGGATCAAGGAAGAGAAAAAAATGAAGGGATCAGAATAAAGTTTATTTTGCAATGACCTTAGAATTGGAAATATCCTTAGAATATAAAAGAATGTATGCATTAAGTTTAAAAATACTAAATATAAAACTACACAACAACTATCTTCATAATGGTAGTGAGGGAAATAGAATGCCTATCTTGAAGATAGACAGGGAGGCCAGGGAGGAAGAAGGTGGGGGTATTGGTGAAGGGGGGGTGTACTTTTTATATGGCTGAAACCCAACTACAAACATGTTTGTAATCATAGTGCTTAAATAAATATATTAATTAAGCAAAAATAAAATAAACCTACTTCATGATAAAATATTTAATGAACAAATAAACAGCATAAATGGCATCAAGAAACTAAATAATTCTGTCATAAACATCAAGTATATATGGTACCAACTTAATAAGCAAATAAAGTTGTTACAAATGCTTTATAATATCATGTAACTAGTTTTCTTTTTTTGGGGGGGGTCACACCCGGCAGCACTCAGGGGTTATTCCTGGCTCTCTGCTCAGAAATCACCCCTGGCAGGCTCAAGGGACCATATGGGATGCTGGGATTCGAACCACAGTCCTTCTGCATGCAAGGCAAACGTCCTTCTGCTGTGCTATCTCTCCAGCCCCTGTAACTAGTTTTCAACATATAAAACTCCATCTGTCCATTTTTAAACACTATTAAGTAATAACAGCAGTCCAAATTTTATGATGCATAGTGTTTTATAATGAAACTATCAATTTTTTATTTGAAAATTATCTCAAACCTCACTTCGAAGTAACAACTTCCCTCTGTGCCAGTGTCATAGCTAAGAAATGTGTGTAAAAGAAAAAGGGGGTTAATATTGTAACATAAAGAGAATTAGCAATTACTGTGAGAGCTAAAAGAGAAATTATAAGCAACTTTTCTTCAATCACATTTTATTACTGAATGAAACACTCTACCAAATTCACCATAAAGAGAGCTTCTATAATATTTTTCAGAGGGTAAATGAAGACTTCATGGTGAATGATATTTTTATTTGAAGCTATTACCAGTCCCCATTTGTTCTAATCTTTCAAGAATAACAAAAATGATACTCATTATTAATTTTAACAATAAAAGGAGAATGTTAATACCTTGCTAACATTAATTATTGGTATGAAGTAGCTCATGTAAGTACATTCTTCTGCTTCTTCATAATTTAAACCATGGGGTCTTTGGTCCCTGAATCCTGAATCCCAGAACATTTAAGAGATTATACCTTTTATTTTGAGTGTTTCTATTTAAGGGAAAATCAAGAATTTGACACTATAACTGGTTTTCTCATTCAATTTGATGAGGGACAGGAATATGGGGAAGTTAATGAAAGTTTTTGGTTTTTGGGCCACACTGTTTGACGCTCAGGGGTTACTCCTGGCTATGCGCTCAGAAATCGCCCCTGGCTTGGGGGGACCATATGGGAAGCCAGGGGATCGAACCGTGGTCCGTCCTACACTAGCGCTTGCAAGGCAGACACCTTACCTCTAGCGCCACCTTCCCAGCCTCAATGAAAGTTCTCTTATATGAAATGCCAGTACTCTACTGCTGAACTACATTTCCAGTTCCTAAAACAGTTATTTTAATAAACATATAAAAATAAAGACATTATTGAAGATATGTAAATAACATGTTCAAAAAAGAACAAACTATTTCACCAATCTTCGTGTAAAAGGAAATTCATGAATATAAGTTAAAATAAAAATAATATTCAATAAATATTCCATAAGGGTAACTGCCTCACACAAATGACATCAATATTTGTATCCATGCCATTGTGATCAAAGAATACAAGAAAAATACTTATGGTCTGCCTTCTCCAATGAACCCCCACAAACTAAGACCTTAGAGCTGAATTATCTAACCAGATAGCAACTAGCCACATGTTGTTACTGAGATCACTCATGAAGAGGTCAGAGAACTATATAAATGTCAGGGATTGAATCCAGGTTTAAACTAGATAACTGAATTGTCACTGTTCTTAGATTTAATTATTCTTAATTTTACAACTGATATTCAATTTACTAACCTAATATCATGTGGCAATGTTAATAATCACGTATCCAAATCTACTTTGCAACTGTAAAATTTAAAATCATAAATATCTACCTATTCATTATTCTCAAGGAAAATCTGTGTCTAATTGGTTTATTTTCTGTAAGGGTAAAATGCCAATTTAAATGACTTAGTGCCTAAAAAATAATATAAAGTTTTCATCAATAATTTTATCAGCCTAATCAAATGATAACATAAAAATATACATTATTTTAACTTATTTTTCTCTGAATTTTAATTTAATTTTGGGGGTGTTTTTGGCACAGCCACTGGTGTTTGGTAGATATTCCTGACTTAGTGCTCATTGCTTATTCTGAGCAGTGCTTGAGGAATCAAGCTATGCTAAGAACCATGTCAGATCAGCAACATGCAAAATCCAGAGACTTTATTCTTGCAGTAGCTTTCTAGCCCTCTAACTACTTTTCATAAATAGGCCCCATTCCTGGGAAAGTTCTTACCAGAACAGGCTGGAAGTACTTGTGTTCAACAGCCTCTACAACACTTGATGTTTGACCTTTACTCAGCAGTGCCACAGGGCAATACACAATGATGTTCAGGAGCCGCCAGAGCTCCACCCACTGGTAGTACTGAAAACCATGAGGTTCTAGGAACTAAAATCAAAGCAATGTGCTTGTCAGGCTTATGTTCGACCACTCTCTTCTCACATCTGTTTTTACTTCTTTTTAAAGGTAGGCAAAGGGGAGAAGGGTTAAAAATTGGGCTAGACATTGGAGGTGCTCATGGCTTACTCCTAAGTGATCACCCATTGAAAGGATCAGGGAACTATTTAAGTGTCAGAGATTGAAGGCAGGTTGGCTATAAGCAAGGTAAGTGTCCTACCCTCTGTATTAATGCCCAACTTCTTTATTTTATTTTATTATTTTATTTTATTTTATTTTATTTTATTGAAACCATTGTGATTTGTAAAGTCCTTCATAGTTTGATTTTAGACATACAACGAGTTGGCCAATGGACCACCAGTGTTAACCTCCTTCCACCAATATTTCCATAGTGTATCCTATACCACCATCCTTTAACTCCTGGCCTGCCAGTATGACAGGCCCATTTTAAATTTAGATTGTTATAGTTTGGGTTTTTTGATTCTATTGTTATTGACTTTGGCTTGGATATTTAGTTCTGTTCATTTTATCTTCACCAATGCACTTGAGACCACATAGCCTTGAGACCACTTGAGGCCACTCCCTTTAATTTTTCCTTATTAATTTTATAAAAAAATGGATAGATATGAGGTAAAACAGAGTGTTCCAATGTTCTATGAAAAAGGCCCCATCTAAAAGATAAAAATAAACGTGGCAGTTTTTTTTTTTCATAAGCGCAGAAAAGTTGGGGAAAATAGAAAGCCTAAAAACAGAGTGTCCTTACCCATCAAGCATTCTGCCATAAGACCAACTATAGGCTCCGAACATACTTAGCTGTCTTCACTCATGGTCCCAGAACATTTTCTTCTCAATCACAGTTGATGCAGTCAGGCTACAGTAAGTAGAGATCTTGTTTTTTGTCCAGAGTTGAAGTCAGGGTACCACGAAGCATCTTCTAGTTTCATCTCACCATTAAGTGGTGAGGCAGGGAAACCCACTCTGAAAGCAAGTTGTTGCTGTTCTCAAGTCATCAGGGTATCATATGAACCCACCTTAAAGCAAGCTGACATCAGGGTAGCATTTGGGCCTTTCCTGCCAACATTCTTTTAACTTTTTTAATGTGATAAGAATATTTTTATTACATAAACATGATTCAATTCATATTTCCACTGAACAGTGCTGATATAAACAATATATTTCCACTCTACAAAAAAACAAAAAACATACATGTTCCTCAAACACTAGAAAAAAATAATTCTGTGCTTTAAATTTTAATGATGAGAAAAGAAAGAAAAAAGAAAACAATAAGAAACTTCTTCACTCAGCCCTTGGAAAAATGAATTCAAACTTCCTAGATATATTAAAAATATAGAAACTGTAATTTAGATGAAAGTCATCCCAAATTGTTTGTGTATTCAAAAGCTGGCAAAGTAAACACAGTTGTCTCTAGAGGAATCTTCATACATAAAATTTTAAGAACAATAAGTTTAAATTTTTTTTATTTTTTATAATAATTTTTATTTTGAACAAAGTGGATTACATATCATTCACCATAGTATTTTAAGTACATATTGATATTGAATCAGGGGAATTCCCTGCCACCAAAGTTGTCCTCCCACCATGCATGTAAAGCAAGCTCTTGTTGACAAAAATATTTTAGGTACATATTAACTTAATATCATGGGGATTTCCATGACCAAATTGTTCTCCCTACACCTCCATTCCCATCCTACCTCCCATATCTTCCTCCCTCACCCCGGAGGCTGCAAGAGAATGTGGTCTCCTCTGTGCCTAACTTGCTACTATTTGGTCTTGATGGCTCCCTTATTTCCTCCTGTAACTGGGAGTCGGGACTAGATAGATAAAGTTACATGGCTTTGTTTAAAGAAGAGAAAAGTAATACCCTGGGGTAAAAATCAAATACGCCGAAAATGGGTGGAGTCCTTCTAGAGGCTCTCATCATTGGTTTGAGAGACAAAGGGGTAAAAAGTGAATCACTACAACAGTACAAAAGGAAGTGTCAAATAAAATAAAATATCCAGTGACCACTCCAACAATAAAGGTAAGCACCACATAAAGTCATGATCTTGAGATAAAAACATGGCAGAGCACATAAAGAAAAGAAAAAAAGAAAAGAAATATATAAATATAAATGGAGACAACAACTTCAATAACCACTCCAAAACAAAGAAATCAACAAAAACTAGATAGATGAATTAAAAAAAAAAAGAAAAATTGTTTTGTGCTTTATTTTTCCGTCTGCACAGTCACAGTAAATATTGGGGTCATTCGAAAAAGAATTTTCTTAGCCTAATAGATACAGGGTTTTTCCACGTTTAGAGTATATTGTCATGGGATTAACTATAGACTCCGTACAGGTCAAGAACATCATTAAAAAGAAACTTCCAGAGCTAAAGAATATATGTGATCAAATCCTGCATGCTCGAAGAGTACCAACCAAAAGAGATCCCAGAAAAACCACCCAAGACACATCCTAGTCACAATGACAAATTCCACAGATAGAGACAGAATTCTGAAAACAGCTAAAACAGCAAGATCAAAAGGGGAAATTAAGTTCAAGCAAGCATCCTTGAGATTTTCAGCAGACCTATCACCAGAAACACTCAATGCCAGAAAGCAGTGGTGGGATATTGTGACAAGACTGAATGAAATGAATGCTTCACCTAGAATACTGTACCCAGCAAAACTCACTTTCTGGTTTGAGGGAAGAATACATGGTTTCACAGACAAAAAACAGCTCAGAAACTTTACAGACTCAAAACCAGTCTTAAGAGAAAAACTGAAAGACCTAATTTAAGACAAGACTAACCAAAAGACACACCAAACTTTGATATAAAGATGGCATTAAATCTCAGGACAATTCTTTCTCTCAACATCAATGGACTAAATGCACCAGTCAAGAGAAACAGAGTGGCTAAATGGAGCAAAAAACTCAATCCAACCTTCTGCTGCCTACAAGAAACACACCTGAATAGTCAGAACAAACATAGACTCAAAATAAAAGGCTGCAAAAAATTATCCAAGCAAACAACACCCATAAAAAAGCTGGAGTGGCCATACTAATATCAGATAATGCAAACTTTATACACAGGAAGGTTGTAAGGGACAAAGATGGACATTTTATATTAATCAAGGGGTATGTAGAGAAGGAAGAAATAACTCTCCTAAACATATCTGCACCGAATGAGGGGCCAGCAAAATATTTAATACAACTATTGACAAATCTGAAAAATAATATCAATAACAACACAATACTTGTGAGGAACCTCAACACGGCTTTGTCAACACTGGATAGGTCAACCAGACTGAAACCCAACAAGAATATACTAGACCTGAGGAGAGAAATGGAAGAAAGAGGCCTAGTGGATATATATAGGACACTCCATCCCCAGAAACCTGGATACACATTCTTCTCCAATGTACATGGGACATTCTCCAGAATAGACTACATGCTGGCACATAAAACATACCGCCATAACATCAAGAGGATAGAAATTTTGCAGACTACCTTCGCTGGCCACAAGGCTCTGAAATTAATTGTGAATTCCAAAGGGACCCTAAGAAAAATTTTGACACCTGGAAGTTAAACAGCCTCATGCTCAATAACCAGTGGGTCCAAGATGAAATCAAGGAGGAAATCAAAAGGTTCCTGGAAACAAATGACAATAAAGACACAAACTATCAGAACTTATGGGACACAGCAAAATCAGTACTGAGAGGAAAATTTATAGCTTTTAAATGCACACATCAGGAAGGAAGAAGGAGCTTACCTGAGTAGCTTAATGACACAGCTAATAGAACTAGAAAATGCTCAACAAAAGGACCCAAAAATAAGAAGACAGAAGGAAATAACAAAGCTGAGAGCAGAAATCATCGAAGTGGAAACCCAAAAAACAATCTGAAAGATCAACGAAAGCAAAAGTTGGTTCTTTAAAAAATAAACAAGATATATAGACCACTGGCAAAACTAACAAAGAAAGAGAGAGAGAGAGAAACGTGATAACTTGTATTAGGAATGAAAAAGGAGAGATCACTACTGATATGACAGAGATTCAAAGGGTAATCAGAAACTACTTTGAGAAACTCTACGCCACTAAAAATGAGAACCTGGAAGAAATGGATAATTTCTTGGACTCTTATAATCTTCCATGGTTGAAGGAAGAGGATGTAGCATATCTAAACACCCCCATCACCATTGATAAAATTAAAACTGTAATCAAATGTCTGCCCAAAAACAAAAGCCCAGGCCCAGATGGATTCACTAATGAATTCTTTCAAACTTTCCAAGAGGAACTACTACCAATCCTGGCAAGACTCTTTCATGAAACTGAACAAACGGAAATACTTCCAAATAGCTTTTATGAAGCCAACATTACCTTGATACCTAAACCAGACAGAGATGCTACCCAAAAAGAAAATTACAGACCAATATTGCTGATAAATGCAGATGCAATGATCCTCAACAAAATCCTGGCAAATAGGATTCAATGCCTCATTAAGAAGATCATCCACTATGATCAAGTAGGTTTCATCCCAGGAATGCAAGGATGGTTTAACATCCGTAAATCTATCAACATAATACACAACATCAATAACAAGAAAAATAAAAACCACATGATCATATCGATAAATGCAGAGAAAGCATTTGATAAGTTCCAAAACCCATTCTTGATCAAAACTCTCAGCAAGATGGGAATGGAAGGAACATTGCTCAATATACTTAAGGCCATCTACCACAAGCCAGTTGCAAATATTATCCTCAATGGAGAAAAACTAAAAGCCTTCCCTCTAAATTCTGGCACAAGACAAGGCTGTCCTCTCTCACCACTCCTATTCAACATAGCACTGGAACTACTTGCTATAGCGATTAGTCAAGAAAAAGATATCAAGGGAATCCAGATAGGAAAGGAAGAGTCAAGCTCTCACTGTTTGCAGATGACATGATACTCTACTTAGAAAACCCTAAAGACTCTACCAAAAAGCTTCTAGGAACAATAGACTCATATAGCAAGGTGGCAGGCTACAAAATTAACACACAAAAATCAATGGCCTTTCTATACACCAATAGTAATTAGGATGAAATGGACATTAAGACAACAATCCCATTCACAATAGTGCCACACAAACTCAAATATCTTGGAATCAACTTGACTAAAAATATGAAGGACCTATACAAAGAAAACTATAAAATTCTGCTCCAAGAAATAAGAGAGGACACACGGAAATGGAAACGCATACCCTGCTCATGGATTGGCAGGATTAACATCATCAAAATGGCAATACTCCCCAAGGCATTATATAGATTTAATGCTATCCCTCTAAAAATACCCATGACATTCTTCAAAGAAGTGGATCAGGTACTTTTGAAATTTGTTTGGAACAATAAACACCCTAGAATAGCTAATGCAATCACTGGGGAAAAGAATATGGGAGGAATTACTTTCCCCAACTTTAAACTGTACTACAAAGCAATAGTTATCAAAACAGCATGGTATTGGAATAAGGACAGGCCCTCAGATCAGTGGAATAGGCTTGAATACTCAGAAAATGTTCCCCAGACATACAATCACATAATTTTTTTATAAAGGAGCAGGAAATCCTAAATGGAGCAGGGAAAGCCTCTTCAACAAGTGATGTTGGCACAACTGGATAGCCACTTGCAAAAAATTGAACTTAGACCGCCAGCTAACATCATGTATGAACGTAAAATCCAAATGGATTAAAGACCTCCATATCAGACCCAAAACCATAAGATATATAGAACAACACATAGGCAAAACACTCCAGGACATTACAGGCATATTCAAGAAGGAAACTGCACTCTCCAAGCAAGTGAAAGGAGAGATTAACAGATGGGAATATATTAAGCTGAGAAGCTTCTGCACCTCAAAGGAAATAGTGCTCAGAATACAAGAGCCACCCACTGAGTGGGGAAACTATTCACCCAATACCCATCAGATAAGGTGCTAATCTCCAAAATTTACAAGGCACTGACAGAACTATACAAGAAAAAAACATCTAATCCCATCAAAAAATGGGGAGAAGAAATGAACAGACACTTTGACAAAGAAGAAATACAAATGGCCAAAAGACACATGAAAAAATGCTCCACATCACTAATCATCAGGGAGATGCAAATCAAAACAATGATGAGATACCACCTCACACCACAGAGAATGGCACACATCACAAAGAATGAGAATAAACAGTGTTGGCGGGGATGTGGAGAGAAAGGAACTCTTATCCACTGCTGGTGGGAATGCCGTCTAGTTCAACCTTTATGGAAAGTGATATGGAGATTCCTCCAAAAACTGGAAATTGAGCTCCAATACGATCCAGCTATACCACTCCTAGGAACACAAAAATACAGTACAAAAACCCCTTCCTTCCACCTATATTCATTGCAGCACTATTTACCATAGCAAGACTTTGGAAACAACCAAGATGCCCTTCAACAGACGAATGGCTAAAGAAACTGTGGTACATATACACAATGGAATATTATGCAGCTGTCAGGAGAGATGAAGTCATGAAATTTTCCTATACATGGATGTACATAGAATCTATTATGCTGAGTGAAATAAGTCAGAGAGAGAGAGAAAAACACAGAATGGTCTCACTCATCTATGGGTTTTAAGAAAAATGAAAGACATTCTTGCAATAACAATTTTCAGACACAAAAGAGAAAAGAGCTAGAAGTTCCAGCTCACCTCAGGAAGCTCACCACAAAGTGTGATGGGTTTAGTTAGAGAAAAAACTACATTTTGAACTGTCCTAATAATGAGAATGTATGAGGGAAATGGAGAGCCTGTTTAGAGTACAGGCGGGGGTCGAGTGGGGAGGAGGGAGACTTGGGACATTGGTGATGGGAATGTTGCACTGGTGATGGGTGGTGTTCTTTACATGACTGAAACCCAAACACAATCATGCATGTAATCAAGGTGTTTAATTAAAAATAAATAAATAAATATCCAATTAAAAACTCCCAATTGTCTCCTATTCTTTAAAAAAAGAGCAGAAGCCAAACCAATCCCATCAGTTTTACCATAATAAATAAGTCTAATATGTGTAAAATATTATTTAAAATGCAAAGTATAAAAAAATTCAAACATAAATGCTAAGAGATAGCACCAGAGTTATGGTAATTTCCTTGAATTTTAGCAACTCCAATTCAATCCCCAGCATTATATGTGGTTCTCTAAACAACATCAGGGTGGATTTCTGTATACAGAGCCAGAATTAAGCCCTGAGCACAACTGAGTATGGTATCAAAATAATAATTTTATATTACAACATAAAAACAACATAAAAGAAATTTTAAGAATAAAATCATTGATGATAACATAAAATATTTAAAATTTAAGATCATTTATCTTGTAACCAGCTAACACAGGTTTGATTCCTGGCACTCTATTGCGTCCCCCTAGACCTGTCAGGAGTGAAACCTGAGCACAGAACCAGTAGTAAACCCTGTAAACTGCTGGGCATTGACTCTCTAAAATAAATAAGTAAATTAATTAATTAATAACCAACTAGAGGGTAGGGTGTTAGCACTTGGATTAGGGTACATAGAGCCTCAGGTTGAATCTTAGTAAGTGCAACCCAGGAAGCCACTGCACACCATGGTGGTAGCCCTGGTGAATATGGGAACTTCCTAGCATTGTCCTGGCTTCTACCACTAACCCACTGCCCTCGTTACCTGAACTGGGTCAAGCAAACCCAAGCAACCAAGCCCGCATTTAGAGACCTCAAGGCCCCAAACAGGTTGTGCAAGCCCCGCAAGAGTAACAGGTGCCTGCGTGGGGAATCGAGCTATAGGAATGAGAAAGTGACCCTGGACTAGATCCCTTGTCAAGTCCCACCCAAAGCAAAATAGCCCCCACGCCTGTTAACCACATCCTGATCCCTTAAGGGAACTGCCTCAGCACATTCCAATACATCGCCTGAAAAACAGCACCAGGTTGTATTGTGACCCAGCCCCCCTCCCAACCCTGCTCTTTCAAGCACCAAGCTTTTTCTGTATGGGCACAGACCATATAAATATGCACACTTTCTGCAAATAAAATTGAGCTGTAACACGAAACTGATCCCTGAGGATTTCTCGTGTGTCTGCACCTTGTCCTCTGCTCTTCACTCCATGTGGCCTTTCGATGACCACCACCAGTCGGCTACTGTACCTAGGATTTTTCACAGCTAACTATCTTTACATTTCATTCACGCCTATGGAGCCTGTCAAAGAGCTATTATCCAACTGCATTATGAGAACAAATGATCCAGATAACATAAGAAATGAGATTATAAACCTGCAAAAAATAATAAAAGCATAATTGTGTATACAGTAAAAAGTTATATATACACTTACATTTATAACAGAAAACATGAAAAATGAATAATTCTTTGCAGTCTATAATAAAGTTGACTAATACTGTACTAACAAAAATGAAAACAGTAAAAAATTAGTTATAGAAACACCACACAATTATAAATACAACTGATTAAATAATAAATATATAAATAATATATGTAAATAACAAAACATAAATAATGTAAATGATAAATAAAAACAGCATGGGTACATTTTATTTAAAATTAAGTAAAATGGAAATGTCCTAGAAAATTTTACTTTTCTGAAATTTAATCAAAAGTATAAATTCCCTGATAATGCGTAAATATTTACAATATTGATTTAAAATTATAATTCTCTAGACCATTTTAATGGTGAACATAAAATTAAATCCCAATGACTATATTTATAAGAATTATGAAAATATAGAAAAAGTTAACAGTCTCCAAGATATTTTAAGAAACAAGTGAGACCTTGAAGCTATGCCTAATAAGGAGAGGAAGAAAAGAAAGTTAAAGTGAAAGATCACTCAAAACTACTAATTCAAGAAATCTATAATTATAAAAAACTAACTTTTTAATGAATGAAAATGACACGGTATTGTGATTGATTAAGAGTTTCTCAGGTTTCTAAAATTAGTTTAACATTAAATATTTCACTGATGTGATTTTCAAAGCTAAAAATAATTTGTTCATAGATGCAAAGAAATTCAACACTGCAAAAGTAAAAGCTTTCTTTGATAAAGAATAGCATGCAACATATTATTGAACAACTAATACTTGTCCTAGACATCAAAAATCATAGATGATGACTTGTTTAACACTTAATTCTAGCATTCCCTTCAATACATTAAGATAAAACATTGGAAAAAGTTTTAAGGATCACTAAAGAGTCTTAATAAGAATTAGAAGGGTAAAATATAATTTTCAATATGATGCTATAGCCGATACATCATCCCTAATATTTACCAATAAACTGAGACTAATCAATTATAGAACATAAGTATAATCAACATCAATGTGCAAAATAAGTTTAGTATATCAGTAAAACTCAAGTAGAACAATATAATCAAAAATAAATATCTGAGGGAAAAGAAATGCAGATATATTAGTCAAAGAGCACATCAGTCTGTAATAGAAGGGAATTAAGTCCTTGAATTACGTCTACAGCATAGTGTCCAAAATTATCAATAACATAGGTTTTAGTTGGAATATTTGCTAAGTGGATAAGAATTCTTTTGTCCTTACCATATTGTGATTTAATTTGTACTCCTTATTTTCTGGTTTATACCTTTTCCAAAATTATCAAATTTTATACACTAAATATATGCAACTTTCTCTGAATCCATCATACTACAATAAAATGGCTTTTAAAAATAAATAAAAATAATTGTGGGACTTCATTTTCAGTAGTTAGCTAACACTCTTATATTTGTTTTACTTTCACTTTGGGGGCTAACCAGGGCTCAGGGATCACTTGTGGCAGGGTTCAGGAAACCATATGAAATGCCAGGGATTGAAACTGGTTAGCCCCTACCTGCTGCACTCTACTTGCTGCACTGTCTCTTCAGTCCCAGTGAACTCTTTCAGTAATTCTTGCCAACTCTAAAATTTTAGGGCAGGCTGAAGAGAATGTACATGAAATCTATTATGCTGAGTGAAATAAGTCAGAGAGAGAGAGAAAGATGCAGAATGGTCTCAGTCATCTATGGGTTTTAAGAAAAATGAAAGACATTCTTGCAATCATTTTCAGAGACACAAGAGAGGAGAGCTGGAAAATGCAGCTCAATACATGAAGCTCACCACATAGAGTGATGAGTGCTGTTAGAGAAATAACTACATTGAGAACTATCCTAACAGTGTGAATAAATGAGGGAATTAGAAAGCCTGTCTTGAGTACAGGTTTGGGTGGGGTGGAGTGGTGTGAGGGATATTTGGGACATTGGTGGTGGGAATGCTGCACTGGTGAAGGGGGTGTTTTTTAAATGACTGAAATCATACAACTGCTATCATATTTGTAGTCATGGTGTTTAAATAAAGATAAAATTTAAAAATAAAGATAAAAGATACTTAATGTATTGAAATAAAAGATAAAAAAATAAAAATAATTTTGGAACTTCATTTTCAGTAGTTAGCTAACATTTATATAGAAGGATTTCTGAAGGGAGTGGAGGGATAATATATAAGAGGGGCTGTATACATTTTAGGCATGGCTTGTTTACATTTTAAGTTTGACAACCAGAGAGGAGTCCACTGTCTACAACTCATGCCCACATAAAAACAGATATTAGTGTTTTATTCTTTGGTTGTTGTTGGAGACCTGACTCTCATATGCTGAGTCTGAGCTCTTAACATATAATTGAGTTAGGAAAAGATAAATAATTGGCTAAGATACGACTTGGGAGAAAAAGAAGGGGAAAACAAAAGACAAGAGAGAAGAGAAAAAAGTAATAAGTAAAAACGGTAAAAAAAAATAAACAAGTTAAAGAGGATAGGGCCAGTGCATAGATATTGGAGGGTTTTCCACTTTCAAGGATCTTCATCACTGATAGGGGTGGTCTTTGCTAAATAAAGGATTCAGGATTATATAGTGGCTGGAGCTTTTTTAGGGTAAGTTTAGTTTTCATATCTAGAATACTGAGCAATGTGGTAGTGAGGACTATAGGATGTGAATACCCTATGTAGTATTGTCCACTGAATTTAATTATCGAGGTATCTTTCCTAAGGAGCAACTGATAGCAAGAGTTTTTTTTTAACATAGATTGAATTGATAAAAAAGAATAAATAAGAGAGGGAAAAAACAAGTAGAAGGAAGAAAAGAGAGAGAAAAATGAAAAAAAAAAATAAAAGGAAGTAGTGATTTGCAAAAATGTATTCAATGAGTGGCACCTGTAACATGAGTCTGTGGTTTGCCATTGATTGTTCCAGGGATCTGGATGATCAGATGCTTTGGGTCCTAATGGAAGACATAAACAAAAAGAAGTGGGTAAATTAGAGTATTTTATCAAGATATTGACATAATGAGCACTGTAAATGGTATCCAGTATGACTGAACGCCGAGGTTTAAAATTAGGGTGTCCACCCTTTGTTTCCCAAGGCCCTCTGTGGACAAAGAAGCTAAAGGGTTATTTTATACTTGGTAAAAGTAAGGCATTAAAGCATATTATTAGTAACACTGCAGTGGGAGTCCAGACTTCCAATCATATTCTGCACCTAGTTCTGTGGATTAGGACTTTATTACAGAGCATTGTAGTTAGAGATTAATTGCATACCTGTTCACTCTGAGCTCTTGTTTCCATCGTTGTTTGTTTCTTTAGGCCAGAATGGGTATTTGTGTCTTTATGTTGCCCCCCTTCCACTTAATTTGAATGCTTTTCCTCATTATATGCTGGCACCTATGGTGTTTACAGATTTTACACTTTTGACCCTTGTATTTGTTCATGAATTACTATATGTGAATGTGGTATATATTTTAAATACCTCAAAAAAGTGTTATTATTTTTTATCTTTCTTCTTCTGGCTTACTTTGTTTAACATAATATTTTCAAGATTCATTCATGTTGCTGCAAAATCCATGTTTGTATCATTTCTTACTGTCATGCTATATTCCATTGTGTATAAATACCACATCTTTATGATCCATTTATCTGTTGTTAGGCATTGAGGTTGGATCCAAATCTTGGCTATTGTGCTGAGTGCTGCAATAAAAAGTGGAGTGCATAAATATTTTGGGATGAATATTCTTCCGTGTTGGGCTAGATACCCAGCAGTGTGATTGCTGGATCATATTGTACCTCAATTCTGAGTTTACTAAGCACCCTGCATACTGTTTTCCATAAGGGTTGGACCAGGCAACATTCCCACCAGCAGTGGATGAGAGTTCCTTTCTTACCACATCCCTGCCAACAGAGATTGAACCCGTTATTTTTGATGTGTGCCATCCTCACTGGTGGTACTTCATTGTTGTCTTGATTTGGATTTTGTAATGAGTGATGGTGAATATGTTTTCATGGATCTCTTGGCCATCTGTTGGTCTTCCTTGGAAAAGTGTCTACTCATTTCTTCTCCCCATTTTTCTATGGTTTTATTAGGTATGTGGGGCTTACCTTCTGAGTGCTTTGTGTATCCTAGATATCAACCTTTTATCTGATGTGTCGAGTGTGAAATTTTTTCCATTTATTTAGCTGTCTATAAGTTTCAGCCAGTGTTTCTTTTGCCATACAGATGTTCTTTAGTTAGATGAAGTCTCATTTATTTAAGTTTGATGCTATTGCTCTTGCCACTGGCATTCCATCATCAAAGACATTTTTGAGGTATAAGTCTTGTAGTGTTCTGCCTATTTTTCCCTCAAAGAACTTTATAGATTTGGGTATGATTTCCTGGTCTTTAATCCTTTTTGAGTTGATTTTTTTGTAGGATGTGACATAAGGATAAATCTTTAGTTTTTACAGGTGGTTATCCAGTTGTTCCAACACCATTTGTTGAAGAGACTGTCTTGTTCTAGTTCTGGTTCTTGGAACCTCTGTCAAATACCAATTGATCATTTATTTTGGCGTCTATCTCTAGATATTTTGTTTTAACCCACTGGTCCGATACTTGGTCTTTGTTCCAGTACCATGCTGTTTTGATGATTATGGAGTTTATAATAAAGCTTCAGATTAGGTAAGGAAATGCCACCCAGGTTCTTGTTTGTTTTTTTAGTATGGATTTGGCTAACCTAGATCTTTTTGGTTCCAGATAAACTTTATAACTGATTGTTTTAGTTCCTTAAAAATAATGTCTGAATTTGGATAGGTATATGTCTGAATTTGGATAGGTATTGCATTGAGTCTTTATGTAATTTAGGTAAGATAGACATCTTGTGAGAGCATGAAAACTGGCTAAGCTTTGCAAAAGCCGGCTCCCTGTGTGTGACACCAGGCGGGGAAAATCCGTGAAAGTACACCGGCCCAGTGGGGCCCAACTGTGAAAAACTGTGAGTGTGACCTGTCTATGTCTGTCTACTGTCCTCTTGCGTGAAACTCTTATGAGTGGGGCAAAAAGAGGCTCCAGCAGAGCATGGACGCTCCGCTTCGCTACACGGCCGTGCACTCTTTCCAAGGAAAGAACACCATTGCAAGAAGAAGGAAAAATTACACTAAGAACAGTGCTATATCACAGAAGCAAACATTTCTCTCTGGACTGTCTTCTCTGTTGCATGCTCGGGCCAAAGATTTGACCCAGTGTGAGGCTTCATCCATGGAGGACTCCCCTCCCTTAGAGGCAAGTCAGCCCATCCAGAAAGGGAGGAGCCAGAGGAGTGTGCTGCCTACATCATATAGACAATGAATACCACCACAACACGTAGAAAAACCCACAATACAAGTGTGACAATGGGGAAATAACACAGGCCAGCATCAGACATAGAGAATGAAGATGACAATTCTGAGGACCAGATAATGACCAACCAACTAATCAACCTCTCAGATAAGGACTTTAAACTAGCAAAATGGAAGATGCTCAACGGACTCCAAGAAACCATGGATCGAGTTGAACAGAACACTAATAAGAAACAAGAAAATATGAAGACAGAAATCACAAAACACCAAACTGAAATAACATGTCAACTAACAGGACTGAAAAAGTCAGTAAACGAAGTGAATGACAAAATAAATAAGCTCTGGGACAGGGTAGCAGAAGCTGAGAATAGACTTGGTGCTGTGGAAGATGAGATACATAACAATTCCATACAGCAGGAGAGATTGGACAAAAAACTTAAAGCAAATGAGCAGACAATGGAAAAATTAGTCAAAGAATGGGAACAGATGAAAATAGAAGTCTATGATAAGATCAACAGAAACAACTTAAGAATCATTGGAGTCCCAGAGACCCAGGAAGAAAATTTCCAGGAAGAATCAACGGTCAAGAACATCATTAAAGAGAAACTTCCAGAGCTAAAGAATATATGTGATCAAATCCTGCATGCCTGAAGAGTACCAACCAAAAGAGAACCCAGAAAAACCACCCCAAGACACATCCTAGTCACAATGACAAATCCCACAGATAGAGACAGAATTCTGAAAACAGCAAGATCAAAAGGGGAAATCATGTTCAAGCAAGCTTCCTTGAGATTTACAGCAGACCTCTCACCAGAAACACTCAATGCCAGAAAGCAGTGGTGGGATATTGTGGCAAGACTGAATGAAATGAATGCTTCACCCAGAATACTATACCCAGCAAAACTCACTTTCCGGTTTGACGGAAGAATACATGGCTTCACAGACAAAAAACAGCTCAGAAACTTCACAGACACAAAACCAGTCTTAAGAGAAAAACTGAAAGACCTAATCTAAGACAAGACTACCCAAAAGACACACCAAATTTTGAAATAAAGATGGTGTTAAATCCCAGGACAATTCTTTCTCTCAACGTCAATGGACTGAATGCAGCAGTTAAGAGACACAGAGTGGCTAAATGGATCAAAAAACTCAATCCAACCTTCTGCTGCCTACAAGAAACACACCTGAATAGTCAGAACAAACATAGACTCAAAATAAAAGGCTGGAGAAAAATTATCCAAGCAAATAACACCCATAAAAAAGCTGGAGTGGCCATACTAATATCAGATAATGCAAACTTTATACACAGGAAGGTTGTAAGGGACAAAGATGGACATTTTATATTAATCAAGGGGTACGTAGAGCAGGAAGAATTCACTCTCCTAAACATATATGCACCGAATGAGGGGCCAGCAAAATATTTAAAACAACTGTTGACAAATCTGAAAAATAATATCAACAACAACACAATAATTGTGGGGGACCTTAACACGGCTTTGTCAACACTGGATAGGTCAACCAGACTGAAACCCAACAAGAATGTACTAGACCTGAGGAGAGAAATGGAAGAAAGAGGCCTAGTGGATATATATAGGACACTCCATCCCCAGAAACCTGGATACACATTCTTCTCCAATGTACATGGGACATTTTCCAGGATAGACTACATGCTAACACATAAAACATACCTCCATAAGATCAAGAGGATAGAAATTTTGCAGACTACCTCCGCTGACCACAATGCTCTGAAATTATTTGTGAACTCCAAAGGGACTCAGAAGAAACACTTTAACACCTGGAAGTTAAACAGCCTCATGCTCAATAACCAGTGGGTCCGAGATGAAATCAAGGAGGAAATCAAAAGGTTCCTGGAATCAAATGACAATAAAGACACAAACTATCAGAACTTATGGGACACAGCAAAAGCAGTACTGAGAGGAAAATTTATAGCTTTGCAAGCACACATCAGGAAGGAAGAAGGAGCTTACCTGAGTAGCTTAATGACATAGCTAATAGAACTAGAAAATGCTCAACAAAAGGAACAAGAATAGGAAGACAGAAGGAAATAACAAAGCTGAGAGCAGAAATCAACGAAGTGGAAACTCAAAAAACAATCTGAAAGATCAACGAAAGCAGAAGTTGGTTCTTTGAAAAAATAAACAAGATTGATAGACCACTGGCAAACCTAACAAAGAAAGAGAGAGAGAGAAACTTGATAACTCGTATCAGGAATGAAAAAGGAGAGATCACTACTGATATGACAGAGATTCAAAGGGTAATCAGAAACTACTTTGAAAAACTCTACGCCACTAAAATGAGAACCTGGAAGAAATGGATAAATTCTTGGACTCTTATAATCTTCCATGGTTGAAGGAAGAGGATGTAGCATATTTAAACACCCCCATCACCATTGATGAAATAAAAATGGTAATCAAAAGTCTGCCCAAAAACAAAAGCCCAGGTCCAGATGGATTCACTAATGAATTCTATCAAACTTTTCAAGAGGAACTACTGCCAATCTTGGCAAGACTCTTTCATGAAATTGAACAAGCAGAAACACTTCCAAATAGCTTTTATGAAGCCAACATCACCTTGATACCTAAACCAGACAGAGATGCTACCAAAAAAGAAAATTACAGACCAATATCACTGATGAATGCAGATGCAAAGATCCTCAACAAAATCCTGGCAAATAGGATTCAATGCTTCGTTAAGAAGATCATCCACTATGATCAAGTAGGTTTCATCCCAGGAATGCAAGGATGGTTTAACATCCGTAAATATATCAACATAATACACAACATCAATAGCAAGAAAAATAAAAACCACATGATCATATCAATAGATGCAGAGAAAGCATTTGATAAGGTCCAACACCCATTCTTGATAAAAACTCTCAGCAAGATGGGAATGGAAGGAACCTTTCTCAATATAGTTAAGGCCATCTACCACAAGCCAGTGGCAAATATTATCCTCAATGGATAAAAACTGAAAGCCTTCCCTCTAAATTCTGGCACAAGACAAGGCTGTCCTCTCTCACCCCTCCTATTCAACATAGCACTGGAAGTACTTGCTATAGCGATTAGGCAAGAAAAGGATATCAAGGGAATCCAGATAGGAAAGGAAGAAGTCAAGCTCTCACTGTTTGCAGATGACATGATACTCTACTTAGAAAACCCTAAAGACTCTATCAAAAAGCTTCTAGAAACAATAGACTCATATAGCAAGGTGGCAGGCTACAAAATTAACACACAAAAATCAATGGCCTTTCTATACACCAATAGTAATAAGGATGAAATGGACATTAAGAAAACAACCCCATTCACAATAGTGCCACACAAACTCAAATATCTTGGAATCAACTTGACTAAATATCTGAAGGACCTATACAAAGAAAACTATAAAACTCTGCTCCAAGAAATAAGAGAGGACACCCGGAAATGAAAACGCATACCCTGCTCATGGATTGGCAGGATTAACATCATCAAAATGGCAATACTCCCCAAGGCATTATACAGATTTAATGTCATCCCTCTAAAGATACCCATGACATTCTTCAAAGAAGTGGATCAGACACTTTTGAAATTCATTTGGAACAATAAACACCCTCGAATAGCTAAAGCAATCATTGGGAAAAAGAATATGGGAGGAATTACTTTCCCCAACTTTAAACTGTACTACAAAGCAACAGTTATCAAAACAGCATGGTATTGGAATAAGGATAGGTCCTCAGATCAATGGAATAGGCTTGAATATTCAGAAAATGTTCCCCAGACATACAACCACCTAATTTTTTATAAAGGAGCAGGAAATCCTAAATGGAGAAAGGAAAGCCTCTTCAACAAGTGGTGTTGGCACAATTGGATAGCCACTTGCAAAAAATTGAACTTAGACCCCCAGCTAACATCATGTACGAAGGTAAAATCCAAATGGATTAAAGACCTCGATATCAGCCCCAAAACCATAAAATATATAGAACAGCACATAGGCAAAACACTCCAGGACATTACAGGCATATTCAAGAAGGAAACTGCACTCTCCAAACAAGTGAAAGCAGAGATTAACAGATGGGAATATATTAAGCTGAGAAGCTTCTGCACCTCAAAGGAAATAGTGCCCAGGATACAAGAGCCACCCACTGAGTGGGAGAAACTATTCACCCAATACCCATCAGATAAGGGGCTAATCTCCAAAATATACAAGGCACTGACAGAACTATACAAGAAAAAAACATCTAATCCCATCAAAAAATGGGGAGAAGAAATGAACAGACACTTTGACAAAGAAGAAATACAAATGGCCAAAAGACACATAAAAAAGTGCTCCACATCACTAATCATCAGGGAGATGCAAATCAAAACAACGATGAGATACCACCTCACACCACAGAGAATGGCACACATCACAAAGAATGAGAATAAACAGTGTTGGCGGGGATGTGGAGAGAAAGAAACTCTTATCCACTGCTGGTGGGAATGCCATCTAGTTCAACCTTTATGGAAAGCAATATGGAGATTCCTCCAAAAACTGGAAATCGAGCTCCCATAGGATCCAGCTATACCACTCCTAGGAATATACCCTAGGAACACAAAAATACAATACAAAAACCCCTTCCTTCCACCTATATTCATTGCAGCACTATTTACCATAGCAAGACTCTGGAAACAAACAATATGCCCTTCAACAGACGAATGGCTAAAGAAACTGTGGTACATATACACAATGGAATACTATGCAGCTGTCAGGAGAGATGAAGTCATGAAATTTTCCTATACATGGATGTACACGGAATCTATTATGCTGAGTGAAATAAGTCAGAGAGAGAGAATAACGCAGAATGGTCTCACTCATCTATGGGTTTTAAGAAAAATGAAAGACACCCTTGTAATAATAATTTTCAGACACAAAAGAGAAAAGAGCTGGAAGTTCCAGCTCACCTCAGGAAGCTCACCACAAAGAGTGATGAGTTTAGTTAGGGAAATAAATACATTTTGAACTGTCCTAATAATGAGAATGTATGAGGAAAATGGAGAGCCTGTCTAGAGTACAGGCGGGGGTCGGCTGGGGCGAAGGGAGACTTGGGACATTGGTGATGGGAATGTTGCACTGGTGATGGGTGGTGTTCTTTACATGACTGAAACCCAAACACAATCATGTATGTAATTAAGGTGTTTAAATAAATTTAAAAAAAATCCAAAAAAAAAAAATAAAACGAAAGGCAGTGTGAAAATTAGTTTCTGTAACAAACTTATGTTGATATAAGTTAAAATGATAATGATTTTTGTATACTAAATTAAATGAAATGCCATATTAAAACTTATTTTACAAAAAAAAAAGATAGACATCTTGTATATGTTGATTCTTTCTACCAAGGAGCAGGGGATGTTCTTCCATTTTCTTAGGTTCTCTTCAATTTCTATCTGAAGTGTTTTGAAGTTTTTATGGTATAGGTATTTCACTTCTCTTGTCAGGTTGATTCCTAGGTACTTGATATTTTTAGATACTATTTTAAATGTGATCTACTACTTAATGTCTTTCTTCTCTAATTTGTTATTTGTATAGAAGAATGCTATTGGCTTTTGTGTATTGATTTTGTAGCCAGCCACTTTGCTATCATGGCTTATTGTTTCTAAGAATTTTACTGTGGACTCTTTAGGGTTTTCTATGTATATCATCATAACATCTGCAAAAAGAGATAGTTTGATTTTCTCTTTCCCTATTTGAATTCCTTAGATTCCCTTTTCTTGCCTAATAGCTATTGCTAGTACTTCTAAAACTATGTTGAATAAGAGTGGAGAAAGTGAAGAGCCTTGCCTAGTTCCTGACCTTAGTGGAAATATTTTCAACTTGTCGCCATTAAGAATAATGTTGGCTGTTGGCTTTTTATAGATAGCCGTAACTATCTTAAGGAAAGTTCCTTCTAACCCTATATTTCTGAGTGCTTTCAGCATGAATGGGTGTAGGATTTCATCAAATGCCTTTTCTGAGTCAATTTATATGATCATGTGGTTTTTGTCCTTCTTGTTGATGTGATGTATGATGTTGATTGATTTGCATACATTGAATCATCCTTGTATCCCTGGTATGAAACACAATTGTTCATACATCTTTTTGATGTATTGTTGGATTTGATTTGCTAAGATTTTGTTGAGGATTTTCGCATCTCTGTTCATTAGAGAGATTGGTCTGTAGTTTTCTTTCTTGGCAGTGTCTTTGATGTCTTTGGGAATGAGTGTGATATTCACCTCATAAAAGGAGATAAGAAGGATTCCTGTCTTTTCAATGTTTTGGAAGAACATGAGGATCAGTGGTTGTACTTCTCGTAATGTTTGATAGAATTTACTTGTAAAACCATATGGACCTAGACTTTTGTTCTTAGGGAGTTTATTAATTACTGTTTCAATTTCCTTAGATGTGATTGGACTGTTTAGACTTTCTATATTCTCCTTGTCAAGTCTTGGAAGATGATACTTTGCCAGAAATCTGCCCATTTCTTCAGGGTTCTCTAGCCTAACTGAGTCCAGTTGTTCATAGTATGCCCTCATGATGTATTAGATTTACTGGGGTTCTGATGTAATCTCTCCCCTTTCATTTGTAATCTTATTTATTTGGGCGTTTCTCCCCCCCCCCTTTTTTTTTGGTGAGTCTTGCCAGCCATTTGTCTATTTTTTTTTATTCTTTTGAAAAACCAACTTCTGGTCTCATTAATTTTTGTATTCATTTTTGCTTCTATGTTGTTTATTTCTGCACCGGTTTTTATTATTTCTTTTCTTCTGGCTGTGTTTGGATTCCTTTGCAGCTGTGTTTTCAGATTCTCGAGGTGTCTTTGTAAACTCTTGATTTTGTCATTTTTCTCTTTTCTGACATAGGCTTGTATTGCTATGAGTTTCCCCCTAATTACTGTTTTTGCTGTGTCCCACAGCAATTTGTCAAATTTGTCTCTATATTGTCATTTAAGGAATATTTTTATTTCTTTTTTGATTTCCTCCTTGATTTAACTCTTGTTGAGTAGCATGTTTTTTAATGTCCAGGTGTTGAATTTTCTCTACAGTTTCTTTTTACAGTCAATCTTTTTTTATGGGGGGGCACACCCGGTAATGCTCAGGGGTTATTCCTGGCTATGCACTCAGAAGTCACTCCTGGCTTGGTGGAACATATGGGATGCTGGGGGATCAAACTGCAGTCCATCCTAGGCTAGCGCTGGCAAGGCAGACACCATACCTCTAGTGGCACCGCACTGGCCCCTTTACAGTCAATCTTGATATCTGTTGTGTAATGATCTGATAGGGTTCTTCTAATAATTCTTATATTTGTTACTCTGTGCAAGTTAGATTTATATCCTAAGGCATGGTATATTCTAGAGAAGGTTCCATGTGCACTTGAGATGAATGTGCATTCTGCTTTCTTTGGGTGGAGAGTCTTGTATATGTCCTTTAGCCCTATTTCCTCTAATTTCTCATTTAGAGCGCTTGTGTCATTGCTAGTTTTCTGCCTCATGGATCTTTCAAGTGGTGATAGTGGCATAATGAAATTTCCTACTACTATCATGGTTCCTTCCATTTGTTTCTCTAGGTTTGTGAGCAAATGCCTTAGATATTTTCCTGGCTCTACAGTTGGCGCATAAATATTGATCAAAGTTAGTACTTCTTGGTCTAATGTTCTCCTGATCAGTAAGTAGTGACCCTCTTTGTAGCTGAGCCCTTTCTTGAGGCTGAATGTAATTTGATCTGATATAAGAATGTCTATCCAAGCTTATTTTTGTTTTGTTTTCCATTGGTTTAGATGCTTGATTTCCATCCTTTTATTTTAAGCCTGTGTCTATCCTGTTCTGTTAGATGTGTTTCTTGCAGGCAGAAGATATCTGGTTTTTGTTTTCTGATCCAACCCTCTATTCTGGGTCTTTTAATGGGGGAATTTAGACCGTTGACACTTAAGGAGATTATTGACAGAGTGAATTGTTGTGCTATTGTATTGAGTAGAGTGGTTGTTGTTACAATCAGGGGTTTAGATTGTGTAATAAATCTTTGAGTAATTTATTTAGAGTTGGTTTGGTTAGCGCAAATATTGTGTGTTCTTTATTGTCTGAGAATGTTTTTAGTTCTCCCTCTCATATGAATGAGAGTTTTGCCTGATAGTAAATTCTAGGTTGGAAGTTTCTATCATTCAGTAGTTTGAATATGTCATCCACTGTCTTCTTGCTAGAGTTATTTTAAATGGAAGATCTGGTTTGATTCTTATGTTCTTTCCTTTGTTTTAGAGTATTTTTTCTCCTTTATTGTTTTAAGAAAATTATCTTTCTCTTTTTTCTTTTCTTTTCTCTTTTGCCATTTGAATTACTATATGACTTGTTTTTGGTTTATTAGGGTCTATTTTATTAGGGACACTTTGTACCAGTCTCTTTCCAAAGAGTGGGAAAGTTTTCTGTTATTATTTCTCTCACCACTTGTTCTTCCCCTTTCCCTACTTTCTCTCCTTTTGTTATTCCTACAAGATTATTTCTTTTGTCTTTGTTTATTAAATATCTAACATTTTCTTCTAATACTTTACTTCGTATTTCTTTATTGGCTTCTTTGTCATTTTTGGATTGTAGTTTTTCAAGTTCTTCTATAAGATTCTCCAACTGAGTATTACTGCTATTATTATTTGCTAGGACATTTTATATCCTTTAATTCCGTTTCTATGGATTCTCTCGTCTGCTGTAAAAGTTCATCTTTGAGTTGGTTGACTTGTTCATCTATGGATTTCTTGAACTCATTGTTGAGTGATTCTTTGATTTCTAATGCCCTGGCTTTCAATGCCACTTTTATATCTTCATCTAATGGGCTCGTGCATTTTGGTGGACTTGGAAACTTGCTAGGATTTCTCTCCACATCCCCGGCTGCTAATATCTTCCTTGATTTCCCCATGCTTTTTTGCATTTTGTGTTTCAGAGTGTTCTACCCTTGTTCTCAGCCTTCCTTTGTCACCTGTGGCATGTGGCTGGGTCCCTATGCTGAAGTGCAGCCCTAGGCGGGAATGATGACAGCAGTAACTGAGGTTTGGCCCTGCCCTCAGGCCTCCTCCCTCCTAATACCTGGGATCAGTCTTATGTAGTGACAATGGCTGCAATGGGCTTTAGCTCTCGCCTCTGGTACCTGCAACAGTTATATTCATGGCAGCACTATTTACAATAGCCAGACTCTAGAAACAACCAAGATACCCTTCAACAGATAAATAGCTAAAGAAACTGTGGTACATATACACAATGGAATATTATGCAGTCGTCAGGAGAGATGAAATCATGAAATTTTCCTATACATGGATGTACATGGAATCTATTATGCTGAATGAAATTAGTCAGAGAGAGAGAGACACACACACAGAATAATGTCACTCATCCATGAGTTCTAAGAAAAATTAAAGACATTGAAATAATTCCCAGAGTTGAGGGCCAGAAGCTCAAGATATAAAGCTCACCACAAAGAGTGGTGAGTGCAGTTAAAGAAATAACTGTGCTGACAACTATCATAACAATGTTAGTGAGTGAGGGATGTAGAAATCCTGTCTCAAATACAGGCGGGGATGGGGTGGGGAGGGAAGAGGTGAGGATGTTGGTGATGGAAAGGTTGCACTGTGAAGGGGGGGTATTCTTGTTATGACTGAAACCCAACTACAATTATGTTTGTTATCACGGTGTCTAAATAAAGAAATTATTTTTTAATAAAAGGAGTTTGCTTGCCTTGCATTCAACAGATCTGTGTTTGAATCCTGCCACCATATGTACTCCTCCAAACACCATGAGAAGTGTGTTATTCCTAAAAACAGATCCAGGAATAAGCCCTGAGCACTGCTGGATGTGGCCTCAAACAAAAAGTGACTAAGTTATCAAGCTAAAGATACAGAACAGAGACCAACTTCAGAAATAGCATACTTTTCAGAAGGAGATGTACTACATTTAAAATAGAAAGTAGTTCTTATTTTAAATGCATAAACTGAGTTGCATAACATACAAACTTTTGATTCTACTCAAATGCACTTACTAGGATTAATTTTAATTGATCACATAGTAATTACCCTAGAGAAATTAAATGACTCTGAACATCTTAATTTTTATTCCCTCTCTTGAATAGGTGCCTTTCGTAAATTGAAAACCTCCTGGTTCAAATTTAATTATGGAAGAGAAAACTTGAAGAAGGCATACCAGCATTTCTTAAAGTCAAAAGTATTTTTAAATTTTAGATTTTGATATAGTTTAATAAACTCTGAGAGTAGTGTAATAGGTGATGGAGCATTTCTCATGATCAACAAGTCTGTTTTAAGGTCTTTGATAAATATATAGAACTAACAAATTGAAGGTGTTGTAAGAACTCTTTCCAAATCTCTTAATGAAGTTTCTCTGCCTCTTACCCTGAGTAACTGAGAACTGCCTTGCTTCCACCCTGTTTAATTTGGTTCTGCAGGTTTCATAGCACTGGATGAACTTGCTCGCTGCCTTTCTATCTTTTTTTTAGTGTGTATGTTCTTAAAGACATCTTCAAGAATCCTTTCAAAGTTGCTTTAATTACTGTTCAAGCATAAAATGTCAATTATCACCAGTGGTCTTCAAGCACACCTAAAATTCTTTTGTACAGTCACCTTCACTAAAGCATGTGTTTAATATTTTTGATGAATAAAAATTACTCATGACACTCACGTGTCTGTCTTAGGTTGCACAAAATTTTGGCCAATATAGTTCCCAGAAATGTGTAGACAATTAAATAGCAGAGAAAGAAAATGAATGCATTTCTTGATTTCTATTTTTTATAATATCTTTAAGCACCATGGTTACAAACATGATTGTAGTTGGGTTTCAGTCATAAAAGGAAAACCCCACTTCACCAGTGCAATCTTCTCACCACCAATACACCCCATCCCCTTCTTCCCCCACCCCCTGCCTGTATTCAAGACAGACATTCTACTTCTCACACTCATTAACATTGTCATAGTAGTTGTTAGTACAGTTATTTCTCTAATTGCACTCACCACTCTTTGTGGTGAGCTTCATATCGTGAGCCAGTCCTTCTGGGCATCATCTGGGGATTATAATAATAATGTCTTATTTTTCTTAAAACCCATAGATTATTCTCCTCTCTCCCTCTGAATTATTGTATTCAGCATAATAATTTCCATGTCCATCCATATATAGAAAATTTTTATGACTTCATCTCTCCTGACAGCTGCAAAACGTTCCATTGTGGAGTGGTTTGGCTGGGTCACATGGAAGCTCAATTTCCAATGAAGAAACTATTCACCCAATACCCATCAGATAAGGGGTTAATATCGAAGAGATACAAGGTACTGACAGTTACAAAGTTACAGTGTTGTTTATAGCAGAGTTTCATTAAAAATGTACAATACCCTTCACCAGTGCACATTTCCTACCATCAGTGTCTACATTTTTTCTATTGCCATCATCCCCTGCCCTCTTCCCATCTACCTCTATGTCTATGGCAGATCTTTTTTTCCTTTCTTCTTTATTTTCTTCCTTCTTTCTTTTTTATTCTTTCTTCTTTTCTCTCTTTCTGTTTTATCTTTCTTTTTCTTTTTTTCTTTTCTTTTCTTATTTTTTTTTGTGGTTTTTGGGTCACACCCGGCAGTGTTCAGGGGAAACTCCTGGCTCCATGCTCAGAAATTGCTCCTGGCAGGCACAGGGGACCACATGGGAAGCCAAATTCGAACTGATGACCTTCTGCATTAAAGGCAAACGCCTTACTCCATTCTGTCTCTCCAGCCCCATATCTTTCTTTTTTTCTCTTTTTCTTTTTCATTCATTCTTTATTTCCTTCTTTCTTCCTTTCTTTTTTCTTTTTCCTTTTTTTCTCCTTCATTCTCCTTTTATTCTTCTTCTGCTTCTTCTTCCAAAATAAATGTAAACCTTCTCTCATTATTAAAAAGGAAGATTAGGTCCAGTTAAATGAAATCAGTACATAAAAAATAAGTATTATTGTGTATCCTTTAGAACAAGAGGGAAATTATTTAAATTTATTTCACAGTAGTTTCTTTTTCTTTTATTAATTTAACTTTACTTTGCTGCATACTTTAGTTCTTTGCACCTTATAAAGGAGATGTGTCTCTAATCCACCCTTGCAGGACTCCCTTTACACAAGCCAAGTGAAAATGGAAAAAATAGGCCAGGAAAAATAGTTGAGTTCTGAACACAATCCCCTCAACAATGGCCCTAATTTCCAATATAGAAGTACGGGGCATGCCAGGGGATACTATCCTACCACAGGAAGAATAATACATCAGGTAGGAATCTATAAAGTTTTATCCAAGATTAAAAGTATTTCTGCCACTAATGTAACCGAATGAATGTAACACTGAGACTTCCTAAATGAATCCCTTCAACCAACTAGTAATTGACTTATTAGGATTTTGGATAATCATGTAACTACTCTTATACCCAGTTTTCTTACTTTCTATTGCAATAAGATTTATAGATAATAAATAATTCTCTATGCTGCACCAATCTTATTTTTAAAAAGATGTGGCTGTTTTTCATTTATTTGACTTCTTTCCTGTGTATGATAACCAGGTTATTATAATATTTGTGCACAGCAGCGGTACAGCTTATATCACACTCTGGGTGGTACAAGGACCCCAAGGAAAAATGCTCCTGAGAAAAAACTTGGTTTGGGGGGAATTAATGGGGAGGTTCAGCAGATGGCCTCGGGTTATGCCTGGAGATATTCTTACAGAGAGCTATTCCCAGGCTTATAATAAAGGCCAAATTATTACATTACTATTATTGCAAGATAAATTGGACAAAATGTTGAAGCTTTATGAGCAGAGTCAACAAACAGAAGTTGTTAGATATTGTCTACCTCTTTTTTAAAAGCTTTAAAAAGAGGTGGTGAAATTATTGCTGGTTATAGGTTGAAGTATAATTGGCTGTTCATGGTTGATTTAGCTTAGTTTTCAATTTTGAAACCGTGTAGTGTTTATAGCATTAAACACTGAGGTGCTTACAGGGAGGCCATGAATTAAAGTCACCTCAGTCTAATGGTCACCTGGTTTAATTAATTTAATACTATTTAAAACATGCCTTATTTCTAGCTTTATTAGGCTCCTTTTAACAAAATAAGAATTTATAGGTTTTATGGTAAATTAAAACAGAATTTCTTTTTGTAATTTTTATTGCGATAATAATGGCTTACATATCTTTTACAGTAGTATTTTAGGTACATATTAACATTGAATCAGGGGAATACCCATCACCAAATTTGTCCTCCCCCATCCCAGTTCCCTTTCTGCAACCCATATACCCCACCATCACCCCCCAGGCTACTAGAGTAAGTGGACCCCTCTTAGTCTAGCTTACTATTAGTGGTCATATATCTGTTTGGTCCTGGTACCCTCCCTTGTTTCCCCCTCTATTTAAGAGGCGGAGCTAGATAAATCGAGTTATGTGGTTTTGTTTGAAGGAAAGAAAAGCAATAGAATAGGGTACAAAATAAGAAAAATAAATAAATAAAAAGAAATCAAATACTTTGAAAATGGGCAGAGACCTTCTAGAGGCTTTCAACCTCAGTTTGAGAGAGGACATGAAAAAGGTAATTGAAACACCACAACAATACAGAAAGAAATATCAAATTAAATATTCAGTGAGCACTACAGCAATAATGACAAGCACCACACAATAGTCTCAGTTCTGAAATCAAATCATGCCACAGTGCAAAAAGAAAGAGAAAGATAAGATAAAATAAAATAAAATGAAATAAAATAAAATTGGAGATATCAACTTCAATATCTACACCAAAATAAAGATGTCAAAAAACTCGATCAGTCAATAAATAAATAAATGTGTGAAAAGATGATTATTTTGGTGTTTTTTTTCTTTTTCCCCATGCATAGGCACATTAAGTATTGGGGATATTATAGAGGGAATTCCCTTGGCCTAGGAGTTACAGGGTTTCTCCATCCCATGACGTATACTGTCATGGGATTAACTGTAGACTCCTTGCATGATCATTTACTCTCCCCTCAGTGCTTTCATGGTGTATGGAAGACTTCTGCTTCGTCTTGGATGTTAAAATCTAAAACAGAATTTCTAAAATGCAAGAAAACTGTTATGTCATCTAAAAGAAATAGGTTACAATGACACTGTCCTGATTATTAATAACATTAGAAGAAATAATTATGGAGATTACCTCTGGGTTTATTTAGAGTCTTAAGTTCTGTTTCAAAGCTCCATGTAAAACATAAGCTACAACTCAGGGAGTACCTTCCTCCATCTGCTATATCCAAGTGTAATTTATACACCAGATCATGCATCCATTATATCTATGAAATTATCCCCACATGTCCTATGAAAATCTTGGAAATGAAGCACTCAATTTCTATGCATGCAAAATTCCTTTATGTTATAGAACACTTTATTTTAAAAGCAATCATAGGATAGACTTTAATGATAACCACTAACTATGGTACTTGCGTTTTGCTCATTAGCTCTTGTTCACATAAATAATGTTTGTGTTAGAGAATAAAATTCTGTTGTTTATCCATATTTACTCCAATTTTTGGCTCCAGCCTTTGCTATGTACTGCTATTGTTTTCCTTTGTGAACCCCAAACTCCTCTGGGAGTGATGAGCTCCAGGGATTCAACACCTTAATAAAACTATTATTTACTTATCTGAACCAAAATTAAGTTAAGAAAAAAATAAGATGACAATGTTATTCTATTCTTGGATAACTTTAGATATGTAATAGTTATGATATTTTCCATGACCAATATGGAAAAATGTACATATATAATTTACATGCATATTTAATAATACACTTAACATGTTATTTGTCTATACATTTATTAAGACATTTATATGTACATGTGATCTGAAATCAGTGTGATCTCAAATCAATCTTATTCAAAGTGAAATGATGTAAAAGCATTCATTCGTTAGTGAATTCTTTCAAAATGTTAAGGAGTACCTAATACCAATAATTTTCAGGCTCTTCCAGGAAATTGAAGAAACAGACACACTCTCACAGTTTTTATGAAGCAAAAACAGACAGAGACACCACAGAAAAGAAAGTTACTAACCAATATTCATAATGAACATAGGTGCAAAGATCCTCAAGAAAATACTAACATATAGAATACAACAGCTCATAAAGAAGGTCACACATCATGACCAAGATACCCAGATACACAAAGATGGTTTAAATATACACAAGCCAATGAATATAATAAATTATATATAAAGAAAGAATAAAATTTACATTATATTTTATAATATATTTATATCATATTATATTATATTAGTAGAAACACAGAAATATTTTGACAGGGTCCAAATCCCATTCATGAAAAAAAAAAGCCTCAACAAGATGAGAATTGAAGGGCCTTTTCTCATTATTGTCAAGGTCAGTTTTCACAAACCCTTGAAAAGCATTATATTCCATGGGAAAAAGTAAAAGCCTTTCTTCCTTTAAGATCTGGCACAATATTTTTGTAAGTGGCTAGCCAGTTGTGACAACACCACTTGTTGAAGAGACTTTCTTTGCTCCATATAGGATTTCTTGCTCCTTTATCTAAAACAAGGTGGTTATATGTCTAGGGAACATTCTCTGGGTACTCAAGCCTATTCCATCAATCTGATGGTCTGTCTTTATTCCAAATACCATGCTGTTTTGATAACTATTGCTTTGTAATAAAGTTTAAAGTTGGGGAAAGCAATTCCTCCCATATTCTTTTTCCCAATGATTGCTTTAGCTTTTCGATGGTGTTTATTCTTCCAAAGAATTTCAAAAGTGTCTGATCCACGAAGGTAAAATCCAAATGAATTAAAGATCTCGATATCAGACCCGATACCACAAGATATATAGAACAACACGTAGGCAAAACACTCCAAGACATTGAGACTACAGGCATCTTCAAGGAGGAAACTGCACTCTCCAAGCAAGTGAAAGCAGAGATTAACAGATGGGAATATATTAAGTTGAGAAGCTTCTGCACCACAAACTAAATAGCATCCAGGATACAAGAGCCACCCATTGAGTGGGAGAAACTATTCACCCAATACCCATCATATAAGGGACTATTCTCCAAAATATACAAGGCACTGACAGAACTTTACAAGAGAAAACATCTAATCCCATCAAAAAATGGGGAGAATAAATGGACAGACACTTTGACAAAGAAGAAATACAAATGGCCAAAAGACACTTGAAAAAAGGCTCCACAGCACTAATCATCATAGAGATGCAAATCAAAACAACTATGAGGTACCACCTCACACCACAGAGTTTGGCACACATCACAAAGAATGAGAACAAGCAGTGTTGGCGGGGATGTGGAGAGAAAGGAACTCTTATTCACTGCTAGTGGGAATGCCGTCTAGTTCAACCTTTATGGAAAGTGATATGGAGATTCCTCCAAAAACTGGAAATCGAGCTCCCATATGATCCAGCTATACCACTCCTAGGAATATACCCTAGGAACACAAAAATACAATACAAAAATCCCTTCCTTCCACCTATATTCATTGTAGCACTATTTACCATAGCAAGACTCTGGAAACAACCAAGATGCCCTTCAACAGAAGAATGGCTAAAGAAACTGTGGTACATATACACAATGGAATATTATGCAGCTGTCAGGAGAGATGAAGTCATGAAATTTTCCTATACATGGATTAACATGGAATCTATTATGGTGAGTGAAATAAGTTAGAGTGAGAGGGAAAAACGCAGAATGGTCTCACTCATCTATAGGTTTTAAGAAAAATGAAAGACATTCTTGCAATAATAATTTTCAGACACAAAAGAGAGTAGGGTGGAAGTTACAGTTCACCTCATGAAGCTCACCACAAACAGGGATTAGTTTACTTAGAGAAATAACTATATTTTGAACTATCCTAATAATGAGAACATATGAGGGTTATAGAAAGCCTGTCTAGAGTACAGGCGAGGGTTGGGTGGAGAGGAGGGAGACTTGGGACATTGGTGATGGGAGTGTTGCACTGGTGATGGGTGGTGTTTTTTACATGACTGAAACCCAAACACAATCATGTATGTAATCAAGGTATTTCAATAAAATATATATAAAAAAGATCTGGCACAAAATTAGTTTTCCTATCTTACCACTTCTATGCAATATATATTATATATAGCATATATATGTATATATAATACTGAAAATTATTGTCATAGCAATCAAGCAAGACAATTAAATCAAGGTCACATCTAGATAGGAAAGGAAGATATCAAACTCTCACTCTTTGCAGATGACGTGATACTGAATTCATAAAATCCTAAAGACTACCAAAAATTCTAGAAACAATAGATTTTTATAGTAAATGGCAGGTTATAAAATTTATATGCAAAATATTTATGGCTTTTCAATAAACAAATAAATTGAGAGAAGAAAGAGGCATTTCAAAATATCTCATTCACAATCATGTATTAGAAAATCAAGTACCTCGGAATCAACTTAACTAAAATGGTGACAGGCCTATGCATAGAAAACTATAAAACAATGTTTCAAGAAATAAAAGAGCATACAGGGAAATCGAGACATATACCCTTTTCATGAATATATACTCAATATACTTGAATATAACTCCAAGTATAACTCAATTATTATTATTTGATAAAGAGATAAGAAATAAAAAGTGGAACAAGGAAAGCCTCTTCAATAAGTTATATTGGGAGAACTGATCAACCATATGCAAAAAAGTGAATGCAAATCTTTGTTTATCATGTACAAATGTCAAATAAAAATAGATTAAATACCTTGATATCAGACTTGAAACTATAAAATTTGAGATGACACTAACCCAAAACAAAGATTCTGTCTTTCTTATTTCTTTAAATTTATCCATTTTATATGTAAAATTCCACGTGAATCATTTGACCTTCCTCCCACACCCCTGGTGAACTTTATACTGAGAGAATTAAAAAAAAACTTTTGTAATGGTACATGGAGAGACCATGAGGAAGAAGCCATGACTTCATGACTCTCTCCTTAGTTTATTAATCCTTTGTGGCTACCCTACCTTCTTCAGACCCATCTGCCTGAATTTGAAAATACAATGTGTGGGGTGATATTACAACTGGAGATATTTTTACAGTAAGGTACATAGAGAAAATGTGGGGAGAACATACCATGATATCGAAACAAAATGCATCTTTAAGAATGAAACACCAGTGCAAGCAAGTGGCAGCAAAGATAAAGAAATGAAACTACATTTAACTGAGAAGTTTCTGCACGTCAAAGGAAACAATTAGTAGTATAAAAGATTTCTCACAAAATGGAAGGAACTCTTTACCCAATACCCATCAGATAAGGGGGTAAGATATACAAGGTACTAAAAGAAATCAGCAAGAAAATAAAAATCTAATCCCATCCAAAAATGGAGAGAAGAAATAAACAAACATTTCCTCAAAGAAGAAATATAGCAGGCCTAAAGGTACAAGAAAAAATATTCCACATCCTTAATTATCAGGAAGATGCAAATCAAAACAACAATGTGATATCAATGCATACCACAGAAACTGACACACAACACAAAACAAGAACAGCCAGTGTTAATGCAATGGGGAGAAAGGGACTCTCACTGCTGTTTGGAATGCAGATTAGTCAAGCCTTTTTGGAAAACAATGTAGATAATTCTCAAAAAACTGGAAATTGAGCTTCCAAATGATTCAGCAATACAACTCCTAAGGATATTCTTTAGGAACACAAAAACATAATACAGAAAAGCCCTCTGCCTTTCAATATTTCTTGAAGCATTATTTACAATAGCCAGAACCTGGATACAACCCAAATGCCTGGGAACAGTAGTGTGGTACATCTAACAGGGGTCCCCAAACTTTTTAAACAGGGGGCCAGTTCACTGTTCTTCAGACTGTTGGAGGGCCAGATTATAGTAAAACAAAAATTATGAACAAATTTTTATGCGCACTGCATATATCTTATTTAGAAGTGAAGAAACAAAATGGGAATAAATACAATATGTGGCCCGCAAGCCGTAGTTTGAGGACCATTGAAGTACAGAACTGTTTGGAAAAATGAAGTCATTAAATTTGCTAATACATGGGTGGAGATGGAGAGTAGTATGCTAAATAAAAATGAGTCAGATGAAGTGAGACAGACAAAAAAATCTCCCTCATTTGTGAGATATAAGAAAAATAAGTGAGAGTATGGTATCCAGAGAGGATAGTAATGAGCGTCAAGAAGACCAGTCCATTGAAGAATGTTTGCAAAAAAGAGCAGTGAGTGCAGTTAGGGTAGATAGGGGCCAACTATAATAATGATAGCTGAAATTGATCACATGGACAAAAACTTGGTGCTAAACAGGGATAAAGTGATGTAAATGGTACTGTTTCATTAACAATAATGTAAAACACGGTGGCAAAAAGGAATAAGAGTAGGATAGAGAAGCAAAATGCCTTCTCCAGATATAGGCAATAGTGAGATAGGTGAAAAATTGGGACATCAGAGGTAGGAAAAGTGCACTGGGGAAGGTAGCATACATTCTATGACAGACATTCAATCATAAACAATTGTGTAGCCACAGTGCTTAATTAAAGTAATTACAAAACAGAAAATAGTACACTGAGAATGCAATCATTTATCCAAATTTCATTGCAATATTGTAGTTTTTCATATGCTTTGCTTCATCCCACATAAACCAGAGTAATAAAACAGTTGTTTTATTGCCTGCTTTATAATATGATAAGCATATAGAACAAAATTAATTTACCCAAATGGTGAAACCAAATTACTTATAAAATCAGAACTTTGAAAATAAAAGGAAGATCTAAGCATGTGTCCTCAAAAAAATTAAACATTAGAACTGTAGCAAATTTCCTATCAATGCCTGGTTTAAAGAAAATGGAGATATTTTACTCCAAAGTCTCTAACAACTATATAGATTCAATGCAATCTGCATTCATCCAAATTCAGACAACAGTCTTCAAAAATCTAGAAAATTCATAAATAAAGTTTATATAAAATCAAGTGAGACCATGAATAGCCAAAGTCATACTGGAAAATAAAAAAAGCAGCAGTATCTTATTACCTGATTTGGAACTATATTATAAAGCTATAGTGGTTGAAACTGCCTGGTTGTAGAATAGACACAACAGTGCAAGCCACAGTGTATAAAAAGAGAGAGAGAGGGAGAGAGAGAGAGAGAGAGAGAGAGAGAGAGAGAGAGAGAGAGAGAGAGAGAGAGAGAGAGAGAGAGAGAAGTAAAATGCCTGTCCCAGAGGCAAGTAGGTGGTTGGGATTTAGAAGGGAACCTAGGGATATTGGTTGTGGGAAATGTTTATGAGTGAAGGAAGGGTGGTATACATTGTAAAACAAAATTCAATCATGAAGAATTTTTCGATCATGGTGGTTAAATGAAAGGAAAACAGTTTTAATTGCACTCATGTCAACATTACTATGAAATTAAAAAAAAAACAGAATGATCTCACTTATTTGTGGTATGTAAAATAAGTGTATTACAAAATATAATGTAGGGGCCGGAGAGATAACATGGAGGGTAAGGCATTTGCCTTTCATGCAGAAGGTCATCGGTTCGAATCCTGGCGTCCCATATGGTCCCCCGAGCCTGCCAGGAGCGATTTCTGAGCATAGAGCCAGGAGTAACCCCTGAGCAATGCCAGGTGTGACCCTAAAAAAAAAAAAAGAAAAAGAAAATATAATGTAATTTAAATAAAAGGACGCCTAGATCATCCTTTATCCCAAAGCCTAGGAAGTAAAAGGACATAAAAATATCATTCAAGGATGGAAGGAAGAACATGAAAAGGAAAGTATTGGGGAACAGAGGTCTGGGCTTTTTTTTTTTTGTTTTGTTTTTTTAGGTCTGGGCTTTTTATACTGGGGATAAGGATGAGTATTATAGCTATGTATCCAAAGCACAGAGTCAACACACTGAAGACATGAGCTCTGAGCTGAACCCACCAAACTTTAAAGTGCCTGCCAAGGTAGCAGGCAAGAGTAGAGGATATTGGTGGAAGGGTGGGGAGTGATAGAATATATAAGAGCACTGATAACATTTGTTGACATTTGTGGTGGGATTGATGTTGAAATACTTTATGCCTGTAACTAAACCATAACTATGTTTACAATAACTTTGGAAACCTTTATTTTTTTAACTTAATTTAAAAAAAAAAAGAGGGACCGGAACGATGGTACAGCTTTAAGGTGCTTGCCTTGCACGAAGCTGACCCAGGATGGACCATGGTTCCATCCCCTGCATCTCAGACGGTTCCCCAAGCCAGGAGCGATTTCTAGTGCATAGCCAAGAGTAATCCCTGAGCGTCACCGGGTGTGCCCCCCACAAAAAAAAAAAAAAAAAACAACACAACTCTCTACTGACTTATTGTTTAAAACCTAACTATACTTCCCCCTCTTTGTACTCCTTACACAAAAATATTTAAATGTAGTCCACCCCTCAAGAAATCACCCACAATTCCTTTCAATTTCTCAAATAAAATCAATTTCTAGTCATATGAGCTGACCTCAGTTTTGCTCTTTAATTAGAATAATGAGAGAAAGTCTTCAAGAAATAACTGAGTTCTAATGAGGTTGTATGACAACCATTGTCTAAGAGGATTTATGACACAGATGTAAACCCAGAAGACCTTAAGAAGATACATGGTGGGCCAGAGAGATAGCACAGTGATAGGGCACGATGCTGACCTGCGACAGACCTGGGTTCAATCTCTGGCATCTCTATGGTCCCCCAAGCCTGCCAAGAGTGGTTTCTGAGTGCAGAACCAGGAGTAACCCCCAAGTGCCACCAGGTGTGGCCCCAAAACAAAAACAAAAGCAAAAAAGACACATGGGGCCTGAGCGGTGGTGCAAGTGGTAGGGCATTTGCCTTTCACACACTGACCTAGGATGGACCATGATTTGATCCCCTGGTGTCCCAGATGGTCCTCCAAGCCAGGAGAGATTTCTGAGAGCATAGCCAGGAGTAACCCCTGAGCATCACCAGATATGACCCCCTCCCAAAAAAAAAAACAACAACAACAAAAGACACGTGGAAAAGGAGTATCCAGAAAAAATATGAGCCTACCTCTTAATATTGAACTTCAGCCTCCTAAAATGTAAGAAAATTTATATCTATTTTTTGAAGTACCTATTTCCATTTACTGGGACTTGGTTAAGATAGCCATAGAACTAAAATTATTAACAATAAGAAGAAATGAACAGACACTTTGAAAAAGAAGAAAGGCAAATGGCCAAAAGGCACATGAAAAGATGCTCAACATCACTAATCGTCAGGGAGATGCAAATCAAAACTACTATGAGGTACCACCTCACGCCACTGAGATTGGCACACATCACAAAAAAGGAAAACAAGCAGTGCTGGTGGGGATGTGGAGAGAAACGAACTCTTTTTCACTGCTGGTGGGAATGCCGTCTAGTACAACCTTTATGGAAAGCGATATGGAGATTCCTTCACAAACTGGAAATTGAGCTTCCATACGATCCAGCTATACCACTCCTAGGAATATACCCGAGGAACACAAAAATACAATACAAAAATCCCTTCCTTACTCCTATATTCATTGCAGCACTATTTACAATAGCCAGACTCTGGAAACAACCAAGATGCCCTTCAACAGATGAGTGGCTGAAGAAACTGTGGTACATATACACAATGGAATACTATGCAGCCATCAGGAGAGATGAAGTCATGAAATTTTCCTATAAATGGATGTACATGGAATCTATTATGCTGAGTGAAGTAAGTCAGAGGGAGAGAGAAAGACGCAGAATGGTTTCACTCATCTATGGGCTTTAAGAAAAATGAAAGACATTTTTAACAGTATCTCAGAGACAAGAGAGATGAGGGCTGGTAGGTGCAGCTCAGGACATGCAGCTCATCACATAGAGTGATGAGTGCAGTTGCAGAGATGACTACACTGAAAACTATCATAACAATGTGAATGAATGAGGGAAGTAGAAAGCCTGTCTTAAGTACAGGTGTAGGGGGGTGGGGAGGAGGGAGATCTGGGAAATTGGTGGTGGGAATGTTGCACTGGTGAAGGGGGGTGTTCTTTACATGACTGTAATCATACAACTATAATCATGTTTGTAATCATGGTGTTTAAATAAAAATTAAAAAAAAGAATTCCTGCAGTTGTAATAGAATAGTCACCCCAAAAGTGTCTTGATTACCATAAACAAGAGTTTTTTTACAAAAACAAAGATGTTAAAATGAAGGTGCATCATCTGCTGCAAATTTAGTCAAATTGTAAAATATGTTTCAGAAAATTATGAAACCGAAACAGTCCTAAGTTTGCAGGCTATTTTTAATTTGTTTTATATCTATCTTAATTATAAGACCAGTGACCAATTGTTATTAGACTTTCTGGTATCTTACATTATCTGTACATAAAAAATGTCTTGCAAATATTAGTTAGACTAAAGGATATGCTCGTTGGGAGCAAAAAAGAGAGTGTTGCTTATTTTAATACAGAATTCCAGAAATAAAACATGCAATCACATATACCAAAGTATTTTTGACATATTTATGAAGCTTGTAACAACAGTTCTCTTGCAGTTAATATTGGAAACCCAGGTTGTAAGCATACACATTCTAGATAAATTGCAATTAGAAACTAAAAAGATGAGTTGGCCAAAAATTTATATGTATAGTTCTTAATTCATTTTTATGGTAAAGGGAGGTAAAAAGAGAGTGATAAAATGGGATAAAATTTGATCAGATATTGAGCAGAACCTTTGGAACCATAATTTCCTAGATTTTGGCTTAGGGAACTAGCAAAAACATGGAGCACATGATACAGAAAACTGAACACACCAACAATGTTGGAACAGAACCTCTAGAACCTTAAAGACTCTATCCTAGGCCTTGTCCTAACACCTGCACAAATACAAAGATTGCTTGCTACAATGGCCTGATTTTCTCATCCACAACGGAGAGGAAAGTTTCCTGACACCACAAAAAAAAAAAAAAAAAAAAAAAAAAAAAAACACCTGGGATATGGCAATGAGAAGGTTGTTCCCATGACAATATGCTTCAAGAGTGAAGAAACCCTGAATCTCTTAGGCCACAGAAATTTCCTTCCTTTCCCAATACTTATTGTGCCTATACAAAAAAAAAATGGTGGGGTAACACCAAACCCTGCCACTCCAGCATTCCTTTTTCTGGTTTTGTTTTGTTTTGTTGTCTGTTTTTGATATTATTTTCCTTCTCTTTTTTCTTCCACATTTTTCTTTTTTTTTCACTCTTGTGGATATTATTCGGTGATTTTTCTTTTCTTTTCTTTCTTTTTTTTTAGTAGTTGATACAAATTTTTTCTTCTCTTTTCCTTAACCTTTTTATCTCCAACAGAGTAGCATAACTTGAATCATTCAGCCTCATAAATTGAGGGGAAAAAAGGATGATACCAGGACCAGTCATATGAACATGTAGTGTAAATAAGAATTGACCAGAGTGGATCACCAAACAGAATACAAACCCAACCTACAACAAGCTGTAAAGTGGAAACCAGTTACACTAGTATTCTGGGGGGAGGGGGGTGAGGGAGGGAGATACGGGAGACATGCTAGGAACAGGAGTGGAGGGAGGACAACATTGGTGGTGAGAATGCCCTTCATTCATTGTCACTATGTACCATAAATAATTCTGTGTAATAAATTTCAGTCATAATAAAAATTAAAAAATAAATAAATAAATAAATAATTTAAAAGATTTCACCGGTAACATGTTCCTAGGCAATTTGGGTAATAAGCAGAGAAATAAGACACCAGTTACAGTTTAATATCACCTCAGAATTGATCATTAGCTAGATTGCTTGGAAGCCATGTAGCTCTTTGAAGGGTTATATACAATATCTGTGATCTTACAATGTATGGTCCCAAAGCCCTTGATCATATTAATGCTATTGGTTTTTGTAGGTGCTTCATTGTAATCATGATGGATTTTCTTAAGATGTTTACTTTTCATGTCCAGATACAAAGAGCCTGAGATATGATTAATGCTTTGTGTTTAATTGGATATTTTTCCAAACATGGAAAACAATCATAAGGCAGATAGCCAGTCACATTAACAATCACAAGATTGTTGCTTTTTCAAGGAATAAGCATAAAATAAAATATTGAACATCTAGTGCTGTGTCAAGCTTTTATGGAAGAATCAAAAGTAGCTACTTTAGCCTAAATCCACATGGCTTTAAAATTGCACTATAGCCCTTTTAGATAAATTTTGGAAATTAGGGCTGTGAAGGAGAGGAGAGAGCTGTGGATGAACAACAGGATCCCTGGAGAGTGTCAATTCTGGCTTTGAAATTGGTTGAAAGTTCGAATGCTACCATTATAGTAAAAGTGACCCCAAACATAATATCTGCTTCCTGATAAAACACCACTCAACTAACCAAAATAAGGAAAATAAATAGCTTTATGATATTTGTCTCTCTAACCTTCCCTCACCCAAAATAAAGGACAATTAAATAAAGTGATATTGGAAGTTGCAGTGATTTTCATAGGACTGCACAATTTCAGCACTAAAATCATGTAAGAAAGTATTTATATTCCACACTTAACACCAAGTCGAAGCCCTCTGAGAGCAGAGACTGTCCACCTTGAATGTCTCAGTTTGTTAAAATACAGAGCATTAAATGACACCCAGAGAATTTCTGATTCAGCAAGTATAGTCTAAAAATAGAGAATTTTCTTATCTAATAAGATTTTGCTTCAGTATCTGCTGAAAGAATCACATACAGATAACTTCTACACTTAGACAAAATTATCATCTTTGTTTGATCATTATTAACTCTGCAACAAAGGATGGTCTTGTTTTTTCTCTGAATGACAACTTGCTGAAATATTCAAGACAAAAGGTTATTTACTGATCTAAGGACTCAGGTTTAGTAGGTAAACAGATATCAAGATGATTTTAACATGATATATTGAATCATAAAAAATAAACAATTATATAAAATATATGAAGGCTTTTCATCTTCCAAAGTTATGATAGAAAATTCCTTCCTGAAAGATATGCCATATGAATATGGTCTTGAAAGGAAAAGCTAGTGAGAAATTCAGGTGCATAAATAATTGTAAAAGTCATCAGAAACATAAAATTACTAGTGATATGAAGAGGAAGCAACAAGATTTATATATAATTTTATGTTATAAATTGTAATTTATATTTTAAGGTGACTACTATAATTATAAATAATCCATGTGAATTTTTAATTTACTCTAATATTATTTTAAAAACTAAAATTGGGTGGGAGATATGTATATGTATATTAAGAAAATTCCCTTGCAATCCAGATTCAAACTCTGGTATCATATATGGTCTCCTGTTTACCACCAGAAGTCACTCCTAAGCATAGAGACCACTGGTGCTCAGAAAGTTCTAAAATTCTATTATCTCTATATGGTAATTAAATAGTTATTATAAAAATATATTTTTGAGAATATACATGTAGAAGAATTATGGTATAAAATTTATAATGTCTCTATGCTTCCTTTCTACTTAAATGGATCTAAAAGGGTTTTACTCTTCTCACTTTCATTCCATTTGTTGTCACTATTGTAATGATCAGGAGTCACCAGGACTCTAAACTATGCTGCTCACAAGGGTTTGCCTTGAATGATGCCTGCCTGGACAGACATGGAGTCAATCTACGGCATCCCATATGGTCTCTTGAGTCTACCAGGAGTGATTTCTGAGCACAGAGCCAGGAGTAACTCCTGAGTGTGCCTGGGTGTGGCCCAAAAAGCAAGAGAGAGAGAGAGAGAAGGGGGAGAGAGAGAAAGTAAAATAAGTACATTTTTCTTTTACAGGAACTCTGCACTAGAGAATAAATCTGTATTTCAAAATCTCTAGATATTTTATGTTAATTTTTCTTTAGACAAGTGGGCACTTGTTTATGTGGACCATCTTTAAAAAGAAAATTTTCATATATTATAAATAATATAAAATACCTGCTCTATTACACAATATGTAATATTATGTATAAATACCTCCAATATTAAAATCCTGGGTGAAACATGATCATAAGAATTCAATTCAAGGGCCAGAGCAGTGGTGTGGAGCGGTAAGGCTAGCCTTGCCAGTGCTAGCCTAAAACGAACCGCGATTTGATCCCCTAGTGTCCCATATGGTCTCTCAAGCCAGGAGCAATTTCTGAGCACATAGCCAGGAGTAACCCCTGAGCATCACTGGGTGTGGCCCAACAAAAACTACAAAAAAAAAAAAAAAAACTCAGTTAAATTCTCTAGAATATAGTAGCTACTAAGTTGGAGATAAGAAAAGCCTAATCACTTTTTGTGACTCAGTAGAGTCAATTTTGTACCTATGTCAGTGCATGCCATGGGAAAGAGATGCACCAGACCAAGGTCCATCTTCAAGCCACAAGTTTCAAGAAACTGAGACAGGCAGACAGAGTGTCTATGGAGTCCTCTTTGTAACTCAGAAGGGCTATTTTCACACCCAGGTCAGTATGCCTCAAGAATAGCATAGTCACTCTACTTTGCTCTTTGAATATGTCAAGGAGTCACACTGCAACATATAATAAACTAGAGCAGACTGTAATAACCACAATGCAAAAGCAATGAAGAACTGTACCACACTTATTAGCAAGGGAAGATGGTAGTTCTGAAGGTCCAACCAGCTATATAATCTCTTTGATAAGAATGTTAGAGAGAAAATGTTGAGACTGTTTATGGAACTAAAAGAAAAATACTCTAGAATTTACAACCAATAAAATGCAAGACAAAATGATAACAGAAATGAGAAAACTTCAAACAGAAATGAGAAACTAAAAAACTTGGTAAGTGAAATGAGCCCTCATCAGCCGAGTAACAGCTGAGGACATAATTAGTTAACTCAAAGATGAACTGTATAACACCTCCAGACAACCGCAGAGAATGGAAAATAGTCTTAATATAAATGAACTTTAGTTTTTGGCATAAAATGAAGAGGAGCAATGTAAGAATCATATGTGTTCCTGTGTGCTTGGTAAACAACCCCTCTGAAGAAGCAACACTCAAAGAAGTCACTGTTGAGACATTCCCAGGTTTGGATAATATATTTATCCATATTCTAGATGGCAGAAGTGTAACAGCTAAAAGAGACCCAAATAAAAATATTTCAAGACACATCCTAGTCATACTGACAAAAAAGAGATAAGAATTAAATACAAAAAGCAGCAAGATCAAAGAACAATATCACATACAAAGGAGTGTCCATAAGAATTAAAGCAGATTTATGAAAGACAACATTCCATGTCAAAAGGCAGTGGTGAGATATAGAGGAAAAAACTCAATTAAATGAAGGCTTCACCAAGAATATTTTACGCAAACTCTCACTTATATTTGAACTTTATAGACTCTCAACCAACTTTAAAAGAGATCTGAAGGGGAACTTTAAGAAAAGATACACCCAACTAACATAACAACCACAACAAAGTTGTTCAAAAAGATGGCTCAAATTGCATGGCAATAATCTCTCTACGTATAGATGGAATACATGTGCCAATTAAGAGACACATAGTGGCAAAATGTACTAGAAAATTAAATTCAAAATTCTTCTGCCTGAAAGAAAGACATTTGAATAGTCAGAGCAAACACTGCCTCAAAGTCAAAGGTTGAAAATGATCGGGTGGGGAGGAGGGAGACTTGGGACATTGGTGATGGGAATGTTGCACTGGTGATGGGTGGTGTTCTTTACATGACTGAACCCCAAACACAATCATGTATGTAATCAAGATGTTTAAAAAAAAAGAACTGACTGCTCCATAAACAGATATTGTTCAGGAGTGGGAAAAATAAAATTTGCTAGTTACCTACCTCACTAACAAAAAAAAAAGAAAATGGTCCTTTAAGCAAAAAATCCCTCAAATAGGCTGGGGTCAAGTGATTCCTGAGCACAGCACCAGGACTGTGTTATGGGCCACAGCCTGAGTACTATCAGGTATGGCCAAAAAATTCTGGGGTGTCCATACTAATATCAAACAACACATACTTCAGAATTAGAAATGTTATAAGAAGCAGAGATGTCGTTGCTTAATCATTGAGGAATATGTACAATAATGTAGAAATCACATTTCTAAGCATATATGCACACCATGAAAGGCCAACAAAATACAATTGCTAACAGACTTGAAGAAAGATTTTAGTAGCAACACAGTTGAACTTAGAGGCTTCCGTAGTGCTCTTGGATAGGTCAGCTAGGATAAAACACAAAAGGGATGTACTGGTGTTGAAGAAAGAAATGGAAGAGAGGTTAGTGGACAGATAGGGCTTTTTATCCTCAAACAACTGAATTCACATTTCTTCAATATACAAGTGACATTCTCTAAGACAGGCCACAGCTGGGCTGCAAAACAAAACTCCATAAAATCAAGAGGAAATCAATTGTATCAACTATCTTCTCAGTGCTTGATGCACTGAAAATAGGAGTATATTAAATAGATTCAAAGAATTAATAACTGAAAGATAAACATCTCACTACTGAACAACCAGTGGGTCAGAAAGAAAATTAAAAGATTTCTGGTAATCAGAGTCAGAGCAATAGGTCATTTAGGGCAAATAGGGCATTTGCTTATGTGTCTCAACCCAGACTCAATCCCCAACATCCATATTGTCCCCTGAGCCTGCTAGGACTAATTTTTGAACATAGAGTCGGGATGACCCTGGAGCACCGCTGGATATAACTCCAAAAATTTCTGGAAATAAGATGAGTACATGAACTTTCAGAATTTCTGTGACACAGAAAAAATGATATCAAGAGGAACATTTTATATTTGCAAACATTCATCAGGAAGGAAGGCCACACAAAAATAAGTCGACTGCACAGCTTAAAAATTGAGATATTAACAATAAAATGAGCCAAAATCAGGCAGAAGGAAGTAAATAATAAAACTTAGAGCAGAAATTAATTAACTTGTCACCCCCCCAAATCTAAAATTATCAATGAAAACAAGTATTGGTTCTTTGAAAAAAGAAATAATATCAGAAAGCCATTAACAAAACAGATAAAGACATAAAAACCTTAATAGATCCCCTATCAGAGGTGTATTAGGTAATAGTGTTTACCATTCTGTGGATAGTCTTGTACTCTAGTCATTGTTTCCTTTGAGCTACAGAGATGAAGTTAGGGCATAGAAGGGACCACTATGAAAATAACCGTTGAAAATTATCAATCTGGACAAGCATAGGTACTGAAATGAGCTAAGGTGATATGCACAGTACCTCTTCATTAACAAAACCAAAACCAAAAGGAAAAAAGAAGTAAGAGAGAAAGAGAGACAGATAGAAAGACAGACAGAAAAAATAATGTCTGACTCACAGCCAGGCAACAGGGAGAGTGGGAGGGGAAACTGTGAATATTGGTGGCTGGAAATGTAACAGTGGGAAAGTGTATTGTATATTGTATAGATGAAACTCAATCATGAACTTTGTAACAGTGAAAGAAAAAAAATCTAACTGTATTATGAACAACGTTTAAATAACGCTTAAAAAAAAGAATATCCCAATAAACTGAACCTCAAAGAAAGGAATGTCACAACATTTACTACAGAAATTCAAAGAGTAATCAGAGATTACTTTGAAAATCTTTATTCCACAAAACTTGAGAATTAGAAGAAATAGATATTCCTGGACTCCTATTACCTCCCAAGGTTGAACCAAGATGCTCTGGAATGCATTAATATACCAAAAATATGGAGGAAATTGAAATGGTAATCAAAAAGTCTTTCCAAAAACAAAAGCCTAGAACCATATGGGTTGACTAGTGACATCTTTCAGAATTTAAAGAACTTAAAGAACATCTATTGCCAGACTATTGTCAATCCTTTTCAAATAATCCTTGGGAAAAAGAAAATGGAAAACATCACTTTCTCCAACTATTGAACAGTAGTAATTAATCTAGCATACACCTATACTCAGATCAGTGGAATGAAATTAAATATCCTGAGATAGATCCTCAGGTATATATTCAATTAAATTTTGATATGATGCAAGGAAAAAAGAAGTGGAGCAAGGAAAGTATCATCAACAAATGGTGTCGAAAAAATTGGTCAACCACATGCAAAATAATAAACTCAGACTAGTATTTAATGTCATGCATAAAATACAAATCAAAGTGGGTTAAAGACCTTTACATAAGACCTGAAACCATAAGGTACATAGAGGCAAATGTAGACAGAACTCTCCATAACATTGAAGTTAAAGGCATCTTCAAGGATGAAACATCAGGAACCAAGCAACTGGAAGCTAAGATAATACATGGAAGTATATTAAACTAAGAGGTTCTGCACCTCAAAGGAAATGGTGAATAGAATACCAAGACTGTCAACAGATTGGGAGAAACCATTCACCAATACCATCTGATCGAGGTTGATGTCTAAGATAAATAAGGCAATTGTAGATCTCAAATATATATGTATGTATATAAATAAATAATGGTCAGAAGAAATGAACAGAACTTCCTCAAAGAAGAAATACAGATGGACAAAAAGAACATGAAAGAAATGTTTCACATCTTTAATCATCAGGGAGATGGAAATCAAAACCAGAATGAGATATCGTCTAACACCACAGATACTAGCGTGTGTCACAAAGAATAACTTTTGCTGGTACAGATTCAGAGAGAAAGGGACTCTCATTTACTGATGGTGGAAACATAAACTTTTCCAGCCTTTTTGGAAAATAATATATACGTTACTCAAAAAACTAGTAATTAATACTTTTTATGACCCATAATACCACTGCTAGAATAAACCCTAGAATCCCAGAGATACATGCAGAAAAAGTATCTTCACTCCTATGTTTATCACAACACTATTAACAATAGCCAAAATCTTAAAACAACCCAGGCATCCAAGAACAGATGAGTAGATTTTTAAAAAAATGTACTATACTGTGGAATACTATACAGCTGTTAGGAAAAATTAAGTCATGAAATTTGCCTCCACATGGATGGATATGGAGAGTATGCTGAGCTAAATGAGTCAGATTAAGAGGGATAAACATAAAATAATTGCATTCACATGTAGGATATTTAAAAACAAAGAAAATATGGTAATAATGTTCAAACACAGTAGACCTGAAGACCAGGACGACCAGTCTACAGTAGGAATTTTACTAAAAGATCTGGGGAGTGCATTTAATGCAAAAAAAAAAAAAAAAGATCACTATGACATTGATAGTTGGAAATGATCTCTCTGGATAAGCACTAGGGGCTGATGGGAGGTAAAGAATGCATGAGACAGTGTCAGTAACAGTGTTACAAACCATGGTGTCTGCAAGAAAAATAAAAGAGAGAGAGAAGAAACTATCTGGCATAGAGGTAGGCAGTAGGGAGGACAGAAAGGAAACCTGGGACATTGCTGGTGGGAAATGTACGGTGGTGAAAGAATAGGTGAGAATATTGTATTGCTGAATATTGTGCTGAAACTCGATCTTGAACAACTTTGTAAGAGTTTCTCACGGTTATTCACTTAAAAAATTATTTCAGAGGCCACAATGATTGCACAATGGCTAGAGCATTGTCTTGCTCTAGAGCACGTGCTTTGCACCGGCCAATCCTTCAGTCCCGTATGGTCTTCTAAACCCACCAAAAGAGATTCCTACTACAGAGCCGTAAGTCACCCTGGAGCACCACCAGGTTTGGCTCAAACAACAAAAACAACAAAACATAGTTCATTTTTAAAAAGGAAAAAAGTATTTTAAGCTTAAATCTTTTCCAGAAAAGATCCTATGTTGTTAAGATTTTGCCTTGTCATAAAAGAAAATGTATTGTCACTCAATGAGAATTTTCAAGTGCTTTAGTAATGACGTAGGAGTGCTCACAGGAAATTTTCTTTGGTTCCTTTATTATCCCCATGGTCTTCATATCTATATGCTGACACTAAGACTTGAGACTAATTCAAAAATGAAACTAAGGACAGAAAAAGTAGAACTGGCTTGGAATGACTAAGGAGAGGGCAAGTAGACAAGGATAAGGAGTGTCATTAAATAAGGTATGTAAAATTTCTCCTCCTAAAAACAGATTATTTTTACAGATCCCTGAAACAACATTAGTAGAAACTCAGTCTTTGAGAATTTTCTTCTCCCTAATGTTGTTAAACTTTAGGTTTTTATGTTGGCAACAGTCTATCACATGAGTTTCATATTTCATTAGAAATCTATAACATAAATAAAAATTTTGAAAATTAAAATTAACTAAAGTATTCTATTTTTCTGATATAAAAAGCACCAAATCATTACTACATATCTATCTATATCTCAGAAATTCAAAATTAGCAATTATAACTATTTTACAATTTTAAACTCAGTTAATTTAATGCCAAAACTGGCAATAAATTCCCTGAATAACTTAAAGAGACTTAAAAATTTTAAACTGTGAATGACTGCTATTTTTAAAATAAGAACTAGTAATTTGTCCTAAGTTCCATCTAATAAAAATATGTATTAAATCTTTTGCTAATCGGAAATAACTATGGAGAAGTCACATTTGGGTGATATAATGAGAACAACTAAATAGACACAAAATGATTTTATGCACTTGAAAAGCCAAAATATATTGACATAGATAGTCTCTACAGGGGTCTTTGATTCCTACAGAAACAAAGTAAATTATATACCAACATTTTGGAGAGTAAAGCAGAAGTTCTAAAACTCTGCTGCACATTAGAATTACCTGGGGAGCTTTAAAAAAATCCTAGTGCCAAATAACAGCTAATACCAATTAAGTGAGAATACATTGGGGAAGGAGCTAGAGATTAATATTTTAAGTTACCATATTGAACCCAATGTACTAAAAACAGTGAGGACCCTACTGTGAAATAATAATTTTATATACACAACATTTGTTTAGAATGAATTATAAGCTACCCATTAAAACTTTAGTTCAAGAAGAAAATGGGAATAGATACTTGACTCTACCAGAAATCCATGACCACCATATTAGTATATTTCCTTGGTTGTTTGACGTTATGTATTTGGATGAAGGAAAAAGAAGATAAATATGCAGCTATTCAGAACTGGAGAAATTGAAGTATCTTATCCTCTTGATTCATCCTCAGCAGTGCATTTATACTCAATTCTCTAGTGGCACTTTCTCCCCTTAACTTTTGAACAAGGTTACCAAATTAAGGTCAAGTTCAGTATAGATTCAGGAAATATAAGACACATGAGTAATAAATATAGTTTATCTCATATCAAGCATCTAGTTTCTGCTCTTGTCAAACACTCTCAACATCATGAGTCAATTCAGTCTTCTGTTGTCTTCATTAGATCACAGAAGTCTGTATTTATTCTCAGGAACACTTGATATACATTTTTCCAAAAGATATAAAGTCATTTTTTAGAATATTCTTTATTTAAGTAACATGATAATAGTTGGGTTACAGTCACAAACAGAACACCCCCCTTCACCAGTGTAACATTCCCTATTCCCCCCTTCCCATCACCTGCCTGTATTCGGGACAGGCATTCTACTACAGTTATTTGTTTTTAAGTTCAGTAAATTGTATTTTTTCCCTTAAAGGATAAGAGTAAAAAAAACATAGTAAAGGTCTGATAGTGGCAATTGCCGTTATTTGCATAGGTCCAGAAAAATATGGGGAAAACGGAAAAAAAAAATCCTTGGCTTGATTACAAAAAGACCTCAGCCCAGAAGTTTACTGGCATAAGACCAACTCTGGGTTCCAGGCACCAGTCTGTCCAGCCCGAGTCATTCTCCATGGTCCCGGTGAAACTTTTTCACACTTTAGCTGTTGTTGGTATCAGGTTCTTATATTTAAAGATTCTGGATTCTGTGCATTTCTTTCATCCATGTCAGGCTGATGTGGAGCATCTTCTAGTTTCAGCATACCATTAAATGTGGAGCGATCTGCCCTATAAGCAGGATGTTGCTGAGTCGTCTGGGTGTTGAAAGCACTCTTCAAAGTCATTTTCTATCATTTCTAAAAATCTCTTAGTTAACTTCAGCATGCATAAAATTGGTTCTTTACAGTTAAAATTTATATGCATCTCCTACACATTTCACTCCTTTCTAACATCAATAATAAAATGTTAACTATAGAATCTGATGATAACCCATTTGTCTCTCCTAGGTTGGGTATAATAATTAGGCAATAATTCTATACTCAGGAAGCAAAACATTAAAAATCAAATGAGTAAACATTAAGAACCTTAAGAAATATATATGATGTTTCAAAGAAACACTGGAATTAACAAAATTATTTATATTTTATAATTTAAAATAAAGCTATCATTGGAAATATATTTCACAATAACTTCAATTTACTAAAGAAAGAAATGGAAGACCTTAGTAAATGGAAAAATAGCCAATGCTCATGGATTAGAGAATCAACATTGATAATTAATAGTTAATGCGATCCTCTACCAAATTCCAACAACGTTCTTAAAACATCTAGAAAACTAAATAATAACGTCTGTATGGAGACAAAAAAACTATCAATATACAAAGCTATGCTGAAAAATAAGAAATTGGAGGTATTTTATTACTGATTTTGTAACTGTATTTTAAAAATATAGTGATCAAAAATGCATGAAATAAAGGTAGGCTCTCTGCTCAATGGATTAATTGAATGACCAAGGGCAAAATCCACATATGTAGACAATTAATTTTCTATTATTTATTTTTTCTATTTTTTATAATGAGATCAAAGATGCAAACAAAGAGGATAAGGTAAAGTTACAGAGTGAAGACAATCACCCATAAACAGAATTCTTAGAAGAATTGCTGACACCTTAATTTTGAACTTTCAGTCAAAGAGCATTAAGAAAAATAAAACAAAACCAATAGAAAATTACTTTGTTCCTCAAGTTCCCAGATTGTAGTACATTATAACATTTCTTAGCAGTACGCAAAGCAAACTAAAGCCACAAAATGTATGTAACTCCTTTAACATTGTTTTACAGTTCCATGCACATGCATATTAGTTTAAGTTAACCTCAAAAGTTTAAGTGGGATTTTAAGGATTAGAGCACAGGTCTCAAACTCACGGACCAAGGGCCGTTTCCGGCCCTCCATACAACATTTTGTGACCCTGCCCTAGAGGAATATATTTTTAATATTTTCTCCAATATCTTTTTTTCTTTATTTAAACATCTTGATTACAAATATGGTTGTGATTAGGTTGCAGTCATGTAAAGAACAACCCCCTTCACCAGTGCAACATTCCCACCACCAATATCCCAAATCTCCCTCCATCCCACCCCACCCCCACTGTACCCTAGACAGGCTTTCCAGTTTCCTCATTTATTCACATGATTATGGTAGTTCTCAGTGTAGTTATTTCAATAACTGAACTCACAACTTTTTGTGGTGAGCTTCATGAAGTGAGCTGAAAGTTCCACCCCTCCTCTCATTGTCTGTAAGGATTGTTGCAAAAATGACTTTTATTTTTCTTAAAACCCATAGTTACAGTGAGACTATTTTATGTCTCTCTCTCCCTCTGACTTATTTCACTCAGTATGATAGACTCCATGTACATCCATGTATATGAAAATGCCATGACTTCATCTCTCCTGACAGCTGCATAATATTCCCTTGTGTATATGTACCACAGTTCTTTTAGCCATTACTCTGTTGAAGGGCATCTTGGTTGTTTCCAGAGCCTGGCTATTGTGAATAGTTCTGCAATAAATATAGGTGTGACAAAGGGGTTTTTGTATTGTATTCTTGTATTCCTAGGGTATATCCCTAAAAGTGGTATAGCTGGGTCAAATGGGAGCTCAATTTCCAGTTTTGGGAGGAATCTTAATATTGCTTTCCATAGAGGTTGGACTAGATGGCATTCCCACCAGCAGTGAAAAAGAGTTCTTTTCTCTCCACATCCCCGCCAGCACTGATTGTTCTCATTCTTTGTGATGTGTGCCAATCTCTGTGGTGTGAGATGGTATTGATTTGCATCTCCCTGATGACCAGTGATGAAGAGCACTTTTTCATGTGCCTTTTGGCCATTTGTATTTCTTTTTTACCAAAGGGTCTGTTCATTTCTTCTCCTAATTTTTGATGGGATTAGATGTTTTTATCTTATAAAGTTCTGTCAGTGCCCTGTATATTTTGGCGATTAACCCCTTATCTAATGAGTATTGGATGAATATTTTTTCCCACACGGTGGGTGGCTCTTGTATCCTGGGCACTATTTCTTTTAAGGTGCAGAAGCTTCTCAGCTTAATGTATCCCATCTGTTGGTCTCTGCTTTCACTTGCTTCGAGAGTACAATTTCCTCCTTGAAGATGCCTTTAGTCTCAATGTCATGGGGTGTTTTACCGATGTGTTGTTCTATATACCTTATGGTATCAGGTCTGATATCTGGGTCTTTAATCCATTTGGATTTTACCTTCATACATGATGTTAACTGGGGGTCTATGTTCGCTTTTTTGCAAGTGGCTAACCAGTTCTGCCAGCACCACTTGTTGAAGAGATTTTCCCTGCTCGACTTAGGATTTCTTGCTCCTTTGTCAAAAATTAGGTAACTGAATGTCTGGGGAACATTGTCTGAGAACTCAAGCCCATTCCACTGATCTGAGGGTCTGTCTTTATTCCAATAACATGCTGTTTTGATAACTATTGCTTTGTAGTATAGTTTAAAGTTAGGGAAAGTAATGGCTCCCATTTCCCTTTTCCCTAGGATTGCTTTAGCTATTCGAGGGTGTTTATTGTTCCACATGAACTTCATAAGTGTTTGATCCACTTCTTTGAAGAATGTCTTGTGTATTTTTAAGGGGGGTCGCATTAAATCTGTACAATGTTTTGTGGAGTATTGCCATTTTAATGATGTGAATCCTGCCAATCCATGAGCAGGGTATGTGTTTCCATTTCCATGTTTCCTCTCTTATTTCTTGGAGCAGGGCTTTATAGTTTTCTTTGTATAGGTCCTTCACGTCTTTGGTCAAGTTGACTCCAAGGTATTTGAGTTTGTGTGGCACTAATGTGAATGGGATTGCCTTCTTGACTTCCATCTCTTCCCTATCATTATTGGTGTATAAAAGGGCCTTTGATTTCTGTGTGTTAATTTTGTAGCCTGCCACCTTGCTGTATGAGTTATTGCTTCTAGAAGCTTTTTTGTAGAGTTTTAGGGTTTTCTAAGTAAAGTATCATGTCATCTGTAAACAGTGAGAACTTGACTTCTTCCTTTCCTATCTGGATTCCCTTGATGTGTTTTTCTTGCCTGATCGCTATAGCAAGAACTTCCAGTACTATGTTGAAGAGGAGTGGTGAGAGTGGACAGTCTTGTCTTGTACCAGAATTTAGAGGAAAGATTTTAGTTTTTCTCCATTGAGGATAATATTTACCATTGGCTTGTGGTAGAAGGCTTCAACTAGATTGAGAAAGGTTCCTTTCATTCCCATGTTGCTGAGAGTTTTTTTTTTTATCAAGAATGGGTGTTGGACCTTATCAAATGCTTTCTATGCATCTATTGATATGATCATGTGATTTTTATTTTTCTTCTTGTTGATGTTGTGTATGATGTTGATAGATTTACGGATGTTAAACCATCCTTGCATTCCTGGAATGAAACCTAATTGGCCGTAGTGTATGATTTTCTTGATGATACATTATATCCTATTTGCCAGGATTTTGTTGAAGATCTTTGCATCTGCATTTAACAGGGATTGTGGTCTGTCATTTTTTTTGGCAGCATCTCTGTCTGGTTTTGGTATCAAGGTGATGTTGGCTTCATAAAAGCTGTTTGGGAGTGTTCCCGTTTTTTCAATTTCATGGAAGAGCCTGGCTAGGATTGGTAGTAGCACCTCTTGAAAGGTTTGCAAGAATTCATTAGTAAGTCCATCTGGGCCTGGGCTTTTCTTTTTGGGCAGATGAATGATTACAGTTTCAATTTCTTCAATAATGATGAGGGTGTTTAGATATGCTACATCCTCCTTACTTAACTGTGGAAGGTTATAAGTGTCGACAATTTATCCATTTCTTCTAGGTTCTCATATTTAGTAGCATAAAGTTTCTCAAAGTAGTCTCTGATTACCCTTTAGATCTCTGCAATATCTGTAGTGATCTCCCCCTTTTCATTTCTAATATAGGTTATCAGGTTTCTCTCTCTCTTTCTTTGTGAGTTTTGCCAATGGTCTATCAATCTTGTTTTATTTTTTTAAAGAACCAACTTCTGCTTTCATTGACCTTTCAGATTGTTTTTTGGGTTCCACTTCATTGATTTCTTCTCTCAGCTTTGTTATTTCCTTTTGTCTCCCTATTTTTTGGGTCCTTTTGTTGAGCACTTTCTAATTCTATGAGCTGTGTCATTAAGGTATTCAAGTAGGCCCCTTCTTCCTTCGTGATGTGTGCTTGTAGAGCTATAAATTTTTCTCTCAGCTTTTGCTGTGTCCCACAGATTCTGGAAGTTTGTTTCTTTATTGTTATTTGTTTCCAGGAAAGTTTTGATTACCTCTTTGATTTCATCTCGGACCCACTGTTTGTTCAGTAGCAGGCTGTTTAATTTCCAATTGTTAATGTTTTTCTTCTGTGTGCCTTTGTAGTTTACACTTAATTTCAGAGCCTTGTGGTCAGCAAAGGTAGCCTGCAAGATTTATATCCTCTTGATTTTCTGAAGGTGTGTTTTATGTGTCAGCATGTAGTCTATCCTGGAGAATGACCCATGTACATTTGAGAAGAATGTGTATTCAGGTTTCTGGGGATGGAGTGTCCTATATATATCTACTAGTCCTCTTTCTTCCATTACACTTTTCAGGACTAGTATATTTTTTTTGGGTTTCAGTCTGGTTGACCTATCAAGTGTTGACAGGGCCGTGTTGAGGTCTCCCAAAATTATTGGTTTATTATTGATTTCTTCTTTCAGATTTGTCAGTAATTGTATTAGATAATTTGCTGGTCTCTCATTGGGTGCATATATGTTTAATAGTCTGATTTTTTTCCTGTTGCACATATCCCTTGATTAGTATATAGTGTCCATCTTTGTCCCTTACCACTTTTTGAGTATAAAGTTGGTGTCATCAGATATTAATATGGCCACCCCAGCTTTTTTAAGTGTGCTGTTCGATTGAATGATTTTCCTCCAGCCTTTGATTTTGAGTCTATGTTTGTTCTGACTACTCACATGTGTTTCTTGTAGGCAGCAGAAGGTTGGATTCATGTTTTTGACCCATTTTTCCACTCTTTGTCTTTCAGTTGGTGAATTTAGTCCATTGACATTGAGGGAGATGATTGTCATAGGATTTAATGTCATCTTTGTTGATAAGTTTGCTGTGTTTGTTGGTCTCTCTTGTCTTAAAGTAGACTTTTCCGGTTTTCCTTTAAGGCTGGTTTTTCATCTATGAATTTTCTGAGCTGTTGTTTATCCAGGAAACTATGTATCTCTCCTTCAAACCTGAACGTGAGTCGGGCTGGGTGCATTATTCTCGGTGAAGCACCCATTTCGTTCATTCTTCTCACAACATCCCACCACTATCTTCTGGCCTTGAGAGTTTCTTGTGACATGTCTTCTGTAAGTCTTAAGGATGCTCCTTTGAATGTAATTTCCTTTTTTATCTTGCTGCTTTCAGTGTTCTATTTCTATCTGTGGAATTTGTCATTGTAATGAGGATGTGTCTTGGAATGTTTTTCTTTGGGTCTATTTTAGCTGGTACTCTTCGTGCATGCAAGATTTGATTGCATGTCGTCTTTAACTCTGGGAGTATCTCTTTGATGATGTCTTTGACAGTTGATTCTTCCTGGAGATCTCCTACCTGGGCCTCTGGGACTCCAAGATTCTTATGTTGTTTCTGTTGAGTTTATCAAAGACTTCTATTTTCATCTATTCACATTCCTTGAGTACTTTTTCCATTGCCTGTTTTTTTGTCTTAAGGTTCTTTTCCAGTTTCTTCTGCTATGTTGAGTTATTCTGCATCTCATCTTCCAGCATGCCGATTCTGTCCTCAGCTGCTATTACCCTGCTGGTGAGGCCATCCACTGAGGTTTTCAGTTGAGCTACCATGTTTTTTAGATCTGTTATTTCAGTTTGGAGTTTTCTTCTTATTTTTTTCCTGATGATATTTATTTCATAAATGTAATTATTTTTCTAAAACATATTAAAATAGAAAACATGTTCTTTTGATCAATTTATACAAAGAAAATACCAATATAGTAATAAAAATACCGAAAAATATGAAAAGCACCAGAATATTAGAGAAATTACACTGGCAACAATCCTAGGAATATATTCTTGCAATTGTACAGTAAAGTGCTATTAAGTCCAGTCAAAATTAGTGGGAAGATATAAAACATCAAGATATTATGAACTTCAAGGTGATGTTAAACAGCAATTGGTACCTTTTGGTTTTCAGATCAAGCTATTTCATGAATGTTTTTGTGAAAAGTTATTTCCAGTCTTAGGTGAAAATAACTTCAGCATTGTTGGTCCTTGATAATTTAGTCATGAACAGGCAAATGCTATGATTAAAAAAGAATTTCATTGTACAAATTGTGACTAAAAATCAACAAGAACAGAATCCAATTCAATTTAATGAAAAAGATTAGTTGGGAGAATAATGAAAGTTTTTTGACGGTTTTTTGATCAATAGTTCCTTTCCAGCAATTCTGATTAGTCACATGTAATGCACACACGAACAGTAACATGCTATTAGATTCAACTAGCCAGACAGTAAGGAAGACTTGTGAGTTGCCATATTTTCATATGGAACATTAAAAGGACACTGTTAGGACAGTATAATTCCAGTCTTTACTGTTCTCTTATTTGCTACAGAACATGAAACACACACAGGCTTTGGGATCTGATTAACTGTATAAAAGTCAAGAATTTTGAACATGGACAGGGAAAGACTGTGCAGACACAGGGAATCACTGTGGATAGTACTTAGGGTGAACTGCAGTCACTTTCCTGTCCAGAGTTGGCAAACTGAAACACAAAAACCCAAATGAAGAGCAAGCATCAGAACAGTGTCCTTTTAAGGTTTTCTTTCCTCAGCCAACTGTGAAGGAATGTGACTGTATCCTTCATTTTCTGTTTTTATATATTTTTTGGGCTACATCCCTTGACGCTCAGGGGTTACTCCTGGCTATGTGCTCAGAAATCGCCCCTGGCTTGGGGGACCATATGAGATGCCAGAGATCGAAGCCAGGACTGTCCTGGGTCAGCCGCGTGCAAGGCAAATGCCCAGCTGCTTTGCTATTGCTCTGGCTCCTATATCCTTAATTTTTTATAAATCAATTATGAAATTATCAGCCTCTCAAGAAAGACACTTGGACTAAATACCTTAGAATAAACTAAAAAAATTTCCAAATAGAGCTCAATCAAAAACTCAGAATTTATTTCACAGTCAGACTAATATATATTATATATATATTATATTTATTATATTATATTATATTATATTATATTATATTATATTATATTATATTATATTAATTATATTATATTATATTATATTATATTTATTATATTATATTATATATATTGCTGCTGTTGTTGTTCAGATAAGAAATTTATATGTGAATCAACATGGAGTGAAACCAGTCAAACTGTTAAGAAAACTTATTTCATGAGTCTGTGTTCCTGTGATGTGTCTCTGTTTTAGAAATTTGGGCAATATCCCCAGAGTGATTTTCATAAAGGCTAAGTGAGTGTCCAGCATGACAATCAGCCCTAGGCTGAAGGGTTTAAAGCTCATTCTGAGTGGAGTTTCTCACTCTTTAATGAAGACCCGGCACTTGAGATTTGTTCCCTGCACCTCTATACCCACCCTGTGGAGGTACTTCAGTCTGCGGTTCAGTTTCTTTCTCATGGGTGTGTTTAATAAGGAACTCAAATGTCAACTCTATTTTTCTGCATCTAAATAACTTTCCCAAACATCTTCTAAGTCTTTGCAGTCAGAAAAAGGTGAGGATGGTGTCATGGGGCATCAGTGAAGCCAAAGGGGGGCTATTTGGCCAGTGAGCAGCATGTCAATGTATTGAAAGGGAGTTCCAAGAGGGCTTTCTTCCTTCAGGACACGAGTGACAGATTCAAAAGAAACGCAGCCCAACTTTGAGTTTTCTAAGTTCTACTCAGTAAGTGTACAGAAAAAGTCTGAAATTGAAAAGCAGGCTATTAAGGAATATGAATAAGAAACAAAGGCTGTTTGGCATTGAAAGTTTGACATTCTCGAAGAATATTAACTATCACCTAGAAGAAGTCATGCTCAAAATGACAAAAGTCATGACTTCCTTAAATTACTCTATTTCCCCTCCCCGCAATGTACATATTCTCTATTTACATAGTATAAAAAAGTGACTAAGTTGGCTTCACTCCCATACATACTTCTATGCTCCACAAAGTAAGCAGATTACATCTTTTGGCTGCAACAAAGCATATCAGAACTCTCAATTCAGCGAATATACATACATATATATATACATACACATTATGAAACTTAAGTTTAAAGACTATTCCCATCAAAAGGAAAAAACCCAATAAATTATATTTAAACTATTAATTCACATAACAAAATTGCCATATTAACTAGTGATAGCCTTTGAAAAGATCAGCTTCTTGAGCAATTCCTTATTCTAGCTGTTTATTTCAAGACATGTTTCTTTTCCTTTCTAGGTGGTTTGCAACACACTTCCTGGTGAAAGTGCACATGTGCAGCATGGTTAGCAGCCTGGTGAAGTTGGGGGATCTATTACTCTTTCCGCCTAATGAACGAAGAGTCTTGTTTCCTAGGGCGTACCACTTTCTTTAACTATACAACAAATAGAATAAAGAGATGACGAAAGCAAGCAAAAGCACAGCCACTGAGAGCAAGACCTGTTGGAACCACAGACAGCACTGCACTTGGTCTTCAAGCTTCCTATTACTTTCTAGTATACGACTGAGCTGTAGAGCGAAGTCTTCACTGACTTTGTCTAACTGGCCAAAAGAAGGATCCTTTAGTATGAGAGTGTTAGGCTTACTGCTCTCGATGACATGGCATCTCAACCTGTGCTCCATCACTTTGTTTCTCGGAACTTCCTTCCAGAAATTACTCAGTTCAGCTGTGCCTGTGCCACATGGCTGCTCCATTTCTGCAGCCATGATGAGAAAGCGGTCTTGGGCAGAGACAGTTAAACCTCCGTGGGGAGACACCACAATGTCAACTGAAGCTCCAGGGTCACAGCTGCTGTTGCTGGGCTTGACTCGGTATTTTTCTGGAGCTGTGGTTCGCACCTTAAAAGCCACAATATTTTTAGTCACATTTGTCAATATTATTAAGGTTTTCTTCTCTCCCAAGCCTGCACTTCCAAAATACAGTTCTTCTGCAGGGCTGATGTGTAGTAAGGGCCCTTTAAACACACTCAGTGGTTTCTTGACAGTTTTAATTTTGGAATCAACTTTTTCATTTTCTTCTCCTTCAGTAACATCGCTTTTTGTTAGACTGTTCAAATTTACCATTTTGGTAACTGCTGCTGGCTCCTCATTAGGAACTGTTTCCAAGTTTTCCTTACTATCACTTTCAGCGTCTTCTTTACTGGAGCATTCATCCTTACTGGTGAATGGCCCATTTTCACACAAAGAGGTCTGGAAGTCATCATCAACGAGAGGAGGGTAGCTGTATTTGAAAGGATCAGTTCCACCCATGTGCGGAGGCAGATACTCGACACTCACATAATCCTGTATATCACTTTTACCGGTAAACTTCAATAAGCTCACTGCCTCGGGACCTAACCAGGATTTCACAATTTTGAAAGCAGCATTCATTATCCAAGGCATATCAAAGATGACTATTTTTGAGACATAGTTTGGGTAGTAAATCTTAAAGCAGTTAATGATGAAACATACAAAGTCCATATCTATGCTGTTGAACCCCGTCTTGGACAGGTCAAACATCACCGTCACTGGTTTGCCATTTTCTTGCCGGAAATAACGCTCCAACCAGAAAGCTATGAGCCTCTTTTTGTCCATAATGGTTTTGCTGTCTTTTACATGATACTTCACCCTGATCCAGAACAACTTGTTGCCTTCTTTGTCATAACCATGGAGATAAATACCACCAATTTCCAGTAACCATTGAGGAATGGAAGATTCATTCAAATCGTTAACGGATATTTCTTTCCTCCACTGAAAACTTTCATCGATCATCTTCAGGGTCTCATCCACCACATCATGGCGCCAAATTAAGTAACTTTCAACCCAGCGATCATCCTGCTGCAGCCTTTCTAAGTCCCGGGCATCATACTTCTCTGGCTTATCTATCACAAACTCAGCTTCGAACCTCTGTCGGGTCTCCGAAATGAGTTTGGCTTTATTCTGGGCGTGACTGTCGGCCATGGTCACGGTTGAGGCTGTGATCGGAGTGCCCGGTGCTACTTCTCCCGGTGCCACTTCCCCCTCTGCTTCTGGAATATCACCGAGTTTTCTTATTTCTGTCTTTGTGTTCTGTTCAGATCGATCTATGCTTTGAGTTTTACAAACATCTTCCTTATTTCTATTCTAAACTCCTTATCTAAGAGGTTAATCAGATGGTTGGAATTTTTTAGGTCATCCGCACTATCGTCTTCATTCTCTGTGCATGGTGTTTGCCTGCGAGGTTTCTCCATTGTCATGCTTGTAGTGTGATTTTTTCTGCATTTTGTAGTGGGGTTCATTGGTTAGAAAGAGTGCACGGTGCAATGCGAAGCAGAGCTGCCATGCTCTTCTGGAGCCTCTGGGAGAGCAATTTTTCTGGGCCCTTTTCGGCCCACTCCCAAGAGGTTCAGGAGACAGGACAGTGGAAAAACACGCACAGGCAACACTTAGAGTTTCTCACAGTCTCACTGGGTGGGCATAGATATTCCCATTCTGACGTCACAAACAGGGGACTTTCCTTTCTGCAGAATACTGCAGATGGCTGGTTTTCAAGGTTGGACAGAGTTCCTTGGCGTTCTGGCCCTTGGATGAGCCTCTGGGAGAGCTATTTTTCTGGGCCCTTTTTGGTCCTCTCCCAAGCAGTTCAGGAGACAGGACAGTGGAAAAACATGCACAGGCAACACTTACAGTTTCCTCAGTTGGGAATTACTGGATGGGCGTAGATATTCCCAGCCTGATGTCACCGAGGAATCTTTTTCTGTTTTGTTTTGTTTTAGTTGTTTGGGTCACACCCCTAATGTTCAAGGCTTACTACTGACTTTGCACTGAAGGATCGCCCTGACTTTGCCTCTTGGTTAATTGCCCCCAGGTAAATTGAGTTTGAGACCCCTGGATTAGAGTCAAAGGATCACAGCTAAAATGGTATTAGAGTGGCAATTTTTGCTTGCATAGGCTCAACAAAATAAAAGGGTAATGGAAAGGAAAATATTTGGCCTAAATACAGGGAGACCTTACCCCTGAAGTTTTCTGGCATAAGACCATCTCTAGGCTCCAGGCATACTAGGTTGTCCAACCCAAGTCATTGTCTGTGATGCCAATACACTTTTATTTTTACATAGTCGCTGTTGTTGGTGTCTAGTTTCTGTAGTTAAAGATCCTGGAATCTGTGCATATCCAACATTGAAGTCAGGATGTTGTGGAGAGTCCTCTAGCTTCACCTCACAATTAGAGGGTAATGCAGACAGCCCTCTCCTGAAAGCAGATTGTTGTTGTTAAGTCTTCTCTGTGTTAAGAAAAGTCTCTTTTGAATAGGTCGATGTAAGAGCAGAAGTAGTATCTTCCCTGGTAGAGGATTGCTCCCAGGTGATGTTATAAACAACCTTGGTTGTTTCGTAGATGGCATTCCTCGTTCAAGGGTGAATAGAGAATGCCCATGCTTCTGAGGTCTGATCCAGGTCATTATGACAATGTTCAGGGTGAAAGGTCCCATTGTATTACAATATTTTTGTGTTCCTATCTCTATTAGATAAGAACTTGTTTGTATGTATAGTATTTTACCATTTTAATGTGACTATGCAAAAGGGAAATAACGCCACATGGCATTATTGGTGCAAATGGGGGCCGCTAGAACAAGTCCAACAATCCCGTAATTTGGTTCAAACATAAACTTTAAACTAAGAGATTCTTCTACCAGATTTCCTTATTTAACAGATCACAAAAGGAAAAACAAATAGTGGGGGAAATAGTCACTGTATAAAAGAATATTTAATAAAAGTTATAGGTATTTAGAAAATACATGTAAAATATTCAAAATACATATATGTATCCCTCTTATATCTTTTGAAATAGTTGGGGGGTATTAAATTTGGTGTACCACTTTGGTCATTGAATTGGCCTGTGCAAGGTAAAAAGGGTAAATGTGGGGTAATGATGGTTGGGAGTGAGGGAGTGAAGGACTAGAAATGAGCTTCTAGGGATGTGAGAAAGGGCAATATACAAGATGGACATTCTGTATATGAAAAACATACCTTAATCATAAGAATTACTGTTGATATATACTGTACTGAAAATGGAGACCGGTGAGAAAAAGAAAGTTGCCAGTGATTGCCTCAGCGCAGCTCAGCAACCCAGCTAGGCCTGCCTAGCCTCCCAGTAGCCCCAATTAGGAAGAAGGCCTTCAGCTTGGCATCTCCCCAAACCCATGCCAGCAAGAGGTAGCTTCCATTTCAAGAGAGGATTCATTAGAGAACCAAAAGCCAGTCATCTACCCGCTATCTTCCCCTTGCCCTTCCCCCCATTGTTCTGGGGAAGGGCAGGGATAGCCTGGCAATCTCAGTAGAGTAATCCTCCCAGAACCCACCTATCTGGCCACCTGGGCTGGCACCCAGGGAAGGCCTCGAGACTGGGGGAAGAAGAGGTGGATGTCTGGGTACCTGCCTAGCCTTCAGCACCCCCAAGCTTTGACCTGGGGTCTCCCCAAACCCCATGCTAGCTGGCAAAACCAAGAAAGGAACAGACAATTAATTTTTTTGGTGTTTTAGGCCACACCCGTTTTATGCTCAGGGGTTACTCCTGGCTAAGCACTCAGAAATTGCCCCCGGCTTGGGGGAACCATATGGGGCTCTGGGGGATCAAACAGCAGTCTGTCCTACACTAGTGCTTGCAAGGCAGACACTTTACCTCTAGCGCCACTTCACCGGCCCCAGACAATTTTTAACAATTAAAAATCTCAGAGTAAATTAGGTTCTTTGAAAAACTATATAACTATATAAGAAATTAAAGCTGTATCCATAACTCACACCTTAACAGTCAATTAAAAGTGGAACACCTTGAAATCTACCAGATAAAAAGTACATTGAGGAAAATACCTTTAAATTGGGAACTCAAAGTTCTCTTCAATGATCTCATATTAATGGTAAAGGCAACAAGATCCAAAACAACTAATACAATATCAACTTAAAGAGCTTTTGTATATCAAAATAAACATGGACCAAAACAGTTAAGTGAATGAGAAAAATATTTTTATTTAACACATTAAATAATGAGTTGATATCTAAGATACATAATGTACTCACAAAGACTAACAACAACAACAAAAAATTTCCAAATAAACAGATACTCCCTAGAAGGCAGGCAGACAACCATTGGCACATAAAAAAATGCTAAACATTACCTGTCATTAGGGAAATCAAACTCAAGAAGACAAGATAACATTTCATACCAGTGAGAATGGCACATATTAAAAGTTGTAGGAACAGTAAATGATGGTGGAAATGTAGTAGAAAAATGTAGCGCTCAATCCACTGCTCATAGAAATATTTTCTGGCTCAACACCAGTGAAAAAAAGTAGTCAGAGACATCAGTTATCTTAAAGTTGAGCTACCAAATGACCCTTCTGTGACACTGAAAGAAATTGTAGAGGATTAGTGATGAGGAACGGCCATCTTGGAAATGGTGTTTGGTGATGGAGGCAGCAGCCATGACTTCGGCAGAGTGGAGACTTGGCTTACCGTCTCCACCCTAGATGGCCAACTGTGAGGGCCACTGTAGGCCACACATCTTAGTTTGGTTTACATCTCATTCAAAAAAAGTGAATCTATAGAGTTGGCCCAGTTTGAACATGGCAATTGCATTTATGGGTGTGGTTATAGCTGCCAGCCTTCCAGAGAAAAGGAAGACAGGAGGGAAGGTGCCTACACTGGCTCAGAAAAAGCCCTCGTGATATCAGCCCAACAACTGGTGTACCTGAAGTGTGGTCATATCTTTCTTAAATACTTGAGAGAATTTTCCAATGAAACCCTTTGACTGTTTTTATATTTTGGAACGTTTTTATTTGTTTAATTTATTTTATATATTTAGTAATATTGAAGTTCTGGTTTCTCATGAATGAGTTTTTATAGTGTCTTTCAAGGAATTGGCTCATTTTAGTTGAGAAGTTTTTAGGAAGGTTCAGTAGTCAATACTATTGTAAATTATTGACTTCATGAATCAGTAATAATGACTAACACTTTCTCATTAATGATAGTGATAACTGGTGTTTTCCAGTTTCTTTATGTTATTGGTTACCCTTGGAAATGATTTTATATCAATTTTACTGGTTTTTCAAAAGTGCACAACTTGGCTTATCAATATTTAAAATTTTTCTTGATTGCAACTTTATTGCTTTCTGTATTTTCATTATTATCATTTTATTATGTTTGCTTTAGTTTACATTACTCTTCTCCAGATTTCTAGAGTCTTGATTATAACTTATCTTTTTCTATTTTTAATATATACATCTATTTTACTGTATTGCCAATAAAGACATTTCTAGGATATTACAGTTTATTTATAGCTATTATTTAACTTCCAAATATTTAGAAGTATTTTCACCCAGTTATCTTTATGTTATTTTCTCCTTCTGGTGTTCCAATTATGTGTACACTATAACTTTTGATTATTTATTGAAAGTTCTACTGTTTCTTTAAATAATTTTATTGTTATCAAAGTGAACTACAAATTTTTTACAGTAATATTTAAGTTACATAGCGACAATGAATTAGAGCCATTCCCACCACCAGTGTTGTCCTTCCTCTACCCCTGTTCCCAGCATGCATCCTATGCCTCCCTTTTGCCCCCTGGACGGCTAGTGTAACCAGTCTCCTTTGTGTATAGCTTGTTGTAAGTTGGGTATTGATTCTGTTGTCATTGACTTTGTGCTTGGTGTACAAGTCTGATCACTTTTTATTTCCACTCAATGTTCATACTACTGGTTGCTCTTATACTATCCATTTTTCTTCTCAATTTATGAGGGAGAGGAAGATGATACAAGTTCTGTGGTTCTGTTGGTAAAAGAAAAGATTAAAGGCTGGGAGGAGTCCATCTAGAAGCTATAAATACCAATTTCAAATAATAAAGGGAGAAAGAAGAAGAAAACAAAACAAAAAAAAAACACAGAAAAAAAGCAACAATAAACAATACAACAGCAGCAAAAATTCAACAAAACAACCACCACAAGAAAGGGGAAAAGTGGGCAGGAGTGGTGGTGCAGTGGTAAGGTATTTGCCTTGTACACGGCTGACCCAGGATGGACCTGAGATCAATCCCCAGCATCCCATATGGTCCCCAAGCCAGGAGCAATTTCTGAGAACAGGTATTCTGAGGATTTAAGTTTGAATTATCACAATGTCAGTGAAATTCCACTTATAAGTGAGCAAATGAACATAGAGAAAAAACATTAACACAGAGAGTGGGAATCTTATGATTTTTGTTTAGCAGTAAACTAGACACCCAAATTGTGTAGATATGGAGAATGGGATGCTGAATGAATGGGCCATAGAGACAAGGGTAGAAACAGAATGATTTTTTGGAATACAAAAAAGCATTATAGGATAATAATGCTACAGATATTGGAAGCAAAAGGGTAAGAGAACTGATAATTTGTAGGAAGCTTGTCACAGTTTGGCGATTTAGGATAGGGAAAGGACCACAACAAAAGGGCCCAGTGATCAATTTGGGTGAGAAACTGTTTGGAAAGGAGGGAAAGAGATATTGATTATACACTTTCAGTAGCAATGTTGCAAACCACAGTGCCTTAAAGGAAAAAATATTAAAAAGGGGAATGAACTTACCCTAGAGGAAGGCCAGGGAAGAAAGGGAAACTGGAGACATTGTGGAAGGAAGGGAACACTATTGAAGGGATAGGTGCTTGATCACTGTTCTCCTAAAATTCTATTATAAATAACTTTGTACCTGGGTAAGTCATGGTGATTCAGTAAATTCAAAACTGAGTGCAAAATGATCTACTAAATAGATGTCAGGAATGGAAGATAGAAACAATAAAAACAAATGATAGAATGCATGTTATTTTTTTATTTGGGAAAAAAATCTCAAATGTCCATTACAAAAGTAACAAAACTATCATTCTATTGTCACAGTTACCTTTGTTTTGTATGACTTTATTTTCTTGAAGTCTTTGGTTGGAAATAAAAATGTGATCCATTTATAAAGTTTACTATGAAAAATCTCTAACTCTAGGACACTGTCTCATTGATGATAATATTTTTAGAGAGAGTAATGTTAAGAAATGTCTTTTACAACACGAGAAAAAAAGAAAGAAAGAAAGAAAGAAAGAAAGAAAGAAAGAAAGAAAGAAAGAAAGAAAGAAAGAAAGAAAGAAAGAAAGAAAGAAAGAAAGAAAGAAAGAAAGAAAGAAAGAAAGAAAGAAAGAAAGAAAGAAAGAAAGAAAGAAAGAAAGAAAGAAAGAAAGAAAGAAGAAAGAAAGAAAGAAAGAAAGAAAGAAGAAAGAAAGAAAGAAGAAAGAAAGAAAGAAAGAAAGAAAGAAAGAAAGAGAAAGAAAGAAAGAAAGAAAGAAAGAAAGAAAGAAAGAAAGAAAGAAAGAAAGAAAGAAAGAAAGAAAGAAAGAAAGAAAGAAAGAAAGGAAAGGAAAGGAAAGGAAAGGAAAGGAAAGGAAAGGAAAGGAAAGGAAAGGAAAGGAAAGGAAAGGAAAGGAAAGGAAAGGAAAGGAAAGGAAAGGAAAGGAAAGGAAAGGAAAGGAAAGGAAAGGAAAGGAAAGGAAAGGAAAGGAAAGGAAAGGAAAGGAAAGGAAAGGAAAGGAAAGGGAAGGGAAGGGAGGAAAGAAAGAAAGAAAGAAAGAAAGAAAGAAAGAAAGAAAGAAAGAAAGAAAGAAAGAAAGAAAGAAAGAAAGAAAGAAAGAAAGAAAGAAAGAAAGAAAGAAAGAAAGAAAGAAAGAAAGAAAGAAAGAAAGAAAGAAAGAAAGAAAGAAAGAAAGAAAGAAAGAAAGAAAGAAAGAAAGAAAGAAAGAAAGAAAGAAAGAAGAAAGAGAGAAAGGAAGAGGAAGGAAGGAAGGAAGGAAGGAAGGAAGGAAGGAAGGAAGGAAGCAAGGAAGGAAGGAAGGAAGTAAGGAAGGAGGGAAGGAAGGAAGGAGGGAGGGAGGGAGGGAGGGAAGGAAGGAGGGAAGGAAGGAGGGAAGGAAGGAGGGAAGGAAGGAAGGAAGGGAAGGAAAGGAAGGAAAGGAAGGAAAGGAAAGGAAGGAAAGGAAAGGAAGGAAAGGAAGGAAAGGAAGGAAGGAAGGAAGGAAGGAAGGAAGGAAGGAAGGAAGGAAAAGAAAAGGAGGGAGGGAGGGACAGGCTCTCAAGAAAACTAGTTGCTGTCAGCACACTTTAGAATACATTGTCTTAAATTCTTTTTATTCTTTATTTAAATATCTTGATTACATATATGATTGTGATTAGGTTTCAGTCATGTAAAGAACACCCCCTTTACCAGTGCAACATTCCCACCACCAATGTCCCAAATCTCCTTCCATCCCATCCCACCCTCATCTGTACTCCAGACATACTTTTCCAGTTCCCTCATTCATTCACATGATTATGATAGTTCTCTGTGTAGTTATTTCTATAACTACACTCACCACCACTCTTTGTGGTGAGCTTCATGAAGTGAGCTGGAAGTTCCAGCCCTCCTCTCATTGTCTCTGAGGATTGTTGCAAAAATGACTTTTATTTTTCTTAAAACCCATAGATGAGTGAGACTATTCTGCGTCTCTCTCTCTCCCTCTGACTTATTTCACTCAGCATGATAGATTCCATGTACATCCATGTATAGGAAGATTTCATGACTTCATTTCTCCTGATGGCTGCATAATATTCCATTGTATAAATGTACCACAGTTTCTTTAGCCATTCGTCTGTTGAAGGGCATCTTGGTTGTTTCCAGAGCCTGGCTATTGTGAATAGTGCTGCAATAAATATAGGTGTGAGGAAGGGGTTTTTGTATTGTATTCTTGTGTTCTTAGGGAATATCCCTAGGAGTGGAATAGCTGGGTCGAATGGGAGCTCAATTTCCAGATTTTGGAGGAATCTTCATGTTGCTTTCCATAGAGGTTGGACTAGACAGCATTGCCACCAGCAGTGGATAAGAGTTCCTTTCTCTCCACATCCCAGTCATCACTGATTGTTCTCATTCTTTGTGATGTATGCCAATCACTGTGGTGTGAGATGGTATCTCATCGTTGTTTTGATTTGCATCTCCCTGATGATCAGTGATGAGGAGCATTTTTTCATGTGCCTTTTGGCCATTTGTATTTCTTTTTTTATCAAAGCATCTGTTCATTTCTTCTCCCTATTTTTGATGGGATTAGATTTTTTTCTTGTAAAGTTCTGTCAGTGTCCTGTATATTTTGGAGATTAACCCCTTATCTGATGGGTGTTGGGTGAATAGTTTCTCCCACTTGGTGGGTGGCTCTTGTATCCTGAGCACTATTTCTTTTGAGGTGCAGAAGCTTCTCAGCTTAATGTATTTCCATCTGTTGATTTCTGCTTCCACTTGTTTGGAAAGTGCAGTTTCCTCCTTGAAGATGCCTTTAGTCTCAATGTCATGGAGTGTTTTACCGACGTGTTGTTCTATATACCTTATGGTAAAAATTTTTGCTAGTCAGGGACATCCATCAACAGGGTGAGCATATGCTTTGTATGTAGGCTGCCTGGGTTCTATCCTTGAATTCAGAGGCCCCAAGCACCACTGAAAATGACAAATGGATTAGCTCCTAAAAAAATGTCCCTAAGAAACAACTCAACAACAACTCAAAGCCAGTGAAATCTAGCAGTATATTAAATGACAATACATCAGCGTAAAGTGATTTTTTTTTCTTTTTTGGCAATTATATGTCTGGTATAGCCAAAAAAGTAAAAATATTCAATGAAGGATATTTTGTAAAACTGACGTACAAGTTCATATTACAGGTAGAAGGTTGATTTTTTTTACAGATGAAGAGAGAGAACAAGATGCTCTTTATTGCTATTCTTATACAACATTACATACTTCTGTTAGGAAGAAAAGACTAATACAAGACATATTTGCTGGGGGCCGAAGTAGTGGCGCAGCAGTAGTGTTTGCCTTGCTTGTGGCTGACCTGGGACAAACCACGGTTCTATACCCCAGCATCCCATATGGTCCCCTGAGCCAGGAGTGATTTCTGAGCACCTAGCCAGGAGTAACCCCTGAGCATCACCAGTGTGGCCAAAAAAAAACAAACAAAATAATAAAAAGACAATTTGCTGGAAAGAAAAAAAATCACCTCATGGAGGTGACATAATTAATTTAAAATAACTTTTTTTTTTACACCACCCATCACCAGTGTAACATTCCCATCACCAATGTCCCAAGTCTCCCTCCTCCCCACCCGACCCCCGCCTGTACTCTAAACAGGTTCTCAATTTCCCTCATACATTCTCATTATTAGGACAGTTCAAAATGTAGTTATTTATCCAACTAAACTCATCACTCTTTGTGATGAGCTTCCTGAGGTGAGCTGGAACTTCCAGCTCTTTTCTCTTTTGTGTCTGAAAGTTATTATTGCAAGAATGTCTTTCATTTTTCTTAAAACCCATAAATGTGTGAGACCATTCTGCGTTTTTTCTCTCTCTCTCTGACTTATTTCACTCAGCATAATAGATTCCGTGTACATCCATGTATAGGAAAATTTCATGACTTCATCTCTCCTGACAGCTGCATAATATTCCACTGTGTATATGTACCACAGTTTCTTTAGCCATTCGTCTGTTGAAGGGCATCTTGGTTGTTTCCAGAGTCTTGCTATGGTAAATAGTGCTGCAATGAATATAGGTGTAAGGAAGGGGTTTTTGTATTGTATTTTTGTGTTCCTAGGGTATATTCCTAGGAGTGGTATAGCTGGATCGTATGGGAGCTCGATTTCCAGTTTTTGGAGGAATCTCCATATCGCTTTCCATAAAGGTTGAACGAGACGGCATTCCCACCAGCAGTGGATAAGAGTTCCTTTCTCCCCACATCCCCGCCAACACTGTTTATTCTCATTCTTTGTGATGTGTGCCATTCTCTGTGGTGTGAGGTGGTATCTCATCGTTGTTTTGATTTGCATCTCCCTGATGATTAGTGATGTGGAGCACTTTTTCATCTGTCTTTTGGCCATCTGTATTTCTTCTTTGTCAAAGTGTCTGTTCATTTCTTCTCCCCATTTTTTGATGGGATTAGATGTTTTTTTCTTGTAAAGTTCTGTCAGTGCCTTGTATATTTTGGAGATTAGCCCCTTATCTGATGGGTATTGGGTGAATAGTTTCTCCCACTCAGTGGGTGGCTCTTGTATCTTGGGCACTATTTCCTTTGAGGTGCAGAAGCTTCTCAGCTTAATATATTCCCATCTGTTAATTTCTGCTTTCACTTGCTTGGAGAGTGTAGTTTCTTCCTTGAAGATGCCTTTAGCCTCAATGTCCTGGAGTGTTTTACCTACGTATTGTTCTATATATCTTATGGTTTTGGGGCTGATATCGAGGTCTTTAATCCATTTGGATTTTACCTTCGTACATGATGTTAGCTGGGGGTCTAAGTTCAATTTTTTGCAAGTGGCTACCCAGTTTTGCCAACACCACTTGTTGAAGAGGCTTTCTTTGTTCCATTTAGGATTTTTTGCTCCTTTATCAAAAATTAGATGATTGTATGTCTGGGGAACATTCTCTGAGTATTCAAGCTTATTCCACTGATCTGAGGGCCTGTCTTTATTCCAATACCATGCTGTTTTGATAACTATTGCTTTGTAGTAAAGTTTAAAGTTGGGGAAAGTAATTCCTCCCATATTCTTTTTCCCAATGATTGCTTTAGCTATTCGAGGGTGTTTATTGTTCCAAATAAATTTCAAAAGTGCCTGGTCCACTTCTTTGAAGAATGTCATGGGTATCTTTAGGGGGATCGCATTAAATCTGTACAGTGCTTTGGGGAGTATTGCCATTTTAATGATGTTAATCCTGCCAATCCATGAGCAGGGTATATGCTTCAATTTCCGCGTGTCCTCTCTTATTTCTTGGAGCAGAGTTTTATAGTTTTCCTTGTATAGGTCCTTCACATTTTTAGTCAAGTTGATTCCAAGATATTTGAGTTTGTGTGACACTATAGTGAATGGAGTTGTTTTCTTAATGTCCATTTCTTCCTTATTAGTATTGGTGTATAGGAAGGCCATTGATTTTTGTGTGTTAATTTTGTAGCCTGCCACCTTGCTATATGAGTCTATTGTTTCTAGAAGCTTTTTGATAGAGTCTTTGGGGTTTTCTAAGTAGAGTATCATGTCATCTGCAAACAGTGAGAGCTTGACTTCTTCCTTTCCTATCTGGATTCCCTTGATATCCTTTTCTTGCCTAATCGCTATAGCGAGTACTTCCAGTGCTATGTTGAATAGGAGTGGTGAGAGAGGACAGCCTTGTCTTGTGCCAGAATTTAGAGGAAAGGCTTTCAGTTTTCTCTATTGAGGACAATATTTGCCTCTGGCTTGTGGTAGATGGCCTTAACTATATTGAGAAAGGTTCCCTCCATTCTTATCTTGCTGAGAGTTTTGATCAAGAATGGGTGTTGGACCTTGTCAAATGCTTTCTCTGCGTCGATTGATATGATCATGTGATTTTTATTTTTCTTGCTGTTGATGTTGTGTATTATGTTGATAGATTTACGGATGTTAAACCAGCCTTGCATTCCTGGAATGAAACATACTTGATCGTAGTGGATGATCTTCTTAATGAGGCATTGAATCCTATTTGCCAGGATTTTGTTGAAGATCTTTGCATCTGCATTCATCAGCGATATTGGTCTGTAATTTTCTTTTTTCGTAGCATCTCTGTCTGGTTTAGGTATCAAGGTAATGTTGGCTTCATAAAAGCTATTTGGAAGTTTTCCTGTTTTTTCAATTTCATGAAAGAGTCTTGCCAGGATTGGTAGTAGTTCCTCTTGAAAGGTTTGAAAGAATTCATTAGTAAATCCATCTGGGCCTGGGCTTTTGTTTTTGGGCAGACATTTGATTACTTTCTTAATTTCCTCAATAGTAATGGGTGTGTTTAGATATGCTACATCCTCTTCATTCAATCGTGGAAGATTATAAGATTCCAAAAATTTATCCATTTCTTCCAGGTTTTCATTTTTAGTGGCATAGTGTTTCTCAAAGTAGTTTCTGATTACCCTTTGAATCTCTACCATATCAGTAGTGATCTCTCCTTTTTCATTCCTGATACGAGTTATCAAGTTTCTCTCTCTCTCTTTCTTTGTTAGGTTTGCCAGTGGTCTATCAATCTTGTTTATTTTTTTAAAGAACCAACTTCTGCTTTCGTTGATCTTTTGGATGGTTTTTCTGGTTTCCACTTCATTGATTTCTGCTCTCAGCTTTGTTATTTCCTTCTGCCTCCCTATTTTTGGATCCTTTTGTTGAGCACTTTCTAATTCTATGAGCTGCGTCATTAAGCTATTCAGGTATGCCCCTTCTTCTTTCCTGATGTGTGCTTGCAAAGCTATAAATTTCCTCTCAGTACTGCTTTTGCTGTGTCCCTTAGGTTCTGATAAATTGTGTCTCCATTGTCATTTGTTTTCAGGAAGGTTTTGATTTCCTCTTTGATTTCATCTCGGACCCACTGATTATTCAGTATGAGGCTATTTAACTTCCAGGTGTTAAAATTTTTCTTCTGTGTCCCTTTGTAGTTTATATATAATTTCAGGGCTTTGTGGTCAGCAAAGGCAGCCTGCAAATTTCTATCCTCTTGATATTATGGAGATATGTTTTGTGTGCTAACATGTAGTCTATCCTAGAGAATGTCCCATGTACATTAGAGAAAAATGTGTATCCAGGCTTCTGGGGGTGGAGTGTCCTGTATATATCTACTAGGCCTCTTACTTCCATTTCTCTCCTCAGGTCTAGTATATTCTTGTTGGGTTTCAGTCTGGTTGACCTGTCTAGTGTTGACAATGCCGTGTTGAGGTCTCCCACAATTATTGTGTTGTTATTGATATTATTTTTCAGATTTGTCAACAGTTGTATTAAATATTTTGCTGGCCCCCTCATTCGGTGCATATATGTTTAGGAGGGTGATTTCTTCCTGCTGTACATATCCCTTGATTAATACAAAATGTCCATCTTTGTCCCTTACTACTTTCCTAAGTATAAAGTTTGCATCATCTGATATTAATATGGCCACTCCTGCTTTTTTTTTGGGTGTTGTTTGCTTGGATGATTTTCCTCCAGCCTTTTATTTTGAGTCTATGTTTGTTCTGACTATTCAGGTGCGTTTCTTGTAGGCAGCAGAAGGTTGGATTGAGTTTTTTGATCCATTTAGCCACTCTGTGTCTCTTAACTGGTGCATTTAGTCCATTGACATTGAGAGAAAGAATTGTCCTGGGAGTTAGTGCCATCTTTATATTAAAGTTTGGTGTGTCTGTTGGTAAGCCTTGTCTTAAAGTATGCCGTTCAGTTTTTCTTTAAGAATGGTTTTGAGTCTGTGAAGTTTTTGAGCTGTTGTTTGTCTGTGAAACTATGTATTGTTCCTTCAAACCTAAAAGTGAGTTTTGCTGGGTGCAGTATTCTAGGCGAAGCATTTATTTCATTGAGTTTTGTCACTATGTCCCACCACTGCCTTCTGGCCTTGAGTGTTTCTGGTGACAGGTCTGCAGTAAATCTCAAGGATGTTCCCTTAAATGTAATTTCTCTTTTCGATCTTGCTGCTTTCAGAATTCTGTCTCTATCTATGGGATTCGTCATTGTGACTAGGATGTGTCTTGGGGTGTTTTTTTCTGGGGTCTCTTTTAGTTGGCACTCTTCGGGCATGCAGGATTTGATCACATGTATTCATTATCTCTGGTAGTTTCTCTTTAATGATGTTCTTGACTGTTGATTCTTCCCGGAGATTTTCTTCCTGAGTCTCTGGGACTCCAATGATTCTTAAGTTGTTTCTGTTGAGCTTATCATAGACTTCTATTTTCATCTGTTCCCATTCTTTGAGTAATTTTTCCATTGTTTGATCATTTGCTTTGAGGCTTTTTTCCAATTTCTTCTGCTGTATGTAATTGTTATGTATCTCATCTTCCAGTGTACTGATTCTGTCCTCAGCTGCTGTTAACCTGTGGGAAATCTCAAACATGTTTTTCTTCAATTCATCTACTGAGTTTCTCAGACCTGTTATTTGATCTGAAATTTCCATTTGGAGTTTTTCTCATTTCTATCTTCATATTCTCCTGATTCTTTTTAGTTTTCTCTTCTATACTTTGTTTGAGTTCTTTGAACATGTTCCATATTGCAACTCTAAACTCCTTATCTGAGAGACTGACTAGGTGGTTGATCATGTTCAAGTCATCAGAGTTGCCATCTTCATTCTCTATGTCTGGCACTGGCCCATGTTGTTTCCCCATTGTCACACTAGTACTGCGTGTTTTTCTACGTGTTGTGATTGTATTCATTGGCTAAATGCTGTGCACCGTCGCGAAGGGGAGCGGAGCAACCGTGCTCCTCTGGCTTCTCCCTTTCTGGGCGTGTCGACTCACCTCCACGGAAGGCTCACAGGAAGGCAGGCTGGCAGATGGGCCGCACCCAGGATGAAATCAGGCCAAAAATGCAGGACAGCAGAGTAGAGAGGCAGAAGGGTGCTGGCATCTGAGATCCAGCAAAGTTCAGTGGCTCCTCCCTTTCTGGGCGTGTCGACTCACCTCCACGGAAGGCTCACAGGAAGGCAGACTCCCCGGAAAGTTCACAGGAAGGCAGGCTGGCTGATGAGCCGCACCAAGGGTGAAATCAGGCCGAAAATGCAGGACAGCAGAGTAGAGAGGCAGAAGGGTGCTGGCATCTGAGATCCAGCAGAGTTCGGTGGCTCCTCCCTTTCTGGGCGTGTCGGCTCACCTCCAAGGAAGGCTCACGGGAAGGCAGACTCCCCGGAAAGCTCACAGGAAAGCAGGCTGGCTGATGAGCCGCACCAAGGGTGAAATCAGACAGAAAATGCAGGACAACAGAGTAGAGAGGCAGAAGGGTGCTGGCATCTGAGATCCAGCGAAGTTCAGTCTAAAATAACTTTTAAAATAAAAAATAAAAATAAAACAACAAAATAAAAATTACTTAAAAATAACAAATAATGTGAAAATAATTTACTATCAATTAGTTCATTAAGATAACATAAATTTACTATAAAAACCAATTCTAATTCTAGAAAACTGGACATTTGTATCACCATAAATTATAATTAAAACATTTAAACAAGTATGATATAATTTTTAAAGTTAATTACTTTATAATTTAAACACCATGGTTACAAAATTATTCCAATACAGTTGGATTTTTTAATAATTGCAAAGTATATGTAATTGACATTTGGTTATGACCAATGTACACTGCCCTTCACCAGTGCAAATTTGATCCCCGACGTCCCATATGGTCACCCAAGCAGGAGCAATTTCTGAGTGCATAGCCAGGAGCACCCCTCAACATCACAGGTTGTGGCCCCAAAACCAAATAATAATGATAATAATAATAATAATAATAATAATAATCTAAAATATATAGCAAGAAAACGTTAAGGTAGTAGTGTGTAAGCATTCTAGTCTCCAATTACAATATATTTATTCTTTTCTAAAAATTAATTTAAGCCTGTAGTTACAAACATGCTCATAGTTGGTTTCAGTCATAAAATATACACCCTCTTCACCAGTGCAACTTTCATGCCACCAATGGCCTCCATCTTCCTCTTCCCCCACGCCCTGCATGTCCTAGTGACAGGCATACCATTTTTTCTCTATCTCAATGTCATGCATGCTGTTAGTGTAGTTGTTTATCTAACTGCATTCACCACTTTTTTTTTTGGTAAGCATCATATCATGGGCCGGCCCTTCCAGCTCTCATCTCAATTGTCTCTGGATATTATTACCATACTGTCTTATTTTTCTTAAATTCCACAGATGAGTGAGACTTCTCTGTGTCTATCTCTCTCCCTCTGTCTCATTTTACAAAACAAAATAGTTTTCATGTACATGCATGTATAGGAAAATTTCATGACTTCATTTTACTGATAGCTGCATAGTAATCCTTTGTGTAGATATAACACAGCTTCATTTTTGTTTTTTGTTCTGTTTTGTTTTGGTTTTGGTTTGTTTTGGTTTTTGTTTTTTCGGGCCACACCTGTTTGGTGCTCAGGGGTTATTCCTGGCTAAGCGCTCAGAAATTGCCCCTGGCTTGGGGGGACCATATGGGTGACATCCAGGGGATCGAACCAGGTCCTGATCCTTGCCTAGCGCTTGCAAGGCAGACACCGTACCTCTAGCGCCACCTCGCTGGCCCCATAATACAGCTTCTTTAGTCACTCATCTGTTGTTGGGCATCTGGGTTGTTTCTAGACTCTGGTTAATGTAAATAGAGCTTCAATGAACATAGACATGCAGAGGGCATGTGTGTGTGTGCTTTGTGTGTGTGTGTGTGTGTGTTTTGTGGAATTATTGAATGTGAAGAATAAAATATGAATAAATTTTCAATAAAAAGACAACTTTAATTTAGGAAAATTAGAATTTATGGTAATGGCATTAGTTGAGGTTTGTGACTTATGATTCAAAGTAGGATAATCAATATATCCATTTTCCATCCTGCACTTCCCACCTATGACAATGAGTATACATTTACACGCACACACACATACTCATGAATATTCTGGGTTTGAAATGGCTTTTTTGTGTACATTTCTATAAAAATACATATGACCACTTGGTATATACTAGACTTTGACTTAAAAGAATTATACTGTAAAATGGAAGTGAGGAAAGAGAAGATATGGGGAGAGGGAGAGAAGGAGAATTTGAAGGATCATGGGAATGAGAAAGAGGGGATAAAAAAAAGTGCAGTTCCTGGCAAGTTAATCACAAGATACAAAAGAAATAAACAGAATGATTTCAAATGCCAGAAATTGAGGGTTTATATCATTCTTTGAAGCAGATGGCATAATGTTAGCAGATGGTGGTGAGAACACAAATCTTCTTAAGTTCCAATTTTCTATGTCTTTCATCAAAGAATCTTTCAAATTGAAAATGGAAGAAAAAAAGAACAATGGAAGTAATTAAACCCTAAGGCTGGAATGTGTGATTTAGTGAACTAATATATAAAAATCACATTATTAGTAAACAAAAGGGAAACCTGTTATATGCATCGGAAGTTATTATACTAGTTCTGCTATTGGGAAAAAGAACTTTGATATGTGTTGGAATATTTAGTGCGTTATTTCAATAAAAATGTCATGAGTCCATCAACAAAAAATTTCTCATTTGTAATTGAGGCAAAGTTCTAATAATGTAGTACATTGTATAAGTTATATATTATTTCACCAATAGATTAAAGAAAGGGGATTTCATCAGAGAGGCTCAACAACTCAAACAAGTGAAGGGTAGGGGATTACTAATGACAATAATTTGCTTTGAGCGAGAGAAAAACTTGGAAATGGGACTTCCCTGGAAAATCTCTATAGGTGAGCTAACTCCTGATGTCAGTAACCCTAGTATTTGGGGGGGGGGATTGGGGGGGCACACCCGGTGACACTCAGGGGTATATTCCTGGGCTATGCACTCAGAAATCGCTCCTGGCTTGGGGGACCATATGGAACACTGGGGGATCCAACCGCAGTAGGTCCTAGGTTAGATGCATGTCAAGGCAAAACCCTACAGCTGCACCACCCACTCCAGCCCCAATAATACTGTGGCAGTCAGTGCACTACTATACAAAATTTCCTGTAGCGATCATCTGGACTTACACTGTTGGCAATGTGAACAATTATGCTTTGTCTGTTTATCCAATTAATTGTAGCTACATAAATTTAAATTCTTCCAGAAAGGTAATAGAGATCTTTCAGGAACTCAATGCTATAAATTTCTTAATCTGTAAAATACACCAGTCCTTATTAAAAAAAAAACACAGATATAAAGGTTTTACACAAACTATTTCAACTAATTTAAGGTTAATTTTTGAAATATCAATTTGCAATTAACAGAGAGAACATTGAACGAGTTTTGTTTAAACAAGTGATTTCCTAATTGCCAAACCCAGACAGTTTTCAGTCTTCCTCCAAGAGACTGATCAATTTCCCTAGATTTCCTTATTTCCTATATACTCAGGCCTTATACTCTTACTTTTCTACTTTCTTTTTGTTTGGTTGGATTTTGGGGGGGATCACACCCGGCAGTGCTCAGGGGTCACCTCGGGATCCAGGCTCAGAAATCGCTCCTGGCAGGCTCAGGGAACCAAATGGGAAGCAGGGATTCAAACCACTAACCTTCTGCATGCAACGCAAATGCCCATATCCGATGCTATCTCTCCAGCCCCACTATTTCAACTTTCTTAACCTAAGTTATCTTCACAAGACAATTTGTCTTCTGTCAAGACCACATGGGAGATAGGCATGGAGGTAGGGTGTTTGCCTTGGATGCAGAAGGAAGGTGGGTTCAAATCCCAGCGTCCCCATGTAGTCCTCCAAAGATTTGGGGCCGGAGAGATAGCATGGAGGTAAGGCGTTTGCCTCTCATGCAGGAGGTCATCGGTTCGAATCCCGGCGTCCCATATATGGTCCTCCCGTGCCTGCCAGGAGCAATTTCTGAGCCTGGAGCCAGGAATAACCCCTGAGCACTCCGGGGTGTGACCAAAAACCACCAAAAAAAAAAAAAAAAAAAAAAAAAAAAAAAAGACATTTGTCTTCTGTCAAATCTATTAAGTGCTGAGGTCTGTAAAGTTTATTTGATTCTGTTATTTATCATCAAACTTGGTCAATCCAAATAACCTTCCTGGAATTTTTACTTCATATTTTATGAATCCCAAGTCTAATGTTTTCCTCTCTAATTTCTTTTCCTGGAGATCTGTGGATATTATAATATATGTTCAAGTATATTTTCTTATCTAAGAGCATTCAAAATATAACAGTAATTTCTCAGAAGTTGCCTCATACTCCACATGTGGATTCCTACTAAATGGATCTAACCACAAAAAGTTTATAGTTCATTTTAACCTCTTTTATTGCTCATCAAATTATTAAACTTACACCTCAAAAATTTCTAATTGCTCTCTTTCTTTCTCCTGAAGCTCTCCTGAGAGGGACAGAAAGGGCCCAGCAAAAACTATCTCCTGGAGCGGGGGGGGGGGGGGCTGCTAAATCCAATAGCCAAGAAAGACTGAGTGAATAAAAACTGGCTACGAAAGGCACCAGACAGAGAGGTGACTCCTTTGTCTGTAAAGGCAGGCAAAGGGGTCTGGCCATGCTGTGAGATTGGTGACTGGAGAGACGAAGGGACCTGTTGGCTTTCTGTGTTTTTCTTCTTTTCTCTTCTTTCTACTGAGGTTCTCCTGAGAGGGCCATAAAGGGCCCAGCAATAACTGTCTCCTGGGGTTGCTGAGGCCAAAAAGCCAAAAAAGACTGAGTGAGTGAGTGAGTGAGTGAGTGAGTGAGTGAGTGAGTGAGTGAGTGAGTGAAAAAGGCTACCAGAGGCACCAGGCATAGAGGTGAACTCTTTATTTGTGAAGGCAGTTGGGAGGGGTCTGGCCCTGCTGTGAGATTGGTGACTGGGAGAGACGGAGGGGATCTATCAGCTTTGTATGTTTCTCTTCTCTTCTCTATCCTAATGCTTGCCTGAGAGGGCCAGTAAGGGCCCAGAAAAAACTGTCTCCTAGAGGTCCTAAAGAAGCAAGGTCGCTTCAAGGCCACACACAGTTTCTAACTAATGAACACCACCATCACACGCAAAAAAAAAAAAAAATCATACTACAAGTGTGACAATAGGGAAACCTCGTAGGCAAGCACTATGCACTGAGAATAAAGATGATAGCTCTGATGACCAAAAGAATACCAACCATCTAATTAATCTCTCAGATAAGGACTTTAGAATAAAAATATGGAGGATATTCATAGAAGTCAAAGAAAACATAACCCTAGCTGAACAGAACACAAAGACAAAATCAGAAAACTCCAAACTGAAATAACAGATCTGAAAAACATGGTAGCTGAGCTGAAAACCTCTATAGAATGCCTCTCCATCAGGAGAACAGCAGCCAAGGACAGAATCAGTAAACTAGAAGATAAAATGCAGAACAACTTCATAGGCAGAAGAGATTGGAAAAGAACCTTAAGGCAAATGATCAAACAATGGAAAAAGTACTCAAGGAATGTGAACAGATGAAAATACAAGTCTTTGATTAACTCAACAGAAACAACATAAGAATCATTGGAGTCCCAGAGGCCCAGGAAGGAGATCCCCAGAAAGAATCTACAGTCAAAGACATCATCACAGAGAAAGTCCTAGAGCTAAAGACTGCATGCAATCAAATTTTACAAGCTCAAAGAGTACCAGCTAAAAGAGACCCAAAGAAAAACACCCCAAAACACATCCCAGTCACAATGATGAATCCCACAGATAGAGATAGAATACTGAAAGCAAAAAGGGAAATGACATTCAATGGAGCATTCTTAAGATTTACATCCTTATAAGATTTATATCACAAGAATCTCTCAAGGTCAGAAGACAGTGGTGGGAGATTGAGACAAGACTGAATACTGCAACCAGCCCAAATCACATTTAAGTTTGAAGAAAGGATACATAACTTCATGGGTAAACAACTCAGAAACTTTACAGATGCAAAACCAGCCTTAAAGGAAAAAATAAAAGGTATATTTTAAGACAAGACAGACCAACAGACACACCAAACTTATAGACAAAGATGAGATTAAATCACATGACAATCATCTCCTCAAAGTCAATGAAGTAAATGCAGCAATTAAGAGGCACAGAGTGGCAAAATGTATCAAAAAGATGAATCCAACCTTCTATTACCTACAAGAAACACACATGTATGGTCAGAACAAGCAGACTCGAAATCAGAGGCTGGAAAAATCATCCAAGCAAATAACGCCCTTATAAAAAGCTGGGGTGGCCATATTAATATCAGACAACACAAATTTTAGACTCAGAAAAGTTGTAAGGGACAAAGATGGACACTATGTACTAATTAAGCAATATGTGCAACAGGAAAAAAATCACACTACTTAACATACAATTATTGACAAATTTGAAAGAAGACATCAATAATAACAAAATAATTGTGGGAAACCTCAACACGGCCCTATCAGTACTTGATAGGTCAACCAGACTAAAACCAAACAAAAATGTACTATCCCTGAAAAGAGAAATGGAAGAAAGAGGCATAGTAGATATATAGGACACCCAATCCCCAGAAACCTTGATATACATTTTTCTCCAATATGCATGGATCATTCTCCATGATAGACACATAAAACATATCTCCATAAAACCAAGAGGATAAAAATTTTGCAGGCTAACTTCACTGACCACAGGCTCTAAAATTGGATGTGAACTACAAAAGGACAGAGAAGAAAAACTTTAACAACTGAAAATTACACAGGCTACTACTGAACAGCCAGTCGGTCCGAGATGAAACCAAAGAGGAAATCAAAACTTTCTGAAAAACAAATGACAATAAAGACGCAAACTATCATGAATCTATGGGATAAAGCAAAAACGGTACTGAGAGGAAAATTTATAGCTTTGCAAGTACACAGGAAGGAAGAAAGGGCATAGCTAAAAAGCTTAATGTCACAGCTTATAAAATTAGGAAATGATCAAGAAAAGGAAACAAAAAGAAGTAGATAGAAGGATATAAGAAAACTTAAAGCAGTAGTCAATGAAATGGAAACCAAAAAAAAAAAAAACCATTCCAAAAGATCAATGAAAACAGAATTTGGTTCTTTGAAAAAATAAACAAGATTGATAGCCCATTGACAATCACACAAAGAGAAAGAAACTTGATAACCCATATTAAAAATAAAAAGGGGAGATCACTACCAATATTGCAGAGATTCAAAGGGTAATCAGAGAATACTTTGAGAAACTCTATACCACTAAACATAAGAAACTGGAAGAAATGGATAAATTCTTAGACTCATAACTTTCCACGGTTGAATAAGAAGAATGTAGCATATCTAAACACCCTCATTACTATTGAGGAAATTAAAACAGTAATTAGATGTCTTTCCAAAAGCAAAAGCTCAGGCCCGGATGAATTCACTAATGAATTCTTTCAAACATTTCAAGAGGAACTACTACCAATCCTGGCCAGAATCTTTCAAGAAATTGAAAAAAATGGGAACACTTCCAAATAGCTTTAATGAAGTCAATATCACCTTGAAAACAAAACAAGACAGAAATACAGAGAAAAAAGAAAATTACATACCAATATCCCTGATGAACACAGATGCAAAGATCAACAAAATCCTGGCAAATAGCATCCAACTCCTCATCAAGAAGATCATTTGCTATGATCAAGTAGGTTTCATCCTAGGAATGCAAGGATGGTATAACATCTTAAAACTATCAACATAATACACAACATCAACAACAAGAAAAATAAAAATCACATGATCATATCAATAGACACAGAGAAAGCATTTAATAAGGTCCAATACCCACTCTTGATAAAAATTCTCACAAACACGGGAATGAAAGAAATCTTTCTCAATCTAGTTAAGGCCAACTACCACAAGCCAATGGCAAATATTATCCTCAATGGAGAAAAACTAACAGCCTTCCCTATAAGTTCTGGTACAAGACAAGGTTGTCCTCTCACACCACTCCTATGCAACATAATACTGGAATCTATAGCGATAGGCAAGAAAAACATATCAGAGGACTCCAGAGATGAAAGGAAGAAGTCAAGCTCTCACTGTTTGCACATGACATGATACTATACTTATAAAACACTTAAGACTTTACCAAAAAGCTTCTAGAAACAATAGATTCATGTAGCAATATGGCAGGTTACAAAATTAACACATAAATATCAATGGACTTTTTATACACCAAAAAGGATAGGGAAGAAATGGAAATTAAGAAAACAACCTCATTTAAATTAGTGTCACAGAAACTCAAATATCATGGAGTCAACTTAACTAAAGGCATAAAGGACCTACACAAAGAAAACTATGAAACCCTGTTCCCAGAAATAAAAGAGGACACACGGAAATGGAAACACATACCCTGCTCATGAATTGGCGAGATTAACATCATTAAAATGACAATACTCCCCAGAACAATATACAGATTTAATGTGATCCCTCTAAAGATACCCAAAACATTCTTCAAAGAAGTGGATCAAACACTTATGAAATTCACATGTACAATAAACACCCTCGAATAACTAAAGCAATCCTTGGGAAAAGGAATATGGGAGGCTTTACTTCCCCCAACTTTAAACTGTATTACAAAGCAATAGTTATCAAAACAGCATGGTATTGGAATAAAGGTGAACCCTCAGGTGAGTGGAATAGCCTTGAGTATTCAGAGAATGTTCACCAGATATACAATCACCTAATTTTTGATAAATGAGCAAGAAATCCTAAATGGAGCAAGGAAAGCTTTCTCAACAAGTGGTGTTGGTACAACTGGTTAGCCATTTGCAAAAAAAAAGCAAACTCACACCCCCAGCTAACACCATGTATAAAGGTAAAATCCAAATGGATTAAAGATCTTCATATCAGACCTGAAACCAGAAAATATATAGAACATGTAGGTAAAACACTCTATGACATTGAGACTAAAGGCATCTTTAAGTAGTAAATAGCACTCTCCAAACAAGTGGAATCAGAGATAAACAGATGGGAATATATTATGCTGAAAAGCTTCTGCACCTCAAAGAAAACAGTTCCCAGAATGCAAGAGCCACCCACAGAGTGGGAGAAACTATTCACCCAATACCCATCAGATGAGGGGCTAATATCCAAAAATACAAGGTACTAACAGAACTTTACAAGAAAAAAAATCTACTCCAAACAAAAAATGAGGAGAAGAAATGAACAGACACTTTGTCAAAGAAGAAATACAAATGTCCAAAGGCACATCACTAATCATCAGGGAAATGCAAATCAAAACAACCATGAGGTACCATCTCACGCCACAGAGATTGGTGCACATCACAGAAAATGAAAACTAGCAGTGCTGGCAGGGATATAGAGAGAAAGGAACTCTTACTCACTGCTGGTGGGAATGACTTCTAGTCCAAACTTTATGGAAATCAATATGAAGATCTTCCAAAAACTAAAAATTGAGCTCCCATATGATTCAGGTATACCTCTCCTAGGGCTATACTCTAGGAATACAAAAATACTATACAAAAATCCCTTCCTCACACTGATAATTATTGCAGTGCTATTTACAATAGCCAAACGCTGGAAACAACCAAGATTTCCTTCAACAGATGAATGGCTAAAGAAACTGTGGTACATATACATAATGCAGCAGGAGAGATGAAGTCATGAAATTTTCCTATACATGGATGGTCATAAAATATATTACGCTGAGTGAAATAAGTCATAGGGAGAGAGATAGATCCAGAATAGTCTCAATCATCTATGGTTTATGAGAAAAATAAAAGACATTTTTGTTAAAAATTCTCAGAAGCAAAACAGGAAGGCTGGAAGGTCCAGTTCAGGACATGAATCTCACCACAGACTGATGAGTGCAGTTAGAGAAATAACTACATTGATAACTATCATAACAAATTGAATGAATGAGGGCAATAGAAAGCCTGTCTCTAGTGTATGCTGGGGTGGTTGAGGAGGTAGAATTGGGACATCGGTGATGTTGCCCTGGTGAAGATGGGTGTTCTTTACATGACTGAAATTCAAGTACAATCGTGTTTGTAATCAAGGGGGTTAAATAAAGATATTAATACAAAAAGGAAAGAAAAATTATTTAGGGTGGGGTGGGGAGGAGGGAGATTTGGAATATTGGTGAAGGAATGTTGCACTGATTGGGGGGGTGTTCTTTACATGACTGAAACCCAATTACAATTATATTTGTAATCAAAATGTTTAAATAAAGATATAAAATTATAATTGCTTCTCTTCACTCTATTTCTATTTCTACTGTCGCTTTCCCAATTATTGAAATCTTCTATTTAGAAATCCTCATTAGGGGCTGGAGTGGTGGTGCAAGTGATAGGGAGCCTGCCTTGCATGCACTAACCTAGGACAAACTGCAGTTCAATATTCCAACAGCCTATTTGGTCTCCCAAGCCAGCAGCGATTTCTGATTGCATAGCCACGAGTAACCCCTGGGCATCACTGAGTTCCCCCCCCCAAACAAAATTCTAAGTACCAGGTAATTGAAGCATCAATAAAAGAACAGAAAATATTACTAAGTAAAAACGTATTTTCTTTTCTAAGTAAAGCAGGGAAATTAATAACATCTAAATTAAAAAAGATTAGATAAAGTGATTTCATGCTAGGATGTTACAGAAAAATAGATGCATTAAGATAGGTACATGACATTCAATGGGCCAGAGCAGTGGCACAGCGAAAGGACATTTGCATTGCATGTGGCTTACCCAGGACAGACCATGGTTCGATCCCCCAGCATCTCATATGGTCCCCCAAGCCAGGAGCAATTTCTGAGTGCAGAACCAGGAGTAAACCCTGAGCATCATCAGGTGTAACCCCAAAACAAAACAAAATGATAGGTGCCATTCAGATATACAAATAAGACATAAATAAATTTATTATAAACATATCATGAAATTATGAAATATAACTATGAATACTAGAGAACCATCTAAACTATCATATACAACTTTGGATTGTCTGTATAAATTTTTCATCAATAGTGAAAGAAAATATATTGTTAGTGGAGCCTAGGGCTCCAAAATGAGGATCTAGTGATGTGCAGATCTGGAGGCAAATGTTGAAGCAGAAAATAATCCACACAATGAAGAAGTACAAGGATGGGTTCAGGAAATCCAGCACTCAAACAGGGAATTCAACAACCCAAGCTTTCTGCTCCTAGAAAGGAATGCAGCTCAGTGGAAGACTACCAAAGAATAAGCCTCTGCCTTCCTCAGACCCCTGCTTTTATTGACAAGAATCAGGTCACATCTTAGATCAAGAGAGAAATACCAAGAAGGGTATAATCCAATAGTCCATCACCAGATCACAACCTTGGGTAGAGTATGAATATTGATTAGGATGGAACCAGTAAACCAACAATAAATCATTGGTTACTTGTGGCCAGGGAGAAAAAAATTCCAGGAAGGGATCTGGAGTTTACAATATGCCCCAACTGTGAAAATGATTATAGACTGTGTACATCTGTCATAACTCAAGAGCTCAAGTGTCTACAGAAATGAACATATTTAATTTATGTAAAATTTACTGGAAAAAGGGTTCATTTTTAAATGAGAATATTCAATTGTCCTTAAAATGGGAATGAGCCTGTTGATAAAATAGGATCATATCAAAAATGTTATACACACCAATGTCAAAACTAAGAAATTGCCACAACAGAGTTCAAGATTTTAAAAACTGGGAAATAACATATGCAGCTTACTTTGCCATATGACATATCTACTACACAAATTATTCGATGCTCACAGTTATACTGTGAAGATGGGCAGAGAATAAACTCGATAGAGAAAATGTATAGAAGCCCACCAGTTTGATGAAAGAAAACAGTTTTACCAAAGCTATAACCAACACTAACAAGCTCAGTAAATCATCAGACAATGTCTTTAGTAATACCATGATGAGGATGTTCAATGATCTCAAAGAAGTGATTGTACAAGTAGTAAGTAAGCAAAGCACAATAAATATGAGTTGAAATGAGAAAACCACTATAATCAGAAATAAAATAAATGAGCATGGTCGGTGATATAAAAAACTCAATAGATTCTTTGAATAGCAGAACAACAGCAACTAGACAAAAGATCAAGGAACTACAAAATAAGGAGGAACCAACCCAGTAGGGAGCAGCAGAAGGTGGAAAATAGTCTGGAAAGAGAGAAGTAGTATACCATAAAATTATGTGATAACTTTAAAAGGAACAATATAAGAATCACTGAGGTCCCAAAAGAACAGAAAGGTAAATGTGATGAAGAAACAATAGTTAAAAATTTATCAACAGAGCCAGAGAAGTGGCGCTAGAGGTAAGGTGTCTGCCTTGCAAGCGCTACCTAGGATGGACCGCGGTTCGATCCCCCGGTGTCCCATATTGTCCCCCCAAGCCAGGAGCGATTTCTGAGCTCAGCAGTAACCCCTGAGCGTCAAACGGGTGTGGCCCAAAAACCAAAAAAAAAAAAAAAAAGAAAGAATGTTGTATATTGTATGATTGAAATTCAATTATGAACATCTTTGGGGTTGGGAAGGTGGCGCTAGAGATAAGGTGTCTGCCTTGCAAGTGCTAGCATAGGATGGACCATGGTTCGATCCCCTGGCATCCCATATGGTCCCCCCCCCCAAGCCAGGGGCGATTTCTGAGTGCATAGCCAGGAGTAACCCCTGAGCGTCAAATGGATGTGGCCCAAATACCAAAAGAAAAAAAAATTATCAATGACAATTTCCACACCTAAGGAATCTTGTGGAGATCCAAGAGGCTTGAAGGATCCCAGTGAATATTGACCCAATTAGCAATATGCCAAAACAGATTTACACAAAATTACAAAAGCCAAAGAGAGACAATATTGAAAGCAGAAAGATTAAAAATGAATTTACATACAAAGAAAAGCTTATAAAGTTGCAATAAAGATATTAAATGAGAGCTTGTGAGTCAGAGAGCATGGAAAGACACATGTATATGGGTCATGTGGACCCAACTTAAACTCCATGTGACTGGTAGCGACTTTCCAATCCTGAGACCTAGACCTCAGACTTAGAACTGACACAGTTCCCTGCAACAGCACCAGGAACCAAACTTTCCCTAGGTAATTTCTAATACTTCTCTAGCACCAACTTGCGCCAGTTTTGATATGACATCCTCACAAAGAGGGAACAGCAATAACTTGATCTAAGAGCAGAACGTCTTAACGGTAAGATGGAATCAAAAGATATGTTGCATTTTGATCTATGAAAAAAACCAAGATTGCCAACTACTGAAGACTGACATTGATAGCCAAGATTGGGCAGTACTTACCCTGGGTCCAATAAAAAAGACCCTGGCCTTGGCTTCGGCCTAGGATCTGTACAAAAACCAAGATCTCCAATCCCAGAGGTCTGACTGTGACAACTGAGGTGGAATAGAACTTCTGGAATCATAATGTAAAAACTCTATCCCAGGCTTTGTCCTAGGATCTGTGCACAAACCAAGATCACCAATTATAAAAGACTGATTACAACAACAGTGATGGAACAGAACTTCTAGAGCTATAAATAAAGACTATTCCTAGGCTTAGTCCTATGACCTGAGTAAATACCACGATCTCCAGTTAGGAGGCTGGATTATATCAGCCACAACTGAATGGAAAGTTGCCTGGAACCATAAAAAAAACCTGGGATGTGAAAAAGAGTGTGTACGGAGTCTGTAGTAGTTCTCATAACAATATGCTGCAATAGCAGAGAAAACTGGAATCTATTAGTCTAAGAGAATTCCCTTTCTAACTTCCCCAATACTTACTATGCCTTTGCAAAATGAAGAAGAAAGGAGAGAAAGAAGAAGAAAGAAGAAGAAGAAGAAGAAGAAGAAGAAGAAGAAGAGAAGAAGAAGAAGAAGAAGAAGAAGAAGAAGAAGAAGAAGAGAAGAAGAAGAAGAAGAAGAAGAAGAAGAAGAAGAAGAAGAAGAAGAGAAGAAGAGAAAGAAGAAGAAGAGAAGAAGAAGAAGAAGAAGAAGAAGAAGAAGAAGAAGAAGAAGAAGAAGAAGAAGAAGAAGAAGAAGAAGAAGAAGAAGAAGAAGAAGAAGAAGAAGAAGAGCAACAACAAGCTTTTATGTAGTTGCTGGTTTGGGGAGGCTGGGTTTTTTTTCTGTCGTTGCTGGTGTTCGTTTTTTGGGGGGGTTGTTTGGGTTTTTTTGGTCTGTTTTTCTTAGCTGCTGGCTTTGATTTTTTTGTTTGTTCTTTTGTTATTGTTTAGTTTGTATTTTTGTTGTTATTGCTTTGTTGGTTTTTTTTGTTTTGTTTTGTTACCTTTTTCTTTTCTTTCCCCTTTCCTCTTCTAAACTGATATTCATAACACCTAGAGGAACTCCTCCTAGTGTTTTTTTCTTTTTCTTTTTATTTTCCTATATCTCCAACAAAATCACATTACTGGAATCATCTTTTCAGCCTCATAAATTGAAGGGGGGAAATGGATCATACCAGGTCCAGACAGTCGCATGAGCATTTAGTGAAAATAAAAAATGATCAGACCCAAACATTAAACCCAAAGTCAATGACCCTGAGGTATCATCTAGATACCAAATCTACAACAAGCTGTACAATTGGGGACCATTTACACCAGCACCAGGGGGAGGGAGTAAAGGAGGGAGATATGGGATGCCTGCTGGGAACAGGGGTGGAGGGAAGACAGCACTGGTGGTGGGAATGCCCCGAATTCATTGTCACTATGTACCTTGAATATTACTGTGGAAGATTTGTAATTCACTTCTGCCACAATAAAAATTAATTTAAAAAAGAAAGATAGATGTATAGTATAAAAATTTAACAATAATATTTCAATAGCAAGACTTTTGGTCAGATTTTAAGAAAAATATAGTACAGAGCATCATGGAGAGGCAAAAATAGCTTAGGGAATTCATAACCTGGAAACCAATTTTGCAAGAAAAATTAAGAGAGCATTGGTGGTGGGAATGTTGCATGGTGAAGGGGTGTATACTGTTTAAGACTGAAACCCAACTACAGACATGCTTGTAATCATGGTGCTAAAGATTTATATTTAAAAAAAAAAAAGAGGGCTACTTTAAGAGATAAGAGAAACTTCCTGATATGTGGCACTGGGTATGGAGCCTGTGGTTGTTCTCTACTAGATTCAGAAAGGTTAAGAACATAATAATCAATCATAAAAATTTGCTCTTATAAATGTATTTTCTAATAATTGCATTAACCATTTATTTAAGTTTTTTTGAACACTAATATAAAATAAATCTGTTACATGCCTGCCAAGGGGCAGACTTGGGGACAGGAGGAACAGCAGATCATTGATGTAAGAAGGAGGCTTTGGTTGTGGGATTGATGTTGAAATATAATGTTTCTGAAAAAAACTGTATTATGAGTTGTAAAACTATGCAAAATACTATATAGTAAACTATGGTGCCTTAATGAAAATTTAAAAATTAAATTAAAAACTTAAAAATATGTAGGAGCAGTAGATACATCATGTGTTTTAAAATAAACAAACACCTCTGGGGACTTGAGGGACAAAGTAAATATACATGTTTAAATAAAAAAATCTCAAAGATAAAAAAAATAAACAAACACCACATGCTTATTGATAAAAGTACACAATATTAACTATAAACTACTTTAAAAATAAAGAAAAATAGAGTCTGTAGTCTTATTTAAAGTGGAAAAAAAAACGCAGTGGAGACATTTATAAAACAGATAACATAGGAACATATCAGAGTAATATCAGAGATGTCAAAAATTCTTCAGGACATATTACACAATTTTTAGAACTAAAGGAGAAACACCTTGACTAAATTCCTGACGAACAGAGAAGTCAAATAAAGAACACACAATCTCAATGATATAGTTTGAAATCTCAATTTTAGTACCAAATTAAGATTTATTTAAAAGTCTTTTTAAGAAAATTAGAGGGGCGGAAGGGGCGGGGAAAAATTAGTGATATGTGAAACTTTCGTGGATGATACATGAATAAAAAATTATTGTTCATTTTTAATTGTAAAAATGGTATTATGGTTAAATTTAACATGTTATAATCTTAAAAAGATCTTAATTTAAATTATATGATGCCTAAGATATGATTAAATATAATTTGATAAAAAGGAAAGGAGAGGGCTGGAGCAATAGCATAGCAGTAGGACGTTTGCCTTGCATGCTGCCCACCCGGGACCTGGGTTCAATCCCCGGCATCCCATATCATCCCCCAAGGTGGCCAGGAGTGATTTCTGAGCACAGAGCCAGAAGTAATCCATGAGTGCCATTGAGGGTGGCCCAACCCCCCAAAAAAGGGGTTAGAGAATTAATGAATAAAATTGACAAAGATAAGTAGATATATTGAGTAAATATAGTATTATATTTGTATTTATTTTTACTCAGCAAAAGTTTATATATAAAATGGAGTCTAAGTAAAGTTATGCCAGCCACAGCTGGAGATTTCAGTGGAAGACTATGGGAAGAATGTGGCAGATATGAAAGCTGCCTGGTCAATAACTGTTAGACTCTTTTTCAATCTATTATTCATAACAAATTAGGAATGTAGCAGTAACAAACCTGAAATCTCAGCTCAACAGAAATTTGTTTCTTCCTTATACCTGTGGCATACAAGGAAGACCTGAGTTAGATTACCAGCACCACACACACTGTCCTGTTGAACAACATTTAATTTCCTAAGTTCCAAGAAACAATTTAACCAGGTTTCACCCTTGGCCAAGTACTCCCAAGAGCACCTGGGAGATCTCTATATGGTAGCATCTCCTCACTGGCTATAATTAAAAAGACTGACAATTTCAAGTATGGCATATATATGTAGAAACAGTATTATTCATAACACTGATTAATTGTTAAAAGGGAACATTGCAAAATAGTAACATTTGTAAAATTCTTGAAAAGTTAACCACATACTTACACAACACAGTAGTTCTACTCCTAAATTTTTCCAACAAAAAAAAGCCAATATAAGTCCACAAAGAGATTTGTGTGTAAATGTTTGTGGAAATACTATTAATACTATCAGAACAACATTGGTGGTGGGAATGCTCCTAATTTATTGTCACTATATACCTTAAACATTACTATGAGGGGCCAGCGAGGTGGCTCTAGAGCTAACGTGTCTGCCTTGCAAGTGCTAGCCAAGGAAGGACCGTGGTTCGATCCCCCAGCGTCCCAATTGGTCCCCCCAAGCCAGGGTCAATTTCTGAGCACTTAGCCAGGAGTAGCCCCTGAGTATCAAATGGGTGTGGCCCGAAAAACCAAAAAATAAAAAACATTATTATGAAAGACTTGTAATTCACTTTGATTACAATAAAATTTATTAAATAAATAAATAAATAAAAAGAGGGGACCGGAGTAGTAGCACAGTGGTAGGGTATTTGTCTTGCACATAGTTGACCTGGGATGGACCTGAGTTCGATTACCGGCATCTATATGGTCCCCGAGACTGCCAGGAGTGATTTCTGAGTGCAAAGTCAGGAGTTACCACTGAGCACTGCCAGGTGTGGCCCCCAAACCAAAAAAATAATAATAATTTTAAAAATTAAAAAAAATCAGAATGGAAAAAATCCAAGTGTCTAGCAATGAATGGATAGATACTGAAAATGTAAAATAGTTGTACACTTTGATATTATTCAGCATTGAAAGACAAAAACTCAGAACCACATGATTCAAGTGGCAGAGAAGATGCTCAGCAAATATGAGACTTTGAGCTCAATCCTTGGTAGGTATTGCCAGGCACCAAGATGTGTGGCCATGGTGGTCCAAGAACATCAAATTAGGCACTTGAACAATCAGTGCACACCAATAAGTTGAGCATCTTGGTGGCATCATTCAAAGATGAAAAGAAGGCCCAGGGCTGGAGAGATCATATAGTAGGTAAGGTGCTTGCTTTAACTAGGATAAATCTACATTTAATCCCTGGAATTCCATATGATCCTCTTAACTCTGCTAGGAGTGATTACTGAGTGCAGAAATGGGAATAAGTGATGAGCATCACCAAATGTGTCTCAAAAGCAAAATATATAAAAAAAATTAAAGGGAGGGACAAACTACAGATACATCAATGGAAATATATATCAAATACATTCAACTAAGTGAAAAAAAAGGTCAGACTCAAAAAAACCTTAGCATTTATATTTATATTATATTTATTATAATACATTTATATAATATTACATTTATACTATATTCCTTCCAAAGGCAAATCTATAGAAAGAAAGTGGTTGACTAGGGCTACAAACTTTCTAGAAAGAAACTAGAATTTTGGGGGGTTGATAAAAGTCTCAAATTGTGAAATAGACTTAACATTACTGTTCTCCTAAAATGGATGAGTTTTACAGTGTGTTAATTATAAGTCAACCAAATCACTTTACTAGAAGAGAAAGAAGAAAAGGAAAACAAGGAGAGGAAGTAATAAAATCATCAGGGAAAGGTATGTAAAAGTGTGAAGAGGGAGAATTCAATGTACTTTATATTCAAAGAAAAATTACAACTAATGAACAAAGGTTAAAATAGTTAAATGACATAATAGCTAATGATATAAGAAAAATTTTACTCATCATCTCTTCTGAAACATAGCCTGTATTGTCATATTTGTCATCACTAAAAGTTGACTCTCTGTAACCAATTAGGATAAATTATGGCTGAGAAAAAATGAAACTCTGATGTTTCTCAAAGCAATGACTTTATGTTATTATGTCAAATACAGATAATTATGTATGTAGATATGTATGTATGACTTTATGTTACATGCAAATTATGTACAATTCTGATTTTGCTATTCTAAAATGACTGTCTATTTAAATATATAATGGAAACAATTAACAGATGGGAATAAAAAGAGGTAGAAAAGAGGTAACAGGAGTAGGGGCTAAAGGTGCATAGCATGTGGTTGATGTACAGATGAGGGATGTGTGTGTTAATGTGTGTGTGTTTGTGTCTGTGTCTGTGTGTAAGGAGGCAGGTTGGGGGCAAGAAGAAAACTGGACCCCAGAAAATTTGATAGAGGGAAGATAGGTGGTGGTGGGACTGGTGTTGAAATACCGTATGATCAAAACTCTCTTATGAACAACTAGCAACTTTCAAATTATGGTGACTTAATAAAAATATATATACTAATTTTTTAAAATATTTTACAATCAATGTCTGATCCATTGAGGCCTCAGTCAGGTCTCCATTATAAATGCTCCCACCCACCGTGTGGGAGAAACTATTCACCCAATACCCATCAGATAAGGGGCTAATATCTAAAATATACAGGACACTGACAGAACTTTACAAGAAAAAAAAAACATCTAATCCCATCAAAAAATGGGGAGAAGAAATGAACAGACACTTTGGTAGTAAAGAAATATAAATGTCCAAAAGGCACATGAAAAAATGCTCCTCATCACTGATCATTACGGAGATGCAAATCAAAACTACTATGAGATACCATCTCACACCACAGAGATTGCACACATCACAAAGAACAAGAACAATCAGTGCTGGCGGGAATGTGGAGAGAAAGGAACTCTTTTTCACTGTTGGTGGAAATGCCATCTAGTCCAACCTCTATGGAAGGCAATATGAAGATTCCTCCCAAAACTGGAAATTGAGCTCCCATTTGACCCAGCTATACCACTTTTAGGGATATACCCTAGGAATACAAGAATACAATACAAAAACCCCTTCCTCACACCTATATTTATTGCAGCACTATTCACAATAGCCAGGCTCTAGAAACAACCAAGATGCCCTTCAACAGACAAATGGCTAAATAAACTGTGGTACATATACACAATGGAATATTATGCAGCCGTCAGGAGAGATGAAGTCATGATATTTTCATATACATGGATGTACATGGAGTCTATCATGCTGAGTGAAATAAGTCAGAGGGAGAGAGAGAGAGAGGCGAAATAGTCTCACTGTATCTATGGGTTTTAAGAAACATAAAACTCATTTTTGCAACAATCCTTAGAGACAATGAGAGGAAGGCTGGAACTTCCAGCTCACTTCATGAAGCTCACCACAAAGAGTGGTGAGTGCAGTTATAGAAATAACTACACTGAGAACTACCATAACCATGTGAATGAATGAGGGAACTGGAAAGCCTAGAGTATAGGTGGAGGTGGGGTGGGATGGAGGGAGATTTGGGACATTGGTGGTGGGAATGTTGCACTGGTGAAGGGGGTTATTCTTTACATGACTGAAACCTAATCACAATCATATTTGTAATCAAGATGCTTAAATAAAGATATTATAATAAAAAAAGAAAAAATATTTTACAAACAATTTTTGATCCATTGATTCCTCAGTCAGGTCTCCATGATAAATGCTCAGGGCGAAAGGCAGCTCTGCACAAAAAATGTATAAGTTCCTATCTCATTAGATAAGAACTTATTTCTCTATTAACATTACCTATTTTAGTGTGCCTATGCAAAACAGAACAATGTCACATGATACTCCTGGTACATATGGGGGTAAAAATAACAAGCTAAACAATTTCTGGAACCTGATTGTAACTCAAGCTCATAACCCAACCGAGTCTTTTCTACAAGAATGTCCTACTAAGCAAATCCAAAGCAGGGATGGAGAAAGCTACCTCCACATCTGGAAATAAACATTAAGAATTATACCTATTAGGTCAATGCATTTACAGAAATGTACAAAAGAAATATACAAATCTCCTTTAAGTCTTTTGAGATAGTTGGGAGAGGTGTAGAATCCAGAATTCAGAATCCACATTTTTTCTCTTTTCTCGTTTTATTTTTTAATAATATATTTATTTAAACCCCATTGATTACAAACATGATTGTAGTTGGGTTTCAGTCATAAAAAGAACAACCCTCTTCCTATCCTGTTGTCTTGTGGAGTCTGAGAAATGGTTCGCAGACATCGAGCATCACGTAGTGTCCTCAGGAGCCAAATCACATAGCAAGTAACAGTTTACAGTGAGGGGAGGAGGGAGAAAAAGGACTGCAAGGAGTGGGTCTCGGGATGTGCTGTCTGCAAAGATGTCCCTTTAAGAGTTGGCTGACAGGTTTCTGAGGTACGGTTAAATTTCCAGTCTCTGAGGAGTTAAGAATTGAGCAGGAAAAAGATTAAATTAGTTGATCTTTGGACAGTATGCCTCCTAAGCAGATACACCTTGTATCTTAGGCCAAAGGAATTTTCTTTCTAATGTCCCCAACGTTTGATGTGCCTATGAAAAAAAAAAGTCACACCTCCCTCTCCCCCTCTTTTTTCTTTTCTTCTTTTAATTTTACTTATATTCTAGATAGATATGCTTTTCCATAGACCATAGATCTTGAATCACTTTGTTCTGTTTCATATTTCTATATCTTTTTACAAACTGATGAAAGGAAAATGAAGTGGATGGAGCCCAGTGGCCAAGTGGTCTCAGGAACACTGAGTGGGAAAAAAAAAGAAAGAGAGGTCAGATCTAAATACCCAAAGTCAATGACGATGGAATCAAGAGACCCAAACTATAACAAGCTAAACACAAAATGGACCTGTTACACTAATAGTCCAGGGGGCTAGAGGTGGAGGTTTGGGTTGTATGCTTGGAACTATGATGGAGAGAGGTCAACACTGGTGGTGAGAATGACCTTAATTCACTGTCACCAAACACCTGAAATACAACTATGAAAGACTTGTAATTCACAATGGCCTCAATAATAAATAAAAAATATTTTAAAGGCAACATCTTACGTATCTAAACAAGTGTACTATTGCCCAACATGGTTTCATGTAACACTGATTTCAGTTTTGATCAGGCTTGGCAATTCAAATTTTATTTTTTATAGGTAAAGAAACAAACTTGCCATAGCCCCAGCCTACAGTTTTGATGGCTGGATTCCAGCAGGATTGCTATGGTGAAGGCTCAATCCCCCCTGAAAAAGGGGGTCCTGGCAGACATTGCTGAGAAAAGGCCAGTTGTGCCTTAGGCTGGCACTTGGCAGGATAGCAACCAGGAACTTAGTAAACATTAAGGTATGATGAGAATTAACAATGCCGAGTACATTAAAAAACACCTGTGTGCCTTTGCCCCTTGCATTAAAACAAAAATTGCTGGAACATACCTTACATACTCTAAGCTGATCTGATAGAATAATAATAAATATTATTAATAATATTTAATATTACTTCATATTGTTAACAATAATATTTTTCTTAAGCTACTAGACTTTACAATAATATTTTTCCAAGCTGGTAGAATCAATAATAGTATTTTTTAGTCAGTTAGTATTGTGTAGGCTACAGGTGTGTTTGGTCTTTTAATTACATCTGCCCTTCTTCACAATAGCTCTTGGTACAATATTAAATGGACAATAGGGTTGTATTTTGTTGATTCATAGTTGACTAGCAAGAATCATATCCAAGAAGAAAGAATAAGTGTTTTTCTGATTTCTGTTGACAACCAAGTATTATATCCAAAAGGAAATAAGAAGTACTTTTCTGATGGCTGTTTATGGTAAATGAAAATGATTACAAATAATTTATAATATACATATAATGTTTAGATGATTGTCTAATGACTATGCTGATATGTAATGCTTATTCTATAGCAAAAAAACATGTTACACGTGATCTACCTAACTGTATACTATTGATACCTTTTTGCTTATATATGAAACAGAACTCCCAATAAATCGGACTCAATGCCAAGTACTTGAGTAGGTCTGGTCTGTGAATACCCACTCTTTGCCGACTCCTTGCTCTCATCCTCCTATTGAGTAACCCTAAAACCCCTCTCAGTGCTTCCCAACTCAGCTGACCAGCAACACAAACTCTTTCATCATGACGCTGTAAGAGATGGTGATAGCCCATACATCTAAACATGACAATCAGTTAAATACTAGGTTTGTGGAGGGAGACCTTTTCTCTGAATTCCAAGGGAAAGTGAATCAGTGTTAACAAAGTAAATCTCTTGAGTACAAAGTATAAGTCTTTTATTAGGTGCACAAAGGTGTCAAAATGTAAAACAAAATATACAACTGTAACAGATCAAACAACTTTTTAAGGCAAGACTGTAAGTAACAAATAAAAATTCAGGAATTTAACAGGAGAATTATATCAATGGAAAGAAAAAGCTCAAGAAGGCATATATTTTCACATGTTTGTTTAATGAATGTAGACAAAATTCAAATGTTTCCAGATAAAAATAAAAGTCCTCTAATCTCACAAAACATTTATAATTAGAAGCTGCAGCAGAAAATATTTCGTCATTTCAAGTTCAAATCAGGAGAAATGTTTTTCAATTGAGTTCTGGAACATAAACCACTCTGCTTTCTGGTGGGAAACATAAATGACTATATAAGTTGAATATAAAATTCATGAACATCTGGAAGATTGCTAATTGCAGACAGAATGTCACATAAAACAAGGAATCAAAGAACTTCTTTCTGGCTCATATGTCTTTAGGAGAGAGAACTCACTTTTCTTGGCATCAGTACACTGGCATAATTGACAAAACGTTGAGATGGCGCATTTCACCATATGTGCTTCCTTGGATTGAATCAAGTCCCCTGAATACTGGAGTCATAAATTCTACATGTGCTCTAGTAAATTCTTACATCAGTGGTAATAAAAGAGGTAGAGCAGAAGTTTAAATAAAGCAAATGGGCAGAAAACAAAGTTGCCCACTCAAATAAGGATAAAGAAGAGCCAAAAAGAAAAAAGAAAGAAAAATTAAAATATAAGTGTATTGGAAGAGGTGCTGCCCAAAACCAGCTGAAAGGCCCATTTTCATGACAACAGTGCAAAATCCATAGCCAGTCAGAAGTTTTTCCTTAAATTAAGGAAATTTGAAAATTGAGGCATTATCAAAAATGTCCAAATATAACACCTCCTAATCTAAATCAGGTGATCATGTCCCGTCAGACAAAGGCCAAATCTCAGCTGGATAAGATAATTATTATCTTTTTTTTTAACCCACATTCGTTTCCCACTTTCCCTCCACATAAGCATTTCTCTAGGGAGGATACCATTTCTTTATCCTTTTTGTACCATTCAATTGCCTTCCAAAACAGGATTCCTTTCAAATATGTCTTAGTATTCCACAACCATAGAAATACTTCTCTCTCAGGATGCCCTCTCTGCATCTTCAAGAAGACATCTTTAAAGAATTTCTTATAGCTGGGATCCTTCAATGCAGCAATTCCAACACACCCTTGTGTCTGCTGCTCCTACAACTTTCTTTAAAGTACAATCACACTCTCTAACCTTAGAAAAGGAGGAGGCATCATCTTTTATATCTTTTAAGAGCAATTAAATTATTTTCTTTAATTGGTCATAGCTAGGAAGTCAGAACTCTAAATTTCAAACGTGGTCCTTAAAAAGGTCTGCTTCCAATTTGATTTTACTGTTCTATTTTCTTCATTCTTTCCCAAATACTCACTCCAATAATAAAACCCAGGTATATTTTAAACTGAGATGCTTTTCTTGAATTACCCATAAAGCCACAGTAGACAGAAAATGCATTGGAGCCAAACTGTTTTATTGTCCTCAGGTTGAAAACTCAGAGTCCCATTGTTACCTACCCGCCCCATCCCCACCCTCCTGATTCCCCACCCCATCCCACGCCCTGCACTCTGCTTAGAGTTTACATGATTTTGAATGTTGAGTGAATTTCTCCAACCTTTTAAGGTTTTAGGTCTCTCAAACTAACATCAATCATCAGAGGTTCTAGTTATAATTCACAACTCATAGTATTTCATGAAGTTAGAGGGAGGTCTCAGAGCCATAGTCCAGAAATAATTGTTCCTACAGAGTACTTCTCTTGGTGCTACAGTCAGCTCATGTAAACAGGAACCAAAATTAGGTAAGCAGATGAAACAAAACATTTGTATCCCACAAACAAAATCCATACTAGTCTTTTGTAGCCCACATAGACTTAACTGCCTTTGCAAACTCCTATTGTATTTCTGAGAAATACAATTAACAACTGTATAAATATTCACCCACCAAGAAGCATATATACACAAGCTCCTCTTAATAAGGAGGAAAGTTCTCTTTTTCTTAAGAATTAGCAGTTGATTTGTGATACCTAGAATGTTAATATTCTATTAAACTCACTTATCTATAAGCACTTGAGAAGTCATAAAGAACACTTGAGAACCTTTTCTAGAGATCTCAATCATAAAAAATATTGCAGAACAGAAAACAATGGCCCTTAGAAGCTTCTAATGTCCCAATGATTAGTTAGTTTCATGCTAGTGACTAGACAAGTTGTTTGTATATATAAAGAGGAGACAGATAAAGTCAATAAATAAAATTTTCTTGATCTTATTAATAATAAGAGATGGCCAAGATAAGCCAAAGCAAAATATCATTTCATATATACTCAATAAGTAAAAATCAAAACACTTAACAACACTGAATTAGAAAACAAAGGATTCAATATGATTTATTAAAGAAAATAAAAGCAACCTTGAGGAACAGCAAATCCCCAACCCTTGTTTTCCCACCAAAAAAAAATGAAGGTAGACACATGGACAAAAGTGACTGTGGAAATTTTAATAACCAATTAAGAGGCTATACCATCCCAAAAAAAAAGCCCAAAATTTAAAGGGGGCTTCTTTGGAGAGGCAGGTCTGTGACACTAGTCCTTAACTAGTAATACAAACAATCGTCACTCTTGGAGTGGTCTGAAGCACCATGACTGCTGCCTGAGCCTTTTGTTTCTAAGGGATTTGAAGGACAGAACACTCAGTAGTTAGATCATGAGCTTAGCACTCATAAGTAGATCATGGGCTCTTCTACTGGACGACAAACCTACTGCTGCAGCTCTGTGATATGTCTCCAACTTTATTTACAATGTTCAGAAGCAGCTATTCATGCCTGGAAACCTAGATCATGATCCAAAAAAAGTACAGTCATGAGTCCACTAAAAGATAAGTCTGTCCAATTTATGATATTTGACTTACCAATCTTAGATACAACTGTGTACTTCGAAATATGTACCTGCATCTTGACCTGACTATAACAGGCAGATCCGCAGTTCAGAAACTCAGCCAAAAAGATGTTTAGCTACAAAAACCAGCCTGTAAAGACTATAAGAGATATCTATTCCTTCTAAATCATAGACATCAACACAAGCCTCAAATGATAACAAAAAGGATTAAACAATAAATTACCAAATGTATAATCAATATTGATTATATGAAGACCATCAACGAGACAAAGTAATAGTTCTGAAGAGCAATGAATTAACAAAAAGAGACAACACAACATATAAAACAACCCAAAAACATATTAAGACATTTAACAAATATATAGATCGCAAGCAAAAATCCTAAAACTAACAAATACAAAACTGAAATACTTAACTAGAAAGATTCAAGAGAGCTTCAGGAATAGAGCATATCTAGATCAGAGAGATAGCGTAACCAGTAGAAACATATGTTTTGCATGCAGGAGACCTGGTTTTATTCTCAGCACTAAATAGTCCTCTGGGAAAAAGCAGAAGTGACCTCTAACCAATGAACCAAGAGTAACTCCCAAGCAAACGCAACCTCAAACTTAATTAAGAGCCCACATGCAATTACATACATGCATAGATACACAGTTATTAAATCTGAATGCATTTCATTTTACATTATCCAGCTATAGGAAAGAAGAAAGAAAGGAATAAAGGAAATTAAAAGTTGGAGGTAGATTAAAATGAAGAAAACAGAAATGGAAGGAGAAATTTAAATTTAAATAAAGTCTATGTGACATATGAGGCATCATCATAAAGACCCCTGTATGCACTTTGGCAATTTCGTCAAGAGAAAAGAAAAAGAAAAGGGCAAAAATGTGAAGAAATAATGACAGACATATCACCTAATTAGAACTGAGAATGGCATAGCACTTACTTATGCCTAAAGTATCCTCAAGAGATCTTCACTGAGATGCATTGTAATCAAAAGTCAAAGGTGGGGTAGAAAAGATTGATAGCAGATAAGAAAAGGAGCGGGTTAATGGTATATAATAGAGATAGGATGTGTAGAGCAGCATATATTTATTGGTATGAGAAGCTATCCTTCTAATTATGATATAGTACAATAAACAAATGAATGTCAACAGAACAAAAGCAAAAAAAAACTACTTTAAAAACACAAAACTTTTAAAAACACTTTTTAAAACACAAAACTATTTTAAAATACAAAACTTACTCTATATAAAAGAAATATCCCCTCACCGTAAGTCTAACATTGTACATCTCAGTGTAAGATAAAAGATATATTATAGAACAGGAGCAAAATATTCATAAAATAAAAAGTAGCTGTTAAAAGTTAGTATTAGGTATTCAGAATACTTACGATGGTATAAAGATGGTATTTTAGTCTGAAATGTTGTTTAAAAGTTAAAGGGCAAATATAGAAAATAACTATACCACAATATTTGGTGATGAAAATAGAAAGTAAAAAGATACAAACATGAATCAATAGCAAATTTCTAGAGAAAGCATTTTTCACCAAGTCATAAATGAAATAAAAGCCAACATAATTGGTAGTACACAAATAAAAATTATAATTTTTCACTCTGAATAATTATGAGTCAAAAATTGTATCAACTAGAATAAATAAATTCCTAGAAATGTGCAACTATCAATACTGAATAATGAAACAGAAGGTCTGCGAAGCCGATAATTAAAAAGAAGAGCACATAAATAATCCAATATTATCCTAAAAGAAAAACACAGACCAAATGGTTTCAGTAATGAATGATATAAAATATTTAATTAATATGGGACAAAATGATAGTACAATAATTAGAATGCCTGCCTTGCACAGGGCTAACTGAAGTTTGGCCTGTATCATTCCATAGTCTTCATTTGGTCCCTTGAACCCACCAGGATATATTCCTGAGAGCAAATCCAGGTATAAACTTTGAACACTGCTGGGTATGATCCAAAAACTAAATAAATAAAATGCATATATTTAAACAATAATACCAACAATTATGATCAACCCTTACAAAGTTAAAGAAAAATAAAAGTTTCAAGCTCATTTAATGAGGCCAATATCCTGATGTCAAAGCCACAGTATATTTTTGAAGTGTGATTAATCAAATGTAAATTACCAATCAATTTTTCTGATGAACATAAATACAAACGTCCTCAATAAACTCTAACAATTAGAATTTAGCAATAAATTAAAATTAGCACACAAAATAATTAAGAAAAACGTATCCCTGAATTATAAGTATGGCTTATATACACAGACCATTCTTAAATACAAAATAATAGAATAAAGGAAAAAATAAAACTATCATATCAATACACATAGACAAACTCAATATCCATTTGTGATAAATATTCTCAATCATTTTAGTGGAAAACTATTATATTTCAACATGATAAATATCATCATACATGCAAGATTGCAATTAGCATCCCACTCACTGATGAAAAGTTGGAAACTATTTCTGTAAGAAGGAATAGACAAAGAGTTTTACAATTACCAATACTATTCTACATAACATACTACCAGAATTCTTAGAACAACTTGGTAAAAAATAAAATATGTACAAATCAGAAAGGAAGGTCCTAGACTGCTTGCAAATAAAATGTGTGTATATTGTATAGAAAATCTTAAAAATTTCTGGAGCCAGCGTGGTGCCGCTAGAGGTAAGGTGTCTGCCTTGCCAGCGCTAGCCTAGGACGGACCGCAGTTTGATCCACTGGCGTCCCATATGGTCCCCCAAGCCAGGAGTGACTTCTGAGCACATAGCCAGGAGTAACTCCTGAGCGTTACCGGGTGTGCCCCCCCCCAAAAAAAAGAAAGAAGAAGAAGAAGAAGAAGAACACGAAGAAGAAGAAGAAGAAGAAGAAGAAGAAGAAGAAGAAGAAGAAGAAGAAGAAGGAGGAGGAGGAGGAGGAGGAGGAGGAGGAGGAGGAGGAGGAGGAGGAGGAGGAGGAGGAAGAAGGAGGAGGAGGAGGAGGAGGAGGAGGAGGAGGAAGAAGAAGAAGAAGAAGAAGAAGAAGAAGAAGAAGAAGAAGAAGAAGAAGAAGAAGAAGAAGAAGAAGAAGAAGAAGAAGAAGAAGAAGAAGAAGAAGAAGAAGAGCCAAGGAAGAAAATCTTAAAGATTCCATCAAAACTTAAAAAAATAAATTTTGAAAGATATACATTAACACAGAAAATTCAATTGAGAGCCCAGAAATAATACCACACATATATGGTGAATTATTGAGGGAGGCACTGTGATTTAAAAGTTTTTAAAAACAAAGTTTGGGGCATCTGATGTCTATCTCCAAACCCACCACTAGTGTCAGCACCTTTCCGCCAATGGTTCAAGGCTCATCTCACTCTCCCTGTCTGGCCTCCTCAGCAATCTTCCTTTTAACAACCTGAAAATAAAATTATTGTCAAATAAAATCATTTTGATTTCAAAACGTGGATGAAACTTGAAGGTATTATTATTTAGTTAAATAAGTGATTTAAAGGCAAATGCCAAAAAAATCTAAAACTCAAAAAATCCAAAATAGTTCATAGATGAAGAAAATAGATTATTGATTGCCAGAGATGCAGTTCTAGACCATGAGTAAACTTGTACAGGGGAAGGTGATCAAAACTTTAAAATTTCCAGTTATAGATAATTAATATAGCACTGAGTATAGTTAAAACACTATATTGAATATCTTCAGTTTGTATTTGAAAGTCCTATAAAAATGTCCTCATTGCTAAAAATAATGTTGTATAACTATATAAGGAGACATGTTAGACTTAGATATACAAAGTCATAACAATGTATATCTGAAACTAATGTAATGCCATATATTCATTTTATTTGAATAAAAATAGTGAGCATGTTTTTAATTTTATAGAGGAAAGACAGAATATTTCATTAAAATGGGTATATAGGGGCCAGAGAGGTGGTGCAAGCACTAGGACATTTTCCTTGCATGCACAGACTTAGCAAGGACAGTTGTTCTGTTCAATCCCCTGGCGTCCCATATGGTCCCCCAACCAGGAACGATTTCTGAGTGCATTGCCAGAAGTCACCCCTGAGCATCACTGGGTGTGGCTCAAAACCCAAAAAATGAAAAGATATGTAACAACTGGTTAGATGTAACAAGTGGGTTTATTCTACTAGTTTATACTCAGTTTTTATAAAGCATTATGAATATTAATTTGTTATAACTAACATTTATATTGGTAATATGGGAGACTGGCATAACTATATAAATGTAAAGCACAGACTGTACACTGAAAATAAGAGTAAGCTGCGGTCTCCCAATTCTTACCACACCCTGTATTCTTTACACTGACTGTATAGAAAGAGGAGGTACAGTAAATGCACTCCATATACACCTCAACCCAGGCCCTTTGCCTGGTCTGTATTGTGAATTGGGGGACAAAAAAAAGATGTAAGCTGCAACCACTGAACTGAACTTTGTTTTCAAGATAGCAGGTAAGGTTCTAGGGAAAGTTGCAATATAGGAGCACTGGTGGTAAGAGTTAACAAAGGAGATTGAATAGGGGTTGACATATTAATACCTGAAACTCAACTATCAATAACTTTTTAAATAATTGGTTTTTGACTAAATAAAAATATTTTAATTTAAAACTAACATTTATGAGAAAAAGAACCAGAACAAGTCAAAAATGCTTGGAAGCAATATTCGTTTAAAAATAAATCAAACCAGGGCAAAGTCTGTCATTCTTATCCCCAAATGCACCAGCAATATAATATGACAATGTTCCCTTTTGCATAGACACAATAAAAAAGGTGGAATTTTAAGTATAGAAACAAGCTCTTATGTACTAGGGATAAAAATCCATAGATTTTACAATACGGAGGTACCTCCCACCATGGATATTTGTCATGGGGACTCAACTTAGTCTCCATATGCTCAGACAGTGACCAATCTGAACCCCAGATTCTAACCATAAAACCAACACAGTTCTCTGCAACAGTACCAGGAATCAAACTATCCCCAGAGAGTCCCTAATACAGCTATGGCACCGGCCCGCACCAGGTTGATATGACATCCTGACAACGAGAAAACAGCAATATTTGATCCAAGAGCAGACTGCCTACCTCATCACCTAATGAAATCAAAAGACACTCCATCCTTGATATGAGCAAAACCAAGATCACTAAGTACAGAAGAGCAGAACTTTTCCTGGGACCAATAAGAAAGACTAGCCTGAAGACTAGGCTAGGATTAATACACAAATCAAGATCTCTAATTCCAGAGGTCTGACTTTGACAACCACAACTGAGCAGAACTTCTGAAACCTTAAGGAAAGACTATACCCTAAGCTTCATCCCAGGTTCTGTGTAAAAACCAAAACCATTAATTACAGAAGACTGAGTACAACAATCAAGATGGAGCAGAATTTCTAGAACCATAAAAAAGACTCTATCCTAGACGTAGTCCTATATGCTGTGCAAATACCAAGATCTCCAATTACAGAGGACTGACTTTGTCAGCCACAACTGAGGAGAATGTTTCCTGCCATCAGAAATGGGCTTTGGGGTTCATCAAGGAGCCTGTCTGGAGCCTGTAGTCATTCCCATGACAATATACCATATTACTCAAGTATAGGCCGACCCAAGTATAAGCTGGCTCCCTAATTTTACCCTAGAAACTTGGAAAACTTGGTGACTCTAGTATACTGAAGTGGAAAATATAGCATCCAGCCACTGACAAATTTCAAAAATAAAAATATATAACCAAAACAATTACAATAATTGAGGAATCAGTAGGTTTAATATTTTTCAATATTTATTGCTAAAGAAAACTGTAAACTAGCAATAATAGCTTTAAAATTTAAATAAAGTGCAGAAAACTTTAGCTTAACGGGTAATCAAGCTAAATCAAAAAGGTTAAAATCCTTCAAAACTGGATTCCTCCTCCTCCTCAACTGTATGTCCAAAGAGATCTCCAGCTGTCTCTGAAGGGAGGGTATCAGCATAGACATTGTCATCATCACTGAGTGCGCAGATATCATCATCCCTACTGTCGGTCTCATACAAAGCACAGAACATTGTGGGTTCAATAATTCAGTGGCTTCTAGTGCAGTTCAGCCACCTACCTCTTCAGCTCAGCCCGACTTGGGGATTGAGCTGAAGCACCGCAGGCCCCTCCAGCAGACTGGAGGCAGAAGAGGACTGGAGACCACGCCCATTTGATTCAGTCACTTGCACCTAATCAAATCACCTGTATGACCCAAGTATAAGCCAAGTTCGGGTTTTTCTGCACAAGTATATATGGTGTGTATATATTTTAAATTTCCCCCAATACTTACTGTGCTTATGCAAAAAAAAAAAAAGACACAAAACCTTGCTACACCCTCCTTTCTCGCCCCCTTTTTTTCTCCTATTTTTCCATTCTCGCATTGTAGCCATTTTAGCTGGTGTTTATTTTTGCTTCATGTTTTTTGTCAGTACCTGATCATTTTTTTCATTCTTTTATTTCTCTCTTTTTTATTTTTCTCTATCTTTTTCTCTTTTCTCCTTTTAAATTGATATTGATAGCTCCTAGACAGACCCCTCCCAGCATCCCTTTTTTCCTTTTTTTCTTTTTTCCAAAATAACCACCTGGCTTGAATCATCTTGTTTTGCCTCATTAATGGAGGGGTAAGAAAAAAAAGTGGATGGTACCGAGAGCAAAAGTTGTATGAACACTGGAAATAAAAAATGATCAGACCCAAACACCAAATCCAAAGTCAGCAACAATAGAATCTAGACACCCAATCTACATCAAGACATATACAAGGGGCCAGAGCTGAGCACTAGCCTAGGACAGACCGGGGTTTGACACCCCCCCCCCGGAGTCCCATATGATCCCCCAAGCCAGGGGCGATTTCTGAGTGTATAGCCAGGAGTAACTCCTGAGAGTCACCAGGTGTGGCCCAAAAACACCAAAAAAAAAAAAAAAAAGAAGATATATACAAAAAGGATAAGCTACACTAGCAGTCTAGAGAGTCTAGAGCAAAGGTGGAGAGGTATGGGATGCATGCTGGGAACAGCGATGGAGGGTGGAAAACACTGGTGGAAGGGCCCTAATTCACTGTCACTTTGTACCTTAAATATAACTGTAGACAACTTGTAATTCACATTGATCACAATACAAAAAAATAAAATAAAATACATCAACAGGGGGCAGAGTGATAGCACAATGGGTAGGGTGTTTGCCTTGCATGCAGCTGATCCAGGTTTGATACCCAGCAACCCTAAGTCTACTGTGAGTAATTTCTGAGGGCAAAGCCAGGAGTAACCCTTGAGCATTGCTGATCTGGTCCCTAAACATAGGTAATTAATTAATTAATTAATTAAAGAGTATGTTATACACCAGGGATATTGAATAATCTAATGCTGGGCACCAAAAATACAGAAAATATTATAAATATTTTTAGTTAAATTTTTCTTTCATTTGTGATTGAGTACTAGTACGAATTTTAATTATGTAAAACTTGATTCTTTGTAGAATTTTGGTTAAGATCACAGGGCATTCAACATTATGCTGGCAACAGAAAAACCCTGTCAATTATATTCTATTTATTATTTAGTTAGAAGTTAAATATTAGAAAGCAGAATATTTAATTAGGAAACAAAAATATCACTTAAACTTTCAGAAAAAAGGGCATTGGAAACTGCTGAAGAAATCCCTGTATTAATTTCTTACTAAGAAGATGTAGTACACCATATTTTGCTTATTTCCGACAAAGTCTATTGAATTTCTTCCTGTAAATCTTGATAGCAATGTATTGAAAACTGACTTAAATTTCTTTTTTGCTCTTCTTCAACTCTGTGGCCTGGGCTAGAGGAGAAATGCTCCTCCATCCATCCACCATCATCCAGCCTCATCCAGGGCTGTAGTTCAACAATCAAAATTATAAACTGTTTCCATAATCTTTATTTTTTAATTAAACTGCATAATTATTAATATCAATTTTTATGATTTATTAAGAAGGCATAAAATAATCAAATATTATATGACATTTCTGAGTGATATATATATATTCTAGTGTCACTAAAACTAAAAAATATTTGAAAAATCTTGAGAGAGTTAAGATGTATTATCATGACATCTTAGTAAAACATGCCATAGTTTGACAACTTTGGCAATAATCTAAAGACTTCATCATAGCTGTGTTTTATACTTAAAAATAAAGCCGTTGTTACTGATAGAAAAATGATTTTGTTGGAAACTACAAGAAAGTTAAAGATGACAGTACACTGCTTCCATGGTGCACTGTCTGAAAAAAATAGAAATATAAGACTGAACCTTCCTAGAAAAGCTAATGACCTGTCCTCTCCCATCCACTCTTAATACATAGAGTGAGATCCCTTGCTTCCACGCCCACTTTAGCTGAATAGTTTAGAAAACCAGACATCATTCAAAGGTCATGGTCAAAACACACACCAACAAAACTAATTACTCTCAATCATGGAAGAAGACAAGAGGGGGTGATATAGAAATCTAAATTCCTATAGACTATTCTTCCCTAAAAATAATACAAATTGTATGTTGTAAAAGTAAATTTGATCTTGAATATGAGTGTCCTTCCTAATCACATGCCACACACAGTATCATACAAATCACCCAAAACCTTTATCTTTTATGTTGGTAACACCTGCACTCTATCTCCTCTTACTTACTGTCCAAGCAACTTGGGAATGAGTAATGCATAGAGCAGATGGCATTTCCTCTTTTGAAGCAAGAACTTAGCCAATCAGCTTGACAGAGTCAGTTTCTCAAATCTGACAGGCTCTACTCAATATTGGTGCCTCTCTATATAAATATTTTTTAGAGACACAGAATCTGAGACTATTTTGTCAAAATTCATTGACTTAAATAATTGATTTCTATCATTTTATTCTAAACCTGTGTCTATCCTATTCTTTTAGGTGTGTTTCTTGCAGGCAGCAGATGTCAAGTTTTTGTTTTATGATCCAACCCTCTACTCTGTGTCTTTTAATGGGGGAGATTAGTCCATTGACATTTAAGGAGATTATTTACAGAGAGGTTTGTTGTGTCATTGTATTGTGTAGGGTTGTTGTTGTTACAATTGGATATTTGAATTGTGTAGTTTATCTCTGAGTAGTTCATTTAGAGATGGTTTGGTTAGCACAAATAGTGAGAGTTCTTTTTTGTCTGAGAATATTTTTAGTCTTCCCTCCCATATGAATGAGAATTTTGCCAGGTAGTGGACTCTAGGTCAGAAGTTTCATTCATTCAGTAGTTTAAATATATCATTCCACTGTCTTCTTGCTTGAATTGTTTCAAATGGGAGATCTTGTTTGATTCTTATGTTCCTTCATGTGTACTTGAGGTCCTTTTCCTTTCTTGTTTCTTTAAAGAGTTCATCTTTCTATTTTATTTTAGTTATTTGGATTACTAAATGTCTTGTTGTTGGTCTATTAGGGTCTATTTTTTTGGGAACTCTTTCACCTCCTGGATTTGTACAGTTATCTCTTTCCAGAGAGATGGAAAATTTTCTGCTATTGTTTCCCTCATTACTTGTTCTCCCCATCCCCTTTTCTCCCCTTGTGGCATTCCTAAAATTTATAAATTATTTCTTTTGTCTTTGTTCACTAAGTACCTTCTTACATTATCTTCCAATGCTTTGTCTCTCATTTCTTTATTGACTTCTTTGTTGCTGCTGGCTTGTATTTTTTCCTCAGATTCATCCATGCGATTCTCTATGTGACTAATTCTGCTATTGTGGCTTGCTAGCATATTTTTTAGTTCCCTCAGTTCTGTTTGTATGGACTCTCTCATTTTCTGATAGAGTTCTTCTTTGATTTGGATGAACTGTTCGTCTAATGATTTCCTTTTTTTTTTAAATAAGTATCTTTATTAAACACCGTGATTACAAACATGACTATAGTTGGGTTTCAGTCACAAAAAGAACACCCTCCTTCATGTATTTCTTAATTTCTTTTGTTAGTGATTCTTTGAATTCCATTCTAGGACATTAAATGCTGATTTTATGTCCTCATCTATAAAGTTCATACATTTTGGAGGATTTGTTAATCTATTAGGATTTCTCTCTAATCCCCTGCTGCTGGTATGTTCCTTAGTTTACCCACTGATTTTTTTCATAGGGTGGATTAGGGTACTGGGTTTTCAAGCTTGTTTTTTTTTTTGTTTGTTTGTTTTTTTTAATGGGCCATTTGGGTTGTGTAGGAGGTGGTTCAGATAGATCTATTTTAGGGTTTACTTTCTCAGGGCACACGTGTTTACCCAAGTATGGTAGAGATGTTAGAGTCTAGTTAATTATGTTTGGGGGCTATATATTTTCAAAGGGAGAAAAGAATTAGGCCTCCTCTACCAGAGACTGTCTGGTGTAGTCTTAAGTGTCAGCGGGGTTTGTAGGTCAGCAACATTCTGACCAGGTTGTGTATGTACAGCCCAGTGGTTGTGGAGTCACAGTGATGGCGTTGTCAGAGTGGTCCTTCTTGTGTGTGTCCTGGTCAGGCCAGATTTTTCCTACCTGTTCCCTGGTTGCCGCACTCACCCTCTACCCAGATCTGTAAGACCCAGGCACCAAGATGGCGTCCCCCGCCGCTTTCTCTTTCTCCCTGCCTTCCCGGGCAAGTTTGATACATTTTGTCAAACTTCAGTGAATTGCTTACCCCAATATCAAAATAAAATAGTCTTAAGAATAAAGATATTCTATAATTTAGAAAGAAGACAATCATAATGTTCTATTTCTATTGTATATGTCTAACATCAAATACTAAATTTTAGTTATAATAAAAAAATTATTTGTAAGTTTTAAATACAGAGAAATGTTGTGTTAACTATTTCTCTTTTCCACTTTGCAAGGTTTTATCTATGAGAAAATGCTGAATGATTATTTTTATTATTATTCTTTGCATACTATCATTAACTACTTTCTTGCTTCAATATAAAGCATTATTTTAAGAAATTATCTCTTGAGGTCACCGTCAATAATATCAGCCCCAGAAATTATACTCATTGAAGTAAAAAATTAAAAACTATATGATTTATTGTCATTATTTTCAATAAAGAATGAAGAAATTGAAAGCAATCGTAGTATAAGGAGGTGTGTATATATTGGACAACTGAATATTTTAGTGGAATTAAAATTTCAATTTGTAAAAGAAATAAATGAGTTGCACAAAGAAAGATAAATGTTTAAAAACCTTAAATGATCAGTGACAGGCAATTTTACTTGCACACAATGGATGACTTTTAAATGAACAGCAATTCACTTTTTGGCAGATACTATACAAAAGCAATGGTTTCTACTATCAAAAACTATTCAAATGAATATAAAAATGGCTTTCTACTATTTTCATTATAGGAAAATCTTCCTAATTATATTATTTTGTATCAAACAAAGCTTCTATATTTCAGTTCTCTCATAGTCATTTCCCATAAGTATAATCTCATCTATCCCATGAAAAGAAATGCAAAACAGAAAATGTTCAAAGAGGCGTTAGGTACTCCTCATCTTTTTTTTTAATGTTTAATTATGAGAACAATGATGCAAAGAGGACAAGGTAAAGTTACAGTGGAAGTACAATCACCCATAAACAGAGTTCTCAGAAGAAATCCCCTTGATGACACCTAAATATTGAACTTACAGTCAAAGAACATTAAGAAAAGTAAGGCAGAACCCATGTACAATTACTTTGTCCACAAGTCCCCAGATTGTAGTACATTATAATATTTCTTAGCAGTACACAAAGCAATCTAAATCCATAAAATTTATGTGCTCCTTAAACATTGAAGGTATAGTATTTTTTTATATTTTCATGCACATGCATATTGATTTAAGTTAACATCAAAAATTTAAGAGTTTTTTTTTAAGGGTTAGAGTCAAAGGAGCACAGTAAAAGCAGTGTTAGAGTGGCAAATATTGTTTGCATAGGCCCATCAAAATATGGGGGACATAAAAAGAAAAAGCCTTGGTCTAAATACAAGGAGACCCTATCCCTGAAGTTTCCTGGCATAAGACCAAGTCTAGGCTCCAGGCAAACTAGTTTGTTCAATCCAAGTCATTGTCTGTAGTGCCAATACAGTTTTATTTTTCATGCAGTCTCTATTGTTGGCATCTGGTTTCTATATTAAAGATCCTGAAATCTGCACACCCTACATTGAAGTCAGGCTGGTGTGGAGTATCCTCTAGTTTCACCTCACAATTAAGGGGCAATACAGAAAGCCCAGTCCAGTAAGCAGGTCATTGTTGTTGTTAAGTCTTCTCAGTGTTAAGGAAAGTCTCTTTTGAGTAGGTCGATGTCAGAGCAGTGGTAGGGTCTTCCCTGGTAGAGGATTGCCTCCAGGTGATGTTATAGACAACCTTGGATGTTTCGTAGATGTCTTCCCTAGATCAGGGGTGAATGGAGAATGCCCATTCTTCTAAGGCCTGTGCCAGGTCATATGTTAATGTTCAGGGTGTAAGGTCCCATTGCACTACAAGATTTGTGTATTCCCATCTCTATTAGATAATAACTTATTTATATGTATAGTATTTTCCTGTTTTAATGTGCCTAAGCAAACAAAAAATAAAGCCATGTGGCATTTATGGAGTATATGGGGGCGTAAGAACATGTCCAACAATACCCATGACTTGGTTCAAACATAAGCATTAAACTGAGGGACTCTTTAACCAAATTCCCTGTTGAACAGTTCACAAAGAGAAGAAAAGATTAAAAAAAAGGGAAAGAGTCAGTGTATAAGAAAATATTCAGCAAGAGTTATAGCCATCAAAGAAAACACACATAAAATGTTGAAAAGACATACGTGTACATTCTATGCCTTTTGGAATAGTTGGGGGGTTGTTAACTCCAGGGCACCACTATGGTCTGTGACTTAGGATTCTACAGTACTTAAGTTGAAAAGGGTAAATGTGAAGTAATGATGATAGGGGGTGAGAGAGTTAAGAGAAAAATGATCTTTTGTAGGGGTATGCGAAAGGGCAGAGTACAAAATGGACATTCTTTATATTCAAAAACATAATTCAGTGATAGTGAGAGCTATTAATGTACCTTTTGCCCCCGCGCGGTTTTGAAAATATGAACTGGTAAGAGATTACCAGTGACTGCTTTAGTGCAACCCACAAGTAAAGCCTAGGGCAACCTTCAAGCTCCACCAAGGGACCAACCTCACTGACTTGCCCAGGCATGTGGCCTGGGGAAGGGTACTCCTTATCTTATCTACTATTTTCAAATATGATTTGTCCTTTCTCTCCCCACATTCCTAAGTCTTCCATCACTCAACTGCATTTTGTTTTTCATTTAATCCATGTATCTTTATTAATCATCTAGAATTATCTTAATAAATGCAGATGTACTGGAGAGACAGTACATCATGTAAGGCTATCTGGGCCCAATTCTAGCACCCCACATGATTCTCCATACCCACAATAAGTGACCCCTGAGCACAGATCTAGGAGGTAGCTGTGAGGACCACTAAGTATACTGCATCACCACACCATCTCACAACCCCAGAAAAAGACTGAAGTAAACAAGATCAAACAGATTTTAGAAAATACAAGCTGGACTAATAAATGCACAAGCAGAGATAATATTAACACCTTGATTAAGTAAGAAGGAAAGTAGTAGTGTTGGCTTCATAAGATCATAAGCCATTATAAGAGAGTAAAGGTAGGTAGGATTTCTCTGAGGCAGTGGTCATTGAGTAGACAGATTACTGTCAAAAACGGGATAATGTGAAAGAGTAGAGGGGAGGGAAGGTCAAGGATAAAATATATCAGGCAAAAGAAAGAGTATAAACTAAGGATACAATTTAAAGAATGGATAGGAAAATGTAGGGAGCCCCACTGAGAAGAGGAAAGAATTGCTGAAACACTCAAACAATTCTGGAAGGAAGACAATGTATGTAATGGGATAATGATTCAGAAGAAAACTCTCTGGAAATATGGAAGTAATATAACTCAAAAATATGGGGATGGATATTCAAAGTGAAGTCAGGGAATTAGAGTAACTACTTCATTCTAGAATTTGTAATGGTGGGGGAGTAATAGGGGAAAGGACCAGATTTATTATAGAAAGAAAGAAGTGTAGAGGAGGGAAATTCAAGAGTCCAAGTGAGTTTCGGACACTATTAAGGTGAATTAAAGCAAACCATTGGGCTGATGCACTGGAATAACTAAAAGAAGATCAGGTAAAAACATTCCTTCCCACATGGAAGAGAAGAGAAGAGAATCTTAAGTATATATTGAAGAGCAAGGGGCAAAAGTCAGGATAGTGGCAGGGAAAAAAGCAAGCCTGGGAACCAGCTTTAAGAAGAGTCAAGATTCAGTCTTTACAGATGAGTATGTACAAAGGTGGCTCCTCTTTGCCTTCTTGAAATCCCATAACATGGAAGATGAACTAGTAGGTCAGACATGACAACCAAGGGAAAAAACATATGTGAGGACCAATAGGACAACCAAATAATAAGGTCCATATTAGAGATCTGTGACAGAAAACACATGTCATGCCAGTGAAAAGACAAGCAAGAGTGTCAAGAAAAGTTTATTCAACCGATCATTATTACTAAGATATGAGTGCTACCCTGTTAGAATTCTATAGAATTGGTAGAAGGCAAGCCTATCGGAGCACATAGAACAGCAACTGGGAGGTATACAATTTGAGACTCTTGAAAAGCTGTTAATGAACGTCAGAACTCAACCCTGTGTCTGTTCTTACAAATGCACAATCTTTTTTTTTTTTTTTTTTTTGGGGGGGGCCACAACCGTTTGATGCTCAGGGGTTACTCCTGGCTATGCGCTCAGAAGTCACTCCTGGCTTGGGCGGACCATATGGAACGCCGGGGGATCGAACCGCGGTCCGTCCTACGCTAGCGCTTGCAAGGCAGACACCTTACCTCTAGCGCCACCTTCCCGGCCCCTACAAATGCACAATCTTAAGACTCTTAAGAGGCTACACTTTCCCCTAAGTTCCTCTCCCTATGAAGTTCTTAGCCAAATTAACATTTTAGCCTATAATTAGCTATAATTAAGCCTATAATTAAGAGCCAAATGATAATTCACTTGAGAAACCATAAGCAACTACTGTCCTGTATGCTAGGATCAAGTATGTCTAAGAGACTAAGAGTGGAGATGGAATAGACACGAATCATAATTCAAAGTCAAAACTCTACCAACACAGGTTGGAGATGTAAAGCCTTGAACTATTTAATGATTGGCAAAGAGAAGCAGGAATTGGGCCAAATTTCAGAAAAGCCTTCCTAAAGAAATTTACAAATTCACTTCAGACGGATTTAATTGTGTATATACTCAGAAGTACTGGATCTATTGTTATAGAAATGGGATCTTATTTATCATTCACACTCAACGGATATTTCACACTTATTTGTGGCTTAGCTTTTCTCCTGAGAGAAGTGGTTTAATTATCACAGAAGCATAGCCTGGTGTGAGTGTGCTACCTGAAGCAGGAAGTCACAGAGCAAGGCCTCACATCTTCCCACTGTCAGTGTGACATCAGAGAATCTACATTGTGTCCCTTCAGTTTCTAGTATTTTTAATAGGATAAAGATAATAAAAAACTTAAATTATCTGAATTAATAGTATATCAATATTTAATTTTAATTCAATTTATTGTAAAAGAGAAAATGCTTAAGAATGCTTCTTTAATTAAGTTGGTTTTAAATTGCAAAAGATGATTAGGTAATTATTCAATAAAATCAGATATATGATGACCCAGACAGCGATCTTTTAGGGAAGGAATTCAATCCAAACTGATTTCAGTTTATTTGGGATAAGAAAGTTATTTAATTGTGACTAGGGATTAAAAATACAATTTAATAGTATTTCCTATAAGTAAGCCATATAAAAATATATAGAAAACTTAGAATTATACTTGATTAAAATGGCATTGAAGTTTGAAGAGAAGTCTTACTGCTCTGCCTTGCACACAGCCAACCCGGGTCCAGTCCCTGGAATCCCACATGGTGTCCTGAGTATGTCTTAGAGGGAACCCTGAGTTCATAGCCAAGAGTGAGCCCCAGAGCACAGCAAGGTGTTGCCCAAAAATGCAAACTAATAATAATAGATTTTTAATAATTTTAAGGGAATTAAATAATACAAGGGTTAATGCACTTCCTATAAATATGGCAAACTCAATTCCATCTCTAGCACCACCAACCACCAGGTCCCTGAGCTTTACCTAGTGCAGCCCTGAAAACCCTCCAGCACCACCAGGATGAGCCGAGTAATCTCTGACACTCAAGGGCCCAAGCGGCACTCTATCTTCAGGCCCTTGCATTGAAACACGGCGCTGGCTGGCCAAATATTACCATTAAGTGATGCCATAGGCATTCAAAAAATATAAGAAATAACTTCCCAAGTTAAATAAAAATATTTACTTTGCCTATTTATAAAGATTCAGTGAACAGAAAATGGAGAACTAGATATGGCAAAGGTCAATAGATGATATGTGAGGCAAAGAAATCAAATTAGAGTTGAGCTTTCTGTTCTATATAATTTTAAAAAACCTTATATTTTTAAATAAGTATAGTCTTTCTCTAATTTTTTAACATAATTTTTATTTTAATTGTAGTGGCTTACATATCGTTCACAGCAATATTCCAGGTACATATTTACATTGATTCAGGGGAATTCCCATCACTGAATTGTCCTCCAACAACCGCTCCCATCCTGCCTCCCATATCCTCCACTTCTCTCATTTAAAGAGGCAAGACAAATTCTAGGAGCTCATCATTTTAGGCTCAAGGAGATACATTCTACCACAAATCCACAACTACCCAGGACTCTACTAAAATGTCATCAGAGCAGATATCCAAGGAAAATAACAATGCAAAGTTTGGGGCATCACCACCAGACTACAAGTGGGGACAGAATTTCCAGGAGAAAATAGGGTCAAGTAAGGTGATCAATTCTGTTGTCAAGGAACTAAGGATATTAACAATTTACATATAAGTTGATTGAAGCATGCTTCTAAGCTCATGTTCTTCCTAAAACACATATTTCATTTGTTTGTCTCTATTTACTTTGATTGCCTATTTCTAATATGGAGAAGCCTGTATTCTCTCTCAAATATGTACTTCTCCTTTTCTCTCATGTCCCATTTTCCTAAATAAATTTTAAGAAAAACTTTCTGTTTCACCAAAAAATGTCTGTTTCCTCTGGTGAATAGGTTTGGCATTGGAGATAGAAGGTCACATAAATCTGTGATTATTAATCTATACCATTTTTGTTTGAATTTGGGACCATGCTCAGAAGTACTTAGAGTTTATTCCTGGCTCTGAGCTCAGAGGCTATTGCTGGTGAGGCTTGAGAGATGATCTAGGATGCCAGGGACCAAACTTGGGTTGGTCACAAGTATATCAAGTGTCTTATCCCTAATCTATACATTTTTTAAATACAGGCATACCTTTCTCTGGGAAAAACCAAGAGTTAGTGATTTTTAAAAAAAATAAGCTTTAAAATAAAGTTGAAGCTTTTAATATTTTGATAGTACTTTTATGAAAATTCTAAAAAGGGTGCTTTTCAAGGGACCTCCTTTATCTAAGCTGGAAGTACAGAACACCATCAGAGAGGGTGATACACCAAGGTAGTTAGTTGGTCTTTTGACTAGAACTTCAAACACCTCAAGAAGGTCAAATAAACTGGACATATCCCTTAACACAGTATATTCACTACTGAGAAAAAAAGCAGCTGCCTGCAAAGCAGTGAGAAATGAGGTCCCACAGAGAAAACACTCAACAGAGGTTGCTAAGAGGAAAAGATTAACATGGATTTTTCCCATCAAGCTGAGTAAAAAGGAAAAAGGGAAAATAATATGGACAGATAGATGCTGAGTGATTCTATTATAGATTGAGCCATGATGGAAGTATTCCTCTAACCATCAGAAATGAAACATATAATGCTTCTAGTTCCATACAATTTTAGAATGTCCCAAATTTATAGTTGAAGGAGACTATTTCTAAGTAGTATTTAGTTTACCAAAAAGAAAGAATAGAGAACTTAGTCTGTAAAAACCCAGATTCAGGTGCATGCTTTAGTTTGACTCATATCACATAACCTTTATAAATTTTTTCTTTTTTGGCTGTATCTGTATTTCTACCTCTTTTAGAGATAAATAAAAAACCACTGCAGCACTGAAACCCAAACACAATCATGTATGTAATAAAGTTGTTTAAATAAAAAAACACACTGCAGCAATAACACACACAAAACCATTCCAATATATATATATATATATATGCTATTTAGTCTAAAATAATATGGTGCATTGGTTCAGTTTATCTATCAGTTTGATAAAGATGGAGTGCCCATCTTTAAATATTATCACTCTGCAAAGGTGTCTGCAAATTAGTCTTTGAATTGGTGACCTCATCTAAATACTGTGTCCTCCCTAATATATTTGAGCCAACATTATTATCCCATGCTGGGAGGGCATGAAAACCTTTTGTATACATGGGATAGAGAAAAACTGATGTTACACATCTTGCTCCAGAAACCATCTTTTGATAAGCTTAGCCCAAGAGAGGAATGTTGGGAATAAAAGAAAGTTAAGGAAGTTATCAAAGAAGGGACTGTAAAGGAAAGTATGCAGATTTAAATTCTAATGAGACTGTGTCACCCCCTACTTCCACATAAAATAATTTTTGAGGTATTTAAGAGATGGTATGGAAGGGTGGGCATTTGCCTTGAGTTAGAACTCCATAACTATATATGGGAAAACAAAAGAAGACAGAAATAGGATTTTGCAAGTGATTTATTTCCTGTGACCTCAAGTATCAGGTGAACCAAGAAGAGAGTTTCAGGGGCTGGAGCTATAGCACAGTGGTTAGGGCGTTTGCCTTGCACACTGCTGACCCAGAAGAGTCCCAAGTTCGATCCCAGAATCCCATATGGTACCTCGAACTTGCAAAAAGCAATTTCTGAGCACAGATTCAGGAGTAACCCCTGAGTGCAATCAAGTGTGGCCCCCTCCCAAAGAAAAAAAAAGATAGTTTAAATGTTTACTACTGATAAAAAGGTTTCTGTGCAGTAAGTGTGGATGAGGTTATGGTACAAGAATTGTCCCACAGTGTAATTTAATATAGTGGCACCAGAACTGTAATTTGTGTTAAGTCATATTAATTAAGTTAGTGTTTGCCACTGGTACAACTCAGTATTTTCTCACATGTAGTTTATTATGGAGATGGGTAACTTCTTGAGTTCTGCCTTCCCTTTGATAATTCAACATTATGGCTGCTTTTTCTTTTCTCCATAAGTGGTGTGGCAGGGAAAAAGAGTTGGAGACTCTTGTGTAGAAATTTCAATCACTTGACTTCAAAGCATGCCCAATCACCTTCAGTCATTCACAACATCTATGCCATAATTAGATTGGTCATGGTTCTTTCCAAGATATCTGAAAAAAAAAAAAAAACAGAAAAGACAGATGCAATAAACATTTAATAAAGCTTAAATGAGAAAGCACCACAACCTATAAATCTACATGTAGACTATTCTCTCCACCAAATTATATTACAACATAAATGCAATAAAGGTGTCAAAACTGAAAGTAGAACATATAAACTTTATATGGGGTCTCAAACTTGCGGCTCGTGGGCCGCAAATGGCCCTCTGTACAACATTTTGTGGCCCTGCCCTAGAGGAATCTTTTTTGTTTTGTTTTGTTTTAGTTGTTTGGGTCACACTCCCCGACGTTCAAGGCTTACTACTGACTTTGCACTCAAGTATCACCCCGACTTTGCCTCCTGCAGTCCCCAGGTAAATTGAGTTTGAGACCCCTATAAAGCCTTCTAAACCAGTTTAGAAGAATCTAGATTTAAAAAAAACTATCAATCAGGAAAAACTTTAATAATAAAGATATATTTTTCTTACCAGTGGCACTATGATCAATGTAGATAAGTCAATGTCCCTGAAACCAAGCTGATAATTTTCCTCATTACTACTTTGTAGAACTTGTTCATAAGTCACTGACAACCAAGGAAAACAGTACTAAGTACTCACACAGCATATACCTTCCATGACAAAAGATATAACAAACCTGGGTCAGGGTCAGGGGGGTGGAAACAACTTCAATTAAGTTTCATAAACAGAAACAAGTAAGCAAAGAAAAACTGGGACACTTAAGTGAAGGAAGTGACTCCTTTGCACAAGCGAAGTTTAAGGGAAAAATCATTAAATTCAAGCCCAAAATAAAAATAAGAGCTTATCAAAAAAATTTCGATTATACTTTCTATCCCTCTTCAGTTGCCTCCAATCTCTAACATAAATCTCAAATATAAGTTTGCACAAGGCTAACTCAGACTAACCCAGATCTGATCCCAGATATCTCATATATTCTCCAGAGCCTGTCAGGAGCAATTTCTGAGTGCAGAGCCATGAGTAATACCTGAGCGCCATCACCAGGTGTGGCCTAAAAAACCCCAAAACAAACAAAATAAAGTATATCTGATTTATATTTGTTTGGCAGCATATGGGTAAAAATATCCTTTTGCTTATACAGTTGATAAGAAAGACAATTGGCGGGGCCAGTGAGGTGGTGCTAGAGGTAAGGTGTCTGTCTTGCAAGCGCTAGCCAAGGAAGGACCGCGGTTCGATCCCCCCGGCGGTTCGATCCCCCCCCCCAGCATCCCATATGGTCCCCCCAAGCCTGGGGCAATTTCTGAGTGCTTAGCTGGGAGTAACCCCTGAGCATCAAACAGGTGTGGCCTAAAAAAAAAAAAAAGACAATTGAGATTTGTAGAGGGGCTGGGTTTTTAGTGACATATTTATGAAATTTACATTTGAGTGCTAGTAGCTTTTAATTCCTGATCATTTACAGTGCCATCAATAATATTTTGCACTTTGGGGATATACCCAAAAGTATGCATATGTTACCATTAACTTCCCTTCTGACTCTAATGGCCACATGTGTTCTCTTTATGCTTGATCTCTCACATCTTTTGCAAAGGCAGACACTTCATTTTGAAAAACTACTTTCTTTATAAAACAAAAGAAGCCTTCTTCACTGATATAATGTTTTTTCAGTAATATAAGGATATTCTGAGGCTGGAGCAGTGGCACAAGTGGTAGAGCATTTGCCTCGCACACACTAACCTAGGATGGACCATGGTTCAATCCCCGGGCATCCCATATGGTCCCTCAAGCCAGGAGCGATTTCTGAGGGCATAGCCAGGAATAACCCCTGAGCATCACTGGGTGTGGCCCAAAAAGGAAATAGAAAAGAATATCCCCTATGTCAGAAAGCAAATTCCTTGAACCCATGGAAAAACTAACAAAGTGTGTTATGAGGGGGAGCCACCTAATGAAACCTGAAAAACCCTCCCAATCTCAGTTCTGCTGAGCTCACTTTCTTCCTCTTCAGCAGTGATGAAGTAGTTCCAGGTTGATTAGGGCATTTCCCCTTGACCCTATATTGCAACTAACAAAGGCCTCCATCTCCTAACTAGTGAGTCAAAAACAATGAATACTGAGTTCTCTGTGGATGTTGATTGTACAAAGTCCATTAAAAGTGGGATATGGATTACATACAGAAACTTACACTTCTGTTACCAATAACTTACAATGAAAAATAAAATCGGGTTTCCTGACAAAGTAGTGACAGTGCTCATAGGAGCACACGATGCCCTCAGGAAGTCTGCTGCTTTGCATGATTCCAGTAAAGGGCACTTAAGTTGGCTCAGGAAGAACATAGTACTAAGTTTATATTGGTACTGAAATTAAAGAAGGCACAAGACTATGGACTGTCAAGCATGAACTGTTTGAATGAACTGTCAAGGCTCCCTTTCCTCGAAAGACTAAAGTCATGGTTCTCACACCAGTCATTGATCTTAGAAATTTCTTTTTCAGTCTACTAGTTTTTATTAATTTTGTTATCATCAAACATTATTTTCCAAGGATGGCCCTGTTCATTTATCTCTCAAACTAAATCATTACAGTGGAGAGTGACAGGTCCTATTCAACAAATGTACAAAAACTGACAAAGGACCTTCTTTAAAGTCAGCCTGTATTCAAATAGGTTATAGATGTCTATTAAGGCTATCCCCACCCCCACCTTGATCAGCTATGGATGCCTGTTGGGCCTTTCTTTGCCTTCTTGATCTCCCTTGATCCCCCTTGATCTGATATTTCACCTTAAGATATTAAACTCCTGCTGCCCTGGTAACCATCAGCCAGCGCCCCTCCTAAGAGGAACTTGACATATTTGGGCAAAAGAATGGACTTCTGCTCAACTCTCCTAAGGTTCTCGCCTTATTTGTAAAAGGACGAGCTCATCATCTGATTGGACATTGCGTTTGAACCTGGACTAGGGATTTGTGCATTCTACAAAACGATCTTTCCATATTGACCCTCCTCCTAAGGGTCCTTAAACCTATAAAAGACACTTTCCTAGATTACCCTGGGCTTCTGGTGTCAGTCTGTATGACTGTCCCCAGAGCCCCAGAGCTCTGGATTAATGAACCCCGCTTTGCTTTTGCATTCTCTGAAGGAAAAAAAAAAGTCAACCTGTATAAAACCCACTCCAGCACCTCAAACAGGTGCTTAATTAAAAAAAATTCAGTGACTAATTCCAAATCTACTACATTCGGAAAGAGCTCATTAACAAGGAAAACTCAAGGTCTGACAGAGTATTGCCTCTATACAAATGACCTTGTTAACTGACTTAGTGCAAATATATTTGGTAGTCACCGAGCAATTCCTTAAAGAAGTTCACAACATGTTGTTCTAAATCAATAGATTACTACTAAATTGTTTGCAAGTTATTACTGGTAAATCTCATTAGCTAGTCAATAAAATTATTATACAAATGAATAACTTGAATTAAATGCAATACTTATAGTTGCATACATGTTTCTTTGTTATACATTGGTATTAGAAGTTAATAAAAATATGTTTTGATTCTATGCTTCTGTAATGCACTGCCTCTTTGTCTACTTTAGATTTGTTCGTCAGATCTCACAAGGTATCATACACATCACTTTAGTTTGCTTTATTATAGTTTTACAAAATATATCCACGTTAACAGGAGCATCTAGTCACTTCATTTCGCAGCCAACATTTATCAATCACTTCTTTGGAAACACTGCAAGTTCTTTCTTAACAGCTAAAATAGTTTTCTCACTTGTCCTCCCATTGTAATCTTAGTTTCCAGACTATTTTCCACATTGAAGTTTTTCCAAGACTATCAGGAAAAAGGCCAAAATACCTATCTTCCTGGAAGGTCCTCTATACACTATCCTCTCTCTGTCAGTTCAGCATCATTCAGAAGCACAATGTCCTTCAATTTCTGAATTTAAATATTAGCATGGTTTTCTAAAACTTCATGTTTGGGAGTTTAATCTTTATACAAGTATCTTCCTGCCCACCCCATCTTTGAAAATGTTGTCTCTGTTTGAAGCACACTTCCGTCATTACCTTACAGATTCAGCTCCGAATCATTCTGCAAATCTCAGGTCAAGTACCACTTCATTAACAAACTCTCAGCTGACCTTTCTGAGTAGGTCAATTATCCCTATTCTGGAATCTCAATGCATGATTCCTAAACCTCTCATTCTAAACAATGACCTTTGAAATTCTAAATTTATTTCTATGATAAGTTAACATCTGTGCCGCAGTAAATACAAAATTTCATAAAGTCAGTATCATCACCATGAAAAAGCATAGTGACAGGCATAAAATGGACTCTCAATAAATACTTACTGAATAATAAATATTCAAATAGTTAAAGTGTTCACAACTTCTGTATAGTCAAAGAAAACAGACTGGGTCTTGGTAGACTTTTGTCACTTGTGGTTGCCCATAGAGCTTTGAATAGTTTCCATTTTGGTAGTTACCTATATATTAGTTCCCACCTTTCCTAGGTTGAATCCAAAATTTATATTTTCTATTCCACTCTCAATAATTTTTATTTTCCTTTATTTTTTAATGAAGACTTTTAGTGACTTGCTTCCATCAAACAGACAAGTCAATGAGACTTGAACACGATTAGCAAGAACAGTTCTGGACATCCTCCAGTATCTCTAGAAATAGGGTGTTTTAATAACACCTGCCTCTGTTGAGACTTTTCAACTAACAAAGTTGATATCCTTAAATTATTACTCAAAATTACATTGATACTTGTAATGAAATTACTTTTAACAAATAAATAGCAACCAAACACTTCCACATAAAGAGAATACAGAATATAAATATAAACAATCCCCCAAAATATTAAGAGGCAATTCACAGAAGTATATAGAAAAATAACAAATGAAAATAAGCTAATCTTATATATGATTATGAAAATAGAAAAAGCAGTGAAATTTTAATCTTTTTATTTGTGAGACTGACAAATATGTAAAGATTGGAATGTCCAGTACTGAAATATCCAGAATAAACAAGGATACAGATAACTAACTGATTTCCTTAGTTATTGGGAAGAAAAAAGAACCTATAAGCTAAAAAATCTCATTATGATATAAATAATATAAAATAGATTCATTATTATTCAACATTGTTATAGAAGTGTTAATCAATGTGATAAAATATGACTAAAAAGATGACTAATTTTAATATTGGACAAATATCTTCATTTACATAGAATTTTCTATCTAGAAAAGTGAGAAAAATTTATGATTTATTGAGGTGCTTCTATATTGTGAAAATATTTTTAAATATTTATTATATTTTAGAAGTAATTAAAAAAAACTATAGTGGAAAACACACATTATCCCAATGCATGAGATCAATAAATATATAGAATGGTGTTTTTTTAGGGCCAAAAATTAATATCAAGGACTCATATGTTCAAGGGACAAAATACACAAAGTCTTATAAAAATTAAAAAGTTTGAAAATATAGAGAGACATAAAGAATAAAGTATAGATTAACATCACAGAGATAAATATCTGTATATTTATGAAGGAGTACTATATCAATGTTTGAGATTAAAAAAACATAACTGAAAATAAATGTTTACCAATAAGAAGGGCTACTATAATATGATACATTAACAAAATATCCTCTCAAAGTTAAAAAATCAGTATAGTGATCCAGCCTTAAAATAGGATTAGTGCCTTACAAGAAGAGACACAAATAAGCTCCAAATCAGTTTCAGGAACTGGCATATTCATTTTTTCATTTTGTCTTTACCAAATGCCTACCCTGTTAGGCATGGCACACATCTACTAGGAGGCTAATTGGATGGAACTATTAGAAGGGAAATGAGGAAAGTTTTTTTTTACTTGCTCAATTTATTTATTTATGAACTAATTTATATAAATAACATATAAAATGCTGTATGTATGTAAAATATGAGGTCTATATTCCACTCTAATTCTCTTTTTATCTATAGCTTTGTAGGAAAAAAATTGACTGAGGAGTTTTTCCAACACAGTAACCACAGAATTCTGACACAGAGTATAAAGGTTCCCCCTTGCAAGAGGTGTGATGTGACTCCATGGTAAAGGACTTCTTTTACACGCATGAAATTGGATTCAGCCCCATCTGTATACACATGTACACACACACACACACACACACACACACACACACACACACCAAGCATGTCCCCATGAGTTGATCTTTCCTACTTCCTCTTTATTGCAGGCATACTTAATTACCTTTTTTTTTTCCATCTGCACTAAATTATACAATGTCAACATTAAAACTCAGATTATCTTGGATAAATACTTAGCAAATGTTGATGTTCTAAGGGTAAAACTGTCCTTTGCGGACTATCAGGGCCAAGCAATTTCTTAGCTCTGTTTATATGGCAAAGATTTCATTATCACCAACTTCTATCATTATATACCTAACAATCTCAATTTTCTTTGCCTCTGCCAATCAAACTTCAGTCTCAGAATATTGCCTGATAAACTTCTATGTAACTCTATCTATTTATGGTCATATAATATTACCTCTGTAAGAGTATATTTGCATTTTTACAAGAGAAGATCCTTGGAGGAAAATATTAACAATTAATTTCAGGTTGTTCTGGCAGTTAAGGCAAAAGAAAAACTTTTCAAACTTTTTAAACCCTTGAGTTTCTACTAGTGAAGGGGCTGGCTGTGCAACTATGTGGGATATTTAAATAACCAAGTTGCACCACATAGAAAGATGAACTCATTAAGTCTTGGAAGGACAATGAATTTGTTGAAAGCTAGATTTTTATTTTAAAAGGAATAGATTTCTGCGTTTCTTGATCTGACTTATTTACCCTATTCTAAAGCAGAAGTCATGATCATTATCTATAATGGAGTACAAAAAAATCTTTTCTAAAGAGGTGAGTAAGGCTGATGAGATAGTACAGAGTTTAGTTGCTTGCTTTGGCTATAACCTATCTTGGTTCAATCCTGCCATCTCATATATTGGCTCCCCAGGCACTGCAAGAGTGAGCCCTGATCACAGAGCTAAAAGCAAACCCTGAGCTCTATGAAGTGTGGCCCAAAAACAAATAAAGAACTTGAATTAAAAGAAAGGCTAAATCAAAAAACTGGAAATTAAGCTCCTATATGATCCAGCTTGAACACTCCTAGAAATATACTCTAGGAACACAAAAACACAATAGAAAAATCCCTTCATCACACCTAGATTCATTGCAGCGCTATTTACAATAGACAGACTCTGGAAACAACCAAGATGCCCTTCTACAGATGAATGACTAAAGAAACTGTGGTACATATACACATTGGAATATTATGCAGCTGTCAGGAGAGATGAAGCCATAAAATTTTCCTAATGCATGTATGTGCATGGAATCTATTATGCTGAGTGAAATAAGTCAGAGGGAGAGAGAGACACAAAATATTCTCACTTATCTATGGGTTTTAAGAAAAATTAAAGACATTATTGTAAAAATGCCCAGAGACAATAAACCCAACTTAGACTCCATGTGATCAGGCAGTGACCATCTAATCCCAAGACCTAGACTCCAGACATAGAACAGACAGTTCCCTGAAACAGCACCAGGAATGAAACTCCTCCTGGGAAATTCCTAAAACTGCTCTAACACCGTCTTGCACCAGTTTTGATATGACATCCTGACAAAGGAAAGAGCAAAGTAGGCTGTCCTAAGGGTAAGATGAAATCAGAACACACATCACCTTTTGATCTGTGCAAAATCCAAGATCACCAACTACAGAAGACTGACTTTGACAGCCAAGACTGGACAGTACTTACCCTGGGACCAATAAAAAAAGAACGTATACTAGGCTACAGCCTAGGATCTGAACAAAAACCAAGATATCCTAGCCCAAAGGTCTGACTTTGACAACTGGAACAGGAACAGAACCTCTGGAAACAATAAAAAACTCTATCCCAGGCTTCATCCTAAGATATGTGCAAAAAACAAGAGCACCATTAATGAAAGACTGATTACAACAACAGTGATGAAACAGATCTAAAACCGTAAAGAAAGACTCTATCCTAGGCTTCGTCCTATGACCTTTGTAAATAACAAGATCTCTAGTTAGAGAGGCCTGATTTTATTATCCACAACTAAGCGGAAAGTTGCCTGGCACCATAAAAAGATGTTGGGGTATGAAAATGTGTGTGTGTATTGAGCCTGTAGTTGGCCCTATGACCGTATGCTTCAAGGGCAGAGACACCCAGTATCTCTTAGGCCAAGGGAATTTTTCTAATTTCCCCAATATTTACTATGCCTTTGAGAAAAGAAAAAAAAAAGAAGAAACATAAAGTGTTTTATGTAGTTGCTAGTTGGGGTTTTTTGGCTTTGTCTTCTTTTGTTTTTTGTTTGTTTGGATTTTTTCTGTTGCTTGTTTGTCTTTATAGCTGCTGGTTTTGGTTTGTTCTTTTTTTAGTTCTTTTCGCTGTTGTGCTTTGTTGTTGTTTTCATTTTTGTTTTGTTTTGTTACCTTTTTCTTCTTTTTTCCCTTCTTCTAAATTGATATTTATAACAACCAGATGAAATCCTCCCAGTTTTTGTTTTGTTTTGTTTTCTTCTTTTTTCTTTTCCTTTTTATCTCCATCAGAACCATATAACTTGAATCATCTTATTCAGGGATAATTTGAGGGGGTAAAGTAGATGGTACCAGGACCAGACAGTTGTATGAACATTTAGTGGAAATAAAAAATGATCAGACTTGAACACCAAACCCAAAGTCAATGACAACAGAATTGATACCCAATCTACAACAAGCTGTACAAGTGGGGAGCATTCTGGGGGGTAAAGGATGGAGATATGAAATGCATGCCAGGGATAAGGGTGGAGGGGGGTCAACACTGGTGGTGGGAATGCCCCTGATTCATTGTCACTATGTACCTTAAGTATTACTGTGAAATATTTATAATTCACTTTGGTCACAATAAAAATTTAAAAAAAGAAAAAAATAAAGACATTATTGTAATAATATGTTCCCAGAAACAATAGAGATGAGGGCCTGAAGGACAAGCTCATCACAAAGAGTGGAAATAACTGCACTGAGAACAACCATAACAATGTCAATGAGTGAAAGAAGTAAGAAAGCCTGTCTTAAATACAGGCAGGGGGATGGAGGAGATGGGGGCATTGGTGATGGGAAGGTTGCACTGGTGAAGGTGGGTGTTCCTTTTATGTCTAAAACCCAACTTCAATCATGTTTGTAATCATGGTGTTTAAATAAAGATATTATTTTAAAAAAAGAAGAAGGACTAAAAACCTTTCTTAGGAGCACTCATCTAACCCTGACTGCAAAGGCTGGAAAATGAATGTTTACCTATTTGCTTCACAGCAGTATTATTGCTTTTCAGATGACATATTTTGCCTTTGCACATTAGAAAATCAGGAAAATATAATACGCACTCGGTGCACCCTTGTCTTTGAAATATACCGCTCTTCAAATAGATTCTATACATGGAGGAGACACATAAACAAAGCTCCTGGCCCCATGCAGAGAGGTCAGGGAGATGCTCAGATGTGATTTCAGCTCATAACCACAGAAGGGCAATGTTGAAGGGTGACTGGGAAATAGAAAAAGACAAGAAGATGGTTAAATTCATTAACTCAAATCCTAACCTAATTCTTATTCAACCTAAATTTAAAGAACTATTTTTCAAGAAGGTAATGTATCATATTAACCCTGCAAATAGTGACAGCGCAGATGGAGAAAATTTTGTGTGTGTGGGGGGGGGGGGGTTCTTGCAAACTACTTATATCCAGGGATCTTAACACTGAGGGGACTCTGCTTGGCCTTTTCTACTTGGATTTCAGTAAAGGGTCCTCATGACTCATTTTTACCCCCTTTCTTACTCAGTAAAAGCCACTGCAGAAGAAATAATTTTTGTCTCAAAGTTGCTTTCTTTCCTCCTTGGAATATACACGGCCTTCCACCTGAGGATTATAAGATCTAGACTCAGAATTGAGGAGGAAAGAAGAGTTACAATTTGCCATGATTAACAAGGTGCATGTCCCCATTTCACCTGAATACCTGTAAGTCTCTTACTGACTGCTGTTCTTAGCTCTTCACTCAGCCCAAATATAAATCATGTTCTCCAATATGCTTCTAGATTAGATTAATTAAAGAAAACTTTGGGCTGTTTGTTTTCTCCTTTGCTTATGCTAATCCTTACATTCAAGATACTTGCAAAAGACCCCTCAAATGTTTGAAGTAACAGAAATTATCCCAAAAATTTTTGACCCAGTTCCTGGGATGATATATTTAAGAAGCAAGCATAGAGACTAGGAGGTTAAGATGGAGAGCAGGAGGCAAGGATCGGAACCAAGAAGCATGCTCAGAAAAACAGAACAAGAAATGGTGACTTGGTCTTTTACTATATAAAATATGACATTTCTAATATCTTTTTTACCTTTGAGTAGTTTTCCCAGAAAGCTCGTCATGGTAAGTACTTTCCCTTTCTCTGAAAAGACACAACTAGTTTTACAAACTAGATAGTGCCACAAAGAATATAGGTCATGTTGCTTCATTTTGGATGGAATGGAAAGGTATTGCCTGTGTTAAATGAAATTAGTTAGAGGGAGGACAAATATTATTTGATTTAATTTGTGACATATGTAGATAAATAAAACATGGGAATAGATAGAATCATGATGACTAAACCCAGACTTTGAATTACAAAACTAAGAAAACAAAACAGGGCAAGGGGGAGGTAGATGGGGGAGAGGTGGTGATACAGTAACTAGAAATGATAATATTAATATGTCATTGGTAAAAGGCCTTGAACCCTTTGGCCATGGTCAGATGTGATCATTGTATATATCAAGATTTCCAAACATTAATATTACTATCAACATGTTGTCAACTATAATAATAAAAAAGTTCCAGAAAAACAAAACCTGGTCTCACTTTCCTACATCACAATCTTCTTCAAGGACCTGAGAATCATCTGTTAGAAATGTAAATATCATGAGAGGTATCTCTACATCCCAGTCTCTGGAAAAAGGCAGGAAGCAAGCTCCAGGAAGCACCATGCTCCAGCTGCCAATCTTGCCTCTTGTCCTACAGGTGTAAAGAGCTAGTTTCTTCAATGGCTAACTCTAATTGTAACCTGCCTTCACCAGGCAAAGATAGAAAGTGCTATGCCAAACAAGCAAACGCTGCTTTTAAGTCCTCTTACTCCAAGCCTAGTTGTTTATGTTGACATACATATATAATGAGTTGTGTGTGCTTGGCTGAAGAAGGGTGACATTACTTTCTGTCCTTTGCAATTCATCAGTGGATTTTCCAGGATGTGTTTCACAGTCCAGTAATGCTGGTTCTATAATTCAAGTGTTTTCTTTCTCTTCCTGTGGAAGAGACTTCAGGGTTAATTACATTTCCAACACATGGAAAGGACCATGGGCAAACCATTTAGCAATATAGTGACCAGTTTACAACCAAAAAATGGGAGTGAGATTATCCATATGAGCAACTGAATTAGTTGTTTTGACTTCCTAGCCTTGTTGAAATAATAAACTCAACTGAATTCTAGGCATTTATTCAATACTCAATAAATAACTATTGCCTAATAGCATGCTAATTAAAGGGCAAAGTGGGAGAATTCTAAAATGTGCTGGCTTCTGTTTTATTTTACTTTAAGTGAGCAATGACCCCTATTATGTCTCTCCATTAATTTTGTGTTTTTATCCTTAATGGAGGTCGTAAACTAGATAGGGCATAAACACTGACTAATACAAGTTCACAGAAGTGAACTATTAAATGCATTAGATCTTGAATGCCCCTACATTACTATTCTTTAAAAATATCATCCTTACTGTCATCAAGACATTAGTTAATACCGCATGATCTGCTTTGCATCATTCACTCTTGTTACTGCCCCTATATTAATTTAGCAACTCTTCAAGAATACTTTATAAGTTATATTATAATTTCCACTTTACATATAAAGTGCTGAGGCACAGAGAAGTGAAATCTCTAAGCCAAGTTCTCTGACTACTATATTATTAGTAACTGCAACTATACACCACAAATATGTTTATGAACAAAAGCCCTGAGTAATTCCCCATCTCCTACTCAAGATGAGAATTGTTTCTGGATTTTCTAAGTTTCACTATATTTCTAAAAATGAATTTGGAGTTCTTTTTTTTTTGGTATATTTGTGGATTATAACTATTAACTATTCATATAGCCTCCAGGTTTGAATTCTTGAAATATTATAATCCTAAAAGTGAGGAAGTACAAAGACAGAGAAAACTGTGAATAATTGTCCTGTGTATTAATCTCTTGCTGCCTAGGTATATAAAGGCTACATAACCATTTAAATACTACCTGGTAGTAAGATTTATCTGGTAATGATCATTAGTCTACCATGTTTAAATAGACATAGTCTTGAGGATGGGACACAATTTAAGTGGTAGAGCACAAGTGCTCAAGCCCTGACTTTGATGGTCATCACTGCATGACTCAATGAGAGCTGCTTGAGTAGTGTAGTGGTGACCACTGAACATCACTGGTGGCCCCTGAACTCTGCCTGGAGTATCTCCAGCAGTACTCCTGAATATTGTTCCTATTTTTTTAGTTATCTGACAAATTTATTCAAAATGTTTCAAAAAATTCCATGGTAGGAATTTCTACCTCTTGTGGTAGAACTTCTCATGGCAACCCCTTTATCAAAAGGCCCAGGGAGATCCTTCATTACCAAAATGAGAAGGAAAATTAAATTTAAGTATTATTCACCAAGAGCTGAATATTAATTATCAGCAGATTTGAGTGAAGTAATCAGGCTATAAAAGAAATGTTGGCACAACAAACACAAATCATACCAAGAACTACTGTTATCACAAACTAAGGGACCAGACAAACTCCAATAAAGTTGACCTTATAAAAGAAATGTTGGCACAACAAACACAAATCATACCAAGAACTACTGTTATCACAAACTAAGGGACCAGACAAACTCCAATAAAGTTGACCTAAGAGATTGAATGTTTTCTCTGGGAAAGAAAAAGCAAAAATAAAGTGGGAGAATTTACAACACATTTCAAACTCAAGTAAATTTCTCATGGGTAAGAGCTCCAAACTAAAATGTAACATAAATCTGGTGTTCTCCATGAGTGGTTGGCAGAAACCTATGAAGCAGCTCCTCAAACCCATGTTCTAGAAAATTTTCAAAATAAATCCAAAATCAAATCATTCCATATCATTACAAAGTCTGTAAAGAAATGATTACCAAAGATATACAAATCCTTAGACTAAATAATCATGAGTAGAATGAATACAGTCATCTCATAATAAACCTGCAGAAAACATAATAAAAAAATCTTAAAGTTTAAAATTTTCAGGATTTTTTAGGTAAATAGTACTTTTTATTATTAGTTTAATTTTTATTTTCAACAATGTGCTGCAGAGACAATTATTGATATAGGAAAAAGTATTGGGACATACTATGATGACTTTTCCTCAACATAATAATCACCATGATGCAAAACTGAAATATTATTACATCATATATGTCACATATTACGTCATTATGTCACATATTATGAATAATGTGTCAACTCTACCCCAACAAAATTATTCTGAAGTGTAATTTGATGAAAGTTTTTTTAAAAGACATAAAAAATTGGATCCTTTCTGCATTACTTCTGAAGATAATTTTTTTTTTGGTTTTAGGTTTTTGGGCCACACCCAGCGGTGCTCAGGGGTTACTCTTGGCTGTCTGCTCAGAAATAGCTCCTGGCAGGCACGGGGGACCATGGGGGACCAACCACCTTTGGTCCTGGATCGGCTGCTTGCAAGGCAAATGCCACTGTGCTATCTCTCCGGGCCCTACTTCTGAAGATAATTCAAGATAAACTCAAAATCTTTGATTATTATTTAGAAATGTCTGGCTCTAATCAAAGTGCAATCTTCTCATCCAAACCTGTCAACAGCACCTCCAACCAAATAGCCCCAAAGATACATGTTCTGTGGAACATATGTCAATGTAGGAGAGCTGGTCTTGCCCTGACTGGCAGAGACTGCTTCCCACCAGTGGCTTGAATATTGATGCTGGTGCCATACAGACCCACTGATGGTGGCCAGCCCCACATAGACTGGAGTAGCAGAGCCAAAAAATGCACATACGTGAAGGTGAGTTAATCACGCTGCAACGTGTGGAGCCTGCTCCCCACCAATGATGCACATGTTATATGGGCACCATCCTAACATGCCATCTATGTTCCTCTCCAGGGTGCATACTTCTTCTAGTCAAAGAACCCCAGCACAATACATAGACAACAACAGACTACATGTGTGACAAGGGGGAAACAAAGCAGACTTAACTATGCATAGAGACTGAAGATGGAAGTTCTGATGATCCTAAAAGTGTCAATCACTATTTAAACTCTCAAATAAGGACTTTAGGGAAGAAATATGGAGGATCCTCATAAAATCAAAACAAAACAAAATCCCATAGAATGAACTAAAAATTTATATATAAGAATTAAGAGGATATGAAAATAGAAATAAGAAAACTCCAGACTGAAAATGAAAACCTCACTAAAAAAACCTCTTCAACAGAGTTATCAATGGCTGAGACAGAATTCGTGAGCTAAAAGATGAGATGCGGTTGAACTCTGGTGTAATGCTGAAGCCTGGCACATCTCTCTGAACTGTCTGTCTTCTGTGTGGCATCTGCGGGCCTAATTTCCTGTGTGTGTGGCTTTATCTGTTGACGACTAGCCTTCACTAGAGGTGAGTTTTTCCACCCAGAAAGGGAGGATCCAGAGGAGTGCGGCTGCATAGCAAAGTGGAGCGGCCAGCACATCATTTAGCCAATGAATACAACCACAACACGTAGAAAAACCCACAATACAAGTGTGACAATGGGAAAACAACGCAGGAGAGTGCCAGACATAGAGAATAAAGATGGCAACTCTGATGACAGGAACATGGCCAACCAACAAGTCAGACTCTCAGATAAGAAGTTTAGAATCGCAATATGGAAGATGTTCACAGAACTCAAAGAAAGTATAGAAGAGAACACTAATAAGAATCAAGAGAATATGAAGATAGAAATTAGAAAACTCCAATCTGAAATTTCAGGTCAAATAACAGGTCTGAAAAACTCAATAGATGAATTGAAGAAAAAGTGGATGAGCTTTCCCACAGGTTAACAGCAGCTGAGGATAGAATTGGTACACTAGAAGATGAGATGAACAACTCCATATAGCAGAAGAGATTGGAAAAAAAAAGCCTTAAAGCAAATGATCAAACAATGAAAAAATTACTCAAAGAATGGGAACAGATGAAAATAGAAGTCTATGATAAGCTCAACAGAAACAATTTAAGAATCATTGAAGTCCCAGAGACCCAGGAAGAAAATCTCCAGAAGAATCAGTGGTCAAGAACATCATTAAAGACAAACTACCAGAGCTAAAGAATACATGTGATCAAATCCTGCATCCCCAAAGAGTACCAACTAAAAGAGACCACAGAATAAACACCCAAGACACATCCTAGTCACAATGACAAATCCCACAGATAGAGACAAAATTCTGAAAGCAGCAAGATCAAAAAGAGAAATTACATTCAAGAGAACATCCTTGATATTTACAGCAGACCTGTCACCAGAAACACTCAAGGCCAGAAAGCAGTGGTGGGACATAGTGACAAAACTCAATGAAATAAATGCTTTGCACCCAGCAAAACTCACTTTCAGGTTTGAAGGAAGAATACATGGCTTCATAAACAAACAATAGCTCAGAAACTATACAGACTCAAAACCAGTCTTAAAAGAAAAACTGAAAGGCCTACTTTAAGACAAGACTGACCAACAGACACAACAAACTTCGATAGAAAGATGGCACTAAATCCCAGAACATTTCTTTCTCTCAATGTCAATGGACTAAATGCACCAGTTAAGAGTCACAGAGTGGCTAAATGGATCAAAACACTCAATCCAACCGTCTGCTGCCTACAAGAAACGCATGTCAGAACAAACATAGACTAAAAATAAAAGGCTAGAGGAAAATCATTCCAGCAAACACCCCCCAAAAAAAGCTGGAGTGGCCATACTAATATCAAATGATGCAAACATTATGCTCAGGAAAGTTATAAGGGACAAAGATGGACATTTTGTATTAATCAAGGTATATGTACAGCAGGAAGAAATCACTCTCCTAAACATATATGCACCCAATGAGAGCCCAGCAAAATATTTTCAAACATTTACTAATCTTTGAATGGAATATCTTACAACAAGAGAAAGGAGATAGAGCACTTGGGAATGCATAGTCAGAACTCAATTTTTCTTCTAATCGTGATATCTTTTAGAGCAATTGTTCTCACTTAGTTACCCCAAAATACAGATTGGATTCCATTATTTCTTCCATTTGTAATAAAGTCTTTCAAGAGAACATAAATATTCAGATATGGCTTCTTTCAGGTTATTGCTTTTATCCTTGTTATAAAAAAAGGAAAGTGAGACAACTCTATTGTGAAGGGCCAAATTATTGTCTCAAATATTAATTGTCTGTCCCAATGGACAAGTTATACATTCTAAACCCATTGGTATATTGTTTATGTATATTTATTGTCTTGGCCAAGGGAATGTTAATAGAAATGACTTGTGCTTCCAGTTAAAGACGTAGGTACTGTCCAAAGAACCTTCATCAATTTCCCCTTGTAATATTTCCAATATTGTCACCTGTGATGACAATTGGGTCTCAGAATAAGAAAGTTACATAGAGAGATGAATTTATTCCTTAAATGCCATATTATATAAATAGACAATCTGTTGTTGCTCATTTACATAGAACCATTATGTTTTGGAATGCTTAACATGAGCTCAATTACTATTTAATAAATCAGGACTAGTTTATAATAAAGTGGCATCAGGCACTGCTTTGTACTTTTTTTTTATTTAAACACCTTGATTACATACATGATTGTGTTTGGGTTTCAGTCATAAAAGGAACACCACCCATCACCAGTGCAACATTCCCATCACCCAAGTCCCAAATCTCCCTCCTCCCCACCCAACCCCCGCCTGTACCCTAAACAGGCTCTACATTTCCCTCATACATTCTCAATATTAGAACAGTTCAAAATGTAGTTATTTCTCTAACTAAACTCATCACTCTTTGTGGAGAGCTTCCTGAGGTGAGCTGGAACTTCCAGCTCTTTTCTCTTTTGTGTCTGAAATTTATTATTGCAAGAATGTCTTTCATTTTTCTTAAAACCCATAGATGAGTGAGACCATCCTGCGTTTTTCTCTCTCTCTCTGACTTATTTCACTCAGCATAATAGATTCTGTGTATATCCATGTATAGGAAAATTTCATGACTTCATCCCTCCTGACAGCTGCATAATATTCCATTGTGTATAGTACACAGTTTCTTTAGCCATTCGTCTGTTGAAGGGCATCTTGGTTGTTTCCAGAGTCTTGCTATGGAAAATAGTGCTGCAATGAATATAGGTATAAGGAAGGGATTTTTGTATTGTATTTTTGTGTTCTTAGGGTATATTCCTAGGAGTGGTATAGCTGGATCGTATGGGAGCTCGATTTCCAGTTTTTGGAGGAATCTCCATATTGCTTTCCATAAAGGTTGAACTAGACGGCATTCCCACCAGCAGTGGATAAGGGTTCCTTTCTCTCCACATCCCCGCCAGCACTGTTTGTTCTCATTCTTTGTTATGTGTGCCATTCTCTGTGGTGTGAGGTGGTATCTCATTGTTGTTTTGATTTGCATCTCTCTGATGATTAGTGATGTGGAGCATTTCTTCATGTGTCTTTTGGCCATTTGTATTTCTTCTTTGTCAAAGTGTCTGTTCATTTCTTCTCCCCATTTTTTGATGGGATTAGATATTTTTTTCTGTTGGGAACTGACTTGTTTGAGGACATTTTGCTGTTCTCTCTGCCATAGCCCAGCTTTTCACCTAAAAGCAATATGCAGTCTTGCTGTAAAATTTTGAGCTAAGAGAAAAGAATGTGTAGCTGCAGGACATAATTTAGCTCTAAGCCCGGAGGAGAGTAAAAGCTGCCTGGTACCTTATCAGAAACTAGGCCCCATTCCTTAAGACCACATTCCGGAGTAATTTAGGCTGTTATCAATAAGTATATGCTATATTGTCTGTTCAAGATCACTTAGGCAAGCACATATCGCACCATTTCCTGATAGTCAAGCAATTAGGAATGCAGCTAGAAGGACACTAGAAGTTTCCATTGAAACAGCACGTTCAGCATAGCTTGAAGGTCATCCAGCCCCTAGCCCACTGCCCACTTCCTTATGAGCCTTCGCGCCAAAAGTATGATTGACAGCACCTTTGTACTGCCCCCTTCTCCTTCACTATAAAGAAGGAGTTGTATTTCAATAAACGCCTTTGAACAGTGAAATATTGTCTTAGGCCATTTATTATTAACCTCTCTTAATTTTCTTACAGTGTGGTTGTGCTTCTACTCAGCAAAATAGAAGTGTGGTCGTCTGAGAAGCCTTCCCAGGTAATTCCTGCTGGCCGGGCCCCCCAGGGGGGCTTCTGGACCCTGCATTTTTCTTGTAAATTTCTGTCAGTGCCTTGTATATTTTGGAGATTAGCCCTTTGTCTGATGGGTATTGGGTGAATAGATTCTCCCACTCAGTGGGTGGCTCTTGTATCCTGGGCACTATTTCCTTTGAGGTGCAGAAGCTTCTCAACTTAATATATTCCCATCTGTTAATCTCTGTTTTCACTTGCTTGGAGAGTGCAGTTTCCTCCTTGAAGATGCCTGAAGTCTCAATGTCCTGGACAGTTTTGCCTATGTGTTGTTCTATATATCTTATGGTTTGGGGTCGGATATCGAGGTCTTTAATCCATTTGGATTTTACCTTCGTACATGATGTTAGCTGGGGGTCTAAGTTCAATTTTTTGCAAGTGGCTAGCCAGTTGTGCCAACACCACTTGTTGAAGAGGCTTTCCTTGCTCCATTTAGGATTTCCTGCTCCTTTATCAAAAATTAGGTGATTGTTTGTCTGCGGAACATTTTCTGAGTATTCAAGCCTATTCCACTGATCTGAGGGTCTGTCCTTATTCCAATACCATGCTGTTTTGATAACTATTGCTTTGTTAGTAGTAGTTAGTAGTAAAGTAGTTAGTAGTAAAGTTTAAAGTTGGGGAAAGTAATTCCTCCCATATTCTTTTTTCCAATGATTGCTTTAGCTATTCTAGGGTGTTTATTGTTCCAAATAAATTTCAAAAGTGCCTGATCTACCTCTTTGAAGAATGTCATAGGTATCTTTAGAGGGATAGCGTTGAATCTGTATAACGCCTTGGGGAGTATTGCCATTGTGATGATGTTAATCCTGCCAATCCATGAGCAGGGTATGTGTTTCCATTTCCACGTGTCCTCTCTTATTTCTTGGAGCAGAGTTTTATAGTTTTCTTTTTATAGGTCTTTCACATTTTTAGTCAAGTTGATTCCAAGATATTTGAGTTTGTGTGGCAGTATTGTGAATGGGGTTGTTTTCTTAATGTCCATTTCTTCCTTATTACTATTGGTGTATAGAAAGGCCATTGATTTTTGTGTGTTAATTTTGTAGCCTGCCACCTTGCTATATGAGTCTATTGTTTCTAGAAGCTTTTTGGTAGAGTCTTTAGGGTTTTCTAAGTAGAGCATCATGTCATCTGCAAACAGTGAGAGCTTGACTTCTTCCTTTCCTATCTGGATTCCCTTGATATCTTTTTCTTGTCTAATCGCTATAGCAAGTACTTCCAGTGCTATGTTGAATAGGAGTGGTGAGAGAGGACAGCCTTGTCTAGTGCCAGAATTTAGAGGGAAGGCTTTTAGTTTTTCTCCATTGAGGATAATATTTGCCACTGGCTTGTGGTAGATGCCCTTAACTATATTGAGAAATGTTCCTTCCATTCCCATCTTGCTGAGAGTTTTGATCAAGAATGGGTGTTGGACCTTGTCAAATGCTTTCTCTGCATCTATTGATATAATCATGTGGTTTTTATTTTTCTTGTTGTTGATGTTGTGTATTATGTTGATAGACTTACGGATGTTAAACCATCCTTGCACTCCTGGGATGAAACCTACTTGATCGTAGTGGATGATCTTCTTAATGAGGTATTGAATCCTATTTGCCAGGATTTTGTTGAGGATCTTTGCATCTGCATTCATCAGCGATATTGGTCTGTAATTTTCTTTTTTCTTTTTTTTTTTTTTTTTTTTTTTTTTTTGGTTTTTGGGTCACACCTGGCAGTGCTCAGGGGTTATTCCTGGCTCCAGGCTCAGAAATTGCTCCTGGCAGGCACAGGGGACCATATGGGGCGCCGGGATTCGAACCGATGACCTCCTGCATGAAAGGCAAACGCCTTACCTCCATGCTATCTCTCCGGCCCCTAATTTTCTTTTTTCGTAGCATCTCTGTCTGGTTTAGGTATCAAGGTGATGTTGGCTTCATAAAAGCTATTTGGGAGTGTTTCCACTTGTTCAATTTCATGAAAGAGTCTTGCCAGGATTGGTAGTAGTTCCTCTTGGAAAGTTTGATAGAATTCATTAGTGAATCCATCTGGGCCTGGGCTTTTGTTTTTGGGCAGACTTTTGATTACCATTTTAATTTCATCAATGGTGATGGGGGTGTTTAGATATGCTACATCCTCTTCCTTCAACCGTGGAAGATTATAAGAGTCCAAGAATTTATCCATTTCTTCCAGGTTCTCATTTTTAGTGGCATAGAGTTTTTCAAAGTAGTTTCTGATTACCCTTTGAATCTCTGTCATATCAGTAGTGATCTCTCCTTTTTCATTCCTAATACGAGTTATCAAGTTTCTCTCTCTCTTTCTTTGTTAGGTTTGCCAGTGGTCTATCAATCTTGTTTATTTTTTCGAAGAACCAACTTCTGCTTTCGTTGATCTTTCCGTTTGTTTTTTGGGTTTCCACTTCGTTGATTTCTGCTCTCAGCTTTGTTATTTCCTTCTGTCTTCCTATTTTTGGGTCCTTTTGCTGAGTACTTTCTAGTTCTATTAGCTGTGTCATTAAGCTACTCAGGTAAGCTCCTTCTTCCTTCCTGATGTGTGCTTGCAAAGCTATAAATTTTCCTCTCAGTACTGCTTTTGCTGTGTCCCATAAGTTCTGATAGTTTGTGTCTTTATTGTCATTTGTTTCCAGGAACCTTTTGATTTCCTTCTTGATTTCATCTCGGACCCACTGGTTATTGAGTATGAGGCTGTTTAACTTCCAGGTGTTAAAGTTTTTCTTCTGAGTCCCTTTGGAATTCACAAATAATTTCAGAGCCTTGTGGTCAGCGAAGGTAGTCTGCAAAATTTCTATCCTCTTGATCTTATGGAGGTATGTTTTATGTGCCAGCATGTAGTCTATCCTGGAGAATGTCCCATGTACATTGGAGAAGAATGTGTATCCAGGTTTCTGGGGATGGAGTGTCCTATATATATCCACTAGGCCTCTTTCTTCACTTTCTCTCCTCAGGTCTAGTATATTCTTGTTGGGTTTCAGTCTGGTTGACCTATCCAGTGTTGACAAAGCAGTGTTGAGGTCCCCCACAATTATTGTGTTGTTATTGATATTGTTTTTCAGATTTTTCAACAGTTGTTTTAAATATTTTGCTGGCCCCTCATTTGGTGCATATATGTTTAGGAGAGTTATTTCTTCCTGCTCTACATACCCCTTGATTAATATAAAATGTCCATCTTTGTCCCTTACAACCTTCCTGAGTATAAAGTTTGCATTATCTGATATTAGTATGGCCACTCCAGCTTTTTTATGGGTGTTGTTTGCTTGGATAACTTTTCTCCAGCCTTTTATTTTGAGTCTATGTTTGTTCTGACTATTCAGGTGCGTTTCTTGTAGGCAGCAGAAGGTTGGATTGAGTTTTTTGATCCATTTAGCCACTCTGTGTCTCTTAACTGGTGCATTTAGTCCATTGACGTTGAGAGAAAGAATTGTCCTGGGATTTAATGCCATCTTTATATCGAAATTTGGTGTGTCTTTTGGTCAGTCTTGTCTTAGATTAGGTCTTTCAGTTTTTCTCTTAAGACTGGTTTTGAGTCTGTAAAGTTTCTGAGCTGTTTTTTTGTCTGTGAAACCATATATTCTTCCGTCAAACTGGAAAGTGAGTTTTGCTGGGTACAGTATTCTAGGTGAAGCATTCATTTCATTCAGTCTCGTCACAATATCCCACCACTGCTTTCTGGCTTTTAGTGTTTCTGGTGACAGGTCTGCTGTAAATCTCAAGGATGCTTGCTTGAATGTAATTTCCCCTTTTGATCTTGCTGTTTTCAGAATTCTGTCTCTATCTGTGGGATTTGTCATTGTGACTAGGATGTGTCTTGGGGTGGTTTTTCTGGGGTCTCTTTTGGTTGGTACTCTTCGAGCATGCAGGATTTGATCACATATATTCTTTAGCTCTGGGAGTTTCTCTTTAATGATGTTCTTGACCGTTGTTTCTTCCTGGAAATTTTCTACCTGGGTCTCTGGGACTCCAATGATTCTTAAGTTGTTTCTGTTGATCTTATCATAGACCTCTATTTTCATCTGTTCCCATTCTTTGACTAATTTTTCCATTGTCTGTTCATTTGTTTTAAGTTTTTTTTCCAATCTCTCCTGTTGTATGGAATTGTTATGTATCTCATCTTCCACAGCACCAAGTCTATTCTCAGCTTCTGATACCCTGTCCCAGAGCTTATCCATTTTGTCATTCACTTCGTTTACTGATTTTTTCAGGCCTGTTATTTGACATGTTATTTCAGTTTGGAGTTTTGTGATTTCTGTCTTCATATTTTCTTGATTCTTATTAGTGTTCTGTTCTATTCTATTAATGGTTTCTTTGAGTTCTTTGAGTATATTCCATATTGCTACTCTAAAGTCCTTATCTGAGAGATTGATTAGTTGCTTGGTCGTTAACTGGTCATCAGAATTGTCATCTTCATTCTCTATATCTGATGCTGGCCTGCATTGTTTCCCCATTGTCACACTTGTATTGTGGGTTTTTCTACGTGTTGTGGTGGTATTCATTGGTTATATAATGCAGGCAACACACTTCTCTGGCTCCGCCCTTTCTGGATGGGCCGACTTGCCTCCAAGGTAGGGGAGTCCTCCGTGGATGAAGCCTCACACAGGATCAAATCTTAGGCCCAAGCACGCAGCAGAGAAGACAGTCTGGAGAGAAATTCTTGCTTCTGTGATCCAGCACAGTTCTTAGTGTGGTTTTTTTCTTCTTGTGATGGTGTTCTTTTTTTAGAAAGAGCGCACGGCTGCGTAGCGAAGTGGAGCTAAGTGCCTTCTGGAGCCTCTTTTCAGCCCACTCTCAGGAGGTTCACGCAACAGGATAGCAGAGAGACACACACAGGCAGCACTCACAGTTTTTCACAGTCAGGCCCCACTGGTCAGGCATAGTTTTCACTCGCTCGCTGGGCAGCTTCAGAATGCTGTATTTTTGGGGTTCACTTCCCAGGACTCTGAGGAGAGTCACTGTCTCACTTGGTAGCTTCCGAATGTAGTTTCTTTGGGGTTTGCTTCCCAGGGCTCTGAGGAGAGCTTCCAGAGTTCAGGAAAGACAGAGAAGGGTAGGACAGGGCTCCCTTCCGGTGCTCAGTTTCCTCAGAAGAAGCACAGCCAGGTGGAGACTCTGCAGGTAGAGCAATCAGCACTCTGCCTGGAAACCCCCACATCCAGCCATTTCTTACTCACTCACTGGCTCGCTGGGTAGCTTCCGAATGTAGTTTCTTTGGGGTTCGCTTCCCAGGGCTCTGAGGAGAGCTTCCAGAGTTCAGGAAAGACAGAGAAGAGTAGGACAGGGCTCCCTTCCATTGCCCAGTTTCTTCAGAAGAAGCACAGCTGGGTGGAGACTCTGCAGGTAGAGCAATCAGCACTCTGCCCGGAAACCCCCACATGCAGCCATTTCTCACTCACTCACTGGCTCGCTGGGTAGCTTCCGAATGTAGTTTCTTTGGGGTTCGCTTCCCAGGGCTCTGAGGAGAGCTTCCAGAGTTCAGGAAAGACAGAGAAGGGTAGGACAGGGCTCCCTTCCAGTGCTCAGTTCCTCAGAAGAAGCACAGCCCGGTGGAGACTCTGCAGGTAGAGCAATCAGCACTCTGCCTGGAAACCCCCACATGCAGCCATTTCTCTCTCACTCACTGGCTCGCTGGGTAGCTCCCGAATGTAGTTTCTTTGGGGTTCGCTTCCCAGGGCTCTGGCTGCTTTGTACTTTTAATTTGTATGAGAGAAAATAAAATGTAGAAATCTAAAAAAAACATACAGAGACAAAGATTCTCAACAAAATCCTAGCAAATAGGATCTAACACCTTATCAAGGCCATACAACATGACCAAATAGGTTTCATTTCAAAGATGCAAGGATTGGGTCCAGAGTGGTGGCACACTGGTAAGGCGTTTGCCTTGCACTCAGCTGATTTTAGGAAAGACCACAGTTTAATCTCCTAGCATCCCACATGTTCCCCAAAGCCAGGAATGATTTCTGAGCACATAGTCAGGAGTAACCCCTGAGCGTCATAAAGTGTGACCCAAAAAACAACAAAAAAAAAACACAAAGATTCAAGGATTGTTTAACATATGCAAGTCAATAAATGCAATATACTATAACAAAAGAGAAAGAAAAACATATGATCGTATTAATAGATACAAAGAAAGTAATAAGTATTTAATAAGATTCAACTTCATGATAAGAACTCTCAATATGATGGGTATGGAAGGAACTTTTCTCAGTATACTCAAGGCCATTTACCACAAACTCATGACAAATATTATACTCTGGGATAAAACTGAAATTCTTCTAAAATCTGGCACAAGCGAAGGCTGCCCCACCCCACCACTCCTATTCAACACTCCTATTCAAGTCCTTGCCATATTAATTCAGCAAGAAAAATATAGGAAGGGTATAAGGAGAAATCACTGATTGCATATGACATGATACTATATTTAGAACACCCTAAAGATGCTACCAAAAAGTATCTAGAAACAATAGCTTTATATAGCAAAGTGACAGGCTACAAAATTAACACACAAAAATCAATGGATTTCTTATACACAAATAATGATAGAGAAAAACAGACAATTTAAAAAACAAGAACATTCACAATACTGCCATAGAAATTCAAGTATCTTGTAACCAACTTAACTGAAGAAGTGAAAGACCTAGACAAAAAAATTAAAAAACACTGCTTTAAGAAAGAGAACACAAAAGGAAGCAGAAGCATGCACTGTTTATGGATTGGGTGGAGTAGCATAATTAAAATAACAATACTCTCCAAAGTATTGTACAGATTTAATGCAATCCTCCTAAGTATACCCATGAAATTCTTCAAAGAAGTGGATCAAACACTCCTGAAATTAATTAGGAACAAAAAACACCCAAGAATATCTAAAAAAAAAAAACTTAGGAAACAAAATATGAGAGGCATTACTTTTCCCAATTTTAAATTTTACTATAAAGCAATAGTCTTTAAAATAGCATGGTATTGGAATAAAAAAAACAGATCAGTGAAATAGACTTGAGTGTTTAGAAAATGTTTCCCAGACATACAATCAATCAATACTTGATAAAGGGATAAAAACTGAAAAATGGAGCAAGCAAATTCTCTTCAACAAGTGATCAGCCATATGCAAAAAAGAAAACTATGGGGGCCAGAGCGATAGCACAGTGGTAGGGCATTTGCCTTGCACACAGCTGACCGAAATTAATCTGGGTTCAATCCCCAGTGCCCCCATATGGTGTTCCAACCCAGGAGCGATTTCTGAGTACATAGCCAGGAGCAATCCCAGAGCAGCACCAGGTGTGGCCCAAAAACCAAAATCAAAAAACCCTCAGGCCTATATCTAACATCATGCACAAAGGTCAAATCAAAATAATTAGAGACCTTGATATCAGACCCAAAACCATATGATATATATTTAGAAAATGTATGCAAAACAGCCCATGACATGGAGACTAAAGACGTGTTCAAAGAGGAAACCAAGTGAAAGTAGAGATAAAGAATTGGGATTACATTAAACTGAGAAGCTTCTGCACCTCATAGGAAACAGTGACTAGGACACAAAGGCCACCCATGAAATGGGAGAAACTATTCACCCAACTCCCATCAGATAAGAGACTAATATCTAAGATATACAAGGCATTGACAGAATTTAACCAGAAAATAATCTAACTCCATCAAAATTGGGGAGAAAATATGAGTAGATGTTTCCTCAAAGAAAACTACAGCTGTTCAAAAGGTGCATGAAAAAATGCTCCGCGTCAGTAGTCATCAAGGAGATGCAAATCAAAACAACAATGAGGTACCACCTCACGCCACAGAGACTGGCACACATCGCAAAGAAAAAAAAAATCAGTGCTGGGGAGAAAGGAACACTCAATCACTGCTGGTTGGAATGTCATCTAGTCCAGCCTCCAGAAAACAATATGGAAATTCCTAAAAAACTTAAATTTGAGCTCCCATATGGTACACAATACCTAGGTACACAAAAACAATTTTAAAAATGCCCTTTGTATGGCTATGTTCATTACAGGTCAACTTACAGTACCAAGAATCTGGAAATAACCCAGGTGCCCAACACCAGATGAGTGGCTAAAGAAACTGTGACACTTGTACATGATGGAATACTATGCAGCTGTTAGGTAAATAAAGCTATAAAATTTCCTATTCATGGACGGACATGGAGACTATTATGCTGTGTGAACTATTTCAGAAAGAGAAAGATAAACATAGAATAGTCTAACTTATCTTTGGTATTTAAGAAAGATAAAAGACAGTATGGTAATAATACCAAGAGGTAATAGTGATGACTATCTCATGATATGATGCTTACCACAGATAGTGATGAGTGCAGTGCAGGAGTGGTGAACAGGATTTTTACCCTCACTCAAAATGGTAAAATGCAATATGTGTTTAATATATTATTGTTAAAATTATATGCTTTTGTGTGAGTGTTTGTTTTGGCAGGTCACGGCGTGGTGTGGCTCTCTGACTCTCATAGTGTAAAATTTTGGCTCTTTGTGTCGAATTTGTTTGCCACCCTGAGTTAGAGAAATAACTTCACTAACAAATATCTTGACAATGATAGTGAAAGAAATAAAATATCTGCCTCAAAGACAGGCATGGTGGGAGAGGAGGTTAATGGAGGACATTGGTGGTGGGAAAGGTACACTGATGAAGGGTAGTGTATATTTTGTGACTGAATCCCAACTACAAACTTTGTTTAAATAAAGTTTGATTAAATAAAGATTTTTAATGAGATTTTCAATTTCAGCTTGCACTTAGGTCAATACAACAGGAAAGTTAACATAACCAATGTTATGAATGGAAAATCCCATTTTGATCTTCTGAGAAAGTTGGAAATCCTTTATTTATAACCTATTTTGATTGTAAAAATCTTTTCAACTTAGATATTGAAAACTGCCACACTTATAAATAGTTTTATAATGTTAATGTTCTGTTTACTTACATTTTCACCAATAAATTCAATGTATATTAACCATGGGTTTATCTGTTTTAGAAACTCCAGACTGTGTGTTCAAGGTATAGATTAAGATAAAAAAAAAAAATAGGGGGCTGGAGAGATAGCACAGCAGTAAGACTTTTACCTTGTATGCAGAAGGACATTGGTTTGAATCTCGGTATCCCATATGGTCCCCCGAGCCTGCAGGGGGCGATTTCTGAGCATAAAGCCAGGTGTAACCCCTGAGTGCTGCTGGTGTGACCCAAAAACCAAAATAAAATAAAATAAAAAAATAAAAAGGCTTCAAGTATTTAAAAATAAAAATAATAACAGAGTTTAACTCAGCACAGAGTTAATATGCAAAATCAAGTTTTCTCGAAAGAATAACAGAAGATGAGGGCCGGAAAGATAGCATAGAGGCAGGGTATTTATTTGCCTTGCATGCTGAAGGACAGTGGTTCGAATCCCGGCATCCCATATGGTTCACCGAGCCTGCCAGGAGCAATTTCTGAGCTTAGAGCCAGGAGCACTGTCTGGTGTGACCCCCAAAAAATTTTAAAAAAAAGAATAACAAAAGATGAGTGCATGGAGAAAAGTAGAGTGTAGAGTGCCAGAGCATCAGAGAGTAATAAAAATTCATGGAGCTGTAGGGAAAAATATAAGCCAACAAGAAGTCATATTTCAAAGAGGTAAATAGGCATCAATTATCCAGTATTTTTTAAGAAAATGCAAACATCAGAACAATGGAAGGCTAGCATTGAATTTTGTGGTTGAAAAGTCGCTGGGGACAATCATTAAACCATATAAATATTTTTCTAATAGATTTTTTAATTTTTTATTATTTAACCAACTTTATTACATACATGATTGTATTTGGGTTTCAGTCATGTAAAGAACACCACCCATCACCAGTGCAACATTCCCCTCACCAATGTCCCAAATCTCCCTTCTCCCCACCCGACCCCAGCCTGAACTCTAGACAGGCTTTCTATTTCCCTCGTACATTGTCATTATTAGGATAGTTCAAAACGTGGTTATTTCTCTAACTAAACTCATCCCTGTTTGCGGTGAGCTTCCTGAGGTGAGCTGTAACTTCCAGCTTTTTTCTCTTTTGTGCCTGAAAATTATTATTGCAAAAATATCTTTCACTTTTCTTAAAACCCATAGATGAGTGAGACTATTCTGCGTCTCTCTCTCTCTCTCTCTCTCTCTCTCTCTCTCTCTCTCTCTCTCTCTCTCTGACTTATTTCACTCAGCATAATAGATTCCATGGGCATCCATGTATAGGAAAATTTCATGACTTCATCTCTCCTGACAGCTGCATAATATTCCATTGTGTATATGTACCACAGTTTCTTTAGCCATTCGTCTGTTGAAGGGCATCTTGGTTGTTTCCAGAGTCTTGCTATGGTAAATAGTGCTGCAATGAATATAGGTGTAAGGAAGGGGTTTTTGTATTGTATTTTTGTGTTCCTAGGGTATATTCCTAGGAGTGGTATAGCTAGGTCATATGGGAGCTCAATTTCCAGTTTTGGGAGGAATCTCCATATTGCTTTCCATAAAGGTTGAACTAGATGGCATTCCCACCAGCAGTGGATAAGAGTTCCTTTCTTTCCACATCCCCGCCAACACTGCTTGTTCTCATTCTTTGTGATGTGTGCCAATCTCTGTGGTGTGAGGTGGTACCTCATAGTTTAAACCAGGGGTCCTCAAACTTTTTAAACAGGGGGCCAGTTCACTGTCCTTCAGACTGTTGGAGGGCCAGATTATAGTAAAAACAAAAATTATGAACAAATTTCTATGCACACTGCATATATCTTATTTAGAAGTGAAGAAACAAAATGGGAATAAACAAAATATATGGCCCGCGGGCCATAGTTTGAAGACCCCTGGTTTAAACCATATAAATTAAGGCATTCACAAAGAAGGAAATGGAAGAAATTAGTAAAAATCATCAAAATATTTGGCATTCAGAAAAGATGATGGCAGCTAAAATGAGAGAAATAAATTCACCTAATGGTGGCTTAGTAAAAGAAAGACATCCTTTGAGAGAATCAAGACTAACTATATTGGTAAAAATGATAATGCTAATTCAGGAGGAGGTACCTAAAGTAATTCATTTGGATATTATAAAAAGAGGGAGATTAATAATTACCACTGAGAAAGACATCTCTTTCCCAGGTAAGTTTCAGCTATGCATCCATGAGAAAGAGAAAGTGCTGTGAGAAAAACTTATCAAAATTCAGGTTCTAGTGAGGGGTTGAAGGAGGCATTGGAATGAATGTGGTCCATTAGCACCAAGGAAAATAGTCCTGCATGGCTGGCCATTGTTGCCTACCTCTGGCTTCCACTAGATATTTAAGAATTAATAAAAAAGGTCCAGGAATGTAGATATGTACAACTTCCTAAGTAATATTTGGGTGACTGCCTTCACACACTCCACAAAAAGAAATAAAAAACATCTAGTTTGAGAGGAACCCTACAAACATAACGCTATGGTTCTATTGCTGTATACAAATAAAAGTTATCCCTAAAAACTTATCAGCCTGGACCATTGAGTCCATAACACCTATTCAAATCAACTCAAAAAAAAAAAAATACCATGAGAAAGTCATGGCTTACGCACCTCAGGCAGCCTTTCATTAAAGAGACACGGCTCTTCAATTTTCAGTACTTCACTTAGATATTTGCCATAGTTTTAGTTTTTCACAGCTATAGAAATTCACTCTAGTTAACACTAATAAATAATCTGTTCTTTTGCTTCCTGTAGGACTCTCCTTGAAGTCCTCAAGATCATCTTCAGTTTCAGTGATTTATAAGGCAGTTACCAAAAAGAAGTCATGTGTGTACCAGAAATTGATTAAAACTTTAAAAGGAAGGATACAAAACTAAATAAATAAGAATCAAAGCAAAGTCCACAGGAAAACAGGAAAACAGAAGCCTGCTTCCAGTTGTTTCCCTAATGAAAACATATAGAATTTTATTCCCCAGCACAGCTCTGCCAATACTCAGGCAATGTCAGAGAAGAACAAAAGAAATAGTGCTCAACATTTTTGTAGAACAATGGTCATGCAGATAGCCTCTACTTCTACCCAAAGTCCAGATTCCCTTAATAAATTAACAACAGTTGTTCTGTATAAACCACATTGTTTACACATTGAGGCCATTGAGCCTCTCTTCTAATAGTTTGAGAATGGTAGGCAAACTCAAGAAATCCCAAATCCTGCCAAGAGATCTTTCTAAGAAAAGCAGCCCTCGGGTCTGCTGTTAACCCTTGGCTCTAAATTGGCAAACTTTCGTTGTTTGGGGGTTTTGATTTGTTTTGTTTTGTTTTGGGGGGGTCAAACTCAGAGGTGCTCAGGGTTATTCCTGACTCTGCACTCAGAAATTACTCCTGGCAGGCATGCGGGACCATACAGGATGCCGAGATTTGAACCACCATCCCTCCTGGATCGGCTGCTTGTAAGGCAAGCACCCTACCTCTGGCTATCTCTCCAGCCCTACTGAATGACAAACATTTGGATCTAAAACCAAAGCCCATGGGAAAATCTCAAGCCCTCAGTAGGAAGTATATAGTCATGGGAGAGTTGTGAGTTTAATTTTCCTTAAGGAAAAAATAAGAGCTGAACTGAAAAGCATCAATTACCTCATCTTCTGTGAGACTGATAGCAGGGTGGCCTTTGAACAAGTAGTCTAATGTTCTTCTCCAACAAAATAGGAATATGATAGGGTTTTTCTAAGGGAAGGCTGGTAGATAGGGACACTATGAGATCCAAATATTCACAGTGCCTTCTTTGAAAACCAAATCAAAGAAAATCTGGACACATTCTTTGTGAGAATATCATAAAAATATCTTATGCTACTGTGTACTTGGAAAACTGAAGATCCCAGAGGGAGTCTTAACAAACTGAAGACACAGGCAAATTTTTATGAGCTATATAATTCATATGAAATTAAAATTATTCCCTGAGAAAAGAAGAAACTTCTCCTTCATATTATATTATCAATCCCAGCACTCACACACACACACACACACACACACACACACACACACAAGAATTGACCAGGCTACACTGGGTATTTACTGAATGAGTATGAAAACATTAACTGAAAAAGTTGTTGCAACACTGCTCACAAGATCCAGAACCAAAAACAACCAGATTGCCTAATGATAGATGAATGGATAAAATCGGCTATGCATACACCATGGAATGCTATAAAAGAAAAATAAAATCTAGCTACTTGCAATAACATAGATGGGCCCAGAGGGTATAGTACTAAGTGAAAAATACAGAAAACGTCAAGTATCACATGATATTACTCAGATGTGGAACATACAGAGACAAAACAAATGAAGGAACTAAGTAAAACATGCACAAACTTTTAGACTATGTGGCCCAATTAGTGATTACCAGAGGGGAAATAGCAAAGGAGGTTAATATGGATTGACAAAAATCAACTGCATGCTAGAGGGTAGAATTCAATATATGATTGAGAGCTGAATGTACAATATACAAAAGTTGATTGAGGATGTACATTCAAAAACTATATAATATTATATACCAATGGTACTACTTTAATATTTAACAAGGAACAAATATTAATATAACGACATATTATTTAACATGTTATATATATATATATGTATATATGTATTTAAGAAGAAAATGAAGTGAAACCCTGAATCTCCTGTGTAGAAACCTAATTCAAGCTAAACACTTAATTGCATGGAAATTTTATGAGTACTGTCAACGTATTGACTGCGAAAACCTGAGATCTAGAAAGATCAAACAATTATCTTGACGTGATACAACAAGGTATGAATAGATCTAGAGCTCAGTCTCATTTTTTTCTGTCTTCAGCATCAATATAAGCTATATTTTAAAGAAAATTTTAAGGGGTCATAGCAATGGTGTAGTGGTAGGGCCTGCACATGGCTGACCTAGGATGTATCTCGGTTCGATCCCCATGTCTCATATGGACCCCCAAGCCAGGAGTGATTTCTGAGTGCAGAGCCAGGAGTAATCCCTGAGCATCACTGGGTGTGGCCCAAAACCAAACCAAACCAAAACAAAACAAATTAATTTAAAAAGATTTAGAATACATTTAATGTCCCCACATTTTAGGATGACTTTGGTTTTTCATTATAGAACTACTAATTATAAGAATGTAATGTCATGTGCATTATAAAAGTTTACCCTTTCACATATATGATTACCTTTATCTTTAAAATGTTGGCACTGGAGACTAAATATTATTAAAATTTGATCACACTCATTTATTTTGAGAATACATGAACACCCTCATTTTAGTTTGGATTCAGGTATAAACCTAGTGTGGCTTAATCCTGGCTGTCTCCTCAGGAATCCCTCCTGGCTTTACTCAAGGAACCACATGAGTTTGCCATGGATCAAACCTGGGTCACCCAGATGCAAGGGGAGTGCATTACCCACTAATATCTCTCCGACTCCAAATTTTAAACAGCTAAAATTTTAATTGCTCCTCCTTATGTTTGAATATGTAGATAAACATCATGAAAAAAAGAAAGAAAAGAAAAGAAAGAAAGAAAGAAAAGAAAAGAAAGAAAGAAAGAAAAGAAAGAAAGGAAGGAAAGAAAGAAAGAAAGAAAGAAAGAAAGAAAGAAAGAAAGAAAGAAAGAAAGAAAGAAAGAAAGAAAGAAAGAAAGAAAGAAAGAAAGAAAGAAAGAAAGAAAGAAAGAAAGAAAGAAAGAAAGAAAGAAAGAAAGAAAGAAAGAAAGAAAGAAAGAAAGAAAGAAAGAAAGAAAGAAAGAAAGAAAGAAAGAAAGAAAGAAAGAAAGAAAGAAAGGAAGGAAGGAAGGAAGGAAGGAAGGAAGGAAGAAAGAAAGAAAGAAAGGAAGAAAGGAAGAAAGGAAAGAAGGAAGGAAGTAAAGAAAGAAAGAAAAGGAAGGAAGGAAGGAAGGAAGGAAGGAAGGAAGGAAGGATTGATTCAAATTCAACTTGGCTTTGACCCTAAAAAGGAAAGGAAGGAAGGAAGGAAGGAAGGAAGGAAGGAAGGAAGGAAGGAGGGAGGGAGGGAGGAATGGAGGGAGGGAGGAATGGAGGGAGGGAGGGAGGGTGGAAGGAATGGAGGGAGGGATGGAGGGAGGGAGGAGGAGGAGGGAGGGAGGAATGGAGGGAGGGAGGAGGAGGAGGGAGGGAGGAATGGAGGGAGGGATGGAGGGAGGGAGGAGGAGGAGGGAGGGAAGGAGGGAGGGATGGAGGGAGGGAGGGGAGTAGGGAGGGAAGGAAGGAGGGAGGGATGGAGGAATGGAGGGAGGGATGAAGGGAGGGAGGGAAGGAGGGAGGGAAGGAGGGAGGGAGGGAGGAATGGAGGGAGGGATGGAGGGAGGGAGGGGAGTAGGGAGGGAAGGAAGGAGGGAGGGATGGAGGAATGGAGGGAGGGATGAAGGGAGGGAGGGAAGGAGGGAGGGAGGGAAGGAGGGAGGGAGGGAGGGATGGATGGAGGGAGGGAGGGAAGGAGGAAGGGAGGGAAGGAGGGAGGGAGGGAGGGATGGAGGGAGGAGGGAAGGAGGGAGGGAGGGAAGGAGGGAGGGAGGGAGGGATGGAGGGAGGGAGGGAAGGAGGGAGGGAGGGAAGGAGGGAGGGAGGGATGGAGGGAGGAATGAAGGGAGGGAGGGAGGGAAGGAGGGGGAGGGAGGGAAGGAGGGAGGGAGGGAGGGAGGGATGGAGGGAGGGAGGGAAGGAGGGAGGGAGGGAAGGAGGGAGGGAGGGATGGAGGGAGGAATGAAGGGAGGGAGGGAGGGAAGGAGAGGGAGGGAGGGGGAAAGGAATGAAGGGAGGAATGGAGGGAGGGAGAAAGGAAGAGAGGGAGGGAGGAAGAAGAAAAAATAAAATTCTATTTTTTCTAGAGATAAAATTACATGTTTGTAACTTTTTTAATTTTATAGTCTATTACATATAAACTGAAGACTTCCAAAATAAAATCATGTCTGAGCAGTATAATTCCTCTTAAAGAACAAAAAAAATTTCATGTCCAGCTGCAAATCCTGATAATTTATAAACAAGAATTACAACGTGCTATGAATCTGGCAAGATGAGTTTAGGACAAATTACAAAATTTTCTTTCTGTAAAACCAATTTTTTCCAATATGAGCTTTCATTGATGTTCATACTGTTCTTATTTTCTCTTCATTTAATCGTAAATTACCCAGTTATCTGAAGATAATAATAAACTAACTTTTCTATTGATTTTTCTTATAGCAAGTTTTTAAATTGCAGTCTGAAAAAGAGAATTACTCTCTCTGAAGTAGTTTATTTTATTATGTTCCCTCTTCTGATTTCCCCAGTCAAAATAGTGCTCTCATCTTTCCACTAACAATCATCATTTTAGCATTCTCTGTGGTACTGTAGTCAAACCAATTTTGTATGCTATATTCAGAAAACGGAAATATTATGCCATTACCCCCATGAAATTCACCACACTTATGTTAAATATGTGATCGATTTTACCCTGAAAGCAGCTCTGCCCACCAAAAAGCTCTTTACTTTCTCTGGATGCGGCCTGTATCTCATATGAAACTCATCTCAACTCTGCCTCTCAACTGGGATGGGCCCAATTCTGACAAGGCACAAGCAAAAAAATTTCAAAGATCTGAGAAGATGGGTGTATCCACATACAATCCACTATTTAGCAAGGCAGTTGAGTGAACAAAAAGTGACTTTTATAGAAGTATGAGGATGTCCAGGTAGGACTCAGTACCTTTCAAATTGAGGTAATCTGAACTAGGGATATTGTATTTTAAGTATGCGGGCCAATATTTAAGCAGGATACCTGTTTGTCAATCTTCAACTAAAAACCATGTAGTATACATCCTCTGGTCAGCATATTCTTTTATGAAACCATCCACATTGGAAAAGAATGTTGCAAGAGAGATTCTTGGCAGGTAGACCATGTCATCGTCATGGGAAGTAACATGAGGGCTGTACGATCACAGGGCACAAGATCGTCAGATTACATTTCCACCTCTCCAAGTCATCTTAAATAAATTGCATACAGAAAGAGACAGAGATCAGGGGGTGTAAGTCCTAGTACCTACGTATTAAGATCAAGGGCTGACCCATCTAAACAATATTGGGAGAAGTCAAATAGCATCTGCCTTGTCCGCGAGTAAGGAACCTCTTTTAGTGCCATCTCAGCTAAAGAAAACTAAGAACACCTCTTTTCTTTTGAACTTCCATATCCGGACTGTAGGATTTTTAGTTCTTTTATAAAAACTGACTTATAAGTTATAAACAGTGAACTATATTTTTAACTATATTAGTTGATTAATTTGGGAAATTTTGTCAAAGCATGCCATCTAGCTGAGGTAGCAATACCATCTAGCAATATCATTGCTGAGTTTCTCAAGTCCTTCTCCAGCTGACTTACCTTCCCATGCTGAGGCAATCATCACTCTGATTTCCATCACTATTGACTTATTTGGTCAACCCTTGAATTTGATATGCTCAGAATTTCGCCTATGCCTTCTTCATGCCTGAGTTCTTTCATGCAGCTTGATAATTTTGATATTCATTCTGTTTCTTGTTTTTATCAGTAGCTCACTTCTTGTTTTTACTAAATAGTATTCTATTACATAATAAGACATAATGTGTTTCTCTCTTTTTTATTTTTGTAAAACATGTACTTTGCTGGTAATTGATGTTAATTCAAATAAAGTAGCTAAGAAAACACCACTCATTTCTTATGTATAGACAGTATTTTGTTTCTTTCAAGTAATTGCTAGGGCTAGAATTATTAGATCATAGGGGAGGTGTTTATTTAACTATGTAACTCTCCACTAGTTTTTCAAATTGCTTGTATCGTTTTTCCCTCCTACTAGAGGCGCATGAGAGTTACAATAGTTATATCTCTTTGCCAATATGTGGCATTATCAGTCCAACCTAACGTACTCCAGTGCGTACCTCATGGCATCTTCTTATGACAATGGATTGTATTTTCCTGGCAACTGCTGATGTACAGTTCCCTGTTCAGGTATTTATTTTATGAACCTCGTCTATATATTCTTTTAAGCAGTGTTCAAGATTTTTGCAAATAATTTTCTGGGTTGGTTTTCATTAGTGAGCTATAGCAACTGTAAGAAACATGTATAGTGGTTGGATTCTCCCTGTCTTTTAATTTTGCTAACAATTTTTTGTTTTAATAAGAAAATAATTTTGTAATGTTGCAGAAGTCAAATATCCTGTTTTTCCCTGATGGGTAGTGCTTTCAGTATTCTGTTTAGGGTACTGAAAGCTTAACAACTAAAAGTTGTTATCTTTTTAACAGCCTTCACTCTCAGCTTATTTATTTGTAAATGACAAAAAATGGCATCCATTCTACTAAAATTGTTTCCTCATAAGAAGAGAAGAGTTACTACAAAGTGCTTTACTTTCTTTCTCCTCCTCTTTTCCCCTCTCTTCTTCCTCCCCCATTACACACATCACACACACACACACACACACACACAGCAGGAAGCTGAAACTGGCCATCTATCAAACAAAATTGTCTATTTTTTTAATTTAAAATTTTAATAGGTTCTTACAGAAATTTCTAATGATCAAACTTCTGACTTCAAAAATTCTATCTCTTGTTACTTATTTATTTATTTATTTTTATTTATTTTTATTTTTCTTATATTCCCATTACCAATATCCCAAGTATCCTTCCTTCACATCTCACACCGGCCTGTACTCTAGACAGGCTTTCTACTTCCCTCATTCAGTCACATTTTGTTATGATAGTTCTCAGTATAATTATTTCTGTGACTGCACCCAACAATCTCTGTGGTGAGCTTCATGTAGGGAGTTGGACCCTCCAGTCCTCCTCTATTTTGTCTCTGAGAATCATTACACAAATGTTTTTCATTTTTCTCAAAACCCATAGATGAGTGACCATTCTGTGTTTATCTCTCTATTCAAAATTAAATCCAGAAAGCACGTTTATCTTTGGCTTTTAGATTTCATTGAGAAAACATTCTTTCTTAACATGATATTTGGTATTTTGTCTTGGTTCTAGCAATATGGTTTCCAATAAAATCATCTTAGTATCTTCTTATTTCTTTTGTTCTCTTAATGCCTACATGTAATAAAAAGGTCTAAGAACCCAGTCACGAAGTCTAATTTTTGATATTAGTTGAAATTTTTATGGGTTATTTACATCCTCTTTAGAATATATGGTCCTTGGTCTCTCTTTGACCTCAACTTTAAAAACTAAATTATAATTCAAAAACTCGCAGAGAAAATATCAGTTAGCATCCATTTTTACCTTAATTAGTTTCTTAGACTTATTAGATGATGTGCTTAGTGTTAGGAAGAATAGTCTTTCCCAAACCCTGTAATTCCCAGTATTGAAGGAAACAAGAGTGGGTCAGCAGGGCAGAAGAATGAGAATTGTATTGAATAGATGGTGGAGGTGTTTTCTGGAGACTTCAAAAGATTTCCCTGGTCAAACTGAATCAGAGAATAAGACTCCTCGGGACAGATTCATAGATCGGTTTATTAACTTTTGGTGCACAGACATGAAAGATGCCTCCTATTCTGTGTGTTTCTTTCTGCCTTTTCTGCTTTTCCTTTCTTCAGATCATTCACAGGCACTGCACAACTTAGAGTGGAAAAAGGCAAAAGAAAACTAAAGGATCAATCTTTCTACAAAAACTTTAGTGCCATTTTAATACCTAAAAGGCAAAGAGAAGCCAGAATCTAAATAGCACAAGTAAAATAAAAATAAAAGGCACACCATCTTTATCAACAGTCCAGGAGAGGGAGGAGTCAAGATGTCAAGAAGCCAAACCTGGTGGAAAGCCCCTGCTGCCATGCCCACCCTCCTACCAGCCTTTCCCATTCTATCTGGGCTCTTGCCTTAGCAAAGTAACAGTTACTACCAGTTTCACTTGGGCTCTCTTGCCCTCCAGTTCCTACAGTGGTTTGCTAGGGGGAAGCACTGAAAGGAGATGATTGGTAGGACGAGGAGAGAAAGTCAAGGATTTTTCTCCCTGGTGAGCAGAAACTTGATAGTAGGCAAATTCTCCCCAAGATGCTTACTTCTGTCTCAAATACTCTTCCTCCTGCCTGTGAGTCTCCTCTTCTCTATCCCCACTTGATACTTCACCAAAGAATTTTTTGTTGCTCTGTTTTTTGCTGATACCATTGTAAATTGCCCATCTCTTTGCACAGTTTGCTTACCCCCTATGAATTTGCCATCTTTCTGCTGCATTAGACTCTGAGTGGCATTTCAAGTTATAAACTAATAGATATGTATCAATGCATGACAGGAAATCATTGTGACATGCAAGATGAACAAAATATGCACCAACTTACCAGCAATCAATTTTAGTTCCCAGATAAAAATCTGATTCTGATACCAGATATGATGAAACCCAAATATTCTTCTATACTTCTGAGACAAACTGAAGTTAAAAAAGAAATAGAGGATTTAAAAAAGTAGATGCTGACAGAATATTCATATCTATCTGTTGGATTTGTACTGTGGTTGAAGCAAAGTCTAAAAGAGCTGAATCTCAAAGAATTATAAAATGTACTTTCTCTTCCTTCTTTTTTCTAGTCTCTAGCCTCAAACTTGCCCTCATTTTATAATTCCATCCATTTTTCATATGCATTCAACATCACCTACAGGCAGAATAATGCAAAAGTCACTCTCTAAATTCAATTCTTGGATTAGGAACCCAACTAACTGGCTATTCCTCAACCACTCAAAAATAATTTATGCCAAACTTACACTATCTTCATCTGCTCACAGCACTGACAACTTCTCTTGACTTGCTTTTCTCTATTAATAGAAACCAACATGTTCCACACCTCAGGCATTTTTCACTCTCCTCCCCAACTTCCATATCTGTCACCAGATAAATTTATCTCTTGGTATGACATTGCAAGGCCTATTCTTTCTCCTTCAACTCACCCCCACTTCTTCATGGCCTTCATACTAGTCTTGAAATATAATGCATATATTAGCCTCTAGATTGCTCTAATAGAAAATAGAAAAAATTTTGAGGAAAACTGAGGATATTGGTGGAGGTAAGGGACAAGTGTTACAACAATGTACACCTGAAACTCAATCACAAATAACTTAGCAATGTTGTAAGTCATGGCAATTTAATTTAGAAAAATTTTTTAAAAAAGTAAAATTTCGCCGGAGATAGCATAGCGGTTTGCCTTGCAAACAGTCAATCCAGGACCTAACGTGGTTGGTTGGAATCCCGGCGTTCCATATGGTCCCCCGTGCCTGCCAGGAGCTATTTCTGAGCAGACAGCCAGGAGTAACCCCTGAGCACTGCTGGGTGTGACCCAAAAACCAAAAAAAAAAAAAAAAGACCATATGTGAGGCCAGGGATTGAACCCAGGCCTGCCACATACAGTGTCTCCCCAGAAAAAAGTAAAATTTCCTTCCAAATGATCTTATCTGTAAAAAAAAAAAATAGAAAACTCGGGGCAGGAGCAATAGCACAGCAGTAGGGCGTTTGCCTTGCATGCAGCCAACCAGGGACCAGCATCTCATATGGTGCCCAGGTTTGATCCTTAGCATCCCATATGGTCCCCCCAGGCCTGCTAGGAGTGATTTCTGAGCACAGAGCCAGGAGTAACCCCTGAGCATCTCCGAGTGTGGCCCAAAAAAAAAAAACCAAAAATAGATAATTTTATGGGACACACAAGGACCACTTCATCAACTCATTCTACTTGTGGGTATTTGACTTACATACTACTGTCATTGTATTATATTATAAACATTATCATCATGTACTACTATGGCATATTTTTATCACTTAATTGCCCCTATTCTTCTGCTATCAGTCTTCAATTTCATTTTGGAATAATTTTCTTTCCAACACTTAATTTTCTGGTTTATTTGGGTGGGATTGAAGCCATTCAATGTATAAACTAGGCCCAACTCTCAGTCAGGATCAGCTGACCATCCCATACTCCCCCACCCCAAGCTCCAGCCTTTTCCTTGCAAAGGAATCATGGTTTGTTTGTTAAGGGACTATATCCAGTACACAGGACTTATTCCTGGCTCTGCACTCTGGAATCACTCATGGTAGGCTCAGGAAATCATATAGGGTTGCTGTGATCAAACCTGGGTCAGCTGCATGTAGGGCAAGTGTCTTACCTGGAGATATAGTATACTATACTATATATCTATATATAGATATCTATCTAGTAATATTAATATACTATAGGTATATATATACTAGATAGATATATCTATACATATACTACATAGATATATATGCCTATATACTATATATATATATAGTATACTATATCTCCATATATATCTACATAGAGAGATATAGATATAGTATACTATATCTCCAATCCTTCACAAAGTAATCATGAATCAAGATAAATTCCCAAAGACAGATGGGAAACTTTATAAAAATTTCTCTCTTTCCAAAGGGTTGCCAAACTGGAAAGGATAGAGTCCAGGAACTCCTGGAGAGGGCTGATTTGAGAACAAAATCATATAGAAAATCAGAAGTGGAAAATGGAGTGATTTTCAGCCCAAACACATATGCACCTGGATTCACTATTTTAATTCAGTCAGTTGGTCAATAAATTCACCTTTTAATTAGATCAGTACAAATTGGTTTTCCATCTCTTGCAAAGGTAAACTTTTGTCTCTGGTATGCCATGGAGCATCAAACTTCTCTATTGCTCACCTCTCTATCCAAAGGCTTGTTTTTAGTTCAGAGCCCTCTATGTGGTGGCAACACTACTAAATCTCTTTCATGGCCTTTCAGAGAGTCATAACCATCAAGCTTCATTGGGCTGGTTCCTATACTAATGACTACATACATAGTCACTGCAATTTTGATTGTTTATTTGCTGATGATCCATCCCTCAGTGTATTTCAGTTCCTTCTGCTTGCCATTATGTTTTCCACCAAATAAATTTTAAAATATTTTAAACAAAACAAAATAAAGAGAAGCACAAAACAACATACAGCAACCATTCAGAGCAAGCAAATAAGTGAATATGTGGGTCTGGAAAGACAGTACAGAAAAATAAATATATTGTTCTAGAGACAGTAGAGGAGTTAAGGCACTTGCCCTATATTCCACTGAAGCTGGTTCAAATCCTGGGATGGTGTCCTTTAAGTACAAAGCCAGGAATATCCCCCTGAGTACTCTGGGTGTGATCAAAACTATATAAACTACCCCACAACCTTCAAGAAACAAAACAAAACAAAAAAAGATGATGGATCAGAGAAATGGTTTAATGGTAGAGTTCCCTTGGACGTGTGAGGTTCTGGATATGATTCCAGCACAGCACATAGCAAGCACACATACAAAGAGTGAGAAAGAGAGTGAGAGAGAGAGAGAGAGAGAGAGAGAGAGAGAGAGAGAGAGAGAGAGAGACTTTAAGTTGTTGGTTTAAAATAGGCAAAGGAAGTAGCTGTACAGGTTGAGGAAGCCACCTCTTCTCTAAACTGTACCAGTTCATTTCCTATTCTACTTCTAGGGAAACTTTCAGGATTAATTGCACCCATTAAGCTAATTTTAAAGTGTGCTGGGTGGTTTATAGAGTCACTATGTTTTACACATAAATATTCCGGATGGGCACGGTGACATTCACAGATTTGTCCTTGGGAAACACAGGAAAGAAATTAGGAAAGTTTCAGTATCTTATTCCTAAAAAAAAAAAGTTACACATGAACCACCAAAGACATTACCACTCAGCTCCAAGTTTGCGCATAAATAAAATTTTCATTAGTTGTGACTGATAGACCTTCAAGAGAGTCTCATTTTTCTAGAAGTTGTGAGGAGACTGGAATAAAACTTGAAATAAATTACTCTGTTGTGTCTTCCCACCCACCTAAATTGAAATGTGTAAATCTTCCAAGCTTCATTTTTCTTCATCAAATCTGTTGACATTGGATGTTACATAATTTCTAAGTTTTATCTCCCTCTTCTAAAAGTATGATGAAAGTGGCCTCAATAATAGATTGGTCTCATTAATATAACCTCTGCTCTGCTCCCATATACATGAGTTTCATTATGGAAAGTAATTGGCCACAATAATTTACTGTGGGTAAAGCTTAATGCAGAGCACAGGGAGTTTGTGGAGAGCCATGCATGAGGTCATACCTGTAAAGAAAGCTAAGAGGGAACTGAGAGAATTAGGATCCAATAAACTCAGTCAACCTGAAATTAGCTTTAAATTCTGAATATATGTTTTGATGGACTCCCCAAAAATCTAGTGCCCTGAACACAATGGACCAGAAGATCTTGCAACTTTGTCACTACTTTCCCCTCACTATTCACTGTTTCCATGTTTTAAAAAGTAAAACTAGTAACTAGCTAATTTTACTCTCTCTGTTATGGTGTCAACAGCTTATAGTCAGCCCCCAAGGTATTCCTTGGAACAGATAATGATGACAAGAATTGTCATTGTATCTCTGACATGAGGTTAATTTCTTGTGCAATATCAAACAGTATTTTTAAATATAGGGGTACATCCAGTAATACTGGGAAGGTAAAGGGAACACTTCCCATGATAACCAGGCCCCACAGTACTCAGGGGCCACTAGGATCATCCCACGTAGTGCCAGGCATCAAACTCATAGCTTTTACCACTTTGAATCTTATCCCCAATTCCAACAAGACATTGTGAGTGAGATGGCAGGTATTTTTGTCTTCTACTCCAATATTTCTGACAGCTATGTTACCATGTACAAAGTGAAGAACGTTAGACTACAAATTTTTAAATGACAAATGGAAATATACTAAGTATTTTGTTTGGTTGCTTTTTCATTTGTTTTTTATTCCAGGTACGTAGCCCAGAGTCTTCCCCTTTAACACTGAGTTCTCTACTCACCTGCTTGGTTAACAGGTCTTCATGCTAAGCAAAGAGGATTTCTTCTTTATATGTCAAAGACCCACCTAGGTGTGACCAAAACTATAGAAACTACCCCACAACCTTCAAGAAACAAAACAAAACAAAAAAAGCTGATGGATCAGAGAAATCGGTTACATTCCCTTGAGTCTTTGGAAAAAATGTTATAGAAACTCAGGAAGTTTCTAGATAGATCCTTTGCCTACACTCCCCATGCCCATTAGGGTGGTCTTAATTTCCTAATAAATACTGCAGTCTTGGCTGACCTTTTCCTCTTGCTCCAAGGGTGGGAAGGTCCCTGGACACTTGTATTACCCTCATCAGTGCTGCAGCTAGCTTTGGTCCGGTTATGTTGGAGAACTTCTTTGAATCCTCTCCAGGAAAGTGGGTGCACGGACAGTAAACTATGAAGAAACGAGGACCACACAAGATTGTGTGGGAGAACAGCATTCTGATTTTTAATGTGAAGAATTCCATTAATATATATAAATATAAATGAGGGGTTTTGCCAGTCAGTTTTTCTATGGTATGAAAAAATGCTCATATTTGTTTCTAGGCAAAGTACAAATACCTTCCTCATAAACAGAAACTTTATCAGTGTACATTGTTTGATTTACAAAACAATTCACCTGTCTTTACGGTATGCAGACCTGATGAGTAGATACATTTCAAGAAAGAGTCCAGAGTTCAAAAAAAGTAAAGGTTAATTTTAATATCTCAAAGCAGTTCCTGTCTGGCTAGTCTCTGGTGTAAATTAGGGGATGAAGCAAGGAACTAGATTTCCCTATCAAACTTCCTATTTCTGAGGAGAAAGATTTTTGTAGTAGGGCCAAATAAAAGAGACAAACTATATCTAAAAGGGATGCAAATCTAAACCTGTTAAAAGTTCTTAACAACCCATAGCTATATCCTGGTCAAACATTTTGGATGTTAATTCTAAGGTAAAAATTAGTTAGCAAGGATTTAAAGTTCTTTAGAGATGTCCCAAAAGCAGAACATTCCTTTCTGTTAAAAAATGCAAGGGCGGGGTCTGGAGAGATAGCATGGAGGTAAGGTGTTTGCCTTTCATGCAGAAGGTTGGTGGTTCGAATCCTGCCATCCCATATGGTTTCCTGAGCCTGCCAGGAGCTATTTCTGAGTATAGAACCAGGAGTAACCCCTGAGCGCTGCCAGGTGTGACCCAAAAAACAAACAAAAAAAAATGCAAGGGCATTTAAAGACAAAGAGGAATAGAAGTTGTTTTAAGTGTCTTTTGGTGTTGAGTTTTCCAAGTAAAGAGAAATTAATTCAAGGTTATATTTTCCTGTAAAAATATTTATGTTAGGAAGTAAAAAGCTCAACTATTTACATACTACAGCAGAAGGTATATTCATATTTAAGTCAAATAAATGTTCTTTACTAAGCATGAATATCACCTTTCACTATTAAAAATCTTGGTCACTGAGGAAAGACTTATCAGTGGGCCGACTGATGAGATTTTGATTAGATAGTGGGAGGTTTATATTTAGGCCAAATAAATGCTGTTACTTAGCATGGGGAATATCACCTTCACTATCAGTAATCTTGGTCAGTCATTCATGTCAGGAAAGACTTCTCATTAGATCTACTGACTAGATTCTAATTAGATATGGGAGGTGATACATTAGCCTAGTTTGGACTTCCCTGGGTGGGATATTACACTTGCACACTAATAGGATTTTTTAAAAAGTGGCCATGATCTTGACCATCTACCCCACACCCCTGATTCCAACATTAGAACTGACACAGTTTCCTGCACTAGCACCAAGAATCAAACTCCCCCCAGGGGAAGCCCTAATATCACTGGCACCAACTTGCTCCAGGGTAAGTTCATATGACACCCTGACAATGAGAAAACAACAACTTGATCTAAGGGCGGGTTACCCTCTCTTACCACCTAACAGTGAGCTGAAATCAGAACATGCTCAGTCCCAAGATCTGTTCAAAAACCAGGATTTCTAATTACAGAAGTCTTACTGCAACAACAGTGACTGAACAGAACTTTTTCTGTGGCCATAAAGAAAGACTTTATCGTAGACTTCATTCTAGAACATGTCCAAAAACCAAGATCTCTAATTACAGAAGACTGACTTTGACAACTGCAACTGAACAGAACTTGGGGTTAGACAACCAACATGACAAGAGCCTATAATTGGTCATATTATGCTTTATGGGTGGAGACACCCTATATCTCTTAGGCCAAGGAAATTACTTTTCTAATTTTCCCAACTATGCAAAAAAAAAATCTTGCCACACCTGCCCCCCCCATTTTTATATCTTCTAGATAGGAGCTTCTGCCTTTTTCATAGAACCTTAGGATTTGAATTATATTGTTCAGTCTCATATTTTTATATCTTTCAAAAAATTGAAAAAGAAAAAATAAGTGGATGAGACCCAGGGGTCAAGTTGTCTCAGGAGCATTGAGAAGAAAAAAAGTCAGGGGGCTGAGAAATATCACAGTGTTAGGGCATTTTCCTTGCACATTGCTGACCCAGCACGGACCTCACTTCGATTCCTGGTGTTCCAAAATGTCCCCCAAGCCAGCAGTGATTTCTGAGCACATAGCCAGGAGTAACCCCTGAGAGTCACCAGGTGTGGCCCAAAACAAAACAAAACAAAAAGAAAGTCAGATCTAAATACCCAAGCCAAATTTAACAAACCTAACATCAAGAGATCCAAACTATAACAAGCTAAAAACAAAATTGACCTGCTACCACTAGTAGTCCAGTAGTACGGAGCTAAGAGTATGGGATGCATGCTGGGAACTATGGTGAGGGAGGTCAACAATGGTGGGAGGAATGGCCCTAAATCATGGTCACTACATGTCTGAAATACAACTGTGAAATACTTGTAATGCACAATGTTCTCAATAATTTTTTTAAAAAGTGGCCATGAACAACTATTTGTGTTCCATTGAGTTGAGCCTATGAATCAGAAACATACATTCCTTTCTTTACCTTCTTTACAATAAAAGCAATGCTCGTAGATGTTTTACCCTTATCTTGGAAACTAGAAATTGAATTAAATCATAGAACATAGAATACACACACACATTTGGACAGGTCCTAGGTCTTAAAAAGTTCTAGGACTCATGTTTCATGGGTATGTGTGTGTGTGCATGTCTGTGTGTGAGTGAGCATGTGTTTATACAAACACGGATTTTTCAAATATCAAATAAGGGAACACTTTGTAGTAAATGCATTGTCTCATTCACCTATCTAAATCACTCACATCCAACCTGAATCTTTCCTGAAGTTTTTTTCCCTAATACATCCAGCCCAAGTCCTTTCTTCTTTCTCAAACTCACCATCCCCAGAGCAGATTTAGCCAACTCAAAGAACAGGGCTTTATTCCTAAAACAACAAACTGACTATTTTAAACTCAAAACAGTTTGAAGCTTATTGTGAAGACAGCAGTGGGCCCTGAAAAGAACTATCAGAGTTCATCATTTACATCCAAAGTAACCATGAAGGTCATCCAGATGGTGGTGAACACTGGAGGATGAAGGTTCTGGGGACTGCATCATCAGAGGCCAGTAGGGTTTATAAAGAAGGGACATTCAACTTGTCCTTAAAGAAAATATCCCCTATGAAAGGAAAAAGAAAAGAAAAGGCTAACAGCATGCACAAGGCCTGGAAACAGGAAACAGAAATAGACATTTGTGACCCATCCAGAAAGACCTTGTGCTGTCATAGAAAGCTTCCCAGAAAAAGTTTATACATGCCCTTCACTTGTGAATTTCTCCTCACTAAATGTGGTGACTTGTGCTTGGGGTAAGCCTCACTGGGGAAAAGAAATGTAGTATTGTGCACTTTTAAAATAACTAAGTGTGGATAATAACTAAAAGATAGAAGGGAACAAAAAGGCCTAATAAGGTCTCTGCTGATTTAGATTCTATTTAGTAGTCTGTGTAAGCTTATTCCCAAGCTCAGCCACTAAAATTAAAGTCAGAAAGATAGTACAGTGATTAGGGTGCTTGCCTTGTACATGCCAACCCAGGTCAACCCCTGGTATGATCCTGAAGTACCATCAGGAGTAAACAGAACCAGAAATGTGATCCAAAAAAAGAAACTAAATAAGGGCAAGAGCAGTGGCGCAAGTGGTAGGGCTTTTGCCTTGTACACGCTAACCTAAGATGGACTGTGGTTCAATTCTATGACATCCCATATGGTCCCCCAAGCCAAGAGCAACTTTTTGTTTTGTTTTGTTTTTGAGGCCACACCCGGTGATGCTCAGGAGTTACTCCTGGCTATGTGCTCAGATTTCGCTCCTGGCTTGGCTGACCATGTGGAGTGCTGGAGATGGAACCACAGTCTGTCCTACGTTAGCAAGTGCAAGGCAAATGCCGTATGGCTTGCGCCACCACTCCAGCCAGGCCAAGGAACAATTTCTGAGTGCATAGCCAGGAGTAACCCCTGAGCATCACTAGGTGTGGCCCAAAACAAAACAAAAAAACTAAATAAATCTATTTTTACAAAGTTTTATAATAGAGAATTCTAAATCTATTTCACATATAAAGTAGGAACCATCCACTTATGAGCTCTAAAATGAACCCTACAAAAGGAAATTGAATTTCACAAGTGACTTTGAAGCCCTCATTATAGGACTTGAACTAAAGTAAAGCAACATTAAAAAAAATTTTTTTAAACGAAAAGAAAAGCTCAATCCAAAGAAATAGCCCAAAGGGCTAAAGTACATACTTTACATATGGAAGCCACCACCCCTGGCAACACAAGGTCATCTGGGGGTGGGGGAAGAAAAAGAGAGGGAAGCTGTTAATCCCAGAGCTAGTTTTCTTCCTCAAGCCTCCTGGCAGTTTCATTAAAATTTATGCACTGATGCATATGCTAGAGAATCCCAAATTTCTATTCAGAATTTTTTTAATCACTAGCACAAGCCCAATCAACTATTCTAGAAAAAATTCTGAATAATTTACACTTTGCAAAACAAAGAAATATTCCTATCCTCTTTGTTACTTAATTAGCATAGCCAAGAATAGTTATATCTAAAAATGTATGAGGGATTTACGGGCTTGATATATTTCCAGCCTGAATTTTCTCTTGAACATGTATTCCTTTCTTTCTCTCCTTTTATGTCTATCTAACTAAATTTTGTTCAATAAGATTTTTTAAGATCTTATGATCCAGCGATACCACTCCAAAAACTGGAAATCAAGCTCCCATTTGACCCAGCTATACCACTCCTGGGAATATACCCTAGGAACACAAAAATACAATACAAAAATCCCTTCCTTACACCTATATTCACTGCAGCACTATTTACCATAGCAAGACTCTGGAAACAACCAAGATGCCCTTCAACAGACGAATGGCTAAAGAAACTGTGGTACATATACACAATGGAATATTATGCAGCTGTCAGGAGAGATGAAGTCATGAAATTTTCCTATACATGGATGTACAAGGAATCTATTATGCTGAGTGAAATAAGTCAGAGAGAGAAAAACGCAGAATGGTCTCACTCATCTATGTGTTTTAAGAAAAATGAAAGACATTCTTGCAATAATAATTTTCAGACACAAAAGAGAAAAGAGCTGGAAGTTCCAGCTCACCTCAGGAAGCTCACCACAAATAGTGATGAGTTTAGTTAGAGAAATAACTACATTTTGAACTGTCCTAATAATGAGAATGTATGAGGGAAATGGAGAGCCTGTTTAGAGTACAGGCGGGGGTCGGGTGGGGAGGAGGGAGATTTGGGACATTGGTGATGGGAATGTTGCACTGGTGATGGGTGGTGTTCTTTACATGACTGAAACCCAAAAATCATGTATGTAATCAAGGTGTTTAAATTAAAAAAAATATATCTTTAAAAAAATAGATAAATTCACTTGAAAAGTGTAGGAGTATAAATGTTTCACCTATCTATTCAGGAAAATATAAAAATCCAAGATAACTGGATGGAAGATTCATTTAGTCTGAGCATATTGTGGCTATTAGAGGTGAGACAGAACAAAGGCTGTCACCATGTTCAAACCAGGGCAGTTCCATAGACTCACTCTTTTCTCAATCAAGATGTAAAACGAGCCATGAAAGATCATGAGTACACTTGTCCATGTAGCAGAAAGCCTGCTATCTTTTTTTTGCTTGACATTTTTTTAATTTTTATTTTAATTATGAGAACAATGATGCAAAGAGGACAAAGTAAAGTTACAGTGAAAGAACAATCATCCATAAACAGAGTTCTCAGAAGAAATCCCCTTGCTGACGCCTAAATATTGAACTTACAGTCAAAAAACATTAAGAAAAATAAGGCAGAACCCATGTACAATTACTTTGTCCACAAGTCCCTAGATTGTAGTACATTATAACATTTCTTAGCAGTACACAAAGCAACCTAAAGCCATGAGATTGATGTGACTCCTTAACTTTTAAGGCATAGTATTTTTATACATTTATGCACATACATATTAGTTTAAGTTAACATCAAAAGTTTAAGAGGTTTTTTTTAAGGGTTAGTCAAAAGGGCACAGTAAATATAGTGTTAGAGTGGCAAATATTGTTTGCATAGGCCCACCAAAATATGGGGGTCATAGAAAGGAATAGCCTTGGTCTAAATACAAGGAGACCACTACCCCTGAAGTTTCCTGGCATAAGACCAACTCTAGGCTCCAGGCAAACTAGTTTATTCAATCCAAGTTATTGTCTGTAGTGCCAATACAGTTTTATTTTTCATGCAGTCCTATTGTTGGCATCAGGTTTCTGTATTAAAGATCCTGGAATCTGCACATCCTACATTGAAGTCAGGTTGGTGTGGAGTATCCTCTAGTTTCACCTCACAATTAAGGGGCAATACAGCAAGTCCTGTCCAGTAAGCAGGTCATTGTTCTTCTTAAGTCTTCTCAATGTTAAGGGAAGTCTCTTTTGAGTATATTGATGTCAGAGCAGCTGTAGGGTCTTCCATGGTAGAGGATTGCATCCAGGTGATGTTATAGACAACCTTGGATGTTTTGTAGATGTCTTCTCTAGATCAGGGGGGAATGGAGAATGCCCATTCTTCTGAGGCCTGTGCCAGGTCTTTATGTCAATGTTCAGGGTGTAAGGTCCCATTGCACTATAAGATTTGTGTGTTCCCATCTCTATTAGATAAAAACTTATTTGTATGTATAGTATTTTCCCGTTTTAGTGTGCCTAAGCAAACAAGAAATAAAGCCACATGGTGTTATCAGAGTATATGGGGGCATAAGAACACGTCCAACAATACCCATGACTTGGTTCAAACATAAGCATTAAACTGAGGGATTCTTTCACAACAAATTCCATATTGAGCAGTTCACAAAGAGAAGATAAAAAAAGGGGGGGGGATCGTCACTGTATAAGAAAATATTCAGCAAAAGTTATAGCCGTCAAAGAAAACAGCCATAAAACGTTGAAAAGACATACGTGTCCTTTTATGCCTTTTGGAATAGTTGGGTGGGTGTTAACTCGAGGGCACCACTTTGGTCTGTGACTTAGGACTCTACAGTACTTAAGTTAGAAAGGGTAAATGAGGAGTATTGATGATAGGGGAAGAAAGCCTGCTATCTTGGGAGGAGAGGGCAGGCTAAGCCAACACCCTACCAAAGACACTCCTAATACCACCCCACCCAAAATCACCATTTTACTTTCTGCAATTGCCTTTGGGGACAACAATCAGAACAGCTTCAGGTATGCCAGTTTGGGGGCTTATATCACCAGGACTTTTGGGGCAAGTGTGGGCACCCTTGCCCCTTATCTTCTTTCTTCATTGGGGATACAATAACTTTCACAAATGTTCTTGCTACTTTCTTTTTTCTTTTCTTTAAAAAAAAAAACACCTTTTTTCTCTTCCTTTTTCTTCTTTATTTTTCCTTCACATTTCTTTTCAGTAACTTTGCTCTCAATTGGAAACAAATGAATTATGATCAACTATGTCAACTCTATGATAAACTTACATTAAACTATAAAAAGATTAGGTGGGAAAGATAGACTTTATTAAAAGTACTCTCTGTTACAATAAGTATCACTATACTTATTAGGGCTTTTATCAGGTAACTAATAGGGAGGTATTTAAGAGTATTTAGTCAATGCAGGGAGTGGATTAAATATCATTATATTGCTTCTTTTCATAAATTTATAGTGTCTTCATTATCAATAAAGAATGAATTGTAGAAGGCAATAACTGAGAAAGATCTGCACTATCATAATGAAAACTGTTCCTTTGAATAATAAGACTTTGAGAAACACTGGGAACAATTTCAAATTTTGTTCACATTTATTGTTCTAAGTAATTGGGTAAATATTGGTGGCATTAATAGAAAGGGAGTACCAAAACTACTTGTTCTGGTAGTCCCTCTCTGTTAACAGGATTATTTTGAAGGAAGAAGAGTACTGAGTCTGAAACTCAAGGGAGAATAAAAATAAATGAATGAGGGCCAGGGATTTGGCTTAGTGGTAAAGCATATGTTTGGCATGCATGAGACTAGGGTTCAATACCCAGCAGCACTACCTTGAATGAAATTTAAAATGTATGGTGTAAAAACTTTTCACTAATCAATAATGGAATTTTTCGAAAACTATTATTGAAAGTAAAGAATTCAAAACGGAGTGATGACAAAACTAAGTGGCTTGGTGTAGGAGGTTCGGTGCTACTCTGATGCATTTATTTACATCACAGGCTAAACTTTCTGATATGTCTTCTACATTGGAAAGTAAAGGCACTTTCCCAGTGGTGACACATTCTCAAACTAAAAGCAGTCCCAAGGATCACTTGCAGAAAAATGGGAGAAGCTCTGCTCTATATTATATGGGTTTCTGCTGCAACTGTGTACATGTGTGTATGGAGCAGGAGAAGGAGCCAAGGTGAAAACAGGAGATGCTACCAGATCTTCCATAAGTAAAATTAGTATACTGTAAAAACCCCATGACCATTCATTTACATGGAAAAGTGTAGGCACATTCTCAGTCATAAAGAACTTATGAATCATATCAAACAACATAAAACCTAGGACACACCCACTCACCCATGGACACACATATACGCACAGGCACACGTGTTTACACACCCTGTAGGATGTGGTGCTGGAACAGTCTTGCTCAAAACTTGCCCTGTTCAGGTGTTGCTGCTTTTATAATAACAGTTGCCACAAAGCAAACGCTGAATGGGAATGAATGGGAAGTTCACTTTGCAACTTTTGTTGTGAAAGTGAAAATTATCATGGATTTCTCTCGGTTATTGAAAAGAAGTGTTAATGTAGGTCATCACAAAAGCAATGTGACCTAACTCGAACTTTCAGAAATTGAGGGATACTTACAAATTATTTTTGAATCTATTAAGTGACCAAATCGTTAGATTAATTTTATTTTTCAGCCAGGAATATCTGACTTATTGGTAGGCTGTTTAATTTTCATTTGAGAATTTTTTAACTGCCCTGTTAAGAGGCAACTTTCTTTCTTACACCCAGTTTACCAAAAACGTCTCCATTATTTTTAATAATTTTTATTGTGACCAAAAGTGAATAACAAATCTTTCACAGTAATATTTAAGGTACATAGTGACAATGAATCAGAATCATTCCCACCACCAGGGTTGTCCTTCCTCCATCCCTTTTCCCAGCATGTGTCCCATATCTCCCTCTTTTGCCTCCCAGAGTGCTAATGTAACTATTCACTTCTGTGTATAGATTGTTGTAGATGGGGTTTCAATTTTATTGTTGTTGATTTTGGGTTTGATGTTTAAGTCTGATCATTTTTCATTTCCACTCAATGTTTATCTCAATATTTTTGAAGCAATAAAGACTGAAACTTGATTTGGGGAATAAATTCTTTATCAGTACTTTAAAACATTTCCTTTTGTGAAAAAGATGGAGACTGGCACAGAGAAGGAACACTTAAAAGTCAAAGGATGGCACTTTGGAGTCTCTCATGTGATCTCTTAAGGAATTTTTATAACGTGCTGATGACATTAACCAATCCTTGCAAATAAGTGATAGCATTTCTATTTTTAGACCAGGGAAACTAGGAGCACATTCCTCCCCAACATACTTCCAAAAAGTGTCAGAGAAGAATCTAAAAGCAGCTCCCCTTCCAAAGACCCCATCTTGTAAACACTCTGCTCTTTCCATCTAAAGCTGGCCTGACTCTCTTCCATTCCAACACCACAAGCTAAATAATTTCAACTTGAAGATTAGAGTGGGCTCCCTCAGAGACCCAAAGAAATCTCACTTCCACATGAAAGATAAGGACCCTCACAATTCTAATTTAGTTTTCTTATTGTTGCTTGGCATGTCAACCTATTCCTCATAATTTATTCCAGCTGCCTTTCCTGAAAGCCTAGCTTCTATAATTCGTTGTGGACCTTCAAAAGAACAATGAAGTGGTAAATCATCTAAAGCTGATCACCAAGGATAAGGAATAAATTTGCCATGAGTGAGGGAAGACACATAAATGATTCTCAGTTATCAGTAGTTAAGTAACAAATGAGTCTTCATTTTATACATAAAAAACTGGCAATGGGGAAAAAACCTGACAATGTCATGATTACATAATCAAAATGTGTTATATGCCCCAGTATTAAAATGTGAAGGATACAACCTCAGGATATGTTCTTTCCTGAATACACTAATCATAATTGCTATGAAATTTGCATTTCAATGATTTTATCTCTGAATATGAGCTAATTTGACATGAATCCAATATCCTTCACATTTTTTATTTTGCTATTACATCCTTGATTTTAAAAAAAACACAGTAATCTATATTAAATTCTTATTCTGAAATTAAGAATCATTAATTAAAATTCTATAAGTTTGCTAATCTATGTCTTCTAAGAATAGATTGTTATATTTTAGAGATATGATATAAATAAAATTGAGGTTGAACTTTTTTTTTTAATTTATTTTTATTATTATTTTAATTATGACAACAAAGATGTAAAGAAGAGGACAGGGTAAAGTTACAGTGGAAGCCCAATCACCCATAAACAGAATTCTCGGTAGTCCCATCGATGATGTCCCAGCCTTGAACTTTCAGCCAAAGAGCATTTAGAAAAACAAAACTGAACCCATGTACAGTACAATTACTTGTCCCTCAGATCCCCAGTTGTAGTACATACTATTTCTTAGTAGCACACAATATAATCTAAAGATATTATACTTGTGTAGCTCCTTAAACATTGAGGGCAAAGTACATTTCTCTAGTTCCATGTACATACTAACTAGTTTAAGTTAACCTCAAAAGTTTTAGTGGCTTGTTTTTCTTAAGGGTTGGAGTCAAGGGAACATAGTAAAAAATGGTATTCAAGTGGCATTTGTTTGCATAGGCCCACCAAAACATAAGGGACATGGAAAGACAAATTATGGTCTAAATACAAGGAGACCCTAACCCTGAAGTTTCCTGGCACAGGATTGACTCTAGGCTCCAGGCAAATTAGTTTGTTCAATTCAAGTCATCCTCTGTAGTGGCAATACACCTCCATTCCTCACATAGTCTCTGTTGTTGGTATCATGCTTCTGTATTAAAAGATCCTGGAGTCTGCATGTCCCATATTGCAGTCAGGATGGTGCATAGCATCCTCTCGTTTCACCTCCCACTTAAGGGGCACTAGAGAGAACCATGTCCTGTAGAGCAGGTCATTGTTGCTGTCAAGTCTTCTCGGTGGAAACGGAAGTCTCTTTATAAGAGGTCGATGTCAGACCCTTGGTAGTGTCTTTCCTGGTAGAGGACTGCTTCCCGCTGTTGCTCTAAAAGACCTTGGATGTTTCGTAGATAGCTTGCCTGGTTCCGGCGTGTATGGAGAATGCCCATTCTTCTGAAGCCTGTGCCAGTTCATTATATCAATGTTCAGGGTGTAAGGTACATTGTACTGAGATTTATTAGATAAGAACTTATCTGTATGTATTTTTTTCCCATTTTAATGTGTCTATGCAAACAAGGATCAATGCCATGTACATTTTCCCACTTAAGAGCTTCCTTTGTAGACAGAAAATCTATTTCAGTTATAAAGCAAAGGATAGTATGAAAAAAAATGAACAATGTCTGTGCAAAGAAAATAATACAAATGAAAAACAGAAATAAGAAAAACCAGAGAATTTACAGTATATATTTCAGGTCCATAGATTTTTTAAAAAATATAATAAACTAGGGATTGTTGATGTGGTATTTTTATTTACTAAAACACATTTATAAATTGGTCAAGGATTGACTCAGTGAGGAAGTTCATGCCACATAGGTGTGATGCCGTGGGTTAAAAAGAATCTATGAGAAGAGGGGAAAAGAGGAGAAAAAGAATTGGTGACTAGTAGGTAATAAAAGGAGGGGCCAGAGTTTTGTGCACTGTAGAGAACTGAGGTATATACCTTTATATATATATATATATAGTAAACCACAAAGCCAAAAACAGCACAAGCAGGGGACACAAACTACAGTGACTAAACTTTAAAATGTGTCCGCCAAGTAGGCAGAGTAGAGGATGGAAGAAATCCTGGAAATCTGATAGAGAGAATTTGGCACTGATGGTAAGACTGGTGTTAGAATGTTTTTTATCTTCATTTTATATATTTAAACTTTTTATTAATAATTTTTATTTTGGCCAAAGTGGATTACAACTCTTTCACAGTAGTATTTCAGGTACATAGTGACATTGAATCAGGGGTATTCCCACCACCAATGTTGTCCTCCCTCCACCCCTGTTCTGAGCATGCATCCCATATTGCCCCTCCTTTGTCCCCTGGGCTGCTAGTTATAAGTGGTCCCTTCTGTGTCTAGCCTGTTGTAGATTGGGTATCGATTCTGTTGTAGTTGGCTTTGGATTTGGTGTTCAAGTCTGATCATTTATTATTTCTACTCAATGTTCACACGACTGTTTAGTCTTGGTGCCTTCCACTTTTTCCCCCTCAATTTGTGAGGCAGAACAAGATGGTTCAAGTTATGTGGTTCTGTTTGAAAGTAAGGGGGGGAAAAAAGAAAAGAAAGGGGGCAAAATACTAACAAGCAAAAAATGGGAGGAGTCCTTCTAGAGACTATAAATATCAGTTTAAGAAAAGAAAGAAAAAAAAGGAAGGAAAACAAAAATAATACAAGAAAAATCAAACCTTCCCCCAAAAAACAAAAACAAAACAAACAAACAAAAAACCTGAAAAGCACCACAGCAATAAAGACAACAATCAAACACTAACCACGGTCCTGAAATAAAGATGAATCAAAACACAAGGTAAAAAAAAAAAAAAAAAGAAAAGAAAAGAAAAGAAAAGAAAAGAAAAAGAAAAAGAAAAACTTCAAGACATCACAAAAGGACCTAGGAGAGAGTAAAAGAGTATGTACAGTGCCTGTAGTTATTCCCATGACAGTATATTTCAAGGGCAGAGAAACCCTGTATCTCTTAGGACAGGGGAATTCCCTTTCTAATCTCCCCAATTTTTACTATGCCTAGGCAAAAAATAAATAACACAAATTAAAATTTAAATCACAATGAAATATTTTAAATTCAGGTCAATAAATTTATTCAAATTAATGAAATGATTAAAATTTAAAATAGCACAAATTAAAATATTTTTGTAATTGTTGTCGCTTGGTGTTGGAATGTTTTATGCCTAAAACTCTTTATGAACAGCTCCATAAATTACTGCTACTTAATTAAATTAAATAAATATAATTAAAGGAAATTAGAGCAATGGTCTGATTGAGAATTTCTCTGAAGGCTCCCAGGGCTACCTGAGTATACTTTTGGGAGCCCCCCTAAATTAAATATAATAAAATATTTTTTAAATTAATAAAACTAATGGAAAGGAACAGAGATCTTATAGATCATGATAAAATAAAAGTAGTCCCTAATACTATTAAAATGAGCCAAAAATAATTTCCAGGGGTGGGGAAACCACATTAGGCTGTGTTCATGATTCAGTCCTGGCTCAGCTCAGCATCACTCTAGAGGTGCCAAGGGGACCATATGTTGTGCTGGGTATTGAACCTGTGTTGGATGCATACAAGGCATGTTTTTAATCTGCTGTCTATTTCTTTGGCCCCTAGCCAAAAAAGATTTTTAAAGGATTTGTTTAGACTTCTTGGACTTAATTTACCTTGGCGTTTAAATCCACTGATGGAGCGGATCAATGAGAAAAGCAGCCTATAAAACTTTGTTTCAATAGACACAACTATAAAGCTGACAGCATACTGGAAATTCAACCATCTAGTTCAATTGCCTTGTACCATAAAAAGAGCAAAGGAAGGATATAGGAAACACATGCTGGGAAAAGTGGTGGAGGAAGAACAACCCTAGTGGTGGGAATGACCCTGATTCATTGTCACTCTGTACCTTATATATTACGGTGAAAGATTTGTTATTCACTTTGGTCACAATAAAATTATTAAAAATTAAATAAATAAATAAATAAAAAAGTAAAAAGTAAAATATACAATCTACTATTTTATAGTATAATACTCAATCACAAAGTTCTAACCACTGATAGGGTTCACACAAGGAAATACTAACATTAATTCATTAAGTTGATAATTAAGTATAGATGCATCAGCCAAAGAAATCCCCCAAAAGACACATTTCTGTGCTTATATAAAACTGTTCAGGGAACATGTGCAGCTTGCTTCCCCGGCTGTTCTCAGGCTTGTTAAATAACAAATTAGCACCAAATAGACTAGAAAAAAAATTAAATATAATCATGTAAGAACAAAAAATTACATAGCTGTAAATTCTAGAACAGATTGAGGGTTATAGTCTTAAAAAATAAATGAGATAGGGACCTAGAACATTGGAAAGAGAAATGTGTTAATCAGGAAAAGAAAAGGGGGTATCGCCATAGCAGTAGATGGTTCATATAACAAGCCATATGCTCCTGTTTGCTCTGCAGTTGATAGATTTCTCCAAAAGAAAGATAATTTCTGGAAGCAACCCCTTAAGGTGAGGATTTCTTTCTTAAATAAATAGTAATATTTTTACATCCCATTTGGTTACTATTGACCTGAATTCTACATACCCTGGTGACATGCACTGAAAAAAGCCTGCTCTGGACATTTGGAGGAGCATTAACAACTGAACCCAACCTGGTCCCTTTTATTGTCATCTCCTTTGATTCATCCTTATTGATAAATGTCTTTCTCCTCCCTGCCCCTGCAACTTCCATGCCCAGATTTACTTTTTTTACTATTCTTACTTCACTATGTGTAGAAGATGCCAATGATGTCTGATTTAGGGAGAGTTCATGAACTTGCCCAGGGCAGTTTAGGATGGGAGAGAGCTACAACTATAGATAGAAGTAGTTTGGTCTTTGACTTACCTACTCTACTTGGTGACACATCTTTTCTCCTTGCTTGTTACACTAGTTTAATTGGTCTTCTTCCATACTATGAAATGAAATTATATTGCCAGTGCTATAAAAATTTTATTTCCTGATATAACTTATACAAAAATACAATACAAAAAATAAAACTTATAACTTATATAAACTTATAATTTATATAAAACTTTCTGGATTACACTATCTTTGTGGTCTGGAATTTGTTTCCTATAAATCAGTGCTTTATATATTAATTGAAGTCTTACTGTTATTCTTAAGTATAAACCTACTATTATATTTTATTGCTACTTAAACTCATTTTTCCACCAAGTCCAGGTGATTGAATTTAATTTGGTTATTATTTTAAAAATGGTGACAGCATTAATAATCTCCTTACTTGGCACATGCAGGTTTTTCTTTAGATTTAGCTATCTAGTCTCAAAATAATAACATAAAATTTTAGGAGACATCATTGAGTAACCTGATTCAATTCAAAACCTATTGAGCTACTCCTTTGAACCATAAGTAATTTTAATCTTTGAGGATACATAAATAAAAGCAATTATCTCCTGCTAAAATGGAAAAATATGTGTCAATTCATGTTAAGTACTTTAAGTACAAAAGGTTACAGTTAAAGGATAAAGATGAAGCTAAGAAAAATACTCTGAATAAAGTGGGTAATTAAAGTCCTTTAAAAAATAAAATTATTGGTGTCGGCACAACTGGCTAGCCACTTGCAAAAAATTGAACTTAGACCCCCAGCTAACATCATGTATGAAGGTTAAATCCACATGGATAAAAGACCTCAGACCCGAAACCATAAGATACATAGAACAACAAGTAGGCAAAACACTCCAGGACATTGAGACTAAAGGTATATTCAAAAAGGAAACTGCACTCTCCAAGCAAGTGAAAGCAGAGATTAACATATGGGAATATATTAAACTGAGAAGCTACTGCACCTCAAAAGAAATAGCGCCCTGGATACAAGAGCCCCCCACTGAGTGATAAGGGGCTAATCTCCAAAATATACAAGGCACTGAGAGAACTTTACAAGAAAAAAACATCTAATCCCATCAAAAAATGGAGAGAAGAAATGGACAGACACTTTGACAAAGAAAAAATGCAAATGGCCAAAAGACACATGAAAAAATGCTCCACATCACTAATCATCAGGGAGATGCAAATCAAAACAACGATGAGATACCACCTCACACCACAGAGAATGGCACACATCACAAAGAATGAGAATAAACAGTGTTGGCGGGGATGTGGAGAGAAAGGAACTCTTATCCACTGCTGGTGGGAATGCCGTCTAGTTCAACCTTTATGGAAAGCGATATGGAGATTCCTCCCAAAACTGGAAATTGAGCTCCCATATGATCCAGCTATACCACTCCTAGGAATATACCCTAGGAACACAAAAATACAATACAAAAATCCCTTCCTTACACCTATATTCATTGCAGCACTATTTACCATAGCAAGACTGTGGAAACAGCCAAGATACCCTTCAACAAATGAATGGCTAAAGAAACTGTGGTACATATACACAATGAAATATTATGCAGCTGTCAGGAGAGATGAAGTCATGAAATTTTCCTATACATGGATGTACATGGAATCTATTATGCTGAGTGAAATAAGTCAGAGAGAGAGACAGAAAGGCGCAGAATGGTCTCACTCATCTATAGGTTTTAAGAAAAATGAAAGACATTCTTGCAATAATAACTTTCAGACACAAAAGAGAAAAGAGCTGGAAGGTACAGCTCACCTCATGAAGTTCACCACAAACAGGAATAAGTTTAGTAAGAGAAATTACTAAGTTTCGAACTATCCTAATAATGAGAATGTACAAGGGAAATAGAAAGCCTGTCTAGAGTACAGACAGGGGTTGGGTGGGGAGGAGGGAGATTTGGGACATTGGTGATGGGAATGTTGCACTGGTGATGGGTGGTGTTCTTTACATGGCTGAAACCCAAACACAATCATGTATGTAATAAATTTGTTTAAATAAAAAATTAAAAAAATCAAATCTTATCTAAAGAAAGGGAAAAGAAAATTAAATTCCAGACATTACTGTCAGAGACCGAACCCTAATATGGAACTCAGCAGGACAAGCCAGTCTTGTGTGGCCAGAGTACATAATGTAAGGCATTGGCTAGCCCCAGAGCCCAAAGAAATATCACAGTTTACTATCAGGCATACTTTCAGGACGCTTGTAACCTCCTTGAAATTTCACTAACCCTGAGGTGTTCCTGTGCTCCTTATGTAAAGATGGCATGTAAAGATTACCCCGGGCCAGAGAGATAGCATGGAGGTAAGGCGTTTGCCTTTCATGCAGAAGGTCATCGGTTCGAATCCCGGCGTCCCATATGGTCCCCCGTGCTTGCTAGGAGCAATTTCTGAGCATGGAGCCAGAAATAACCCCTGAGCACTGCCGTGTGTGACCCAGAAACACACACACACACACACACACACACACACACACACAAAGATTACCCGTAAGATGACGTCTGTAATGCAAGCTGTTTCATCCTGCTCTCTCTCCACCCCCTGTAAAATCATGCTTAAAAAGAGCCTGTCCCGATCAATAAACCAGAGGCTTGACAAGCCTCGTTTTGCTTGGCCCCCTTCTTTCTCCCCATTCTCTTTTCAGGCTGGGACACCTCTGTACCCATGAATAACCTGTCCTGCAGGCCAAGACAAGTGGTGCCCTAACGTGGACGTAGAATACGGACCCCCCAGTCAGACGGAACCGAGCGAACCTCGAGGGCCTGATCATAAGAGCCAGTCAAACCCTATCAGGGCAGCGTGGACAGGTAGGAAAATCTGCACAAAACCCCAGCAGGGTGGCACGGACGACTTTGTGCACATTTACATTTCCGTCCCATCAGAATGGGTCAACATTTGTCTAAAGAGCTGCCTTTTTCAAGAAATTGAAGGCATCTCTCAGGGAAAGAAGTGTTAGGGTTTAGAGAAAGGAAATTTTTTTCTCTTTGTTCATAACAAGTGCCCATACTCTATCATAACTGGCCCAGAAATTCATCCTTCAAAATGGCAAAAAGTGGACCGAGAAATATTCTAGTGGCGGAAGGCCAGAAGGATGTTACAAATACCATCTTTAGTGACCCCAAGAAACATCAACTTCTTTCTGTAGCTGAATTCTGCTCTTGCTTCTAGGGCGAGCTCTGAGACCGCCCTCCACTCCCTTCCCAAATGTGATCATTTCCTGTCATACTAGTCCTTCGCCTTCTATTGCAGATGATCTCTCCCCCCCTCCCCCGCCTAAACGTCTTTACCCAACTCTGTCTTTTCCCCTCGAGGAGCCCCTTGATCCAAGGGATACCCAAACCTTGGAGAATAAGACAGCCCATTACCATGACCATGACCAGCGCTTCAAGGGACTGCACCATTACAGCCTCCTCCATCTCCCCTATTCAGGATTTTTGTGCCCCCACCTTCCTTGATCCATCCCCTCTTAAGGCTTTAGAAAAAAATTACTTGGCCAAATTGAAGATCTTAAATGAATTTTGAGCCTTCAAGAACAGGTTGCTTCCCTTAGTTCTAAAATTTCTGCCCTTTAGGCTTTCCCCCGCCCTCCTGAATCTAAAGTTTTCTGTCCTATGCCCACCTGATCCCAAGGGCCAGGCCCCCCTCTTGAAAATCCATTAGACCCCCAAAACCATAAGATATATAGAACAGCACATAGGCAAAACACTCCAGGACATTACAGGCATCTTCAAGGAGGAAACTGCATTCTCCAAGCAAGTGAAAGCAGAGATTAACAGATGGGAATATATTAAGCTGAGAAGCTTCTGCACCTCAAAGGAAATAGTGCCCAGGATACAAGAGCCACCCACTGAGTGGGAGAAACTATTCACCCAATACCCATCAGATAAGGGGCTAATCTCCAAAATATACAAGGCACTGACAGAACTTTACAAGAAAAAAACATCTAATCCCATCAAAAAATGGGGAAAAGAAATGAACAGACACTTTGACAAAGAAGAAATACAAATGGCCAAAAGACACATGAAAAAGTGCTCCACATCACTAATCATCAGGGAGATGCAAATCAAAACAACGATGAGATACCACCTCACACCACAGAGAATGGCACACATCACAAAGAATGAGAATAAACAGTGTTGGCGGGGATGTGGAGAGAAAGAAACTCTTATCCACTGCTGGTGGGAATGCCATCTAGTTCAACCTTTATGGAAAGCAATATGGAGATTCCTCCAAAAACTGGAAATCGAGCTCCCATAGGATCCAGCTATACCACTCCTAGGAATATACCCTAGGAACACAAAAATACAATACAAAAACCCCTTCCTTACACCTATATTCATTGCAGCTCTATTTACCATAGCAAGACTCTGGAAACAACCAAGATGCCCTTCAACAGACGAACGGCTAAAGAAACTGTGGTACATATACACAATGGAATATTATGCAGCTGTCAGGAGAGATGAAGTCATGAAATTTTCCTATACATGGATGTACAAGGAATCTATTATGCTGAGTGAAATAAGTCAGAGAGAGAAAAACGCAGAATGGTCTCACTCATCTATGTGTTTTAAGAAAAATGAAAGACATTCTTGCAATAATAATTTTCAGACACAAAAGAGAAAAGAGCTGGAAGTTCCAGCTCACCTCAGGAAGCTCACCACAAAGTGTGATGGGTTTAGTTAGAGAAAAAACTACATTTTGAACTGTCCTAATAATGAGAATGTATGAGGGAAATGGAGAGCCTGTTTAGAGTACAGGCGGGGGTTGGGTGGGGAGGAGGGAGACTTGGGACATTGGTGATGGGAATGTTGCACTGGTGATGGGTGGTGTTCTTTACATGACTGAAACCCAAACACAATCATGTATATAATCAAGGTGTTTAAATAAAAAAAAGGAAAATCCATTAGAGGCCCAACCTCGCCGACCCAGGGTTGCATTACCAGAGGAAGAGGCTTATGAGGGTGAAGCCGAGTGCCATGAGACAGAAACTACTGCGCTGCTTGCGGATAATTGCCATCGCCCAGTGAGCTGGAGAATTAGAGACTATCAGCAGCTGAGCCATAAAACCTTGCGAGATCTGCACATTGCTGTTAAAACTTGTGGGCCTAATGTGCCCTTTACTCAGTGCATTCTCGATGCCCTTTCAGCTGGGGGGTTGCTACTCCCATGTGAATGGATTAAAGTTACCCGTGCTATCCTCACCAGAGCTCAATTTCTTACTTGGCAGGCCGATTTCCTGGAGCATTGCCAAAGCATTGCTACCAAAAACCCAGGGCCTCATGGCACCCCTGGACTTATGAACAACTGAGTAGACAAGGTTGCTTCTCTTCTAACAATATGCAGAAGCACGTGTCCACGGGGGTGTTAGCCCAAACCACCGCCACAGCCCTGGGGGCCTGGAGGGCAATCCCCTTTAAAGGATTGGCTGTAACCCCCATCACCCAAATTGTGCAAAGTGCTCAAGAGGATTATAGTGAGTTTATTAATCGCCTGCTGGAAGCAGCTGAAAGAGCCTTGGGGGAAGAGGCTATTGATAATAAGGATAAGATCTTAAATGAAATGATACAAATGTGTAGTGAGGCTGATCTCTTTGCCCATAGGTTTCTCAGACGGTTCACTTGGCCTTCAGGGCCGCCTTTAATCAAGCAGCCAACAAAGAATGTTTTAAATGTAAAAAAATGGGACATTTTGGGGCCGGAGAGATAGCATGGAGGTAAGGCGTTTGCCTTTCATGCAGGAGGTCATCGGTTCGAATCCCGGCATCCCATATGGTCCCCTGTGCCTGCCAGGGGCAATTTCTGAGCCTGGAGCCAGGAATAACCCCTGAGCACTGCCGGGTGTGACCCAAAAACCAAAAAAAAAAAAAAAAAAGGGACATTTTGCTCTCCTATGCCCGGGGGGAAGAACCACCCCCCAACCTTGAAAGCTACTAGGTCCCTGGTGCCAGCTTCAGTGCCCCCACTGCAGGAATGGGAGACATTGGGCCAATACTTGCCATTCTAAAATGGATGTGGCTGGAAATTCTCTGCCTTCTCTACACTTTGTCAAATATATGTAACACAGGTAATGAATTTTGAAAAAAATATTTTGGAAAGAAACCTAATTTTCTTATTCAACCTTATAATAAAACAGCATATTAATTGGCTGATGCAAAAATACAAATGACTGGCCTTTGGCATGTGCCTCCTTTAAGGGAAAAATTGATATTCGTTATTCAGCAAATAAGTTTATACAGATTTTTTTAAAAGATGCATGTTTGTATTTTTCCCATTATAACACAATCCTCTCCTATTAATAATGCAGATGTTATATTTATGAATGTGTCTTCTAATGAACACACTGCCTATATAATTAATGATGTGTTCACCATAATATCCAATGATCACACTTCTGCACAGTTGGTAAAATTATGAGGTTTTAAAAGTGTATAAAAATGTCATAATGAGCCTTTTAATCTATGCAGAGGTAGTGTATATGTGGCATATTCTATACCTGTATTGGAGACAGTAAGTTTCTGTGTAGTCAAAATGCAGAGAAAAATTTTGGAGAAAATATCACCTACCCCTTAAAGTTCGTAAAATTTGGCTTAAGTTTAGCAGAAATAGTCTATGTGTGTCTTTGTAGTCGCAAGTTTGATTGCTCTGCTAAAGATGGCAGATAGCAGTGGAGGTATAAAATATTAAAAAAATAAAACTTTTGGTGTTTTAGAATTCGAACAAACACAAAAATGTTGAAAATTTGAATCTTTTATATTTCTATTAGAAAATTATTTTGATCTTATAAGTATATGGAAAATGTTGTAGTTAGCCTTTTTAAAATAATATTGTTAATTAATGTTATAAAAGTAACTAAATTTTATAAGCAGGTTGACAAGTATCAAATATAATTTTGGTCTTAAGATCTAGGTTTGTAAATGCATCAAGTATCTTTAACTATATTTTATAATGATCTAAACATTTTGTTAATTTGGTATATCATATATTTTACAAATTATTCACTCGAAGTTGTTTGTTTTTTAAAGTCAGTTTTTCATACCTTTAATAGTCATAGTTTATGCTCTTGTGTTTAATCATTGAAATTTTAGCACTTTATTGCAGCTGTCTTACTGTTCTACTGTGAAACTAATTTAAAGGAAACTGTTTATTTACAGCAGGTGAGATCATACTTCAGAGTGGAGACTCCTTCTACAATGCTCATTAATAATTTTACTTGGAATTTTTAAACTGCTTACTAACCATTTTACTTAATGTTTTAAATTTCAAATTAGGATTGTTTTAAAATTTTTTTGTGCTAAATCTCAACCTTAAAGCTTTTATTTTCAACAAAGCTCCACTCCATCTACAGTAAGTACTTCTAAAAGCTGAAAAAGTTTTTCTACAAAAATTCTTTTTCTTACAAACAAGCCGGCTAAATATTTAAAAGCACTTGTCCAATTTTATTTGGGTCAATTTTTCTAACGTAAGTTTTGGATCGATCCTTTTGTCTGTTCATGTGTGTGTTGTAATGAATGAAAATGGCCACAAGTGTAAAATGTTGTGTTTAGCGTTGTTTAGTTTTGTCTGTTTATTTGGTATCTCTATATTTCATGATAAAATACAATTTTCAAAGCCTTATCCATTTTTGAGATTTCAATTAATTTTTTCACAACTTGGTCAGTCTGGTCACTTAGCAGCTGACAGACTGTGGCATCATGCAACTAAGGATCATGTTAAAAATTATGTGTTAAGCTGGCTGTGTCCTTCCGAGAAAATGGCAGAAGGTATAGGAGATCATAATTTCTCAATGGCCATCGGGGATAAATTTTCCCTGGAGAATTTCTGGACTTTGCAATCACCCAGCCTTCCTGCCATGTGTTAGTTAAGGCCAGGAAAATATGGATATGTGGCTAGAGAGAAACATCAAGGTCTTTTTTGTTTGTTTGTTTGTTTGTTTTTGTTTTTTATTTTATTTAAACACCTTGATTACATACATGATTGTGTTTGGGTTTCAGTCATGTAAAGAACACCACCCATCACCAGTGCAACATTCCCATCACCAATGTCCCAAATCTCCCTCCTCCCTACCCGACCCCCGCCTGTACTCTAGACAGGCTTTCCATTTCCCTCATACATTCTCATTATTAGTACAGTTCAAAATGTAGTTATTTCTCTAACTAAACTCATCACTCTTTGTGGTGAGCTTCCTGAGGTGAGCTGGAACTTCCAGCTCTTTTCTTTTTTGTGTCTGAAAATTATTATTGCAAGACTGTCTTTCATTTTTCTTAAAACCCATAGATGGGTGAGACCATTCTGCGTTTTTCTCTCTCTCTCTGACTTATTTCACTCAGCATAATAGATTCCGTGTACATCCATGTATAGGAAAATTTCATGACTTCATCTCTCCTGACAGCTGCATAATATTCCATTGTGTATATGTACCACAGTTTCTTTAGCCATTCGTCTGTTGAAGGGTATCTTGGCTGTTTCCAGAGTCTTGCTATGGTAAATAGTGCTGCAATGAATATAGGTGTAAGAAAGGGGGTTTTGTATTGTATTTTTGTGTTCCTAGGGTATATTCCTAGGAGTGGTATAGCTGGATCGTATGGGAGCTTGATTTCCAGTTTTTGGAGGAATCTCCATATCACTTTCCATAAAGGTTGAACTAGACGGCATTCCTACCAGCAGTGGATAAGAGTTCCTTTCTCTCCACATCCCGCCAACACTGTTTATTCTCATTCTTTGTGATGTGTGCCATTCTCTGGGGTGTGAGGTGGTATCTCATCATTGTTTTGAGTTGCATCTCCCTGATGATTAGTGATGTGGAGCATTTTTTCATGTGTCTTTTGGCCATTTGTATTTTTCTTTGTCAAAGTGTCTGTTTATTTCTTCTCCCCCTTTTTTAATGGGATTAGATGTTTTTTTCTTGTAAAGTTCTGTCAGTGCCTTGTATATTTTGGAGATTAGCCCCTTATCTGATGGGTATTGGGTGAATAGAGAAACATCAAGGTTTAAGAAATTAACTTAGAAGTTTAAAAAGAATCATTAAGGTTCAGTTTAAAAGTTTTTGAAAAATTGGTGATTGTTTATAAAATTCTTTGAAATCTAAAGTCTGACAGAAGTCAGTAAACATTACCCTGGTATTTGGAAATAATCTGTGTAATGTAAATTGCTAAGTATCTTCTGCCTGTAAACCAAGGCCAGAAGACTAAGTAAACTCCTATTTTTATATGAAGAATTAAATATATGGAAAATTTTATTGTAAAAAAAAAAAAAAACCTCCCAAGTAACCATTTTGCCTCCTGCCAAGCCGTTTTGCTCATAGATTTTCTGCAGATGCGTCTTCATCCACCTCAAAAGAGCCTGTCACCCCTCCTGCCACCTCTGCATTACCCACCTACCGGTCCAGTCCTTCAACCCACCATTCCTGCTGGACCTGTTTCTGATTAACTCTGCCTAAGGGGAATGTTGGATTTGCTACTCTTTTCGGCAGCCCTTGAAGGAATTGCCACCTTCGGCATGCCCACTGCTACCAAGGATCCTGCTGACATCCATGGGGAGCTGAGACACATCAAGGCATACCTTTGAGACAGGTCATGGGCATGGGACTTTGCTTAGTCAGACCACATATGCGCCCCCCTGTCCAACTATTGGACATTCGCAACCAAACCATTGTTGTTACCAACTCTCCCATCTTTATTCAAGCCCCCAACTCCACTTATTTTGCTTGCTCCACTGGACTTTCACCCCATATTGTTACTGAAATGTTTCTTGCTTATTGTGATTATTATGTTTTAGTTTTGTTAATGCCTAGATTAATCATTAGACCTGTTGATGGTTTGCTTTGGGATAAGAAGATTACCATGTTTAGACATAAGTGTGAACCTATTACTGCTATTACTCTTGCTGTTGTTTTGGGTTTGAGTTTTGCTGGAGCAGGAACTGTTATTACTTCTTTCTTTCTGAAAGAGGGGGAATTATGTACCACCCTTAAGGAAGAGTGTTGCCTTTAAAGATAAATTAGGATTGGTTAATGACAGAATTAATAAGGTACAGCACAGCCTAGAGGAAAGAGAAAGAGGAAAAGAGAATCCTGGTAACAGAATTGGTTTTCAAAGTCCCCCTGGCTCTCAATCTCACTGGGACCATTCATAGGATTTCTGCTGCTCATTTCTTTTGGCCCTTCGGCATTTCGTAAATTAACAGATTTTGTTAAAACTCAGGTTGACTCTGCCACCAAAAAGACAATAGCTGTCATCTGGAGGTATCAGAGCCTCTGGACGCTGACTCTATTGACACCGCTTCTATTGGGCTTTTAAGCCCTGAAGGACCACTTCCACAGGATGCCCTGCAGCTTGAAAAGCTAATCAGATCATCCTTGTGGTCCCAGCTGTGGAGCTGCCAAGGACGGGAATAGCTCAGTGCCAGGAGTGAGAGTCACACTTCCACATATAATTAATAACTGGGCAGAATAAAATTATTTCATTATTTTGAGTGCCGACACTGGGAGCCCACCAGGTAGCCTAAGACAGGCTCTCCACCCACCTTTTCTTTTACACACAGAAGGGGGACATATCAGAGACCAAACCTTAATATGGAATTTGTTGTGTATGTAAATATTTTGGGGGATTACTATGTTGCTCACCCTAATCTGTGCCCTACCCTAGGGTGTGACCTGGCATTATGCCCCCACCCTAGGGTAGGACCTGATTCTGCTTCCACCATTGGTTGGTATCTGATCCCACCATTGGGTGGGACCTGACTCTGGAGTATAAGAGCAAGGGTCTGTGGAAGGCGAGGGGCTTTTTGCTGGCTGGAACTGAATCTGAGTCTTTGGACTTCAGTTTTGTCCATCCGAATAAAGCAAATATTTCCATGAGCCTGATTGTCTGCGAGCTGTTTACCCGCCGTTTCACCTCAGAACCGTGGGCTAGACAGGGTGGCAGATGCATGCTCCGAGCTGGAAGAAAAGGGCCTCATTCTCCATCCCTCCATCAGTCAACCTCTTCAGGGGCTGACCTGCTACATAATGATGCCCGGACAGGGACCTGAACCCTGGACCCTCAGAACTGTAAGTGAAATATTTCATTGGAAATTTCCTATGCTGACCATCAAATGGTTTCTGTGGTTAGTCATGTGGATTTTACCACCCTTAGTCTTACGCATTGGTGCTCTAGTATACAAGTGGATCATTCCATTTTGTTTAAAACTAATTGGTTTTGATCTAAGGACAATCACTGCAGTTGGATGGTTGTGGTCTATATTTCAAATGAAAAGTGTAGTGTCTCTAGCCATCATAGTTTGTGGAATTTCTGTGTTGACTAACGTTATTATTATGAGCATAGTTATTTGCTGTTATTTCTATTTAGGAAATAGAAAGTGTAGAAATGGTGAGGCTAAAACCAGTATAGATAATAAGGAAATTTATCTGACAAAAACTCAGACCAAGGTGCAGGCTGACGAATCCAGCCCCACCATCAACAATATAGAAATTTTTGCTGGAAGAAAAACAACTCAGAATGTTAAGCCTGATTCTAGTGAATTGCTTGACAGTAGTGACTCAGATAATGATCTACCTCCAGTGCTAACTCCACGAAGTATGCCTCCTTGTAGTCACAAAATTGAATCGCAGAGCAGAGCAGATTCAAACGATGAACCACATGCTCGGTCTCAGAGCTCTATTCAGAGTAATTTTGCTAATCAGGCCTTATCCCCTATAGACGGGGTAAATGTTTCTAACTATGTACCCTATCAGATGGAAGAATTAGATCGGTTTAAAAGATCATGTAAAGAAAATGGGCCAAAATCGCCATACAGTGTGGAGTTATTAAGACTTTGGAGTCATAACTCATCTTGGACTTTGTATGATTTTAAAAGAATCGCTGAAATATGCCTGTCGTCTAAACAGCGAACTGAATGGGAAATGTACTATTCAGAAGGCGTAAAAGCTAAATTATATAGTCCGGATGGTATGAAAAAGCAAGTGGCAGGTGTTACTCTATCGTATGAATTATTGATGGCAGAAAATCAATTTGCAAATATTCAGACACAAGCAGCTTTACCTAAGGAAATCTTAAATTTAATCAGGGAGATTGCATTGTCAGCATGGGAAAAAATTGATTCTAACAGCATTGGTAGAGGAAACTTTTTAAAAATTACCCAAGGGCCTTATGAGTCATTTGCAGAGTTTGTAGGTAAGATTAAAGATGCTCTGAAGTTACAGGTGGAAGATGAGGAGATTAGAAACTTCCTAGTAAAATCTTTGGCCTATCATAATGCAAATTCAGCCTGTAGATTAGTATTGAATACATTAAATGAAAAGTCAGATCTGAATGATTACCTTTATGCCTGCCGGAATGTCTATGTGGAACCCCAACCCCCACCCCACTCAGACTCAGTACAAATCTTCCCAGTTACCAAGGGAACAATGCCTTACTCCCCTCGGGGACAGAACACTTTCCGGAAACCAGGTCTTTGCCCAAAATGCAAAAGGGGTCGCCACTGGGCGAAAGATTGCAGATCCAGAAACCTCATTAATAATAACCTAAGTAGAGGTTTCAACACAGTCCCCAGGAGGCAAATCGCCTGCTACCATTGTGGAAAACAGGGACATATCAAAAGAAATTGTCGTCTCCTTATAAATTCAGCTCCCCAAGAACACACATACAAGATGCAGGGAAACGCCCACAGGGCCTCCCCCCAGGCCCTTCCAAATCAGGGGCAAAGTTCACAGACAATAATCCTTCCAAGCCCAGCCCAAGAAAATTCATCACGATAAGGGAATTAATCCACTCTACTTCAGGGAGTGCCGGATTAGACATATTATGCCCAGAGGACATTACAATTTACCCAGGAGCATGCCCTTACATGTTAGAAACTGGCATTGTAGGCCCGCCACCCCCAGATACCATGGGTTTGATTCTTGGCAGAAGTTCCCTCAACATAAAGGGTATATCAGTAATCACTGGTGTCATTGACTCAGATTCTATGGGAGAAATCATTGTAGTTATTACTGTACCAGTTACATGGACCTTTAAAAAAGGAGAAGTGATTGCCCAGATAGTAATAGTGCCTTATGTCAAATTTGGGACTTCAGATAAGACTAGAATTGGAGGTTTTGGAAGCACAGATCCGGATGCTGCTCAAAACCCAATCGTGGCTCTGGTTACTAAATGTAAAGATGAACACCCAATGATCAAACTTCACTTGGAAGGCAAACCCTTTGATGGAATGATAGATACGGGTGCTCAGGTTACCGTAATTTCTGATAAAGAATGGCCAGAAAATTGGCCTCTTCAGGAAATCCCGTATTCCCTAGAAGGAATAGGAGGCCTGAGTTCCTGTCTGTTGAGTACGAGGACTATACTATTTTACGGCCCAGAAAATCAAAAAGCAATAATCAGACCTCACGTGGGCCCATTTTCACCATCCCTGTGGGGCCGTGACCTACACAAACAGTGGAAAGCAGAATTCCACATCCCATTAGCTCCAGAAGAGCCCGAACCTTCTTTTGATTTAAAAACCAAAAATTTTTAGTAGGGGCCACTGCCGTAAAAACACCAGCACCAATAAAAATAAAATGGAAATCTGATGAACCAATTTGGACAGGTCAGTGGCCCCTTAAAACTGATAAATTAAAGGTGCTGACAGAATTAGTGGAGGAACAGCTAAGTTTAGGACATATTGAACCATCTTTTTCTCAATGGAATTCACCTATATTCACTATAAAAAAGAAATCCGGTAAATGGAGACTTTTGATGGATCTTAGAGCTATAAATTTATCCATGATACCTATGGGCAAATTGCAGACTGGTTTACCATCACCTGTAGTTATTCCAAAGGAATGGCCACTAATTATAATTGATCTGAAAGACTGCTTCTACCATATTCCTATCCACCCAGATGATAAAAAACGTTTTGCATTCTCAGTTCCTTCTCTCAATAATACCCATCCCTGCAGACGTTTCCAATGGACTGTTCTCCCCCAAGGCATGCTGAATTCCCCAACCATGTGTCAGTTTTTTGTAGATAAGGTTTTGAGCCCTGCTCGTGAAAAATTTCCTCAAGCCATGATATTTCATTATACAGATGATATCTTGCTCACAATGAACAACGAAACAGATTTACAGGAATTATACTCTTATGTTACTGACTGTTTACAAACATCAGGACTGAAAATAGCTTTAGAAAAAATACAGATAATGCCACCGTATCAATATTTGGGTTTTATTTTGGACCGGACGTCTATACGTCCACAAAAATTTTCTATCAAAAAAGAAAACCTCAGAACGCTTAATGATTTTCAGAGACTTTTAGGTGACGTAAATTGGCTCCGCCCTGCACTAGGAATCCCAAATGCAGAGTTATCTAATCTGTTTAAAACGTTGGAGGGTGATCCTGCTTTAGATAGCCTGAGAAATTTAACAACAGCTGCAAAAAATGAATTGGACATCTTCTTGAGCAGATTACAAAAATCGTTTCTCTCAAGATTCATCCCAGGAGAAAAGGTATTACTGTTAATCTTCCCTACTATAGAAACCCCCACAGGGGCCTTGATGCAACAGTCAGGACCTTTGGAATGGGTGTATTTACATAACAAACAACCTCGCTCAGTTGTCCCCTACTTACAACTGATTTCAGAGATTATTATCAAGGCAAGACTCAGATCTATATCTTTACTAGGTTTTGATCCAGATATAATAGTTTTGCCAGTACCAAAAAAGGAAATTGAGTCAATATTGCCAATTAATGAATCTCTACAAAGGGCCCTCTCAGATTTCACAGGAGAAATATCCTCCCATTATCCAGCAGGAAAAATTTGGGACTTTTTAAAGACAACTCAGTTTGTTATTTCTTCAATTGTTCGGGATTCCCCTATCCCCAATGCCAAGGTTTTTTACATTGATGGATCCCAAAATGGAAAAGGAGGAATAACTGGAGACAACATTAATATGACCATAGATACCAAATATAAATCTGCACAGAAAGTTGAATTAGCAACGTTAATTTACCTATTAGAAAATGTATCTGAAGCCATGAATATAGTTTCTGATTCTTTGTATGTGGTAAATTTATGTCATGTGATAGCCACTGCATCCCTTAATGCTAATAACCCGATCATACAGGACTTACTTAAACAATTACAGCAGCTTCTTCAAAAACGAACTGAGCCCATCTTCATCACACATATTAGAGCCCACTCAGGTCTTCCAGGACCTATGGCTCAAGGAAATAAAACTGCTGACTTGCTAGCAATGCCTATATTTAAATCACCTATAGAGGAACATTCAGCCCTACACACAAATGCTCGCCGTTTACATGTGAATTACCAAATTCCATGGAGGCAAGCTAGAGAAATCGTAGAAAACTGCAACGTATGTGCACCGTTAACAAAAAAGACTCACATAGCAGGAGCAAACCCAAGAGGCTTACAGTCTAACGAACTTTGGCAAATGGATATAACTCAAACAGATTTATTTCCAAGGAAACCTTATCTTCATGTTGTGGTGGACACTTATCCTCGGTTTATGTGGGCAATTCCCATGTCTTCTCAAAAATCTAAGGCTGCTTGTAGTTTTCTTTTACAATGTTTCTCTGTGATGGGTATTCCATATTCTATAAAAACTGATAATGGGCCAGCCTATGTTAGCAAAACTTTTGAATTTTTTTGTAAGGAATGGCAGATAAGACATCTCAGAGGAATTCCTTACAATTGTAGGGGACAGGCCATTGTAGAAAGGACTCACAGAACCTTAAAAACTCAATTGCAAAAAAATAGAAAAAGAGGTTTACCACCAACGGATTTGCTATCTTTGACTTTTATCACACTAAATTACTTTAACTTACCCCAAGGGGAAAGCTACACTGCAGCGGAAAGACATTTTAAAGAAGATATTCAGAGACAAGAAACAACCCATAAACCTATTTGGATCAAGGAGGATGAAAAATGGATAGCTGGCTATCTTCTCCTAAGAGGAAGGGGTTATGCCTATGTTTCTATAAATGATGACCCTCCCAAGAAATTTTGGGTTCCATTACGTCTTGTTAAAAATCGGGCTAGCACAAATGATCAGGTTCAGACTACAAACTCCCCTTCAGAGAAAAAACAGAATACTTCAGACACTAACAGCAGTAATATTACTAAGGTCTCTGGGGCAGGGAACGATTTAGCTGTCACACACCATACAATGAGTGAGACTGATGGTAGTGATAAACCCTTACACTCCGAGATGCAAAAGGAAAGACAGGAACCTGTCTTAACTGGGCTCCAAAATATAGGAAACTCTTGCTACATGAACTCAATATTGCAATGCTTGTATAATATTTCAGACTTAACTCAGTATTTTTATAAAGATCATTATAAAAAGGATATTAACAAGAAAAATCCGATGGGGCATGAAGGTAAATTAGCCGAAGAATTTGGTCGGCTAATCAAAACCATGGGAAATGGATTTCATAGATATATTAACCCTGAAAGCTTCAAAGTAACAATTGGTTTACTTAATGACCAGTTTGCTGGACACAATCAGCAGGATCCTCACGAACTACTGATGTTCCTAATAGAGGGATTACATCAGGACTTGCTTACTGTAAATCTAATGACAGACAAAACTACACATCTCATGGGAAATGAAAATTATGAACAATTTAGTCCAGAACACCAAAAGGCTCATAAATCTATTATTTATGATCTCTTTCAAGGACAATTAAAATCTATACTCCAGTGTCTCACTTGCCACCAAAAGTCTGAGGTTTATGAGACATTTGTTCATTTGTCTTTGGCTGTTACATCTACAGATAAATGTACATTACAGGAATGCCTCTCTGAATTTTTTAAAGAAGAAGAATTAAGAAATGACAACAAAGTTCTGTGCAACAGTTGCAAAAATAGAAGGGATTTTTCAAAGAAAACGTACTTATGGAAACTGCCACCAGTACTTATAATACACTTGAAACGTTTTGCTTTTGATGGCAAACAAATAAAAAAATTGCATACTTATGTAGATTTTCCTTTAGAAGACCTCAATTTAGAGGAATTCACTTCAGAGAATAAAAGCAAGATTAAGAAATACAACTTATCATCGGTGTCAAACCATTATGGTAAAGTTCACTATGGACACTGTACTTCATACTGTAAAATTGCTGCAAAACAACACTGGATCAATTTTGATGACAAGAAGATCAAAAAAGTCCCTAATACATTGGTGAAATCCACAGCAGCATACATCCTGTTTTATACTTCTTAGAGATCTACAATGAACACCAGATAATCATTTTACTTCCTTATCGGTTGCTATTAATGCTCTAGGATTCTTTCCACAGGCATGATCAATGAATATAGATTGAAAATCATGAATCCCCAATGTGTTTCCTTGTAGGATGGATTTATGTCTTAATTTCATTATTGCTCTAGGTCTCAGTTAATCATGAAATTTTACAAATTAATTTAGTCAAGGTTCACCTGAAAGAGAAATTTCTCATCATATTAATGTTGCTTTTCTTTCTAGGTATACTCATTTAACGACTTTCACTCTTTTTATTTTAACATCATTGCTTTATTTCCCTCAATTTAGGTTTTAAGACGCTTACATAATGATAATTTTAGGTGGACTTTCTTCACAGTGCTTCTTGCCTATGATTGATTATCATAAAGTTACTGTTATACAATAACTTTGTATATATACTGATATACACGTATAGTAGAGTTGTCCATGTTTGTATTACGCATGAAATTCTCTTTCAGATCTGCTAGGCAAAAAAAATATATATATATATATATATATATTTAGTGAATTTGAAATGATTTATCTAAACAATTGCCGGCTATTACATTTTAAGGAGCTTTTAATTGATTCAGCTGAATTCTCTTTTCTTTTTTTTTTTTTTTTTTTTTTTTTTTTTTTTTGTGGTTTTTGGGTCACACCCGGCAGTGCTCAGGGGTTACTCCTGGCTCCATGCTCAGAAATTGCTCCTGGCAGGCACAGGGGACCATATGGGACGCTGGGATTCGAACCGATGACCTCTTGCATGAAAGGCAAACGCTTTACCTCCATGCTATCTCTCCAGCCCCGAATTCTCTTTTCTTTTGCTCTATTTTGGATCCTTTCCAACAAATATTTTTTAGTATGAGTGAGTGTTATGGCCATATTTTTTGTGAAGTCTGTGTATGTATGTCTTGTTTAGTGTCTGTCTGTTCTGCATATTTTGTATATAGTTTCCTTTTTCCTAACTTTATCTTCCCCAAATTAGTCTTCCTTATCCTTCCTTCTCTCTTCCTAGTCCTTAACATTTTAATTTTCAGGATTTCACATGTGCAACCCATCTCCTTCACCCACAACTACAAGCTTCCTGATCTCGGCGGGAAGAAGAAATCCATGACTGTTGGAGTTTTACACCATATATGCTGCAAACTTGTTGGAAATGAAGCCACCTGGGATTTGTGTCACAATGTAACACCAGAGAAAAGATCCATGGACAAGACCCACAGTCTCTGGATCCCAGTTAAACTGTGCTATCTGAATTTCTGGTTTTCCATCCACATACAAAATGCTATTGTTGACCGTTTCTACAATGGCTACCCCAAGATTGCACCGATCCCAAAGGAAATACAGAAGCCCAACCAACTTATGATGTAATGATGTAACGCTTGGGGATGCCCCAACACATGGATGACTGTACTGGCCTTCCTTCTTCATTCAGCTTGATGTTATCTCCTGTACAAGGCTTCAACCCGCTTTTCCAGACCCATCAAGTGTCTTCTGCCGGTCTTTTTGGAGTTCCAGACCCCTCATATTTACAGATTGGTATTGAACTCTGTAGAAATTACATCTGTTGTTTTTCCTATAACTGTAATCCTTTGAAGTTATGTTTGGTACTACACTTCTTTTGACTATCGTAATTAATGTTTTTCTATTTTAGTTTTTAATATTAGGAATCGATGTTGTTTTACATTAAGGTTTTGCTTTCTTGACTTTAGGTTTGTGAGTTATATATTATTGTCTATAATTTCCCAAATGATATTTTTGTCTGTTCTCAGGTTTTTTTGTGTGGGCGCATCATAGGCAAAATACTAGGTTTATAGAAGGTTCCATCCATTTTGGATGGGCCCTCAAGTTGTTTATTTACACAGGGAGGGTCTCTGCCTTAAACATTTTGTTTTGGTTTGTGACTTAAGCTCCCATCTATAAATAGTCAACATCAATTTCAGACATCTTATGGACTTCAGACTGGATTAAGAACTTGGACTAAGTTCAGATACCTATTGATCATCATTGCAGTGGCTCCCCACTGTGCAGAGGGTGTATGTGCCTCTTCTTCTGAAATAAAGGCCTAGTTCAATGCCCTCAAAGATGGGCTTTCTGGTCAACCTGAACTTGAATGAAAATGGAGCTGGAGAGATAGCATGGAGGCCGAACATGGAGGTGAGGCATTGGCCTTTCATGCAGAAGGTCATTGGTTCAAATGCCGGTATCTGCCAGGAGCGATTTCTGAACGTGGAGTCAGGAGTAACTCCTGAGCACTGCCAGGTGTGACCCAAAAACGACCACCACCACCACCAACAACAACAACAAATAAAGAAAAGGTGCTTCTTCTTGCCTGCTACACAACCTTTCTGGTGTCTCTTCGAAAGATCTATGTACGTCTTAGATTTATCTTCTCAGGAGCTTGTAGTTGATTCCTTGATACATGTTTCTGGTTTTAGACACCCTGTGCTTAGGTTAGAAGTTTTTCTTTACATTTTCCTGTGATGCGCTTATGCAAACAGCCGCTCTTTTATTATTGACTAATTTTTCTTTTAATAATTGTAGACAATATTGTTTGTTTACTAAAAACAAAAGGGGGAATTGTTGTGTATGTAAATATTTTGGGGGATTACTATGTTGCTCACCCTAATCTGTGCCCTACCCTAGGGTGTGACCTGGCATTATGCCCCCACCCTAGGGTAGGACCTGATTCTGCTTCCACCATTGGTTGGTATCTGATCCCACCATTGGGTGGGACCTGACTCTGGAGTATAAGAGCAAGGGTCTGTGGAAGGCGAGGGGCTTTTTGCTGGCTGGAACTGAATCTGAGTCTTTGGACTTCAGTTTTGTCCATCCGAATAAAGCAAATATTTCCACGAGCCTGATTGTCTGCGAGCTGTTTACCCGCCGTTTCACCTCAGAACCGTGGGCTAGACAGGGTGGCAGACGCGTGCTCCGAGCTGGAAGAAAAGGGCCTCATTCTCCATCCCTCCATCAGTCAACCTCTTCAGGGGCTGACCTGCTACAGAATTCAGCAGGACAAACCAGTCTTGTGTGGTCAGAGTACATAACCTAAGGCATTGGCTAGCCCCAGAGCCCAAAGAAATATCACAGTTTCCTATCAGGCATACTTCCAGGAAGCTTGTAACATCCTTGAAACTTCACTAACCCTGAGGTGTTCCTGTGCTCCTTATGTAAAGATGGCATGTAAAGATTACCTGTAAGATGATTTCTGTAATGCAGACTGTTTCATCCTGCTCTCTCTCCACCCCCTGTAAAATCATGCTTAAAAAGAGCCTGTACCAATCAATAAACCAGAGGCTTGACAAGCCTTGTTTTGCTTGGCCCCCTTCATTCTCCCCATTCTCTTTTCAGGCTGGGACCCCTCTATACCCATGAATAACCTGTCCTGCAGGCCAGGACACGTTACAAAAGTCATTTTAAAGGCTCTAAATAGTAAATAATGTGCTTGGTAACAAGAACTATTAAGGAAGCCAATAATAGAGTAGAGTGGATGAAGTAGAATGGCTTTAGTGGATCAAAAAGTTGAAGTGGAATAATAAAGAGTATGGAGTGGAGTAAATAAAGTAGCATGGAGTGAATAGAATAGATGAAGTGGAATGAAGTGGATGGAGGCAAGTGGGGGAAGTGGAATGGAGTAGATGAAATACAAGTATGTGGAGAGTGAATAGAGAAGAGTGTATGGATAGGGTGGAGTTAGTGGCATGGAGTAGAATGAAGTAATACGAAGGGACATGGTTCAAGATGGGGACAGAAAGACAGTGGGATTTCTAGAGTATTGGCAAGCAGAACATATTTAGGTATTATAGACCAGAGTGAGAGCTTAGAAATGGAAAACCATCAATTCTCTGAAGATTTTGAAAAAAAAATGGCATCTATCTCTAATTTTTAATGCCTGTGTAAAATCACTTAATGGGTAGGGTAAATGCAAAGAGAAAACTTATTGTTACTAAATATCTAGCATAATAGTTTTATTGGAGGTAGGAAAAATAGTTTGATCTGAGAGATATTTTGGAGGCAGAATAAAGAAGGTTGTGGATGAATTGTTGCACAGAGTTCAAGAGAACCCTAAGTATAACTTAGGGAACCTAAGAATAACTTCATTCTTTTACCTAGTCAGCCAATAGAATTGAGTTGTCAGATATTAAAAATAAGAAAACAGAAACAAATTTGCATTCCTAGTCACCTCTATCAAACGCTGGACTTGTATAGCTAACTGTTTATTTGATGTCTTATGGAAAATTGATTTTTATAGAAATGCAAATTTTTCTATGTCACAAATAAACTTAATTTATTTTATCTGCAATATATTCTGAGCATATGAACTGAGTTAAGGTTCTGGAATAAAAGACTTTGAAGTGAGGAATGATGTCAAAGTGTAAGATATGAAGATTGTCTTAAAATGAGAAAAATTAAGAATTCATTTTATTTCAATAAGCAACCTCAAAAAACTCAATAATTCCATACTGGTAGTCATATCTCTATAGTCCTCTCTCACATAAAATAGGACTAACCAGTAGAACTAATAAATGAATACTGAATAGACAGTGCGTGACTTCAGAAAGGTTGTGAAAGGAATATCGGGGAAAAGCCAATTTCCATGTTGCAAGGGTGCTCAATTATCTTCAGAGGAAAACTATTTGATAAAGAGCCTCCCTCCAAAAGTTATCAAGAAACTTTATTCTATAACAGCCATGGGGGTGAGTCATCTGAAACCACCCTTTTTTCCCATTCAAGCCTTCAAATAAATGACTAAAGCTTTGACCATCCAATCAACCTTGACTATCTCTTCCCTATGGCTATTCAAGTAAGCCTTCAAGTGGTATTTAATTAATACATTTGGAAATAATAGGGTGTATTAATGTTCTGAGCTGCTATGTTCTTTGAATATATGTCACAAAAGAAAACAATGAATACGACAATGACCACTTTCCCCTTTATTTTATCATTCTACAGCTCTTCAGCTAGACCACTCCTGGCAGAGTTCAGGCTATGCAGACAAGCAATAGTCTTGGAAGTCACCAGAGCTACACCCAACAGTACTAAGGGAAAGAGGCCTAGAGTTCAAACTCAGGGCATCACACCATTAATGAAGCTCTAACTTTGTTCTCAAGAAATATTCATTTCCTAGACCCTTTATACGTACACATACACACACACACACACACACACACACACACACACATCCACACAATCCATTGTAGTTTTGCTTCACTTTTGATAGAAAAGGGATTTAAATCATGGTTCTCATCTTTCTCTACATAAAGAAATATATTTGGAAAGCTTTAAAATTATTAAACTTGCTTCTCTACCACAGATTATCATTGTTTTCTCTACAATACATCCTGGACATAAGAATTGAGTCAAAGTTAGACTCATTCAGTGTATTATCTAATTTTAGATATAATATGGAGCACATAACAGAATGTCAAACATCCACTTTATTACAAAAGTGATAGGCAAGGAAAGCTTCTTTTGAGCCAAAGTGTTATGAATATGGACTCTCTATACAAAGAGCCAACAGTAAGGGAACTTCTCCCATAATTTTCTCTCACTGTAGATTGGCCCAAAGCCTATACTCTGTGCATTCATTTCAAGGCCTGGACTAAGGATCAGAAAACAACCAAGGTTGCTTCTTCATGGCAAGTGCAGACAATCAAGGTGGCAGGCAGGCAGAAATCAGATGCCTCTAGACTCCAGAACGTTAGCACTTCAACTATATTCCCTTATACAAAGCAAGAGATTGCTGGCCAAGATCAACATCAAAATATAAGAAAGAACATAACATGTACAATAGAAAAGATAGCAAAATCACAAAGGAAAGAGTTTGAATAGATGAAGAGGTAAAGAATGAAGGCCAGTGTTTCTGTCTACCACATTAAAACTGGCTCTTTTTTAATAAAAATGAAAGAACTAGAAAAGCATTGATGACTCACACATCTAATAGTAACTTAAAATAAATACCTCTTAAAACAACCAAGATGACAGATGGAAATTAATATGGTTCAGTGGCATAGCATGTGCCTTGCAAGAGGTACTGGGTTTGATACCTGCCAAAAAGAAAAAGAGAGAGAGAATGAAGAAAGAAAGAAAGAAAGAAAGAAAGAAAGAAAGAAAGAAAGAAAGAAAGAAAGAAAGAAAGAAAGAAAGAAAGAAAGAAAGAAAGAAAGAAAGAAAGAAAAGAAAGAAAGAAAGGAAAGAAAGAAAGAAAGAAAGAAAGAAAGAAAGAAGAGAAAGAAAGAAAGAACGGAAGAAAGAACGGAAGAAAGGAAGGAAGGAAGGAAGGAAGGAAGGGAAGGGAAGGAAGAAGAAGAGAAGAAAGGAAAGGAAGGAAAGGAAGGAAGGAAGGGAAGGAAGGAAGGAAGGAAGGACGGAAAGAAGGAAGGAAGGAAGGAAGAAGAAAAGGAAGAAAGAAAGAAAAAGAAAGAAGAAAGAAAGAAAGAAAGAAAGAAAGAAAGAAAGGAAGGAAGAAAGAAAGAAAGAAAGAAAGAAAGAAAGAAAGAAAGAAAGAAAAAAGAAAGAAAGAAAGAAAGGAAGGAAGGAAGGAAGGAAGGAAGGAAGGAAGGAAGGAAGGGAAGGAAGGAAGGAAGGAAGGAAGGGAGGGAAGAAAGAAAGACAGAATGAAAGTTAGAGTGAGAGAGGAGAGAGAAGAGAAGAAAGAAAGAAAGAAAGGAAAGAAAGAAAGAAAGAAAGAAAGAAAGAAAGAGAAAGAAAGAAAGAAAGAAAGGAAGGAAGGAAGGAAGGAAAGAAAGAAAGAAAGAAGGAAGAAAGAAAGAAGGAAGGAAGGAAGGAAGGAAAGGAAAGGAAAAGGTAGGAAGGAAGAAGGTAAGAAGGAAGGAAAGAAAAGGAAAAGGAAGGAAGGAAGGAAGGAAAAGGAAGGAAGGAAGGAAGGAAGGAGGAAGGAAGGAAGGAAGGAAGGAAGGAAGTAAAGGAAGGAAGTAAGGAAAGGAAGAAAGAAAGAAAGAAAGAAAGAAAGAAAAGAAAGAAAAGAAAAGAAAGAAAAGGAAAGAAAGAGAAAGAAAGAAAGACAGAAAGAAAGAAAGAAAGAAGAGAAAGAAAGGAAGTGAAGGAAGGAAGGGAAGGAAGGAAGGAAGGAAGGAAGGAAGGAAGGAAGGAAGGAGCAGGAAGGAAAGAAGGAAGGAAAGAAGGAAGGAAAGAAGGAAAGGAAAAGAGGAGGAGGAAGGAAGGAGGAAGGAAGGAAGAGGAAGGAAGGAAGGAAGAAGAAGAAAGAAGAAGAAAGAAAGGAAAGAAGGAAAGAGAGAAAGAAAGAAAGGAAGAAAGAAGAAAGAAAAGAAAGAAAGAAAGAAAGAAAGAAAGAAAGAAAGAAAGGAAGAAAGAAAGAAGAAAGAAAGAAGAAAGAAAGAAAGAAAGAAAGAAAGAAAAGAAAGAAAGAAAGAAGAAAGAAAGAAAGAAAGAAAGAAAGAAGAAAGAAAGAAAGGAAAAGAAAGAAGAAAGAAAGAAAGAAGAAAGAAAGAAAGAAAGAAAGAAAGGAAAAGAAAGAAGAAAGAAAGAAAGAAAGGAAAAGAAAGAAGAAAGAAAGAAAGAAGAAAGAAAGAAAGAAAGAAAGAAAGAAAGAAAGAAGAAAGAAAGAAAGAAAGAAAAAGAAAGAAAGAAAAAGAAAGAAAGAAGAACGAAAGAAAGAAAGAAAGAAAGAAAGAAAGAAAGAAAGAAAGAAAGAAAAGAAAGATAGAATAGTTGGACCAGAACAATAATGCAGCAGGTATGGCACTTGCCACTGTGTGGATGACTCAGTTTTTGTCCCTGACACCCATGTGGTCCCTGGAGCTAGTTAAGAGTAATATCTGGCCCTTTTCTTGCATTTCCTTAGACCTTCCCTCCCTTGGCTCCACCCTTCCTCCCTTCCTCCCTTCCCTCCTCCACTGGGCTGCTCTGGGCCTTAAAAATAAGAGAGAGAGAGAGAGAGAGAGAGAGAGAGAGAGAGAGAGAGAGAGAGAGAGAGAGAGAGAGAGAGAAATACCTGAACACAGGAGTAATCTCTGAGCACTGCCAGTGTGGAGGAAAAGGTAGCTATAGCTATAAGCATGCTAATCATTTGTAGCAGAAATAATTTGCAATTTTGTTTTTCTTGAATTTTTTCACTTTAGGTCTTAAATCCTTGGTTACAACAAAGGGTAGGTCACATCCAAGTGCTACTCCAGGATTTGAGACTAAAAGACCTAATAGTTTGTCTTTGCATCATGGGAAACTGAAACTATACATAATTAGGAGTTCTCCCAAGAAATAAAGGGGCTTACATGACAAAGACATTGTGTTCCACAACTTCACTATAATAGAATATGATTGGAAGCCTTCATAAAAAAACACAAGAGTTTTCCATAATTGCATTTAAAACTCCCTTAAGAATGAGTCACTTTATTCTCAACACAGGAGGAGAAACCGTTAAATCATTCTTTTTTTTTTTTTTTTGTTATATCATAATGTTTTCAAGATTTTAATGTGCTATAATAAGAAACAGTATTTAATTTGCTTTTATGCATAAATAATATTCTTTTTTTTTTTAGCTTGATAATCATTTGCTTTTATTGCATTCATTTTTGTTTATTTCCCATATTTTTAGCTTGATAATCATTTGCTTTTATTGCATTCATTTTTGTTTATTATTATTTTTTTTCACTTTTTTTTATTATGAATTATGAGAACAAAAGATGCAAAGAAAGAGGATAAGGTAAAGTTACAGTGGAAGGACAATCACCCATAACATAATTATCTGAAGAAGTCCCCTTGCTGATATCTTAACTTTGAACTTTCACCAAAGAAAGTTAAGATAAATAAAACAGAATCCATGTGCAATTACTTTTTCCCTCAAGTCCCCAGATTGTAGCACATTATAATATTTCTTAACAGCACACAAGGCAATCTAAAGCCATCAAACTTACGTAACTCCTTAATATTAGAGGCATAGTATTTTTTACATTTCCATGTACATGCATATTAGCTTAAGTTAACCTCAAATTTTAAGTGGGTGTGTTTTAAGGATTAGAGTCAAAGGAGCACAGTAAAAACGGTGTTAGAGTGGCAATTGTTGTTTGCATAGGCCCACCAAAATATGAATGGAAAGGAATAGCCTTGACCTAAATACAAAGAGATCCTTACCCCTGAAGTTTCCTGGCATAAGACCAGCTCTAGGCCTCAGGCAAGTTATCGTTCGCTCCAAGACATTGTCCGTAGTGCCAACACACTTATCACACAGTCTCTGTTGTTGGCCTCATGTTTCTGTATTAAAGATTCTGGAATGTGCATGTCCTACATTGAAGTCATGATGTGGAGTGCCTTCTCATTTCACCTCACCATGAAAGGGGAATGCAGGAAGCCCTGTCCTGTAAGCAGGTTGTTGTTGTTAAGTCCTCTCAGTGTTAAGGGAAGTCTCTTTTGAGCAGGACGATGTCTGAGCAGTGGTAGGGTCTTCCGTGGTAGAGGATTGCTTCCAGGTGATGTTATAGACAAACCGCACCATAAAGGGGCAATACAGCAAGCCCTGTCCAGTAAGCAGGTCATTGTTCTTGTTGTCTTCTCAGTGTTAAGGGATGTCTCTTTTGAGTAGATCGATGTCAGAGCAGCTGTAGGATCGTCCCTGGTACAGGAATGCCTCCGGGTGATGTTATATACAACCTTGGATGTTTTGTAAATGTCTTCTGTAGATCAAGGGGTAAATGGAGAATGCCCATTCTTCTGAGGCCTGTGCCAGGTCTTTATGTCAATGTTCAGGGTGTAAGGTCTCATTGCACTACAAGATTTGTGTGTTCCCATTTCTATTAGATAAGAACTTATTGGTATGTATCGTATTTTCCCATGTTAGTGTGCCTACGCAAACAAGATATAAAGCCACGTGGTGCTATCAGATATATGGGGGCATAAGAACATTTCCAACAAGACCCATGACTTGGTTCAAACATAAGTATTAAACTGAAGGATTCTTTCACACCAAATTCCATATTGAGCAGTTCACAAAGAGAAGATAAAAAAAACATGGGGGGGGGGATCATCACTGTATAAGAAAGTATTTAGCAAAAGTTATAGCCGTCAAAGAAAACACCCATAAAATGTTGAAAAGATATGTGTCCTTTTTATGCCTTTTAAAATAGTTGGGTGGGTGTTAACTCTAGGGCATCACTTTGGTCTGTGAATTAGGACTCAACAGTACTTAAGTTAGAAAGGGTAAAAAAGGAGTAATGATGATAGGAGTTAAAGAAGTTAAAGAGAAGTATGAACTTATGAAGGGGTATGCAAAAGGGCAGAGTACAAAATGGATATTCTGCATACATAAAAACATAATTCAATGATAGTGAGTACTATTAATGTTTCTTGTGAGAGTACTATTAATGTTTCTTGAAAATGTAGACTGGACAGAGATTACCAGTGCCAGCCAAACCTCCTCCTGCTAGACTCCCGGCTCCTAGGAAGGAGAGATCCTTCAAGAAGCTGGGAGAACAGAAGTTCAGAGCCCCACCCAGACCCTCCCTAAGGAGCCGCATGGATAGTGGGGGAAGGCCTAGGGTACCTTCAAGCTCCACCAAGGGACCCAACTCACCGGCTTGCCCAGGCGTGTGGCCTGGGGAAGCCCTGGAGATCTGGAGCAAGGTGGCCAAGGGGTGCTGGGGTTACCCAAATCCCGCACCCCCCCAGGCCTGGCCAAGCAGGCCTCCGGCATGGCGTGGGCCTACCAAACCTCCTCCTGCTAGACTCCCGGTTCCCAGCAAGGAGAGATCCTTCAAGAAGCTGGGAGAACACCCAGACCCTCCCTAAGGAGCCGCATGGATAGTGGGGGAAGGCCTAGGGTACCTTCAAGCTCCACCAAGGGACCCAACTCACCGGCTTGCCCAGGCGTGTGGCCTGGGGAAGCCCTGGAGATCTGGAGCAAGGTGGCCGAGGGGTGCTGGGGTTACCCAAATCCCGCACCCCCCCTAGGCCTGGCCAAGCAGGCCTCCAGCATGGCGTGGGCCTACCAAACCTCCTCCTGCTAGACTCCCGGCTCCCAGCAAGGAGAGATCCTTCAAGAAGCTGGGAGAACAGAAGTTCAGAGCCCCACCCAGACCCTCCCTAAGGAGCCGCATGGATAGTGGGGGAAGGCCTAGGGTACCTTCAAGCTCCACCAAGGGACCCAACTCACCGGCTTGCCCAGGCGTGTGGCCTGGGGAAGCCCTGGAGATCTGGAGCAAGGTGGCCGAGGGGTGCTGGGGTTACCCAAATCCCGCACCCCCCCTAGGCCTGGCCAAGCAGGCCTCCGGCATGGCGTGGGCCTACCAAACCTCCTCCTGCTAGACTCCCCAATCATTCTTGATAGATCCTATCAGGTCTCCTCACTGTGGATAAACAATAGCCACTAGAATAACACTTTCTCTTTCCTGGACCACAGAAATCTGTTAGAACTGCAAACCTTTATTTTTATTTATTTTTTTTTTTTTGCTGCTGAATGCACTAAGGATATTGAATGTGTTTCCAATTACATACACACATTTAAATAATCTAATATACATGCAAAAATTCTATTTGGCTAACTCATGTTTAAACATGCTCAGGAAAAAATCATTAGGCTTTGAAATATCCTAACCAAATGACTTTTGATGCAAAGAACTCTCCTAATGTGAAAGGTCTTCAATTGTGCTCATGCCTTAGGAGGTCTCTAAATTCAAATCACTATGATTATGCTTAAATAATGTGATTGCACTGGAGCGACCTAGACTGCATTCAGATTAAAATAGGAGATTAATGGATTTGAAGAGTTTCATGTTTTTCCCCTCTCTAATTCACTTTTGAATATTACAGCAGTGGCAGCAACACTCAAAGAGTTGTTTCGCCAGAAGCAAGTTTTATTAAACATTAAAAATACATCAGGTTATCTCAAAATAACCATTTGGTGATTAGAGAGAAGCAGAAAAGGAAAAGAAAGGAAAGTTAGAAAAGAGGTACATCAAAAAAATGGGGAGAAAAATTGAACAGACACTACTCAGGAAGATCAATAAATGGCCAACAGACACATGAAAACATGTTCATCATCACTTCTCATTAGGGAAATCCAAGTCAAGACAATAATGAGGTAGCATCTTACACCAGTGAGGATGGCACATATAAAAAATAATAGGAACAATCTCTGTTGATGGGGATGTGGTAAAAAAGGAATTTTCATCCACTGCACTTGGGAATGCTGCCTGATCCAACCCCTATGGAAAATAGTATGGAGGGTCCTCATTAAATTTAAGATTGAGCTTCTATATGACCCAGCAATCCATCTTTTGGGTATCTATCCCTAGATAGAAAAACATTTATCCAAAAGGATGTATGCACATAGCTATTCATTGCAGCATTCAGTCCAATAGTTAACTTGGAATCAACCTAGATGTCCAACAACAAACAAGCGGATCATGAATGTAGGTGTACCTATTTAAGACCCTAGACCCACCCATTTCGGGGAGGGGTCTTGGAAACCGGATAGTAGGTGTAACCTTACCTGCTAGACCCTCCCATTCCTGGGAGGGGTCGGGGATAAGGTAGATAAGGCTTGGACCAAGGGAATTCGGCCCTTTGGGCTTTTTGCCCTTTTGGCTTTTTGCCTTTTTGGCTCTTTGCCCGTTCTGCGCTGCTGGGCGCTCTGGCTCTTGGGTTTCTGTGTTCTGGTCTTTGACCAGCATGGAGCCCAAAGGGAAGATGGCTGAAAGGAGTTTAGATGCAGGGCCAAGAATAACTAGTGCTTAAAAGGTTATGAGATAGGCCACACACATGTGGTGATTAGGGCCTGAATAAAAATGATTCTTCCTGAAGCCTGCCTGTGAGTGAGTCTTGATTACGCCGATTACCTGGGCCTGGAATCCGCCAGCTGGATGGGGATGAAGCCACGTGGCTGGGGCCTAAGCACAAAGGCCTCCATCCACCGCCATCCAGCCCCATCGTTAATTATTTCATGCTACACATGAAGATGTGGTACATATACACAATGGAATACTACATAGCTGTAAAGAATGATGCAATCATGCAATTTGCAGCAATATGGATGGAACTGGAAGATATTATGTTAAATGAATTAAGACAGAAGAAAATAATTAAGTACAGAATATCACTGATATGTGGTATTTGGAATAATTGCATGAGGAAATGTAACAGTCTTAATGGGAGTTTTCTCGAACACCAAAGTATAGTGAGAAGGAAAGAATCTGAGTGGAAGAGAAGAAACACAAATATGAAAACACAAATATAAAAGGGTGGGGCCCAGGGACCAAATGGTCTCCAGGTGCACTGGTAGTGTTAAAAAGAGACAGATCTGAATACCCAAGATCTAAAAAGAGACAGATCTAAATACCCAACAACAATGGAATCAAGGCACCCATGTTTAACAATCTAAACTTAAAACGGGCCTATTATATTGGCCCTGGGGGCAGGGGATGTACCTTGGAACACTGGTGGGAGAAGGTCAACATTGTTGGTGTGATTGGCCTTGACTTATTGTATGTCTGAAACCCAACTATAAAGGACTTTGTAAATTACAATGGTTTCAATATAATAAACTAAATTTAAAAAAGGAAAAGGGAGAGGGAAATGGAGGCAGTGAGAGCAGGAAAGCAAATTCCATAGTGTCTCCTACCCATTGCCTCCACTTCCCTCAGCACACTCTGTTCCACTGCATTAGTTACCCCTTTCTTAAGGCATCCAGATGAACAGCATGGCTCCCAAGTAGGCACACTTACTGTAAGTCCAACTTCCAGTGACTTTAACAATTATATTTTTTCCTTTATCTAAAAATTAGGCATAATTATAATACCTTCATCATGCATACCCGATCAAACAAACCATTAGGTGTAGAAAGAGAGGACTACGACGGTGGAAAACCTTCATTGTAATGAAGACCAGGGCTTCCATTCTAGCAAATCTTGCAACAGTGGTGAGGCTGCTCTGAGACTTAAAATTCCAATCTTAAATACAGGTGGGGGCGCGGAGAGGGGAAGAGAAGTGGGAGATTTGAGGCATTGGTGATGGGAATGTCGCACTGGTGAAGGGGGTGTTCTTTATATGTCTGAAACCGAACTACAATTATGTTTATAATCAAATTGTATAAATAAAGACATTAATAAAACAATAAAAAAATAAATTCCTCTCTATAATTTGCAATCAAGATTCACTTTTCTTTCCACAATTTCCTACTGCTTCAAGTGTTTAATAAAGGAAAACCAAGAGTGATTTTCTTTTATACTGAGAGTTATGAGATTTAAGCCTTTCAAGATACAAAATAAAGACTTTACCCAGCAATACCCCTGAAAGCTCAGATCATATAGGAAGACAAATACATGAACTAAATCAGTCTCATCCTATTGTATGATTTGATCAAGTCAGGGCTCATTTTGGAGTATTCAGTTGTAAAACAAATGGCTTCCTATTTTAGATTATTTTTATGTTCCCCCATTAAATATAAGCATTTTGATTTTTGTATATATACATTTAAATAGGCCATCTAATTCTAATTAGATCTAAATGAGAGTAGAGAAAATAGCTGAAATATCCACAATTTATGCTCAATAAACTAAAAGTCATTAAGTTGTCTGAATAGGTCCTTTCTAAAAGAAAACTTTATTAAAAATGTGGTGCCCTTTCTTTACTAAAACAATTAGAAGATTCAAAATAACTACTTAAATGGTCATTCATACTTCATTCTTGACAGAAATAATTTTCCTTCTACCCTAGAAAACTCACCAACAAATTATATTTTTTCAGTGACCATTACCAATGATAAATTTTAGTCTTCATTTGCCTGGGTGCTATAAAAGTCCTGATTTTAAGAGAGAAAAAATTTCATTTTCATTATAAGGAACTATTGAATAAATACAAAATTATTTCTAAGGCTTTGTAGGGAGAGCCCTAAATTTTTTTTTATCGTCATGTTATTCTTAGGCTTTTCCAGTAAATGTTTCTACAAGATCCAAACTGATTCAATTGTTTGCATGTTTACCTCTACTATTCAAATTTCTGACAAATTCCAAATTAATTCTATTCAGCATTTTTTCAGCAAAGAAAGAACACTGTTTAAATGCTAATCTGCTGTTTATTTATTTTCCTCATACATCTTTTGTGCCCCCAGAGTTTGACATTTCAATAAATCCTTAAAAGGGATTATAATGCTACCTTCCTTTATTTTGTTTTCTTAAAGAAAACAAATTAAGAAACTTTTCCACCTTCTAACCTTTAAAAACTTGAAAAATTCTATCTCCAGAAAATTACTTTGAATGTGGCATTAATTCCAAGCATCTGAAATTTAAAAAACAAAAATAAGAACCAGTCCCTGAGAAACAGATTATTTCAATGGATTCTGGCAAAGGCTTTCCTATAATTTGTTCTTTCAAAACAATCTGATCACCCTCAACCTCATAGGACTCAGAAGCAAAGTATCCCACATGTGCTTATGCAATATTCAAAAGGTTCTTGAAATTTTTTTTCTGTAGCTCTAGAACAGCCCTTGGGGTCTGCTGCCATTGAAAGCAATCTGTTCAGAAGATTGCAAATGTGATTCTTCTAAACATCACAGATTGAAAACTCAGGATAAAGTTTGTCATTATGGAGGAAAGAAAGATTAACAAGGAGGAGCTAATTAATCTAAAAATGATTCATTACACTAAGAGGTATGCCCAACTAAATTGCTAAAAGAGAACAGGTTATGTGCAAAAAAAATCCAAATTAATCTTACTCTCCTAGTGCCTTCACTGAGAAATATTTTAATTGAGCAAGTAGAGACTGAATATTGGGAATAAGTTCCATCTCCTGTGTTTTAATATTTACTCCAGCAAGTGTTAAACTGTTAAACAAGTCAATCTACTTACTACCTGAAATTATAAGAATGCATTGCCCTTGGCCCCCAGATGTTTACAAAGCATAGACAATCTAACCAATTGAATGAATCTCTGTAAACAAGATGTTTATACAAGGATATTAAAATGTATGCTGGTGTATGCAGTTGGCAAGAGCTAAGAAACTTAGAAGCAATGAAACTTCCTCACATCGGATAACTACTGACTCAGCAAACAAAATATTTCCCCTCAAGTGATACACAGGCCAAACCAGTGTGAATCACCCTTTCTAGAACCATGGAATCATAGTTCTGGGACTAAAAAATTCTAGTAAAACATTAAATTCAAACATCCATTTGCCTACCCTACCTTCATTTTGGAAAGTTGACGTGTTCAGTGACTACTAAAAGGAGGACTATTTCACTTCCACTTCCAAATTCTATTTGTGCCAGGCCATGTCCCTAGAGGCAATGAGGCTTGGAAGCCAGTGGAGAGTAAGAATCCAGTAAGAGTAGAGAAAAAGGAAGCTACATGCAGAAATTTACCGATTTATGTTAAACCAGAGAGAAGTAGGAAAGTGTAAGGACTTACTAGCATGTAGCCTGGGGAAGTGAATGATAATCATGTGAGCTATGTCCTTAACAATAGAACAGAAATGGCATGTGAATCACTTCTACCAATATTTCTGGCCCACCTAATTCAGAAAGAGTTGCCGTGTGCCCAGAATAAAAAGTAAGTAGATTAGAAACAGTATTTTATGAACACATGACACTATGACTCATCAACCTAGAATGTAAGTAATTGTAAGTTTATCCAGTCAGCAAGGTTTACTTCAATCTAATCTTGCTATAAAAGTTTTCATCCCCAAATCACGTAGAGAAAAACCTGCCCAATTCTGAAAACATCTGAAATTCTGAAAGATGCTCATTTCTTTATTAACAAAGAACTCTACCTGGTGACACCTCTTCTTTATAGCCTACTATTCTCTAATAAACATGGTAAGGAGGGTTTGTTGTTGTTATATTTTTATTTGATTGGGGGCACACCCAGTAGTGCTTAGAGCTTACTTTGGACTATGCATTCAGGGATGACTCTTGGCAGGCTCAGGAACACAGAAGATCAGTGTTGGGTCAGCTGCATGAAAGGTAAGCCGTTTACTTACTATACTATCTCTCTGCCTCTGAACATGTTTGATTTTTTTAAACTTTATAAAGGTATAATTTTTGTTGCATCAAATAGAAAATGAATCACTTACACTTTGAAGTAGTATATGTTGTGCTTCTGATTTCATCACACACAAATATACACACATACACACATTGTCCTTGACTTTTACTTACCCAGATTATGCATTATTCAAAAATATTACATGATAATATAAGAATCTGAATAGTAAAAGAAACTACTAGGATAAGCACAACTGGACTTACAATGCAAAGTTCAATATTAATTAACTAGAGATCCTGCAAATGCCATATGAAAACCTTAGTTTTCATCCTCAATGAACTTTGTGAAGAATAAATAGATATATATTTTTAATAGAAAATAGAAAGCCCCACATAAAAAAGTATAGATTGAATACATGGATTTATTGCCAAACTAACTTAAACCTGACATAAAAAATGTGCTTTTATTTATTTATACCTTTATTAAGTTTAGGCACTATGATTTACAAATTTAATCATAGTTAAGTTTTGGCATGCAATTTTCACGGATCATTTCCATCGCCAGTGACAATTTCCCTCTACACATGTCTCCTTTTTACCTTCCTACTACCCAATATGCCTCTTTGACAGGCATATTTTTAAGTTTGGGTAACACAGTTTGACACTGAAAGGATGAAATCCAAACTATATTAATAGAAATTAATTTTGTTTTGTTTTCTTTAGCTTTTATTTAGATGCCATGAATTACTTTATTTCTAAGTATTTTACTATTACATTTTCAGGCATACAAGGTTCCAACCACCAACTCCTTAGCAAACTCATTCATAAAAGAAAAATTTAATGTTATAAATCCCAAAATAATGGTAAGGCAAGTGTAAAAAGAAATAAAAGCAAGTATTTATAGTTACTCAAAGTATTTAGAAAGTATAGTAATAATATCTATAGACAATAGAGATAAAGGTCAGGATATTCAACCCAAGATAGGAAGCTTGCCACAAAGAGCAATGAGTGCAGGCACAGTACAGAAGAGTCTACTATGACAATGATAGTTGGAACTAATCACTCTAGACAAGAACTCATCACTGAAAGAAGAGAAAAGTGACCTGCAAGAAATTACTCCCCTGACAATAGTGCAAACCACAGTGATGAAAAGGAAGGAGAGAATGAGAGACAGAGAGAAAACAAATTGTCTGTCCTTGAAACAAGCAGAGAGGGGCTAGTGGGAGGGAAAAGGGAGGCATCAGTGTCTGAAGGGATGTACTGGTGAAGGATGGTGTACATTCTATGAATGAAACACAACAATGAACAATTATGTAATCACGGTGTTTACAAAAAAATGAGTGGAGGAGAAAAGCATGAAAGGGGGCCAGGAGGTCAGTGGTCCCAGGTGCATTGTTGGTAATAAAAAAGGACAAAATTAAATATCCTAGCCAAAGGCAATAACAATGGAATCAAGAGACCCAAACAATCTAAACATAAAATGGGCCTATTATAATTGGCTAGCTGTGGGGCAGGGGATGAATTTGGGGAAAATTGGTGGAAGGAGGTTGACACTGGCGGCAGGACTGGCCTGATTCATTGTATGCCTGAAACCCAAACTTAAAAGACTTTGTAAATCACAGTGGTTTCAATAAAAATTTAATTTTTAAATAATAAAATTAGCAGTGATTTAAAATGACAAAAAATGTCTATTTTAGCTAACATAGGCTTTTTTTTTTCCACACAAGAATTCCTAGTTCATTGACTTGAGCACTGGTGCTTAAATAAATAGGTCAATTGGGGGAGAAAGGGTATTCAAAGTAAACTGGGAAGTGGCAAATGACAGGAAGAAAGCACTGATAAAAAGTCTGAGAGTTTTTTAGAATCCTGAAGTTCTCAGGAAAGAAAAACACTGAAGCATGGGAGAGACATTGTGTGGGATGTGTAAGCATGTCTTTCTGTCTCCTTAATTCTGGGCCTCTCTACTATTTCAACAAAAGAGACAATGTTCTCTGGAGAGAAATTGAATCCAAAAAGTCTTGGCATTCTAAGATACCTGGCTTGACAGAATGGAATAAGGAATTGAATATAGGTTTTAGTAAGATTTTCCTGTTGTTTTTGCTGTTGTTTTTTACTATATTATGTAGAGAAACCTGCCCTTAGGGATGGGGCTTGAATGGTGGATGGAGGCCTTTTATTCTTAGGCCCCAGCCACATGGCTCCATCCCTCATTAACTGGCAGATCTGGGTCCAGGAAAACAATGGGTATTGAACTCACTCACAGGCAGGCTTCCAGAGAGATAACATCTTTATTGCCCTGGCCAACAGATGTGGCTGCTAACCATTTACAAATGCCATTCTTAGCTAGCCCTGCATCTTACTTCTTTCATCCATGTCACCTCCAACCTCCATCCTGGCAAAAGACCAAAAGGACTTTTCCCTCGATCCAAAGGCCCTTATCTCACCTTCCAAGACCACTCGCAGGAATGGGCGGGTCTTTCAGGTAAAAGATGAAGTTAATATCCGCTTCCCAAGACCCCCCTCCCAGAAATGGGCAGGTCTCAGGTAGATACACCTAAATCCCAGGGTGAAGTCACAATACTACTCCAAAGCCATACACCTGCAATTCAAATACTACATAAAATAACTATAAATAACTACATAAAAAATAACTATATCCCCAGCCCTAGATTTTCTATCATTAATCACTGTGATCTTTCTTTAAAATGATGAGGCAGACTTTCATCAGATAAAGAGTAAGGATATCAGTAGATTTTTTTTAATTTTTTATTTTTAATAAAATAAACAAAGATGAGACAAGATGCAAAGAAAGAGGAAAGGTAAAGTTACAGTGAAGGATAATCACCCATACACATATTCTCAGAGAAGTCCCCTTGCTGATATATTAACTTTGAACTTTCAGCCAAAGAACATTAAGAAAAATAAAACAGAAACCATATACAATTACTTTGTACCTCAAGTCCCCAGATTGTAATACATTATAATATTTCTTAGCAGCACATAAAGCAATCTAAAGCCATAAAAACTTATGTAACTCCTTAAACATTAAAGGCATTGTATTTTTTTAACATTTCCATGCAATGCATATTAGCTTTAAGTTAACCTAAAGAAATTAAAGTGGGTTTTTTTTAAGGATTAGAGGTCAAAGGAGGCACAAGTAAAAATGGTGTTAGAGTGGCCATTATTGTTTGCCTAGGCCCACCAAAATATGATGGACATGGAAAGGAAAAACCTTGGCCTAAATACAAGGAGACCCTACCCCTGAAGTTTCCTGGCATAAGACCAACTCTAGGCTCCAAGCAAGCTAGTTTGTCCAATTCAAGACATTGTCTGTAGTGCCAACACACTTTTATTTTTCACATAGTCATGTTTCTGTATTAAAGATCCTGAAATCTGCATATCCTACATTGAAGTCAGGATGTGGAGCATCCTCTAGTTTCACCTCACAATTAAAGGGCAATGCAGAGAGCACTGTCATGTAAGCAGGTCGTTGTTGTTGTTAAGTCTTCTCAGTGTTAAGGGAAGTCTCTTGTGAGCAGGTCAAAGTCAGAGCAGCGGTAGGGTCTTCCTTAATAGGATTGCTTCCAGGTGGTGTTATAGACAAACTTGGATGTTTCGTGGATGGCTTCCCTGGTTCAGGGGTGAATGGAGAATGCCCATTCTTCTGAGGCATGTGCCAGGTCATTATGTCAATGTTCAGGCTGTAAGGTCCCGTTACATTACAAGATTTGTGTGTTCCAATCTCTATTAGATATGATCTTATTTGTATGTATAGTGTAGCATATGAAAAAGTTTCCATAAGATGATTCTTGGAATTGTATATAAAAGTGTTTCCTTAGGATTGTTCTGTGACTTTTGCCCCACCTAACCCTTCCAGGTGGGGCGCTGTGGAGTTGGCAATAAATAGCTTGAGGGACAGGAGTGAGGGGTCCTTCTGTGAAAAGCTGCTGGCTGCAGGAGGATTCTCTGGCTCTCCTTGCCCGATCTTTTAAACCCTATCGTTCTTGTCTGTGTGGATTATTACTTGCTGCGGATAAATATTACCAAGGTCTTCCCCCGAAAGGGGACAAGGGGATGGGAAGTAATTTCTCATTCTGGGGACTGTTCTTGGATTCACAAATACCCAGCCAAGATAACGGCGAAGATATCTTGCATATAGTATTTTCCCATTTTAATGTGCCTATGCCACGTGACATTATTGGCGCATATGGAGACCATAAGAACAAGTCCAACAATCCCCATCACATGGTTCAATCATAAGCATTAAACTGGGGGACTCTTTAACCAAAATTTCTTATTAAACAGCTCACAAAGAGAAGAAAAGATAAAAATTTGTTAGAAAAGTCACTGTATAAGAGAATATTTAGTAAGACTTATAGCTTTCAGAGAAAAAACACAAAAATATTCAAAAGACATACGTGTCCATTTTATGTCTTTTGAAATAGTTGGGGGTTGTTACTTCCAATGCACGGCTTTGGTCTATGATTAGGATTTTGCGGTACTGAAGTTAAAAAGAGTAATGTTGGTTACTGATGGTGGGGGGTGAGAGAGTTAAGGAGTAAAAATGAGCTTTGTAGGGGTGTGCAAAAGGACAGAATACAAAATGGACATTCTGCATACACAAAACATAACCTAAGGATAGGGAATACTGTTAATATATATATATGCATGCGAGCTTTGTACATGTAGACTGGTAAGAAATTGCCAGTGACAACCTTAGTGCAGCCGACAAATCTTAGCACACCCCAAGTTAGGACCCACCATCCAGGAGGGACCACCCGACACCCACCTTGTCTGGCCGCCTGGGCTGGCACCAAGGGAAAGAAGGCCTGGAGGCTGGGGGCAGAAGAGGGGACAGCTGGGGGCCTATTCAGGCCCTCAGCAACCCAAGTTAGGGAGAAGGCCTTCGACATGGGGTCCCCCCAAACCCTATGCCAGCTAGAGCTAGCCTCCAGATCAAGAAAAGCTATCAGTAGATTTTTTTTAATGACTAAGATAAACATCAGGATTTACAAAATGGGGGTTCTGAATAAACTGACTTGACTTAATTACTTCTTTTTTTTTTTTTTTTTTGGTTTTTCGGGCCACACCTGTTTGATGCTCAGGGGTTACTCCTAAATAAGAGCTCAGAAATTACCCCTGTCTTGGGGAGACCATATGGGACTCCAGGGGATCGAACCTCGGTCTTTGCTTGGCTAGTGCTTGCAAAGCAGACTCCTTACCTCTAGTGCCACCTCGCAGGCCCCTGAATTACTTCTAAAGTTCAAGGAGATAAGATATTGAGGGCATGGATTTAGGAATTTGAACATTTATCAGGGATAGAGAATTTCATTAAACTAAATGAGATTCTTGGTAAAACTGGACTGAAGTGGTCAATTGTGGGGCTCAAAAATAAGGCCTCATTAACAAGAAGACATAGAGGAAACTAAGTTTGGTCTTTATCACAATAAAGTAAGGAGAGGTGAGAAAATAAGGGTAAAGTCAGTGTCAAGGACTAAGTATTAAAGTAGCCCTATATGTCTTAGCTGATTGACTAAATAATAGAACACGGATAATGGAGTGACATCTCCAGAAGCGTAAGTGGAAATTATTTTCAATCTAGGAATCAATAACCAGGTAATCGAACTGAAGTATCATATTACAGTCAAAATCTTCTGTTTATTTCAAAGAAAGGCATGCCCTCTCTTATGCCCACATTCTTGGAACTGTTTCAAAAACATGAAGCCGGTGAACTCAAAGCAAAACTATAATACAGGATGTTATACCCCAAAATTCTATTGCCTCTTGATAACTACTTATACCTCCACTTATACTTATACCTCCATATATGTTAGAGAAATTAAACTGAAACCAATTGTTTTTACAAGAATCTTGGAAGGAGAATTATAAATGAAGGAAGGGGTGTTCATAAAAATAAAAAATAATAATTTCTTCGTGTTCAAATACAAAATATTGTATTAAGGTTGTTTGGCAAGAGCAATAATCCATAAACACTTGTGCTAGTAGCTTCTTCTAGTTATTTAGTGTTTTGTTGCATCCATATTGAAAATAGTCAAATATTTATCTGAACTCTTCAGCTTTCCTTTTCAACATTATACCATGTTCAAAGGGACAGAAAGCAAACTTTTTATTCAGGTCACATATTAGTCACCTTACTAGTGCGAATTGAAAAATAATTTATTAAATTATATGTGTTCAACATTTACATGTGATTTAAAGCAAGACCTGTTACGTAAGCAAAACCAGCCTCTGTCACCTCTGCTTATTCCTTCTCAGGTCCCTCAAAGAGGTTAAGGTATTAGTCCACATCCTACGTGCTCAAATCTGGCAGAAAATAAATAGCATCTCCTTTAGAAAGTTTGACTTACAGCCTAAAGAATTCACTGAAGTTTCCTCCCTCCTGAAACAACCAAAAGAAACCAGAAAAACAAGATCCCATTTGAACAAGATCCCTTTGAACACTTAGCTAAGGGACATATATCACATTTCTCAAGATTAAATGAAGCACTTTTCTTAGTAGAAGGATGCATGCTGGGCAAACTAAATGAGTTTACATCAAATATAGCTTTCCATGCATTAAAAAAAAGTTGAGAGACTGACACTGTTTCTCTCTTTAAAAAAGTTACAAGAATAATCTTCTTTTTCATCACACACTGTGGTCTTGTTGAGTTTGAGAAATGATTTGCAACATTAACGGATCAGGTATTATCCTTGAACTGGAGGTCCATCTGAAGGTGAATCCAGTACCATGCAGCAGTCCACATTTGGAGGAAGGGGGTGAGAAGGGCCACATATCATGAGTCAGCAAATGTGTTGGTTGTAATTTCTTTCCAGGGCATGAGATGTGGGACCAAGAGGTTGTCTTTTTGTTTTGGGAGCTGGGTGGTGGTTTGTTTTTTGTTTTGTTTTGTTTTGTTTTTGTTATTGTTTTGGGGTCACACCTGGCAGTGCTCAGGAGTTACTCCTGGCTCCACACTCAGAAATCGCTCTTGACAGGCTCAGGGGACCATATGGGATATTGGGATTCGAACCACCATCCTTCTACATGCAAGGCAAACACCTTACCTCCATGCTATCTCTCCAGCCCTTGGGTGGTGGTTTGATGGGGCAGGAGATCGGTCTTGGTGCCTTATGAGTTAAGAACTGAGGGTAAAAAGGGTTAAATAAGGAGGGATAAAAGTCAGGATTGGGAGATGAGAGAATAGAAGGGTTTCTGAAGGGGGAGAAGGAATAATATATGAGGGGTTTATATACACTATAGACATGGATTGTTTGCAGTTTAGGTTTGGCAATCTGAGAAAAGACCTCCCACAAGAATATCTCAAAAGACTTAATAGGCATGCCTATATTGCCTTTGTATATTTAATATCTCTATAGTAATGTCTCTTAGGGTGTTTATTCACAAACATAAAGGTAGCCTCCTTTATCACTTTTTTCTTTAATTACTTTTTATTAATTCATTTTTATTTATGTCTTCTATTTTATATATAGATATATATTCTCTTTAAATCCACCTGTTTTGGTTCTGCTTGGTAATAAACAGAAAATAAAATGTCTTGCCTGGGATGAAAGCTCAGGTCAAAACCAGGGCACAGAGATTGTGTATCCTGTCATTCTTGCCCCCCAAATGCACCACCAATATAAAATGACACCGTATGCTTTGTATAGGCACAATAGAAAAGGGGAAACCTTATGCACAGAAACAAGATCTTATCATCTAGGGATAAGAACTCCTATTTTTACAATACAGGGTCACTGAGACTGAGCAGAACTTCTGGAACCATAATGAAGACTCTATCTAAACAAAAACCAAGACCACTTATTACAGAAGAATGATTACAACAATAATGATGGAACAGAACTACTAGAACCTTAAAGAAAGACTCTATCCTAGACTTTATTCTATGACCTGTGCAAATACCAAGACCTCTAGCTACAGAGGCCTGACTATCATCCACAACTGAGTGGAGAGTTTTCTGGCACCATAAAATGACCTTGGAGTGTGGTAATAATCATGTATGAATCCAATAGTTGTTCCCATGGTAGAATGCTTCAAGGGCAGAGAAATCCTAAATCTCTTAGGCCAAGGGAATTCCTTTCTTACTTCTCCAATACTTACTGTGCCTATGAAAAAAAAGGAAGAGAGGCACAAAATCTTACCATAACAACACTCCTTCCTTTGTTTTATTTTTCTTTTTATTTATTTTTATATTTCTCTTTTTTCTTCTTTTTTTTCACTCTTGTCATTATTTGGTGATTTTTTTTTTGTTGCTGGGTGCTTTTTATTCTTTTGGTAGTTACTGTCTTTTTTCTTTGAACTGTTGTTTGTTGGTTTTTTGTTTTTCTTCTTTTCTTTTTTTGTCTTCTTCCAGCAGAACCACACAACTTGAATCATCTTGTTCTGCTTCATGAATTAAATGGGGAAATAAAAATGAATGGCACCAGGACCAAATAGCAATATGAACATTGAGTGGAAATAAAAAATGATCAGACACCAAACCCAAAGTCAACAATAACAGAATCGATAACCTATCTACAACAAACTATACATAGAGGGGAACAGTTACATTAGCACTCGGGGGGACAAAGGAGGGAGATATGGGGCACATGCTGGGAAAAGGGGTGGAGGGTTGTGGGAATGGCCCTGATTCATTGTCACTATGTACCTTAAATATTAGTGTGAAATATTTGTTATTCACTTTTGGTCACAATAAAAGTTATTAAAAAATGAATTTAAAAAGGAATTAATAATCTTTGAAACTCATGATCTAATAACTTCAAAGTGTCATTTTTAACTCCATGATCTGGAGCCTTTTGATTCCTTGCTGAATGCCTGCAGCAGCTGGGAAGTGTGATAGAAACTAACTGTAATTGTGCTGATGACTTATGATTTTCTCTCCACAGAGAAAAACATTTCTAGCTGCAGCTTTTCTTGCACTATAAGCACATGCTGCCCTCAGCTTTGAAGATAAAATACCTGAGATTTTCTTCCCATTGACAATCCTTAGGCTATAAGCTGATTCTTCCAAGAGTGGGGCTTGTGAGAAAATTTGCTTCATGTCTCTGGCTGGGATCAGACCAGAAAAACAGCTCTATGGAGCCTCCAGCACCACCCATCAAATGCAGTTTTATCTCTCCAAATAAAGAAGTTGGCACCAGGCTCAGCTATTCCTGTGTTCATCTGAGATAAACCTCGTCATGTTCAGCTGCTCTGGAGCACTAAGTATGTTTCTACAGAAACAGCCTCTTCTCTGGCCTCACCTTTGAAGTTCAAACAAGACAGAATATCATTTCCTTTCCAAGTGATTTCTCCAAGTGAAAATCTACCACATTTATTTGCTGAGTGTCTAGTACATTCAAGGGATCCCTATTCTGAAAAGGAGCATAATTCTGGTATGTTATACAATGATGTACTCAGCAAGGTGAGAGAGAGAGAATACTCAGGTACTACATATGGTCCTCTGAGCACACTTATGAATGATTCCTGAGCATAGAATCAGTAAAAATTCCATCATTATGTGTGGCTGAAATGACCTCTCTGAACCACCAATAAAGAACAGTAACAATAAATGTTCTATGGGAAGCTTACAAAATGTCTGTTATTCTGGTTTAAATAGTAAATCTTCTAAAAATGAAGTTATCTCTGATATTCACTAAAATTTTTTTAAATAAAAAATTTAAAATTTAAAAAATTAAGTCTATGAATTTATGCCTATAAAATAACAAAAATAAATAAACGTACATATACATATATTATATATTTAATATATTGGAGACAAATTTTAGATGCATGTCCTTACTTTTTCCCCTTCCCTTTCCTTTTTGTTGCTATAGTGAACTGTATACAACACAACTTTGTGTTGCTCATACACTGGCCACAGTGCTGGTCAGAGGTCACATTCACTTAATTGGGGTGCTCATACACATTCTTTTTATAGTGCTCTGCCACAGCATGCATAAACTTTTAGGGGAGCTCAACCCGCCAGATGTATCCCCAGATTTTCCTGGTGGAGAGAACTAAAATAACCCTCACAGGGTTCCTCAAGAGGCCCGCTGTGGACAGGATATCCCACTGCGTGGATAGTTGAGGAATTCCCGAAGAGAAAAATTAATGCTTGGTATTACATTTTCTGTCATTATTTGGCTATCTCTCCTTTGTAAAATCTCAGGCAAATTTGTGGCCTCAATCAAGTAATTTGGCTCAGAAATTCCAGCACCAAAGATTACTAAGAGAACCCCTTTTCTGGATAATATTTCACCCTAAAAGCAAAGACAACGTTTTTTTCTCTTTTTCAAATATGTCCTTGCAGCTGCAGTATTGCCATTTATACAAGTTAAAATTCCTTGAAATTTTGAATTTAATATCAAAGAAATTATAATATCAATACAGTAGTGGGTGAGTAGGGAATTTTGTTATTTATCACTGCTTGTTAGCCTACTACCTATAAATCATTTTCCCTATTATCCTTTCTGATGACTTCATGTTTTAATTCCTAGTTAATTTCTGTATAAGTAGAAAAAAACTATTAAAAGTTTTTACTCCTTTGATTGTCTAAAATTGAGTTAGAACTGAAGCTCTACCTAATATAAACTGAAGTTTATTTTTGCATGACAGTAACCTAAAGTCATATATTTTCAAAAATGTATTTGAATCTAAAATATTTGATATATTGTCAGTTTCCATCATTTCCCAGATATAATGTTTTGAAAATTTCACAGTATTTTAACATTATGTAAGAAAAGAATCACTCTCTCTGTGGTGTCTGTGTTTTTCCTTAATTTCCTACAATGGTCTTTGGCCTCAGAACATGCCATAACTCTGAATAGTCTCAACAGTAGCCCTTCTGGTGGGACCTACCACAGCAAGGGTCACAGTAGTCATGGTTAAGAGGACCAAGAGGAAAGAAGTCACACCTCTTCAATAACGATGAGTGCTTACCTGCATTCAAAGTACTGTTAGGTTTTGTTTAACTTTATTTGTTCATCAGCTCCATAAAGTTAATTAACCTTCCTCCTCAGTTCAAAGTACATTATGTTTATGGATCTATGTGATGGCCTCTAGCCCAATATTTATTCCACTTTTTTTATCTCCAAAGTAACTTGTACATTGTTTATTAATTTCTATTTTAAATGATGAAAAATATGATGCATATCAAGTATGTAACTCAAGGAATAGAGCATATATCTAACATATATGATGCTTCAGTTCAATCCCTGGAACCATATACTCTCTCATGTTACCATGTATAGCTCCCTCCCTTAAAGAGATACTGTATGATTTTATTTTTAACATAAAAATCCTGAGAGCTCATGAAATATCTTCCATTCTTGGACTGAATATTATCTCTTACTTTCAAAGATTACTCCTGGGCAGAGTTCAGATTTCTATGATACTTGGAGGTCATAATGAACAGGACTGGCAGGCATGTGGTGTCAATGTTAAGACTTGGTGTGACACATGCCATATTTAAGTTCCAGTCTTAAGGCACGATATATATCCAAGATGTTCTTTCAAATGCTGCCAGTTGCCCATGGTCTAGTCTCCAAGACTTACCTGGTTGTTTTATCCAATCTGTCAAGAGACCTCACCACCAATAACAAAACCTCAGTCAATAATCTCTTGGTTTTCATGTTGGGTAAATACTCAACCACAGAATGACCAGGTCATGAATCTATGTATATTCATATATATATATAGATGATACATATCTATCATATGACCTCTATATATTTATTTTGCTTACATCATACCAAGATGTTCTTAAACAGTATTGAGCCTCTATTTCAACTCTGCACTAAACTGATTTCTCACCTTTGTCCAATTTAATCATTAATTGAATCTGTATTTCTCAGATAATTATATTCAGTTCTCAATAGGTTTTCTTCAGTGTTTGCTTCTATAAATTGTTTATTTCTGCTCTCTGATTACAGAATAGGCTTATTTGTTAAAAGAAGTCTCTTAATAAATATTAACTCTGCCAGTTTTAGTTTAGTTTTGTTCACATATTGTCTTGGTCTATGATATTATTTATAATTTTAAAGCATTAATTTTGATAAATTTTATTTATCCAAATTTTGATTTGTTTTTCCTTTTGAAATTTCTAGAACTATCTCTTCATTATTAGATGATAAAGGTATCTCATACCTGCTTGTCTAGCAGCGGTATAATTTTTCCTTCCCAAAGTAAATGTTTAAGTCAAAGCCACACCTTATGCAAAGTTATATAGATATTTAATTTACTATTTCCCCCAAAACAACCTGGATAATTTTAGTTTTAATTATTATGTGATAATTCTTTTAAAGTTTATTAAATTTGCATGGATATATGAATCTCCTAAGTATACTATTTTCTTCTCCTTACCTATTTACCTGGTCCTATACCAATAACACATATCTTTTTATTACTCTGGCCATGTAACAAATCTTAATATCTGACAGCACTAACCACCCATTTTTATGACTTCTATTTAAGGCACAGATAGCAGTAGATTTTTATTTCCTCCCACAAATTTCATTGCAAATTGGTAAATTCTTTAGTTTCCAACTAAAATTATGATTGAATTTGCATTGCATTTATATACTCAGTTGAAAACATTATCTTCAAAATATGAATTTAGCTCCTCTAAAGCCTGAAAAGTTACTGCACTTATTCATATATTTTTATATACTTTGCTAGATTTTTTAATTTTTTTTTACTTGAACATGATGGCTTACAAAGTTGCTCATACTACAGTAGTTTTTGGAGTTCCCTGTTCCAACCCCACCACCAATACAACATTCCCTACACCATAGTCCCCAGTTTCCCACTCACCCCGAAGGTTGCCCCTTTGCAGGCACAAAATAATTTTTGTTTGTTTATTTTGGGGCCACACCTGGCAGCGCTCAGGGTTACTCCTGGCTCTGCCCTCAGAAATCGCTCCTGTCAGGCTCAGGGGACCATCTAAGATCTGGGGATTGAACCCGGGTTTGTCCCAGGTCTGCAGCAAAACATCTTGCCGCTGTGCTATCACTTCGGCTCAGGCACAAAATAATTTACTTTATATTGCTTGTTGTATCTAACTGGTGATAGAATTATCGAATGAAACTTCAGTAAAAGAAAATTGTTATATCTCACAATAGGGTCATTAAGTCATTGTCAGAAAGTTTTACTAAGATGTTTTGTTGCTAGTTGAGCCTTTGATACTATTGGTTTTATTTTTTAAGCTTGGATAGCGGCAATACTACTTCGATATCTTATTTGGTGCTTTCCTGCTGTCAGTGTTGATGTCAGTATTGAAAAGTTTAAAGGTGACACACAACTGCATATGTGGCCACATTCTCCAGGAATTACAGGATCTGTGGAAGGAACTGTACCAATGAGTACATGATGGCAGCTGTGGACTATGTCCGTGATAACTGGGCTTCCAGAGCTATGGAGAGAAAATGGGGAACTTTTTTGCCTCTACTCCAAGAAGAAACAGAGTTTTCAACCCAAAGACTAGCATACCTAGAGGTAATTTTCAATTTAGTGTCTCTGCAAAAAAAACTAAGGAAGAGCAATGAAGCTGGGCCATTAGTGTGGAAGGAATTGGTTGGGGAACAGTGTTCTGTAAACTTTTGTGGCTTGACTTATCTCTCTTTCAAGAATAAACTGAGTTTATGGAGCTGGACGATGAGTTAACATGGTGCTGGCTGTGGGATATGTCTCATTTTGCTAGATTTTTTTTTTAAGTGTGTCAGGGAAATTTCTTAAAGAGTAAAAAAAAAAGTAGCACATTCTATCAATATCATTTGGGTACAAGGACTAAATAAATAAATAATTTTTCATAGAATTTACTTAGATTATTTCATTATTTACTATTAATACTGAGGCTTGGTGGGTTTGCATGCTAGCTTTAGAATTTTATCTTCCACATACATGTAAATAATTTTGTGTCGGCTGAAAAGACAACTCCAAAGATTTACAGTTTGTAAAACATTAGCTATAACTAATAAGAAATCCAGTTCTAATATTTGTTAATTTTTCTAAATTTCTAAGTAATCTTAAGTAATCTTTTATTTTATCATTACATCTCATTGTTGTTTCATTAAGTCATGAGTTTAAAACTTTGTATTTGCATGAAAGTTCATGATTTTTATTTTTCAAAAAATTAAAATTTGGCATGTTTCTCCAGAACCTTGTCTATATTTCAATTGATTGGGATTAGTATATGTTGCAATATTATTGCAATTGTAAGTGAAATATTTCTCTTTAGTTCTTTTTAAAGTTATTTTTGGTTAAAAAATGGTTTTGATCTTTGTAGTTTATCAACTTTTATCAACTTATCAACATTTATCAACTTTTCTAAACCTTACTTTGGTTCTAATAGGTTATTCCTAGGTTTTATTGGTCCTTTTTGGTACATAACTTTAATGTTAGTAATAATAAATAGCTAAGTATAATACATTTAAAAATAAACAGGCATTCCTAAATCTTTGTTAAATAACAATATTGACAATCGTTGTATGTGTCAGCTCTTACGTCTTGTGCCCTAAAACTGCAATTCTCTCTCTCTCTCCCTCTCTTTTCTTTGCTCTCTCTCCCTCTCTCTCTTTCACTCATTCTCTTTTTTTTCCTCCTTCCCCTCCCATCTCTCCCCTTTCAATTTTTTGAATTCATCTAACCCCATTCCCAATCATCTCTCCACTACTCCTCACCAGAGTATAAACTACATAAACCAAATAGAGCCTTTCCAGTCTCCATCACCACCACAGTAGTCTGGCTACAGACAACTCTGGCTAAAGGAATAGAGCAAAAGTAAACCAGAGCTTCTGGAAAATATCCATTTCTATTATGAAGAGGACAAATTTGAATCACTATTCTCCTGATTTTCTGATGAAGATCACAGATGTGTTGATGGAAAATGTAATTTATCCTTACATGACTACTAAAAGGAAAGGCTGGGATTCAGCCCAAACCTAATATTATTAAACCCCTGAACACAAAGCATAGCAACTACCTCCATACTTTTGATCAAGTTAAAAAAATAAGTTTCTTGTTTAGCTACAGTTTTCAGGATGTGAATCTCCTCTTTGTACTAATTATTTTACCATTACAAATTCTTTTACAAACACTACGATATCTTGTGATAACATGAGAATTCATACCTATGTCATCAGATTTGTCTTCACTTTTAGATATTTTGAAACTTCATAATACGGAAACAAGCCTGTTTTCATCCTACAAGTTGAAATTTGACACAAAAAAAGACAAATAATCAGGCTGTCACAAATTTTCATTTTGCTCAAATTCACTGAGTCCATTAAACTGGTTTACGGGTTTTTGTTTTTATGTAGCACTGTAGATGATATGTTGTAAAATAAAGACTGAAATCCAAGAAACTTGCTGTTTTTTAAAAGAACAGTAAAATATCCTCTATCATCAATGTGAATACAGAATATGTCCACAAATTCCAGAAAAACATTTCACAGAGCAAGAATGATATATAAGGCTGTAGAACTCTCTTACAATTGCTTTTTTCTCTGACTTCATAATGACTGATTGGCCAGTCCTTTTTATACCAAGAGTCTTCAAGAAGAGAAAAACTAAAAGAAGTTGTCGTCTTAAAAATAAATACCATAGAAGAAAAAATGATTTGGCAATGGGCAGCGCAATAACAAGTTGTGAAAAGGCATTAGAAAGACAAAGAGAATTGGATAAGTACTCATTGGTCCTCAGTCTTATTAGGATAAATGCCTCCAGGCACTCCAAAGATAATGAGTATGCCAATTATTTTTTAGGGCACAGGAGCAGGACAAGGAATTACTGCTGTTTTCTGATGTAATAAGGACAAGCAGCACAAGTCAGAAATGTCACGCTTAGGCAGGTCATTCTTATTTGGGCAGAGAAGTTAATCACAGGTGAATCTTGCCAGTGGCTCCCCAATCATGGGAAGTCAGGGTTCATTTGCAACTCAGGCATGATATTCTGAAATCAAAACTGATATTAATGAGCTACCACAAAAGAAAATTTGCAGCAACCATAAATCTCTGGATTTGCAATCAGTTGTCTGTTTGTCCTTGACAGACAATACATATTTACTCTTCTTTCAGGACAAAGTAATTCTAAAGAAAGTCAAAGAGAAAAAAGATAGCACTGATTCATGGATGTGTGTTGGCTGAAACTCAGGTTTTTGACATAACAGTAATGGCGATTGATTTGATATGTTAAGAATAATGTTCGAGCACCAATATTATTCAGTTTTATTAAGCTTTCAGAAGCAGCAACACAGGAATTTGGATGATATCTGCTCTCCTCTGCAGGTTTTTGGCCATAGAATCACTGTTTATTTAATGCTCTTAACCTTAAATTTTAAATTAAAGTTTTTTAAAACTTAAAAAAATTGAAAGAAAATAATAAATGTACTCAACTAAATTCAGCAAAATTGTCTTTCTTTAACTTTTCTTTTCTATATCTGTGCTAACTTATATTTTCTATTTATATTTCTATTTATAATGATATTTGCATTTTTTGCTAAAGACATCATAAAATGTTCTCAATACCACTCATCTGTTAGCAATAATATCTGTTGATAATTATCTGTTAATAATATCTTTATTTAAACACCTTGATTACAAACATGATTGTGATTAGGTTTCAGTCATGTAAAGAACACCCTCCTTCACCAGTACAACATTCTCACCACCAATGTCCCAAATCTCCTTTCACCCTACCCCACCCCCACCTGTACTCTAGGCAGGCTTTCCAGTTTCCTCATTCATTCACATGGTTATGATAGTTCTCAGTGTAGTTATTTCTCTAACTACACTCAACACTCTGTGGTGAGCTTCATGTCACGAGCTGAACCTTCCAGCCCTCTCTCTTTGTCTCTGAGAATTGTTGCAAAAATGTCTTTCATTTTTCTTAAAACCGAAAGATGAGTGAGACTATTCTGTGTCTATCTCTCTCCCTCTGACTATTTCACTCAGCACAATAGATTCCATATACATCCATGTATAAGGAAATTTTATGACTTTATCTCACCTGACGGCTGCATAATATTCTATTGTGTATTTGTACCACAGTTTCTTTTTGTTTGTTTGTTTGTTTGTTTGTTTTTGGGCCACACCCGGCGGTGCTCAGGGGTTACTCCAGGCTGTCTGCTCAGAAATAGCTCCTGGCAGGCATGGGGGACCATATGGGACACTGGGATTCGAACCAACCACCTTAGGTCCTGGATCTGCTGCTTGCAAGGCAAACGCCACTGTGCTATTTGTCCAGGCCCTGTACCACCGTTTCTTTAGCCATTCATCTGTTGAAGGGCATCTTGGTTGTTTCCAGATATTGTGAATAGTGCTGCAATAAATATAGATGTGAGGAAGGGATTTTTGTATTGTATCCTTGTGTTTCTAGGGTATATCCCTACAAGTGGTATAGCTGGATCTTATAGAAGCTCAATTTTCAGTTTTTGGAGGAATCTCCATATCGCTTTCCATAAAGGTTGGACTAGACAGCATTCCCAGCAGCAGTAGATAAGAGTTCCTTTCTCTCCACATCCCAGCCAGCAATGATTGTTCTCATCCTTTGTGATGTGTGCCAATCTCTGTGGTGTGAGATGGTATCTTATTGGCTTCTCGGCCTGAGCAGCTCCAGGACATAGTTTTATGGGGGGGGGGGGCCTTCCTAGCCCTCTGAGGAGAGCTTCAGGGATTCAGAAAAGAGACTCAAGCAAAGCCAACAGGTCAAGTTCTCACAGTCATCAAGGGCACAGTAGGGCAGAACCTCCACAGACAGAGGAATCAGCTCTTTGCCTGGCGACCCCCACAGCCAGTCCTTACTCACTTGGTCTTTCTTGTCTTCTCGGCCTGAGCAGCTCCAGGACGCAATTTGGGGGGGAGACCCTTCCTAGCCCTCTCTATTTTCTATATCTATCTCAGATCACCCCAGTTGTATGGGAGAGATATTACAGAGTGAAGGTACTTTCATTGAATGCAAACAATCCCATTTCAATCCCCAATGCCACATGTTACCCTGAGCACAGAGCCAAGAGTAGCCCCTGAATACAAGCAGATATGACCCAAAATCAAACAACAAAACATTGCTTCAATTGACCAAATTTTGTCATTAATTTTTTATAAAATATTTATTTAAACACCATAATTATAAGCATGATTGTAGTTGGGTTTCAGTCATAAATGGAACACCTCCCTTCACCTTACATTTTAAATCTAGAATAAAAGCTAAAATACTACATTTTGAATCTGTCTCTTCAACCTATTCCATAATTCTTTGCTTTTTAGTTGTGTTTTACAACAATTAAAAATGCAGGACCATTGTCTGATATGCACCGCATTCTTCACAACTAGATTCCAGTTAAATATTTTGGCATATGGAACACACAGTACATAGCTAATGGTGTAAACTTCCTGCTGTTTTATCTTTCTACCCCTCGAATTCATGCTTCTTGTCAATGAAAACAATCTGTCAAATAATACTTTTGAGTACAAGTGAATATCTTGTGAATTGATCATTGTACTAAAAGACTTAAAAATTTTGAATGACCTTTGCTTCCATCATAATTGCTACAAAATTCTGCTTACCCCACCCCAAAACCTTCTTTTTCATTAATGAGTCATCTTCTCTAAAGAGGAGTTTCCTCTCTCCTATCTTCCTTGTTCTCACTTTCTCTCTCCCACCCCGGGCAGGGAGGGGGAAATCTCTGTATCACTAAAAATTTGTATTTGACATAGCATAATCTATTACCATGGTCATCGATTCAAAGTTCAAATTGTCCCACTTCAGAAAGTGGGAGCTCCCCCTGCATAGTTTTAATGTTTGAGGTTTATTTGGTTTGTTTGTTTTGTTTTTTATTTGTTTGTTTGTTTTTGGTGCAAAACATACCCCGTCATTCTCAGGATACACTTCTGGTTCTTCTCTGTAGGATGACTTCTGGAGGGGTTTGGGGGACCATATATGCTGCTAAAGGTCAAGCTCAGATCAGCTGCAGGCAAGTCCAGTGTCCTAGCTGTTGTATTATCACTCTAACCCCTTTAGCCCTTAATCTCAGCGCACCCCTTGCTTTAAGACAGACTGAAACATCCCAAATGAACCCTGTATTTTTCTGTCCCCAGACCTGGAGTTTGACATTTCTCCAAAAACACCTAGTTACTTTCAGAACAAATTCTTATCTATACATGTGGCCTCACTGAAATAAATAGGACAAACTCAGTGGCCGAAGAGTTAGCATGGAGGTAAGGCACTTGCCTTGCATGCAGAAGGACAGTGGTTTGAATCCTGGCATCCCATATGGTCCCCGAGCCTGCCAGGAGCTATTTCTGAGCTTAGAGCCAGGAGTAACCCCTTAGCATTACGGGTGTGACCCCACCAAAAAACAAAACAAAACAAAACAAAAAGTACAAACTCCTCCTTCATATTTTGTTGGAATGTTAATACCAATGGCAAAAAGCAAGAAGTTCTGAAAAGTTTCTAACATTGTGTTGCTTTTGGGGCATGAAGGACCAGTGTCTCAGCTGTACTGAACAAACTATCATGGTTGGCATGTGATGTCTATGGGGGTTTGACCTGAGGGCTCCTGTGAATAAGGCGGGACTTCTGTGGTCTCATTTTCAGCCCACACCACAGGAGGAAACATCCCAATTTTTTTCTTAGCATTCCCAGGGAGAGAGTTTAATGGATCATCAGCCAAACAAAAGTAGATTTAGACCCCTAAACACATGGCTACATGGACATTCTTTTTCTACAGTTCTGTAAAATGGAGATCAATAACAGGGACACTGTGTTTGTCCAAGTATCCTACACAGAGTCTGTGAAAAAATCATGAAATAAGAATATAGGGTATTTCAAGTTCTTTAAAAAGAAGCTACCTCAATAAACACACGGCATGGTCATTGAAATCAGTATTCATTTCCAAGGTACTTGACATTTTCCCATTTTGTCTAAATCAGTTATGGACAAGGCTATCAATTTTCTGACTATAAAATCAACTTTTGAAAGGCTATTTTCTTTCAGAATGTCAGAAGACTCCGCAACAAAACAAAGAATTTTAAACAAACTGCCAAGACATCAAAATAATTCTAAAGCCTTTATATTTCACATGAAGTATTACATTTCATGTAACTGTGTAACTGTTCATTAAATTGAATTAATATATAATAATGATATATTTAAATATATAATTAAATATATATATTAAATATAATTAAATAATTATATTTAAACATTCAGAAAATAAACCTACATATCCTTCTCAAAACTCATGATAAATTACAAAAATAACAGCAGATAACGCATCATAAATGCTTTTAAAATCCAGAATCTCTTCCAAATCTATTCTCACTACAAATCATGGACTAAATATTAATGTTATTCAGTATGTGATGAGGAATATTGAAACCAGAGAAGTTCATCACTTGGTAACACCCATGGCAAAAACATGAAGGAGGGATCGGAGAGATAACATGGAGGTAAGGCATTTGCCTTGCATGCAGAAGGACGATGGTTCGAATTCCGGCATTCCATATGGTCCCCTGAGTACCGGGAGCGATTTCTAAGCAGAGTCAGGAGGAACCCCTGAGCACTGCCGGGTGTGACCCAAAAACCAAAACAAACAAACAAAACGTGAACGAATAAGGATTCACACACAAATTAAGAACAATGTTGCCAATTGAGCATTTCAAAATGTTTTTAAAATAAGGGAGAAGAGCACAAATTGATTTCCAGGAAGATTGGACGTGCTAAATTGGCTCAGATTTTAACAACTTCAGCATTAACTTTTATTTTCTTCTATTGGATTTTGCTTCAGAATGTCAGGAGTGCAGTGTCTAAGACAGCATGTAAGCAAGTGATTAGGCATTGGGCAGATGAATTGTTTGAACATTTCATTTTCAATCCACAGGATCACATTAGCAATCAATTAACCCTGTATGGAATTTAGTCCTATATGCCTTGTTAAGCTTTCAACTGGATTTTCCTTTTACTGGAAACCCTGATAAAATTATAGAGTGGCATGAAATATGATAGAGGTATTGATTTCCAAAGTAGACACTGAGAGATGGATGAAACAAATTGTTCAACTGTTGTTTGACCTTCAGCTTTGGAGATAGCAATATTATGTGAATACTATTATGCACTGCATGACTTGTATTCTTCAGAGCACTGTCACTCATATATCATCTACTCACAACAACCATTATTATGTCTTCAGCAATAACAAAATTTGCACACACTAATGCTGAATTTAACTCAAAAAAATATGTGTGCTAAGATAAATGGAGCATGTCAAATACCTTTTACCATCTCTTGGCCCACCACTTTGCTCCAGCCATCACTTTGACAACTAGTCATTCTTGAGATAAACATTTGACAAAATAAAACCAATCTGCTATGTATGTTCTCTCTTGCTTTATGCCCCAAGTGTCTCATCCACTGAGCTTCTGAGCTATGCTGTATTATATGAATTCTGTAAAGGTTAAACCTTCGGAGCAATCCTTAAATGAGAATGGGATCTGCTCAATAAACACTTCCTCTTTTCTCATTCCTAAGAAAATATTCCATAGGAAGGTTTATACATCTTCTGCCATTGTTACCACTCTTCTCAATCTGTAAGACCTATCCTACTTTGGTAGAATGATTGCCATATTTAAATAATAAAGAGCACAACAAATAAAATCCTAGCTTCTTTAATCATCCATTGGGTCCTTGCCACAAGCTCTTCTTTGGTGTGGAGGTTGGTGAAATTCTTAACTAATTTATAAAAGAAGTCCGTCAGTGTTAGAATTACAAACCAGGTCTTAAACCTCCTTCCAGAAGATGAATTGAAACCATAGTTCTCAAATGAGAATTGCCTGAGTTTGAGATTAAGCCACTTTGACAATGGACCTGGGTTTTTCTGAAGCTCAACTATTTAAATTAAATAACCAGAATAAAGATATCCAGCGTTGGGCCAGAGAGATATTACAAGGAGTAGGGTGCTTGCCTTCCACACAACCAAACCAGGTTCTATCCCATATGGTCCCCTGAGTACTCTCAGGATTGATTCTTGAGAGAGGAGCCAGGAATAATCCCTAAGCATCACCAGGCATGGTCCCAAAACAAAATAAAAACAAACAAAGAAAAAGGACCAGCACTTATTAAGGGCTTCCCAGGAGAGAATTTTCGATATAAAAGACCTCTAGAGAAATTGTTCTAGCAGAGCTTGTCACAAGGGTTAGGCACAGAAAGTGTTATCATGCCCTGAGTACTTGTTAAGACTGTCAGAGGGAACAATGTAAGTTAAAAAAAATAATTCCATTTTCCTCAAGAGCTTAAGTATTTACAAAGGCTAATAGCATTGGCATTTAGCAAAGAATAGCACAGCTCAATTTTAGGATTTTTTTGTTTATAAAATGTTTAGCAGGTAAGGTACCTGCCTGTAAGAGGCCCAGGTTCTCTCTTTTATTTATTTATTTATTTACTTATTTATTTATTTATTTGGGTTACACCCGGCAGTGCTCAGGGGTCACTTCTGGCTCCACACTCAGAAATCGCTCCTGGTGGGCACGGGGGATCATATGGGATGCCGGGATTCTAACCATCGTCCTTCTGCATGAAAGGCAAACACCTTACATCCATGCTATCTCTCCGGCCCCCCAGGTTCTCTTCTTGACACTGCATATTTCCCTGATCATAGAGCCAGAAAAAGTCCCATAACAACAGTGGTAGCCTCCAAACCAAATATAAGGAATATCAAAAGAAAAAATCAAAAGAATTCAAGTCAGTGCCATCTACTATTGAAGAGCAATAATTAAACTTGAAAATGGAATGTAGGCCAATGATAAGTTACAGAATAAACATTTTATACATACAACATCAACCTTTTATCTTATTCTTTAATGGATAAAAATGAGCTCCAGTTTCAAAAGGAAAATGTTAAATTTGTGATAGGGAAGGGATATAGGCACTTAGTGAAGACCAAACTTCTTTATTGGTTTCTTATTAATTGAATCAATACACAGAACTATACATAACATTTTTTAGTTTAGCTTTTTAGCTATATCCACTTATCCACTGTACTTAGGGCTTACTCCTAGCTCTGCTCCACATCTGTGGAGCATATAGCTCCACATATATGAGGTGCTAGAGATCAAACCCAGTTAGCATACATACAATTCAGATGCCTTACTACTTTACTACCAGTCTGGACCCCAGGATTATATAGAATATTAAAACCTAATGCAAATAAAAAATGACTAAGAATTCATTTACTAGGTGGTTCAACTAAAAATAAAGAGAGCATCCAAATAATTAAATTAGAATGAAAGAAGAGCTATTACAATTTATGGCATAAGGGACAATTAAAAAATACTATAAGTAATTGTAGACCTTCAATTATTTGTTTCTGTTTTGGGGTCACAGCTGGTGTGCTTAGGACTTTATCCTGGTTCGGTGCTTAGGGATCACTCATAGAAGTGCATGTGGAAGCATATATGACACTATAAATTAAAACTAGGTTGGCCATAATAAATACATCATAACCAAGTGAAATGTAAGAATGATTTAACATATAAAATCAATATAATATATCACATTCATAGAATATAGGGCAAAAACCATTCTCTCAAGTGAAACAAAAAATTAACAAAATGCAGTACACTTTAATGAGTCTTTAAATTTTAAAATAAAAACAACTCTGCTATCAATACAAAAAACTACTTCAAGATAACAAAAGAAATATGTGAAAATCACACAGTTAAAAACATACTAAACAATAAGAAACTGAAATATTTTATACTAAAGTCAAGAATTAAAGCAAAGATAGACATATGCGCACCAACAAATAATCCACAAAGTACATGAAGACCTACCACAGCATTAAAAAAATAGTTAAATATGATATATTCAGTTTGAAAAAGAAGTAGAGTATTTTCATTCATGGATAGCATGATTTTGTATATAGAAAGCTCTAATACTTCCATCCCCAAAATTTAGGAAGATGTCAAATTTAAAAAAAAGCTTATCTTGGGCACCATGATTTACAAAAGTGTTAATAAAAAGGTTTCAGACATGCATTTCAAATGCTAACACCATACCTTTCACCAGAATTTTGCTTCCCTCATCATTGTCTCAGTGTCCTTCCTCAAGTCCCCAAAGCCTATCTGCAATGTAAAGGTCAGTTTAGAAGACAAGTTCTTTAGTTCCATTGCCTTTTATAATTATTGATTATCATATTATAATACATTATGCTATATTGTTATTAAATTATTATTGCCATTTATTATTACCTTATTATGCTTATTTACATCCCACATGTGAGAGAAATCATACTGTTTCTGTCCCTTTACTTTTCTTTAATAATTTTTATTGTGACCAAAGTGAATTACAAATCTTTCACAGTAATATTTTAGGTACATAGTGACATTGAATCAAGGGCATTCCCACCACCAGTGTTGTCCTCCCTCACCCCTGTTTTAAGTATGCATCCCATAACCCCCTTCTATGCCCCCCAGGCTGCTAGCATAAGTGGTCCCTTCTGTGTCTAGCTTGTTGTAGATTGGGTATCAATTCTGTTGTCATTGGCTTTGGATTTGGTGTTTAAATCTAATCATTTTTTTATTTCTACTCAATGTTCATACGACAGTTTGGTCTTGGTACCATCCATTTTTCCCCTCAATTTATGAGGCCAAACAAGATGATTCAAGTTATGTGGTTCTGTTTGAAGGGGGGGAGGCAAAAAAAACAAACAAACAAAAAACTGGGAGGAGTCCACTAGAGGTAATAAATATCAATTTAAGAGAAGGGAAAAAGGAAGAAAAACATAACAAAAAGACAAAAGATCTGTCTTTTTACTTTTGACATACTTTACTCAGCATATCCATTCATGTACTAGCAACTTGTATAATAATTTCATCTTTTCTGATATTCAAATTTGTGTATATATGTGTGTATATAATATATATTATATTATACATTATATATACATATTATATATGTATATATACACTCCAAAGATTCTTTATTCAATCATTGTTCCTAGAAACTTAAGTCATTTCCAGATTTTGGTATTGTAAATAATGCTAAAATAAACATATTAGCACAAAGGTCTTTTAAAAATAGAGTTCTCTGGGCCCTTGGGTAAATGTCAAAAAGTGGAATTGCTGAATCATATATATATAGATATATGGAAGACAATGCTTAGTTTATTTTAGAAATGTCCATATAGTTTTCAAAAATAGAGCCATCCTTTTAATTAAAGTTTTAAACATAGTGGGTATTATGTCCAACCTTCAGGCAATAAACTATAAATGTAAACACATCGTGGGTCACTTTAAGTCTTGGCATTCTTCCAAAATCTGCTTTCAATTTTTTTTTCTTGTTTTCTTTTCTAACCATATCTGGCAAGCTAAGGGGTTAAACCTGGCTCTGCACTTAGAAATCATTCCTGGAAGAACTCAGGGACCATATGGGATGCTAGGTCAGCCACATGGAAGGCAAGCTCCTTACCTGCTGTATTATCTCTCTGGACCCTCTGACTGCATTTCTGGACATGCTAATGAATTCACAAAGTTGTAGTTGGAGAAGGGTTTGAGTAGGTTTGTGTTGTTGTATAGGCAATTTATAGGCGTTCTTCAGGAGTACTAATGCAATATGAGCTTATTTCATCAAAGAAAAATCATGCTTTTTAGACTACAAGAACTATTAGGAACTGACTCCTCATTACCTCCTATACGGCGGTGGTCAGGGGTTACTTCTGGCTCTGCATTCAGAAGTCACTCCTGGCAGACAAGGGGGACCATATGGGATGCCGCAAATTGAACCAGGGTTCACCCAGGATTGACTGCATGCAAGGCAAATGCCCTACCGCTGTACTATTATTCCAGCCCCAACCTCTCTATACCATTTCTTGTTCCTATCTCTCAGTAACTCACAAGTCACCAAGCATACAGACCCACCATAAACATTAAAATTTAGGTTTGATTGAGGATATTTTTGTTCAATTTTTTCCCTAATATTTCTAAGCCCAACTACTTTTACATGTTAGTTCATTTTAATTAAATTAACAACTTTTTCCTAATATTTTTACCATTAAACCAAAGAACCTATTTCATCAGCATTTTATGGTAAAATGAACAATAATTGCATTTCTATGCTACAGTAACTATTTGGAAAAGTAGGTCAATGTGTTAAGCACATGTCTTTCATGTGGGAGCCACATATCTGACCCCCAGAACCACCAGACTCCCCAGGAATAGTCAGCTGTCATTCTTACCAGACATTCTTGTAATTTTTAAATCTGCTATATGTAAAGTTTGCATCCAAAACATGTCAGAGTCTGCAGTTGAGATGTCATCAGAGCTGTAACTCCATGAGAGTTATCATCTTCAGCTAATAAACTCGATTGGGGATCTTTGAACAGCTATTTTAGGGTGAGAACCCTGTAGAGAAAGTGAAATATGGCATGGGCTCAGAAATACATTTAATATCTGGAAGCTACATAGCTTTGATGTATGTAGAATTGGGGTTAGAAGAGAATAAAAGATTGCATTTACTTTGCAGCCTCCATTAGTTTCCTCTCCATCCACAGCTTCTCTCAGCTGTACAGATCCTACACCCAAATGTTCACAAAGATGATGCGTAATTGTTTTAAAGAAGAAAATTAAAATAAAAAGAGTTTAGATAAGAGTATCTGGAATGTTTTTAAATTTTTCAAAGAGCATTAATATAGATGAAAAGAAAGTACACAAATAAAAAAAAAGCAGAATCAACCTACTGTGTGAAAATGAGGGTGGAATGCAGAGGTTATCAAAGCAACCAAAGAAAACATTATTGCACAGGATAGAACTCCCATTTCAAGGAAATCATTAGTAGAAGCCAATGAGATGTCAGGTCCCTGAGCTCCTGTCCTCTTTCCATCCAGCTTTCAAGTAGAGAGACTCTACCTCAGTGTCTGTGAGAGTCAAGATGACATTCAGCACTGAGGTTAATTAAAGGTCAAAAGCATGAAGTTTGATGAGAGAGTAAAGTTTCCAGGATTATTCTTTGGGAACAAAAACACTGGAAGAGAGTCAATGTTTTTAAGAAGCTGCAGAGGTAGCAAAAGTTGACTTGAGAAATACTTTTAATGAGGGTCCAATGAATGGCACTGCCTAGGAGTTAAAAGGCTATTTACTTTGACAGAATAAAATAAAATATTTATAATTTATCCATATCATAAGGGATTAATATCCAGACTATACAAAATTATCTATTATAATAAAAAAACAAAAAAAAAAATAAACTCCAATTAAAATGTGGGCACAGGTCTTCTTTAATAGGCATTTTCCAGAGAAAATACACAGAGCTCATAGCACATGAAAAGTTGCTTCACACCACTAATAATTAGGAAAATACAAATCAAAACCACAATGATATAGTTTATCACATTTATTAGAATTATGATTAAAAAATAAAAAAGAAGTGTAAGTAGAGATAAAGAAAATTTGGAACTCATATGCTAGAAATGTTAATTAGTGCAGTTACCATGAAAAAGGGGATAGAAAATAGAAAAACTAAAGGAGCTGGAATAATAGTACTGTAGTTAAGGCATTTGCAGCAGACACATATTTGATTATTGGCATCCCATATTGTCCCCTGAGCACTGCCAGGATTGATTATTGAGTGCAAAGTCAGGAGAAAGCTCTGAGAAGTGCTATCTGTTGCCCCCCCCCAAAAAAAAAAACCCAAATGATCCAAGGACTTTTTCTATTAAAAATAGAATAACCACACAATTCATAAATGTATTTATATTTGAGAGATAGATACAGTCCAATGCACCAGAAAGGACTTGAAAAGATATTTGTTCTGTATGTTTATAGCATAGCATAGACAATTGTCTAATGAAGAAATTAATAAAGTAAGTGACCATCAATGGAGAAATGGAGAAACTACACAGTGTCTACACCAAGTGAGAATTTATGCTGTCTTGGAAAAAAATTAATTCTGGTCCTGTACAGTGAGTACAGCATTTGCCTTGTGCACAGCCAACCCAGGTTCACTATGTGAAATCCCAACTGGTCCTCCAAGCTCTGTAGGATTAATTCCTAAGCACATAACCAGGAGTAACCTTACTGAGAGCTGAGAACCACAAAGTGTGGCCCAAAGCCAAAGATATAAAAAAAGAAAGTAATTCTGAAGCTTGTTCTGAAGCTGTCAAAGATTTAGATATGAGGGGTCAGGTCACACCTGGAGTTGCTCAGGGCTTACTTGATCTGTACTATCTGTCTAGCTCTACAGGTGAATCTTGAAGGCATATGAAGTAGAATTAGTTAATCATAAAAGGGCAAAGTTACATGATTGTATTCATTCTTTCTATTGTATTATTTTATTCTATTCATGAAATTTGACTACACAGCAGTCAAATTTACAGAGAAAAGGAGTAGATAGATTGCTAACAAGGGTTAGAAGGAAGGGTGAGAAGAAAAGTTATTGGTTAATGGTACAAAGTTTCGATTTTTCAAAATGAAAGAGCGCATTAATGTTATCTCAATAGTGCATCACTGAACTGTAGACCTTTATTTATAAAATAGCTTCAAAAATAAATCAGGTGGGGCCGGTGAGGTGGCGCTAGAGGTAAGGTGTCTGCCTTGCAAGCGCTAGCCAAGGAAGGACCGCGGTTCGATCCCCCAGTGTCCCATATGGTCCCCCCAAGCCAGGGGCGATTTCTGAGCGCTAAGCCAGGAGTAACCCCTGAGCATCAAATGGGTGTGGCCCCCAAAAACAAAAAAAATCAGGTGTTATGTGTATTTATCCCAATTTTTCTTATGTCACAGACTAAATGCATTTTGGCCCATTAGTCCAATTAGTGCTAGAAGATGCCATCTAGATGGATGTCACATATTGCCTTGACATAGTAGGCACCATCTACATGGACTCTAAGAATATCTGCTGCCTCAGGACAAATCACATAATTCTACTTGGAGCAAAGGAATTAATGAATCCAAGAGATAAAATGTGGAGCTAGAGAAAATGGTACAGTAGATAGGATGCTTGTCTTGCAGGTAGCAACTCAAGTTTAATCCCTGGCACTCTATACAATTCCCCAAGCACCACCAGGAGTTATCACTGAGCACAGAACCAGTTGTAATCTTGAGCACTACAGTTGTGACCCCAAATCAGTGAGGAGAGAGAGTTTAGGAAGGCTGACTAAGCTTATTGGGAACAATTTGATATCACCAAAAGAATTCCAGTGAGGCTGATTATACTTTTTTTTTTTTTTTTTTTTGGTTTTTGGGTCATACCTGGCGACGCTTAGGGGCTACTCCTGACTGCACTCAGAAATAACTCCTGGCAGGCAAGAGGAACCATATGAGTTGCAGGGATTCGAACCACCATCCATCCGGAATCAGCTATATGCAAGACAAATGCCCTACCACTGTGCTATCTCTCCAGCTCCCAAGCCTGATTATTTTGAACATTATATGCAAGACTTAATGGATTCCAACTATAGATAAAAGGAAGATAAAGGTAAGTTGATGGGACTCAGGAAGATAGTACAAGTTGGAAGGAGCCAGGTAAAAATGCAAGGGGCATCAGTACACATACATTGGATTCATACATACACACAGTTGTATGCTCACGCACACTCATACGTACTCACACACTCTCACACACACTCATACACACACATTCATAAGACTATCCCATCACACACATGGAAGACCCTTTTGTATCACTGCTGTCTAAATCAAGTACTTGCATTTCTGAATTTCTTTTGGGGTGTAAAAAGAATTTGAAACTAAAAGTGTTCTGAAACAATGCAGTCCACAGAAAAACATAGTCTTTTTTTTATTTCCTTTTTAACGTCTCCTCAGACAATGTCCTCTGTTCAATTCCTGTTGCAAACCATGATAAATGATGATACACACTCAGAAAACTTTGGGGTACCACTTACTGCCGCCCTCATACTCTGAGCACCACAAAGCCCAGCGCTACAACTCCTCTCCAAGCACTGTACTATCTGACCCAATTGACTAAGTAAAAAAGCTGTTATGGATTCTCCCCAAAACAATCAACTGTCACAGCCTCTGAAAATAAAATTTTTAGACTACTAAGAATAGAAATTATTGACACTAGGGTGAACTCAGCAAATTCAATGTACTGAGGAGAGAAACTAAAGAATCTGCTGAGTCGCACAAAATTGCTTTATGGATTCTTAAACAATTTGGGGATTTGGGGCAGCAAAGATTTAACTCATTTTAAACTACTAGTTTATCTTGTCTCTGCTTCTTCAGAAAAAAAAATCTTATTTCAATTTTATTCTTCCCAAATTCAGAGTCCTAAGAACCTCAAAGTTATTTAGCAGACTCAGTGCCACCATTCAAAATGCTTTCACATGTTTATTTATAGATGGACAAAGAGCAGCATAAATTCACAGTCAATGAAACCCAGGGTTATCTCAATTATTTGTGGTATAAAGAATAATTGGACAAGGGAATGCAAGGAAGGAAAGGGGAGAGAATGCTCCAGAGTTGGAAGAAGAAGAAGGACAGAAGAGGGAAAAAAAACAGGGGGGGGTAGCAAAATGAGACTGTCAAATTAAGTTTCTTTATAGCAAAAGAGAGAGGCTAAAACTAAAAGAAATCTGAGTAGAAGAAAAATATTTGCACTCCATACATCAGATAAAGTGTTGAAATCTAGGATATACGAAGTATTATTGAAGATTAACTTCCCATCTGTGAACTGGAGCGCCAGTGGGCGCGCCTTGGCTTGGACCCAGACCAGACCCGGCCTCGAACTCGCAGGCATGAAAATGGCAGCTGCCTGGACACGCTTCTGCTCCAACAGCTGCTGCCTCTGCTGCCATGTCCGCCCCAGCCCCATTCTGCTGGGCTCCTGGTACCTGATCATCAATGCAGTGGTTCTGCTGATCCTGCTGAGTGCCCTGGCCGACCCGAGCAGTATCGCTTTTCAGATTCCGAACTTGGACTGGACTTCGAGTTCATGGATGATGCCAACATGTGCACTGCAATCGCCATTTCTGTCCTCATGATCCTGATCAGCACCATGGTCACATATAAAGCATACAAGCAACACGCTTCCTGGATCATCCCATTCTTCTGTTACCAGATCTTTGATTTTGCCCTGAATACCCTGGTTGCAGTCACAGTGCTGGTGTACCCCAACTTCATTCAGGAGTACCTACGGCAGCTGCCTCCCAACTTTCCCTACAAAGATGATATCATGCCAGTGAATCCAGCCTGCTTGGTCTTTATTATTCTCCTGCTTAGCAGCAGCATCTTGACTTTTAAGGTTTACCTCATCAGCTGTGTCTGGAACTGTTACCGGTTCATCAATGGGAGGAACAACTCCGACGTCCTGGTGTATGTGAGCAGCAATGACAGGACGGTGCTGCTGCCCCCCTACGAAGACGCTAGCATCAGTGGTGCTGCCAAGGACCCGCCACTGCCGAACTACCTCTCTGCCTGAGCTTGCCCTATCGCAGCTCTGTACCTTCCAGTGCTCTTGAAGGACCTGGTGGCGGCAGTGCCCATGTGCAGTTGGTCTGGAGTTAGAGAAGTACTGAGTCCCTGCTGTGCAAGAAAGAAAAGAAAGAAAGAAAGAAAGAAAGAAAGAAAGAAAGAAAGAAAGAAAGAAAGAAAGAAAGAAAGAAAGAAAGAAAGAGAAAGAAAGAAAGAAAGAGAAAGAAAGAAAGAAGAAGACAAAGAAAGAGAGAAAGAAAGAAAGAAAGAAAGAAAGAAAGAAAGAAAAGAAAGAGAAAGAAAAGAAAGAGAAAGAAAGAAAGAAAGAAAGAAAGAAAGAAAGAAAGAAAGAAAGAAAGAAAGAAAGAAAGAAGAAAGAAGAAAGAAAGAAAAAGAAAGAAAGAAAGAAAGAAAGAAAGAAAGAAAGAAAGAAAGAAAGAAAGAAAGAAAGAAAGAAAGAAAGAAAGAAAAAGATTAACTGTCCAAAATCTAAAAGTCCCATCAAAAATGGAGAGAAGAAATAAACAAATATTTCTTTGAAAAAGACCAACAGATGACCAACAGGCACATGAAAAATGCTCAACATAATTTATCATTAGGGAAATTTAAACCAAGATGACAATGAGATATTATCCTTACACAAATAAAAATGGCACATATCAATAATACTGGGATTCTCCCCAAAACAATCAACTGTCACAGCCTCTGAAAATAAAATTTTTAGACTACTAAGAATAGTAGTTGGTGGGGATGTGTGATAAAGGAATTGTTATCCGCTGCTAGCAGGAATGTTGTCTGGTACAAACTCTATGGAAAACAGTATGAAAGTGTCTTGCTAAATTCAGAAATAAGCTGTCAATATAACCCAGAAATTTCCACTTTTACATATCTATTATCAAGAGAGCAAAACATTCACTCAAAATGTTGTATGAACACCATTGTTCATTGAAACACTCGTACAATAGCTAAGAAGGCTATAGAAGGCACGGGTGAGCTGTCAGAGAGCTCCATCAAGCAGCCCCCTCTAAATTTCTGGCAGCACCATGCCAATGAAATGCCCATTCGGAGTGCTTGAAACACACATAGAAGGAAGTAGCTGTCCAAAGATACTCCCAGCTTCAAAGGCAAAAGCCTGCCCAACTAGCCATACCATGATTTACCTCTGTGTGTGCTTTCCCTCTATTTATTAAAACTCTTCTTGGCCAGTTGCTGGATATTCACCCAAAAAGTCACTCAATCTCATAGAACAGCTATATCAGTGTGTTGGGGAATTAACCAAGTCCTACCTGTATAAAGATCACTGGTTTATAAACAACCATAAAGTCCACTGAGCAATTATTTTTCCCCATGACACCTACCAAAGCTTCCCTAGACAGCTACTACATTTTACAAAAGAAAAACTCTATCAAAACAAAGAACCAGTGTTTCTTGGATAAACTATTGTTCACTCTGTTTGCAACTTGCCAGGCATGTTTCTTTTGAATTGAAGTCACCAACTTAATGCATTTTCTGCATAGAATAGTGAGAGCAATAAAATCACAGTTCATAACCCAATCCATATTTGCCCTTATGGCACAGCAATAAAAAAGTAAATTATTCACTGACTCTCATGCCTCAAATAACTTCAAGTATTCAAGCTGGTATTTTTATTGAAACATAATCAATTCATAGTTGAGGAAACAGACACACAACAATGAGAAAAGTCAGGATTCCAATATCCGAGAGATCCTGAACTTGCTATTTCCCATTTCATTAACTGAAGAGTATTTTGAATTTCAGGTTCATGGGTTTCTTGTAAACCTGGGTCAAGAACTTAATTTCTCTGTCTCCCAAGGCAAATACTAAATAATTGATCCCCAGTTGATGTTGATCAATCATTATGCAGGGGAGGTGGTTTTCTCCTGAGATAAACCTGGATTCCGGCTTTATCAGTTACTGGTTACAGAGTCCAACATGAGTTGTTGTTGTTTTTAATATAAAATCTTCATTTAAGAACCATGATTACAAGCATGATTGTAGTAGGGTTTCAGTCATAAACAGAACACCTCCCTTCACCAGTGCAACATTCCCACCACCAATGGCCCCCTCCCACCTTCCCCACCCCTGCCTGTATTTGAGACAGGTATTCAACTCTCTCACTCATTAAGATTGTCATGATAGTTGTTAGTGTAGCTATTTTCCTAACTGCACTCACCACTCTTTGTGGTTAGCTTCACATTGTGAGCAGTTCCCTTCTGACCTTCATCTCTGTTGTCTCTGAGCATTATTACAATAATGTCTTTACTATTCCTTAAAAGCCATAGATAAGTGAGACTATCTATCTATATCTATCTATCTATCTATCTATAAGTGAGACTGTGTCTATCTCTCTCCCTCTGACTTATTCCACTCAGTATAATAGATTCTATGTACATCCATCCATTCAACATGATTTTCTTTATTCTGTTTGTTTTGGGGCCACAAGCGCTCAGAGATTACTTCTGGCTCTATGTTCTGGAATCACTCCTGGTAGGGCATATTAGATTATATGTTGCACTAGGGATGGAACCTAGGTCAGTAGCATGCAAGACGTGTGCCTTTCCCTAGTACTGTCTCCAGCTTAAATATGGCTCTTTTTTTAAAACTTCATTGAGCTTGTTCCCACCCTGTGAAATAATGTTGTGATGATGCTTACTTTGGCTGCTTCTAAGGATATTAAATGGGATAATAAGGAGACAAATCTGGCAGGATAGCGACTGGAGGGACAAAGGAGGAGCAGGCATGAAAATCCTCAGAAGCCAAGGAGCCGTTTTCCCAATGGAAAATTATATGCTATGTACAGAGGGAAAGCTTGCCTGTGCCTTCTCTATGTTCTGAGAAACAGAAGGATGGGAAGAAAGAAAAAAGAGCCAGAAAGAAAGAGTACAAAAAGAGAGTAAGAGAGCCCTTTTATCTAGCTGGCCCAGGTTTGATCTTTGGCACAGCACATAGTCCTCTGAGCATTGTAAAGAGTAATCCAAGCATACAAAACCAGAAATAAGCCCTGAGTGGTGCCATGTTAGTTTCAAAATCCAAAAGGGAAAATAGAAATGAAAGCAAAAAAGAAGGTTATCACAGCACAAACCCTTGCAAAATTCCCCTAAGATATGTACTTACTATCAGAGCTCACAGAGCAGGATTAGAACTTCCAGCACATCACCCAGAGTCCTCCAGTCCCCATCGAATTTCACTTACAGTGGTGTGTAGACAGCTGGAAGCATGGATGAAGTCATTTCTTAAAAGTCAAAGAATTTAAAGGTGTCCCTTTAACCCCAAACTCTGACAGCAAGGAAAGGATTTCTGTATTTGCCTCTCTTCCTATTCTGCTCCACACAGCATATCCCATAGGATGTATCATTCCTCTTTATCTCTCTTCCCCTTTACCTCTCTTCCCTCAGTATTTCAATGGAGAAATAATCCTCCATTCATGTGTCTTGGGACACAGGTCTTATTCATAGATCCTAGGACATTTCCCAGCCATTTACATCTTATTTCAGAGGAATTGACTTCAGACCAGTCTTGAGTAGTCAACAACAGCCAAGGTTCAAGGTCAGCAGCACCCTCAAAGAAGCTCATGTTTACAATTTGGATACTAAAAAAATGTTTAACATAGATGTAAAAAGAAGCCATGTTGGAAGTGACCAGCTTCATAGACTCACTCTTTTCTTGAATTAGATTTAAACAGAGCCATGAAAGATCCTGGGTACACGAGCCATCTCAGGAGAAGAAAGTCAGTCAAGCCCCCGAGCTGAAGCCTTGTTTGCTGCCTTCCATCACCCAAAATTGTGTTTTCCTTATCACTGACCCTCTATCAATCCATGCAGGGACACCGATCTGATCACACTTCGGGTATGCTAGTTGTTAGGCTGATATCAGCAGAGCTTGTCTGTTTGTTTGTTTTTTTGTTTGTTTGTTTGTTTGTTTGTTTTGGAGCAAGTGAAGGCACCATCTCGCATATCTCCCTTCTGAAAAAGCCTGGCAGTTGTAACTACACCCACAAATGCAATCACCTTGTTAGGGCTGGGCCTTCTTTCAGCTCCTAAAATGTATAGTATTATAGCCTTGAATTTCTGGACAATTTTATTTGTCTGATGTTGTCTTCCCTAAAGGACCACCCCTTTTTAATAGACTGGAGATATGATAAGAGGCTACTAAACCTTCTGCCATTGTATAAATGACTTCATTGGTGATAAAACTACTTTCACAAATATGCTTGCTACTGTACTTTTTTTCTATCATTCTTATTTTTCTCTTGTCTTCCATTTTAATTTTTTTAGTTTTTCTTTCAACTTTTAATAACTTTGTTTTTACTTATCTAGAAAGAAATGTATTTTGATCAACTATGTGATAGATTTTCTTTAAATAAATGAAATTTGTAATAAAAGAAGTATAAAGGAGAGTAAATCAGTAGACAAAACTGGCAGGACAGTGACTGAAGGGATAACTGAGGATCAAAAATTAAAAACCTTAGAAGCCAAGGAGCCATTAGGAACAAATGATCATGTTAGCATGTTGCTATTTCTCCCAAAAGCCTGGAAATTTTTTGGAGTACTACCATTGAGGACTATTGTTCTTTCCAACAGGGCAAGACATGACTATGTCTGTGAAATAACAGCACACTGGAAATGCAATTATTTTCCACCTGCAGAAATGTCCACCTAGGTAGAAATAATTGTACCGGGCTCCAGACAAGCTGAAGTATTTCATTGTGTTAGAGATGGGACAGCTGGTGAAGCTCAAGTTCATTTGCTGATCAGCATCTGTACTCCCAGACTGAGCAGGAGAAAGGATCTCTGGAAAAGTAGCTACCCCAGACCTATCATGCAAGACACATCTGTTAGAACCACTTTGTGGGAGAAGCACTGCCTTCTCAGCTGTGGAAAATGATGTGACAGACTGCCAGTCATAAGAGTGATGTGTGTTGTCAGTACATCCTTCCTGAAATGGCACAAGTCTCTGCTGCTTTGAACTTAGGTGATTAAACAACATATGGTTTGAAACAGGGTCCTTCACACACCATTTCCCCCCAAGAAAAGAAATGTGAGGTGCATGTTACCCTTTCCCAATGAAAGGGACTTTAACTGCGTGTTTGTTTTATGTGTTGACAATATGTATTCTAGTTCATTGTACCTACTTGATAAAGGCTGTAAGTATTCTTATCAAAAAGATAACAATAGGGGCCGGCGAGGTGGCGCTAGAGGTAAGGTGTCTGCCTTGCAAGCGCTAGCCAAGGAAAGGACCACAGTTCGATCCCCCGGCGTCCCATATGGTCCCCCAAGCCAGGGGCAATTTCTGAGCGCGTAGCCAGGAGTAACCCCTGAGCATCTAACGGGTGTGGCCCGAAAAAAAAAGATAATAAAAAACTTCTTTTTGAAGCCCCGAGAGATAGCACAGCGGCGTTTGCCTTGCAAGCAGCCAATCCAAGACCAAAGGTGGTTGGTTCGAATCCCGGTGTCCCATATGGTCCCCCGTGCCTGCCAGGAGCTATTTCTGAGCAGACAGCCAGAGGTAAACCCTGAGCACCGCCAGGTGTGACCCAAAAACAAAAAAACAAAAAACAATACAAAACTTCTTTTTAAGAAGCAAGTGCTCAAAAAATATAAAAACAAACCCTTCCCAAACCCAACATAGCAATCAAAAATTCCCTGACTTTCAGAATTATCTCAGGGATTACAAGTAGTTTTCACAGAAAATGTTTCTCTGGTTTGTATGCATACATGTTGTGTACTTTATCTTCTGTGTTAATGCATTGAACTGTTTCTTGATATCTGCTCTTTTGTTTTTGTTTACTTTTTAAAGCATTGTGGTTTATGAAGTTATTCATAGTTAAGTTTTAGGCATACATTGATTTAGCACCAATCCTACCAGCAGTGTCCGCTTCCCTCCACCAACCTTCCCAGTGTTCAGCCCATACCTGGCATCCCCACCATCATCACCAACATCACAGCCTGCCATCACAAAAGGAAACTTTGCAAGTTAGGTTGTTAAAAGTAGGGTCTTATGAGTTCATGGTTTTGACACAACGACTTGGATACTTTGTGCTGTTCTTTCTTAACACCCCAAATGTACCTTGACAATGTACACCTTGACACTTGTTATTCCTGTTACATTACACTTGTTATTCCCTGTTATTCCATATCTATCTTTCTCCTCCATCTCTCTATTTTTTCCTTCTCCTTACTATACTATGGTCCAAGAGTGTTCTAGGTAACCATTTTTTAGTATATTTTTTATTTAAGTAGCATGATTATAGTTGGGTTACAGTCACAAATAGAACATCCCCTTCACCAGTGTACCATTCCCCCCTCCCACTGATCCCCCCTTCCCATCTCCTGCACGTATTCAAGACAGGCATTCTATTACAGTTATTTGTTTTTAAGTTCAGTAAATTGTTTTTTTTCCTTAAAGGATAAGGGTTAAAAAAAATATTAAAGGTGTGACAGTGGCAATCGCCATTGTTTGCCTAGACCCAGAAAAATATGGGAAAACGGATAAAAAAAATCCTTGGCCTGATTACAAGAAGGCCTCACCCCACAAGTTTATTGGCATAAGACCGACTCTGGGCTCCAGGCATACTAGTCTGTCCAACCCGAATCATTCTCCGTGGTCCCAGTGAAACTTTTTCACGCTTTAGCTGCTGTTGGTTACAGGTTCCTATATTTAAAGATTCTGGATTCTATGCATTTCTTTCATCGAAATCAGGCTAATGTGGATCATCCTCTAGTTTCACCACATCATTAGATGTGGAGCTATCTGCCCTGCAAGCAGGCTGTTTCTGAGTTGTCTGGGTGTTGAGAGCACTCTTTGGAGTAAGTCAATGCCAGAGCAGTGGTAGGTCTTCCCTGGTAGAGGTTTAGATCCTGGTAATGTTATAGACAATTGTGGTTGTTTTCATAGATAGCATTGATTGTTCAGGGGTGTATGGGAAATGCCCATTCTTCTGAGGCCTAAGCCAAATACTTATGCCAATGTTCAGGGTATAAGGCCTAATTGCATTACCAAATTTGTGTTCCCATCTCTATTAGATAAGAACTTGTTTGTTTATGTATTATTTTCCCATTTTAATGTGCCTATGCAAAAGAGAAACAATGCCACAAGGTACTGGTGCATCTGGGCGCTGGGCTCAGAGACCCCACATGCCAGGAGTTTTGTTGATCTTGTACTGGTATGTTATGGGCACTGGGCTGGACAGCTAGCCAAAGATACCCCGGACTGACCACTTAGTCCGGGGGGCCAGATCCCCCATGCCAGAATGCTCTTCATGGCCAGATCTGGTAATCTGGGCCCTCGGGGATGGGGTGGAGGAAAACTACTCCCCTATGCATTCACAAACTGCAGAGGCAAGAGCTGGGCTCAGAGACCCCACATGCCAGGACAGCTAGCCAAAGGAAAATTTCCTTATTCATAGCAGACCCCCTGCTGGGGTGTCTTTTCTTACTAATAACCATTTTCAAAAGCATGCAGGCACAAATACCCTTTTTAACATAGTCCAAAAATATTCTAATTCTTGACTATTTATAGAAAGAAAATGAAATACCCTATATATGGAGGATAGCACTCAAACAGATCCCTGAAGTCAGTGTCTATGTGAACGTTACTATGAAAGATTTATAATTCACTTTGGTCACAATAAAAAAATATTAAGGGGCCCGGAGAGATAGCACAGCGGCATTTGCCTTGCAAGCAGCCTATCCAGAACCAAAGGTGGTTGGTTCAAATCCCGGTGTCCCATATGGTCCCCCGTGCTGCCAGGAGCTATTTCTGAGCAGACAGCCAGGAGTAACCCCTGAGCGCTGCCAGGTATGACACAAAAACAAAAAAAGAAAAAAAAAAGAAAAAGAAAAGGAAAAAAATAACCTTTTGGGGCTGGCGTGATAGCACAGCAGTAGGGTGTTTGCCTTGCACACAGAAGACAAGGAACATATGTGGATTCAAACCCCAGCATCCCATATGGTCTCCTAAGCCTGCCAGGAGCTATTTTTGAGTGCAGAGACAGGAGAGTAACCCTTGAGTGCCACAGGTTGTGCCCCCTCAAAAAACTAAAAAAATAACCTTTAAAGAATTCATAAATTAAGGATCATAATAGACATAAGTATACTAAGCCATAAACAATAAACTCAACACACTGAAACATGGAATAAAATTATGGTGATATTTAAATTTTTAATGACTTTTGATACATTCATTTGAAAACATCAATTATTAAAAAGAATAAACTATTCAACAGATGCCAAGAAAATAAAGTAAATACCTAATTAAGATGGAAAGACAGGTTGGTGATAGAATTCATGGATAGAAAGCATTCTCACAAGTTTATGATGTACAGGACTTAATTCCTGGGACCTCAGCCCATATGCATACAAAAGGGGAAATGGGAAAATACATCATTTAAAAATTAAAATAATAGCACAAAATAAATGAAGTAAATAATACTAAATATCCACAAAAAAATTTTTTCAAAGAGTAAATCTCTAGAAAAACTGAGCAGGTGAGAGACCAGAGTGACAATACAGCTGGTAGGGGACATGCCTTCCATGTGGCCAAACTTGGCTCAATCCCCAGCATCCCTACGCACCATCAGAAGCAATTTCTGAGGGCAAAAACAGAAGTAAATCCTGCACATTACAGGTATGGCCCCAAAAGTAAACAATAATAACAAAAAGGCTTAGCAAATAAAGCAAGAGAAACACAAGAAAACAAATTTGAAGGATTAAAAATTGCAAATATAATTATAATCAGAGGACTTTTAAGTCACAGAACATTATGAAAAAATCTGTAAACTACTTTGGGCTAATAAATTTAAAGAATTTTCTAGAAAAATATTGATTTGTTCAAGAAAAACTGAAATCCTTAAATAGAAATTGAATAAGTAGTCAAAATTATTTGTATCCTTCCTTCCACCAATAAAACCTCATAGAGCCCATAAAGTTCTTTTTCTACTTTTTGAGCCATATTCAGATTTGCTCGGGCTTCACTTGGAGACCATGTCATTTCAGAGATCAAGTCTGGGCCTCCAACATACAAAGCATGATGAGTTTCAACCCACTGAACTCTTTCTCTAGTTCAATTTGTAAGATTCTTAAATAATTGAAAGCAAATGTAGCAACATTTTAAGACTTACTAAAGTTAAATGGTAGTCATATAACATTTATTTTATTGTCAAAGGGCTTCCTATATGTTTGAAATATTTTACATCAAAACATATTTAACCATCATGTAAATTCATAAGACAAGCCGCTTTATTGATAGCTTTATTCATACCCTCTTTGTTGATAGATGAAATGTTGGCAACTAAAGGACTCTCAGAGTGAGACAGATTATACAAAGACCATATGATGAGGGAGCCCACAGGTGAAAAAAATCACATAAATAAGGCAACATGGCAATAAAACCTGAACCAGAAAGATGACATATGACCTGACTCAGTGGGTAAAGTACTTGTCTTGTACATAGGGCTGACCCAGGTTTAATCCCTCCAGCACCCCCCCCCTATGAACACTTCAAGGGTCATCTCTAAGTATTGGGAGATATGGCCCCCAAATCAAACCAAAGATTAAGAGGCCAACTGATAGAACAGAGAGGGATTAAAGGAAGGAAAAAAGTCAGGAGAGGGATTCCATGGAGAAACGATTAAGAAGCTCTGGTCTTAACTCACCACATGGGTTTGTCTGTGTGGAGAAGCTCCAAACAACTCACAGTTCTCTGCCCTGTAGCCAAACACTGTAGCAGAAAGTGTCTTAACCTACATGTAAAATGTTGAACTCACTTTTGACAGAAACAGAGGATAATTACCAGATGTTTTATTTATTTGGAACATAAATAACTAAAGCAAACAAACAGGCAAAACACAACAAAACCTGACTCATCAATTCTGTGAAAACCATTATCGTTACCAGAGGGAAAGAAAGGTGAGGGTAGAAAGAAGAAATGTACAGGGGTTGATGGTGGTACTGGACTTGGGTTATGGGAGTAGATAATTCCATATACAGGTAGAAATCTAAAGCTATAAACCCATACTTATACCAGCTTGTAAACTACTCATGATTCAATGTTTCAAAAAAAAATAAGAAATATTCTAAGGAAAGGAAATAAAACAGATCTAAGCAGAGAGGTAGGCCAGAAGATAGTTCCTGCTAGGAAATTGTATATTTTAATGAAGGGGAAGGAACAGAGAAGATGTGATAATATGAAGAAGTAGTGAGTGGTAAACCAAAGGGGTGGTGAGAAGCCACAAATTCTGACTTCTTTGGAATGACAGGGAAAGAAAGTTCTGGACATCTCAAAGCAAAGGATGTGGATGTACAGGTACTATAGCAAACAAAGGGAATGGGAAACCAGTTAGAAAGTGGGCTTGTTATTACTTGAAGAATGTTGAAAACTTCCACCATGAAATATAAAACTGATTCTGTTCACAATCAGCTGTCCACACAACTATGTGAACAAACAAGCCCACTACAGATCTTGAAAGTAAATCCTTGAGACTTTGAGAATACATCTTTTTAAACTAAATTGAAAGCATTTTTTTTTTTTGGTTTTTGGGCCACACCCGATATTGCTCAGAGGTTACTCCTGGCTGTCTGCTCAGAAATAGCTCCTGGCAGGCACAGGGGACCATATGGGACACCGGGATTCAAACCAACCACCTTTGGTCTTGGATAGGCTGCTTGCAAGGCAAACACTGCTGAGCTATCTCTTCAGGCCCGAAAGCATTTCTTAACTCCAAACTATCTCCCTTCAATTCCATCAATCCTTCTAATACCTGATGCTGAACCCCTATTTAGATTAGAAAGATACATCTCCTATCATCCCAACCATCTCCCTAACCCCCATCACCTTGAAGACCATGGATAATTTCTAGCAGCCAGATGAATCTTTAGTCCCAGAGGTTGGTGAAAGTGGGAGATGAAGCACAGAGATGTCAGGGTCAAAACCTTGAGAAGCTAAAATAAGACTTTATTAGAGACCAAACTAGAATATCAGGACAATTTCTAATACATTTATATTTATTAAAGACTTTATTAGAGACAAAACTAGAAATATCAGGACTATTTCTAATTTCTAATATATTTATCTTTTCCCAGAGCTCCTGATGGTTATTAGGCAGCCTCCTTTTGAGCATCACTATCTCAGGAAAAACACATTAAAACTACAGTTTTAATACTTAGAAAGCTCTGCACTTTCTTGTGAAGTCTCAACTAACTCTTATTCTTCCATGCCAGACTTTCTCAGTTTTTTTAATAATCATCCACTGAACATAGTTTCCACAATACCTGCTACTTCCCAAATGCTTCATGTGAACTCAGTGCAACTATTCAGGAGCTCATGTGAAATGTGGTATCTAGCCTTAAAAATACTGTCACACAAGGACTCTGCCCACTTTTGGCCTGTGGCATTTTTACCCCATTCTATTTCTTTTTTTTTTCTTTTTTTCTTTCAAACAGAACCACATAACTGGAACCATCTTGCACTGCCCTCAAATTGAGAGGGAAATAACAGAGGGTACCAAGTCCACATAACTGTATGATCATTAAATAGTAATAAAAATGATCAGACTTAAACATCAAATCCAAAGCCAACGACAACAGAATCAATACCCAATCTACAACAAGCTAGATACAGAGGAGACCACTTAAACTAGCAGCCTGGGGGTTAAAAAGGGTGGTATCGGATGCATGCTGGGAATAGGGGTGGAGGATGGTCAACTTTGGTGGTGGGAATTTCCCTGATTCAATGTTAATATGTACCTAAAATATTACTATGAAAGATATGTAATTCACTTTGATCAAAATAAAGACTGTCACACAGTAGCCTGAGCTTTTCATCCAGGATCTTTTCTATATTGCTGCTTCTGGAAAGGTTGGAAGATAGTTGATTCTTACATAAAATCTCATTCACAAACCACTACAGAGAGGGTAAAGATGGATGGGAGGGAGGAAGGAGAAGAAGGAGGGAGGAGGGATGGATGGTTGGATGGATGGATGGATGGATGGATGGATGGATGGATGGATGGATGGATGGATGGATGGATGGATAAGTCAATGGATGGTTGAGTGGGTGGATGGAGGACAGACAGGTAAATTTAATCGAAGAAAATATTGAGTTGGAAAATGCTTTTATTTTATATGATTTTTGTTTTTTTATTTAGTACTTGTCCTTTTTTATTCTTCATACCACTGGAATTCTGTCTGCTGCTACTTTCATGGTTTTTTCTTCTCTCTGGGAAGAAGAAAACAAATGAATCAGAAAAGGAACAGATAGGAAGTGATAAAAGTTCAGCTCCTTTTTTTTTTCTTTTTGGGCCATACCCTGTGATGCTCAGTGGTTACTCCTGGCTATGCGCTCAGAAATCACTCCTGGCTCAGGGGACCATATGGGATGCTGAGGGATCAAACCAAGGACCATCCTAGATCAGTCACTTGCAAGGCAAACACCCTACCACTGGCTATCACTCCAGCCCTATAGAGTTCAATTACCTTTTTGAATTACAACCATGCACACACCACAATGAGTTTATCTCAAGGTAAATTATGGGAAAACAAAGGTTCTAAAACATATATTTTGAAACTCATTTCTATGTTTTTCTGTCTCTAAATACCCATTTCCCCCATAGGACAATGTCAGGTAATATTCAGGCAGAAAACCTATACAATAAATAAGATTCTGATAATTCCCTTTTCCTTTTTTTATTCCACCCCTGTTCCCTTAAGGAACACCTAGTAGTATTTCTTCTTAAAGGTCAAGCCTGTAGATGGAAGAAATTCCTGAATGTCTCCACTTTCTCCAGAGGTTCCTTTCTCCACATGGAGGTCTTTTCCCCTGCAGTGTTGGATATGCCAAAGCTGTTGCCACTGCAGTCACCTGGTAACCCAGCACTGCATCATATCTCCCTGCACTTAGAGTCTTCTGGGTTCTCATGACAGGCTCAGAACAGCATGGCAGCCTTGAGCCATACCTCTCCCAACAGAAGGTTACACCGTCTTCTAGAATCTTTGGGGCATCTCCATCTCAGATGCTATGGAGAAACCAAAATAAAAACATATCTTAGTGACAGAGGAAAAGTACTCTTGTTGACCCTTGAAGATTCTCATGACTTCCTGTGAGGTCTGAAAATCTCTACAGAAATTCCCTTTTACACTAAAGACTTGAGACATGACAGGGCAAGAAGCAAGAAGTCTAGTTATTCCCTCCCCCTGCTGTTGCTCTTTGAGCTCACTAAGCCCTCAATTCTCCTTTGCAGAGGCGTGAGCCTACTTTGGAGAGACAGTTACATAAAATCTCATTCATCGGAGATTGCATTGGAGAAGGCCCACTCCCTTGGTGGACCCAGCCCCTGCTCACTTCCTGTCCTTTGGAGAATGAAACATACAGCCTGGACATTGGCTCAAAGATCTCATCACGCCAAGGGTTTCCCCTGTGGGTGGCTCCTCCTTAGTCTCCTTTTCTTTTGCTTTCTCTTCTTCCGCCTTGACTTTGTCCTCCTTGTCCTCGTTTTCATCCTCCTCGTCCTCGTTTTCATCCTCCTCCTCCTGCGTGCAATTTAATTCCACAATGCCTGTCAGTCGTGCCATGGTGAGGTGAAAGATGTGGCAGCTGAAGCCCTCCCTGATTCCATATTGCACATGCTCTTGGAGGATCTCCAAAGTGGAGAAGACCCGGCAGCAAGCCATGCACCTGAAACCAGTATCCATGGTCACCAGCCAGTCAGGTGTCTTGGCCCTAGGCCTCTCCTCCACATCAGGTAACCCTGGCAGGCTGTCTGACTCTGTACTTTCCTCGTACTCTTTTTCTTCCCCGCTGTCAGACAGAAGGTTTCCGGTGGACACGTCAGAAGAAGTATTACATACCCCCACATCCTCAGGAAGGTTCCTTTCTTCTCTTCTTGGATACTTTTCAAGTGACATGAAGGTCTCTTCAGTCTCCCAAGAGATAGCCACACCTTTCTGCATTTGCACCTTCATGTAGTATATTTTAATGCCACTTTCTTCTTTGTTAACACATAAAGAAGTCACACAGGTCTTATAGGAGGAGTGGGACAAGAAGATGTGCTGGAAATGGAGAACATTGTTCTCCGCTTGTTCCTGAGCCTGGCCTATGGGGGATCTAGTTTGGGGGCCGCCATGATGAAATCTCCGGATTCCTGAGAAAGGAAAAAACAACATGAGATGGAGGTCTGAGGTCTGCTGGAAGGGGAAAGCCAGTAAGTGAGGCTGTCCACATGGACTACTGCCTCTGTGGAAACTCACCTGTATATCTGTTGGTAGGGGAGTCAAATGAAGGCTGTAATAAAGAATTGAGTGGGGAAAGAGATAAAATAGGGTGTGGGTGTGCAATATCATGGATGTGTTATACTGTGCAATGTGGACTGGAGTGCAAGAAGATAGTATGTATGCATTTGCACTTCTTGTGTGTGCTGAGACCACATGAATATGGAATGTTGTATATAGGATGAATGATGTGGACCAGATCATAATGGGACCACTCCATTACCAGGGTCTATGCTGAGAAAATTCAACTTTCTTAAAGCAAAGCAAAGGTCAACCACTCCCCACCCCCAAACGTTCTCCAAAAGTGCTTGATCTGGCTCCACTTTGGGCCGTACTCTGCAAAGTCCTATATATTCTAGACACTGCTTCTTTATTTCCACCATGGTGTCATTAAGGTTCACATGTTACTATGCTGAATGTATATCCACTTCCCTCAGGGATTTTCTCTCCTTCCCAGAATGCTTTCCCATGTCTCCACTTACCTCTCAGCTTCCTGTTTGAATCTATAAACTCTTTAATCATCCCAATAAGTCCCAAGTGTACTCTAGGAACCTAGAAACTTACTACCATGAAGGAATTTGCATGAAGAAGAAACACAGGAGTAGTATTCGGAGGCTGAAGAGATATCCTTGATGCCCAGGCTCCAGCCCTCGGCCACCCCCATGGATCCACGCTGAGAGTTTTCCTCTGGGGACTTGGACATTCCTAAAGAAGGAAGAAGAGCCTCAGAAATATGGAGGGTTGAGCATGTTTGTCCATCATTCATCCGTCCAAGAATACTTTCTGAGTTTCTGACATAAGCCTACAGTGAATATAACAGACTTGAAGTCTGCTACTGATGAAAACTGAAGTATTTAATTATGGTCAAGAGTATGCTATTAGGCAAAAGCTGACTCCCTGTGTGTGACACCAGGCGGGGAAAATCCGCGAAAGTACACCGGCCCAGTGGGGCTCAGCTGTGAAAGACTGTGAGTGTGACCTGTCTATGTCTGTCTACTGTCCTCTTGCGTGAAACTCTTGCGAGTGGGGCAAAAAGAGGCTCAGAGGAGCACGGCCGCTCCGCTTCGCTACGCGGCCGTGCACTCTTTCTAAGGAAAGAACTCCATTGCAACAAGAAGGAAAAATCACACTAAGAACGGCGCTATATCACAGAAGCAAACATTTCTCTCTGGACTGTCTTCTCTGTTGCATGCTCGGGCCTAAGATTTGACCCAGTGTGAGGCTTCATCCACGGAGGAATCCCCTCCCTTAGAGGCAAGTCAGCCCATCCAGAAAGGGAGGAGCCAGAGGAGTGTGCTGCCTACATCATATAGACAATGAATACCACTACAACACGTAGAAAAACCCACAATACAAATGTGACAATGGGGAAACAGCGCAGGCCAGCATCAGACATAGAGAATGAAGATGACAATTCTGAGGACCAGATAATGACTGAACAACTAATCAACCTCTCAGATAAGGACTTTAGACTAGCAATATGGAAGGTGCTCAACAGACTCCAAGAAACCATGGATCGAGTTGAACAGAACACTAATAAGAACCAAGAAAATATGAAGGCAGAAATGACAAAACTCCAAACTGAAATAACATGTCAACTAACAGGCCTGAAAAACTCAGTAAACGAAGTGAATGACAAAATGGATAAGCTCTGGGACAGGGTATCAGAAGCTGAGAATAGACTTGGTGCTGTGGAAGATGAGATACATAACAATTCCATACAGCAGGAGAGATTGGACAAAAAACTTAAAGCAAATGAGCAGACAATGGAAAAATTAGTCAAAGAATGGGAACAGACGAAAATAGAAGTTTATGATAAGATCAACAGAAACAACTTAAGAATCATTGGAGTCCCAGAGACCCAGGAAGAAAATTTCCAGGAAGAATCAATGGTCAAGAACATCATTAAAGAGAAACTTCCAGAGCTAAAGAATATATGTGATCAAATCCTGCATGCCCGAAGAGTACCAACCAAAAGAGACCCCAGAAAAACCACCCCAAGACACATCCTAGTCACAATGACAAATCCCACAGATAGAGACAGAATTCTGAAAACAGCAAGATCAAAAGGGGAAATCATGTTCAAGCAAGCTTCCCTGAGATTTACAGCAGACCTGTCACCAGAAACGCTCAATGCCAGAAAGCAGTGGTGGGATATTGTGACAAGACTGAATGAAATGAATGCTTCACCCAGAATACTATACCCAGCAAAACTCACTTTCCGGTTTGATGGAAGAATACATGGTTTCACAGACAAAAAACAGCTCAGAAACTTCATAGACACAAAACCAGTCTTAAAAGAAAAACTGAAAGACCTAATCTAAGACAAGACTACCCAAAAGACACACCAAATTTTGAAATAAAGATGGCGTTAAATCCCAGGACAATTCTTTCTCTCAACGTCAATGGACTAAATGCACCAGTTAAGAGACACAGAGTGGCTAAATGGATCAAAAAACTCAATCCAACCTTCTGCTGCCTACAAGAAACGCACCTGAATAGTCAGAACAAACATAGACTCAAAATAAAAGGCTGGAGAAAAGTTATCCAAGCAAACAACACCCATAAAAAAGCTGGAGTGGCCATACTAATATCAGATAATGCAAACTTTATACTCAGGAAGGTTGTAAGGGACAAAGACGGACATTTTATATTAATCAAGGGGTACGTAGAGCAGGAAGAATTCACTCTCCTAAACATATATGCACCGAATGAGGGGCCAGCAAAATATTTAATACAACTGTTGACAAATCTGAAAAATAATATCAACAACAACACAATAATTGTGGGGGACCTTAACATGGCTTTGTCAACACTGGACAGGTCAACCAGACTGAAACCCAACAAGAATATACTAGACCTGAGGAGAGAAATGGAAGAAAGAGGCCTAGTGGATATATATAGGACACTCCATCCCCAGAAACCTGGATACACATTCTTCTCCAATGTACATGGGACATTCTCCAGGATAGACTACATGCTGGCACATAAAACATACCTCCATAAGATCAAGAGGATAGAAATTTTGCAGACTACCTTCGCTGACCACAAGGCTCTGAAATTATTTGTGAACTCCAAAGGGACTCAGAAGAAACACTTTAACACCTGGAAGTTAAACAGCCTCATGCTCAATAACCAGTGGGTCCGAGATGAAATCAAGGAGGAAATCAAAAGGTTCCTGGAAACAAATGACAATAAAGACACAAACTCTCAGAACTTATGGGACACAGCAAAAGCAGTACTGAGAGGAAAATTTATAGCTTTGCAAGCACACATCAGGAAGGAAGAAGGAGCTTACCTGAGTAGCTTAATGACACAGCTAATAGAACTAGAAAATGCTCAACAAAAGGACCCAAGAACAGGAAGACAGAAGGAAATAACAAAGCTGAGAGCAGAAATCAACGAAGTGGAAACTCAAAAAACAATCCGAAAGATCAACGAAAGCAGAAGTTGGTTCTTTGAAAAAATAAACAAGATTGATAGACCACTGGCAAACCTAACAAAGAAAGAGAGAGAGAGAAACTTGATAACTCGTATCAGGAATGAAAAGGAGAGATCACTACTGATATGACAGAGATTCAAAGGGTAATCAGAAACTACTTTGAAAAACTCTACGCCACTAAAAATGAGAACCTGGAAGAAATGGATAAATTCTTGGACTCTTATAATCTTCCACGGTTGAAGGAAGAGGATGTAGCATATCTAAACACCCCCATCACCATTGATGAAATTAAAACAGTAATCAAATGTCTGCCGAAAAACAAAAGCCCAGGTCCAGATGGATTCACTAATGAATTCTATCAAACTTTCCAAGAGGAACTACTGCCAATCTTGGCAAGACTCTTTCATGAAATTGAACAAACAGAAACACTCCCAAATAGCTTTTATGAAGCCAACATCACCTTGATACCTAAACCAGACAGAGACGCTACCAAAAAAGAAAATTACAGACCAATATCACTGATGAATGCAGATGCAAAGATCCTCAACAAAATCCTGGCAAATAGAATTCAATGCCTCATTAAGAAGATCATCCACTACGATCAAGTAGGTTTCATCCCAGGAATGCAAGGCTGGTTTAACATCCGTAAATCTATCAACATAATACACAACATCAATAACAAGAAAAATAAAAACCACATGATCATATCAATAGATGCAGAGAAAGCATTTGATAAGGTCCAACACCCATTCTTGATCAAAACTCTCAGCAAGATGGGAATGGAGGGAACCTTTCTCAATATAGTGAAGGCCATCTACCACAAGCCAGTGGCAAATATTATCCTCAATGGAGAAAAACTAAAAGCCTTCCCTCTAAATTCTGGCACAAGACAAGGCTGTCCTCTCTCACCACACTATTCAACATAGCACTGGAAGTACTTGCTATAGCGATTAGGCAAGAAAAGGATATCAAGGGAATCCAGATAGGAAAGGAAGAAGTCAAGCTCTCACTGTTTGCAGATGACATGATACTCTACTTAGAAAACCCTAAAGACTCTATCAAAAAGCTTCTAGAAACAATAGACTCATATAGCAAGGTGGCAGGCTACAAAATTAACACACAAAAATCAATGGCCTTTCTATACACCAACAGTAATAAAGAAGAAATGGACATTAAGAAAACAACCCCATTCACAATAGTACCACACAAACTCAAATATCTTGGAATCAACTTGACTAAATATGTGAAGGACCTATACAAAGAAAACTATAAAACTCTGCTCCAAGAAATAAGAGAGGACACACGGAAATGGAAACACATACCCTGCTCATGGATTGGCAGGATTAACATCATCAAAATGTCAATACTCCCCAAGGCATTATACAGATTTAATGCCATCCCTCTAAAGATACCCATGACATTCTTCAAAGAAGTGGATCAGACACTTTTGAAATTCATTTGGAACAATAAACACCCTCGAATAGCTAAAGCAATCATTGGGAAAAAGAATATGGGAGGAATTACTTTTCCCAACTTTAAACTGTACTACAAAGCAACAGTTATCAAAACAGCATGGTATTGGAATAAGGATAGGTCCTCAGATCAGTGGAATAGGCTTGAATACTCAGAAAATGTTCCCCAGAGATACAACCTTCTAATTTTTGATAAAGGAGCAGGAAATCCTAAATGGAGCAGGGAAAGCCTCTTCAACAAGTGGTGTTGGCACAATTGGATAGCCACTTGCAAAAAATTAAACTTAGACCCCCAGCTAACATCATGTACAAAGGTAAAATCCAAATGGATTAAAGACCTCGATATCAGCCCCAAAACCATAAGATATATAGAACAGCACATAGGCAAAACACTACAGGACATTACAGGCATCTTCAAGGAGGAAACTGCACTCTCCAAGCAAGTGAAAGCAGAGATTAACAGATGGGAATATATTAAGATGAGAAGCTTCTGCACCTCAAAGGAAATAGTGCCCAGGATACAAGAGCCACCCACTGAGTGGGAGAAACTATTCACCCAATACCCATCAGATAAGGGGCTAATCTCCAAAATATACAAGGCACTGACAGAACTTTACAAGAAAAAAACATCTAACCCCATCAAAAAATGGGGAGAAGAAATGAACAGACACTTTGACAAAGAAGAAATACGCATGGCCAAAAGACACATGAAAAAATGTTCCACATCACTAATCATCAGGGAGATGCAAATCAAAACAACGATGAGATACCACCTCACACCCCAGAGAATGGCACACATCACAAAGAATGAGAATAAACAGTGTTGGCGGGGATGTGGAGAGAAAGGAACTCTTATCCACTGCTGGTGGGAATGCTGTCTAGTTCAACCTTTATGGAAAGCGATATGGAGATTCCTCCAAAAACTGGAAATCGAGCTCCCATACGATCCAGCTATACCACTCCTAGGAATATACCCTAGGAACACAAAAATACAATACAAAAACCCCTTCCTTACACCTATATTCATTGCAGCTCTATTTACCATAGCAAGACTCTGGAAACAACCAAGATGCCCTTCAACAGATGAATGGCTAAAGAAACTGTGGTACATATACACAATGGAATATTATGCAGCTGTCAGGAGAGATGAAGTCATGAAATTTTCCTATACATGGATGTACATGGAATCTATTATGCTGAGTGAAATAAGTCAGAGAGAGAGAGAAAAACGCAGAATGGTCTCACTCATCTATGGGTTTTAAGAAAAATGAAAGACACCCTTGTAATAATAATTTTCAGACACAAAAGAGAAAAGAGCTGGAAGTTCCAGCTCACCTCAGGAAGCTCACCACAAAGCGTGATGAGTTTAGTTAGAGAAATAACTACATTTTGAACTGTCCTAATATTGAGAATGTATGAGGGAAATGTAGAGCCTGTTTAGGGTACAGGCGGGGGTTGGGTGGGGAGGAGGGTGATTTGGGACTTGGGTGATGGGAATGTTGCACTGGTGATGGGTGGTGTTCCTTTTATGACTGAAACCCAAACACAATCATGTATGTAATCAAGGTGTTTAAATAAAAAAAAAATTAAAAAAAAAAAAAAAAAAAGAAACCCAGAAAAAAAAAAAGAGTATGCTATTAGTGTCTTATTAATGATGTTGCATTCTCTCCTGATATCTCATTTTGACCACCCATTTCTCTCCCCACCCAAGAAAATTCACAGTCCCCAGAAGTGCTTCTATTAATTGTGACAATACATTTAGGAAGCTGAGAACTTCCTGTACTATTTTGTTGCTCAATAAATGCATTTTTCCTCAAAAAAATGTGACTCTACAACAGAAACTATGAATAGTCAAAGCCTAATTGAAAAGTAAGAAATACAGAGGTATCTCATTACCCTAATTTGGAACTATATTATAAAGCAATAGTGATCAAAACTGCCTGGAACTGGAATAAAGATAGACTCTGACCAAGGTCGAAATCTCATATATATGAACAGGGTTTTTTTTTGTTTTGTCTTGTTTGTTTTTGGGTTACACTCTGTCTGTGCTCAGAAATTACTTCTGGCAGATGCGGGGACTATATGAGATGCCAGGGATCAAACCGGGGTCCATTGGGGTTGGAGATGTGAAGAAAAACATTCTACCAATGTGCTATTGCTCCAGCCCCAATGAACAATTAATTTTTGATAAATGATCTGAGAATATAAAATTAAGTAAAAAATAGCTTCAATAAATGATGCTGTGAAAACTAGATAACTACATGCAAGATATTAAAAATCAATCTGTGTTTTACACCTTACACCAAAGTTCATGCAAAGTGGATCAAAGACCTAGAGCTCCAACCTGGAACTAGAAAGTACAATGAGGAAAACTTAAGCAGAATACACCACGATTTGTACCTCAAAGCTGTCTTTGATGATCTGATACCTCTGGCAAAGGTCACAAAATAAAATTAACAAATGTGTTTACATAAAATTAAAAAGTTTATTCCAGCCTTGGCCCCAGAGTATAGCGAGGGGAAGGAAAGAAACTGAGTGGAAGAGGAGAAAGTCAAATATGAAAGAATGGGGGCCAGAAGCCATGAGGTCTTAAGTACATTGGTGGAGAAAAAAAAAGGACAGAACCAAATATACAAATCAAATTCAACAACAATGGTAATAAGAGATGCAAACTCTAACAATATAAACTTGAAATGGGCATAATATGTTGATAGGCTGGGGATCAAATGGTGGTGGTTGGGACACACTTAAAAACTGGGGTGGCCATATTAATATCAGACAACACAAATTAGACTCAGAAAAGTTGTGAGGGACTTAGATGGACACTACGTACTAATCAAGGGATATGTGCAACAGAAAGAAATCAGACTACTAAACATATATGCACCCAATGAGAGACCAGCAAAATAGCTCATACAATTACTGACAAATTTGAAAGAGGACATCAATAATAGCACAATACTTGTGGGAAATGTCAACACAGCCCTGTCAACACTTGATAGGTCAACCAGACTAAAACCCAACATAAATAGACTAGCTCTGAAAAGGTAAATGGAAGAAAGAGGCCTAGTAGATATATATAGGACACTCCATCCCCAGAAACCTGAATACACTTTCTTCTCTGATGTACATGGGTTGTTCTCCAGGATAGAACACATGCTGGTACATAAAACATATCTCCATAAAATCAAGAGAATAAAAATTTTGCAGGTTACCTTCACTGACCACAAGTATCTGAAATTATATGTAAACTTCAAAAGGACACAGAAGAATTTTAACAACTGGAAATTAAACAGTCTGCTATTGAACAACAAGTGGGTCCGAGATAAATTCAAAGAGGAAATCAAAACTTTCCTGGAACAAATGACAATGAAGACACAAACTATCAGAATCTATGGGGCACAGCAAAATCAGTACTGAGAAAAAAACGTATATCTTTGCAAGCACATATCAGGAAAGAAGAAGGAGCATACCTGAATAGCTTAATGATGCAGCTCATAGAATTAGAAAGTGCTCCAGTCCTTCACAACAGCTGCAGGTAACAAACCCCATCCGGAACAACCTTATTACTGCTGGAACACCAACGAGTGCCAGTTCTAATACGATATCCTGACACCGAGGAAAAGGGGAACAACTTGATTTAAGAGCAGGTTATCCTGCCCTACCAGCCACCGATAAGACAAAATCAGAAGATTTGTCACCCGCTGGTAGGTCCAGAAGCCAAAAACGCGATTTACAGAGGACTGGCTGCTAGAACCATGACCAGACTGTATATATCTTGGGACCAATAAAAAAGCCCTAGCCTAGGGTTTGAGCTAAGACCTGCACAACAACCATGATCCCCAGTTCCAAAGGTCTGGCAGAGACAACTGTAACGGAATGGGGCTTCTGGAAACGCAAGGAAAGGCGTTATCCTAGGTGCCATCCCAGGGTTAGTGCCAAGACCAAGACCACCAACCACAGAAGATGGACTGGAGTGACACTGAGGGAACAGAACTTCTACAACCACAAAGACTGACTTCATCATAAGTCCCACCCCTGTAACTGTGCAGATACTGAGATCTCTAGATACAGAGGTCTCACTATAACACCCAGGACGGAGCAGAAGCCTCCCAAACTCCACAAATGCACCACCGGGAGAATAAAGGATCATGAACAGAGTCTATAGTTGATCCCATGACAATATACTCCAAAGGCGGAGAAACCCCATATCTCTTAGGCCATGTGAATCCCTTTTTGAATGACCCCAATATTTACTGTGCCTGGGCAGGAGGGAAAAAAAAACCACATTGTTTATTTTTCATATATTACTTTTTATCTTCATATACTATTATTATTTTTATTTACCTATCTATTTTTGATCGATTTCTTTGTTTTAGTGTGGTTATTGAAGTTATTGCCCCCCCACTTATCTTTTTTTCTCCTTTTTTTTTTCTTCTTTTCAGATTTCTGGGTGGCACCCGGCAGTGCTCAGGGATTATGCCTGGCTCCGGGCTCAGAGATTGCTCCTGGCGGGCACGAGGGACCATGTGGGGCACAGAGATTCGAGCCAATGACCTCCTGCATGAAAGGCAGACGCCTTGCCTCCATGTGATCTCTCTGGCCCCTTCTTTTCCCTCTTCATGGGCTCTGCCATAATGCCTTTCTCAAGACCACGGCATTTTTTGTTTGTTTAATTGTTTCTTTGTTTGTTTGTTTTGTTCTGTTTATGGGGTGCTTAGCGTTATTGTTGGAACTCTTAATAGATATTTGACACTTCATTTCGTAGGGGTGGACTGTTTCACCTTCTTTTTCTCCTTCGTCTCTCAAACCGATGGCGAGAGCCTCTAGAAGAATTCTGCTTATTCCGGGCGAATTAGACTTTTACCCCATTTTATTATTTTTCTCCTCTTCAAACAAAACCACATAACTTGAACTAGCTAGTCCTGCCCCCCCAATTAGAGGGGGAAATAAAGGAGGCATCAGGACCAAACAGGTGTAAGACTACGAAGTAATAGGATAGGTACAGAGGGGACCACATACTCTAGCAGCCCTGGGGGTGAGGGAAGAGGATATGGAAGGTAGGACTAAAACGGAAGAGTAGGGAAGACAAACCGGTGATAGGACTCCCCCCTGATTTTATGTAAATATGTACCTAAAATATTATTGTCAACAATATGTAAGCCACTATGATCAAAATAAAAATTATGTTAAAAATCATTATTAATAAAAAAAAGAAGAATTAGAAAGTGCTCGACAAAAGGAACCAAAAATAGGGAGGCAGAAGAAAATAACAAAGCTGAGAGCAGAAATCAATGAAGTAGAAACCCCAAAAACAATCCGAACGATCAACAAAAGCAGAACTTGGTTCTTTGAAAAAATAAACAAGATTGATAGACCATTGGCAAAACTCACAAAGAAAGAGAGAGAAACTTTATAATCCACATTAGAAATAAAAAGGGGGAGATCACTACAGATATTGCAGAGATTCAAAGGGTAATCAGAGACTACTTTGAGAAACTCTATGCCACAAAACATGAGATCCTGGAAGAAATGGATAAATTATTGGACTATTATAACTTTCCATGGTTGAATAAGGAGTATGTAGCATATCTAAACACCCCCATAACTATTGAGAAATTAAAAGAGTAATCAAATGTCTGCCCAAAAACAAAAGCCCAGGCCCAGTTGGATTCACTAATGAATTCTTTTCAAATTTTCAGTAGGAACTACTACCAATCCTGGTCAGGCTCTTTCATGAAATTGAAAAAATGGGAACACTTCCAAATAGCTTTTTTGAAGCCAACACACCTTGATACCAAAATCAGACAGAGCTGCTGCCAAAAAGAAAATTACAAACCAATATCCCTAATGAACACAGATGCAAAGATCCTCAACAAATTCCTGACAAATAGGATCCAATGCCTCATCAAGAAGGTCATTCACTACGAAAAAGTAGGTTTCATCCCAGGAATGCAAAGATGATTTAATATCTATAAATCTATCAACATACACAACATCAACAACAAGAAAAAAATCACATTATCATATCAATAGATGCAGAGAAAGCATTTGATAAGGTCCAACACCCATTCTTTTTTTTAATATAGATTCTTTATTTAAGCACCGTGATTACAAACATGATTGTAGTTGGGTTTCAGTCATAAACAGAACACCCCCCCTTCACCAGTGCAACATTCCTACCAACAATGCCCCCTCCCTCCTTCATATCCCCTGCCTGAATTCAAGACAGGCATGTTACTACAGTTATATATTTTTTAATTTTAGTAAGCTGTTTTTGTTTCTTTCTTTCTTAAAGGATAAGTGTTAAAAAAATACAGTAGTAACAGTGTGAAAGTGGCAATTGCCACTGTATGCATAGGCACAGCAAAATATGGGGAAAATGGAAAAAAAAGCCTTTGTCTAATTACAAGGAGGCCTCACCCCTGAAGTGCCTCACCCCTAAAGCTTTCTGGCATAAGACTGACTCTGGGCTCCAGGCATACCAGGCTTCCCAACCCCTGAGTCATTCTCCGTGGTCCCGGCGAAACTTTTTCACACATTAGCTGTTGCTGGTGCCAAGTTCCTGTATATAAAGATTCTGGTTTCTGTGCATTTCCTTCATCAAGTCAGGTTGATGTGGAGCATCCTCTAGTTTCACTTCACCATTAGATGAGGAGACACCTGCCCTGAAAGCAGGTTGTTGCAGTTGATAAGTTGTCTGGGTGTTACTCTTTGGAGTAAGTCAATACCAGAGCAGTAGTAGGGTCTTCCGTGGTATAGTTTTACTTCCTGGTAATATTATAGACAATTGTGGTTGTTTCCATAAATGGTACACAGGGTTCAGGGGTGTATAGACAATGCTCATTCTTCTGAGGCCTGAGCCAAGTTATTATGACAATATTCAGGGCATAAGGCCTAACTGCATTACAAAAATTGTGTTTCCATCTCTATTAGATAATAACTTGATTGCATAATGTAATAATTTCCCATTTTAATGTGCCTATGAAAAAGAGGAACAGCACCATAATGTATTATTGGTACATCTGAAGGTCGAAGGAACAAGTCCAACATTCCCTGTAACTTGATTCTAATATGAATTCTATACAGAGAGACTATTCTATCAGAATTCCTTATTGAACAGATACCAAAGGAGGGAAAAAAAACAAACAAAAAAAAAAAACAGTGGGCAAAATTGCCACTATATAAGAGGATCTTAAAAAAGAATTATAGATGCTAAGAGAATACATCTAAGATATACAAAAGAGATACACATGTCCCTTTTATGTCTTTAGAAATAGTCGGGTGGAGCCAACACCCATTCTTGATAAAAAAAAAAACTCTCAGCAAGATGGAAATGAAAGGAACCTTTCTCAAGACATTTAAGGCCATCTACAACAAAACAATGGCAAATACTATCCTCAAAGGAAAAAAAATAAAAACATTTCCTCTAAATTCTAGTAAAAGACAAAGCTCTCCTCTCTCACCACTCCTTTCAACATAGAACTGGAAGTACTTGCTATAGCGATTAGGCAAGAAAAGAATATCAAGGGCATCCAGATAGGAAAGGAAGAAGTCAAACTCTCACTGTTTAGATGACATGATACTATATTTAGAAAATCCTAAAGACTCTACCAAAAAGCTTATAGAAACAATAGATTCATATAAAAATGTGGCAGGCTACAAAATTAATGCACAAAAATTAATGGCCTTTTTATACACCAATAATGATAGGAAAGAAATGGTCATTAAGAAAACAGCCCCATTCACATTAGTGCCACACAAACTCAAATATCTTGGAGTCAACTTGACTAAAGACATGAAGAATCTATACAAAGAAACCTATAAAACCCTGCTTCAACAAATAAGAGAGGACACATGGAAATGGAAACACATACTCTACCCATGGATTGGCAGGATATATATCATTAAAATGGCAATACTCCCCAAAGATTTAATGCAATCCCTCTAAAGATACCCATGACATCATTCAAAGAAGTGTATCAAACACTTCCGAAATTCATTTGGAACAAAAGGATCCACAAATAGCTAAAGAAATCCTTGGGAAAAGGAATATGGGAGATATTACTTTCCCCAACTTTAAACTGTATTACAAAGCAATAGTTATCATAACAGTATTAGAATAAAGACAGATCCTCAGATCAATGGAATAGGATTGAGTACTCAGAATACAATCACTTCCCTAACTTTTTGATAAAGGGACAAGAAATCCTAAATAGAGCAAGGAAAGCCTCTTCAATAATTGGTTTGGCACAACTGGTTAGCCACTTTCAAGAAAAAGCAAACTCAGCTAACACCATGTACGAAACTAAAATCCAAATGGATTAAAGGTTTGATATCAGACACTCCATGACATTGAGACTAAAGGCATCTTCAAGGAGGAAACAACACTCTCCAAATAATTGGAAGCAGAGATAATCAGATGGGAATATACAAGCTGAGAAGCTTCTGCACCTCAAAAGATATAGTGCCTAGAATACAAGAGCCACCCACTGAATTAGAGAATATATTCACCCAATACTCATAAGATAAGGGGCTAATATCCAAAATATACAAGGCACTGACAGAACTTTACAATATAAAAAGCATCTAATCCCATCAAAAAATGGAGAGAAATGAATATACTTTGTCAAAGAAGAAATACAAATGGCCAAAAGACACATGAAAAAAATGCTCCACATGACTAATCATCAGGTAGATGCAAATCAAAACAACTATGAGGTACCATCTCATGCCACAGAGATTCACACACATCACAAAGAATGAGAACAAGTAGTGCTGACAGGTATGTGGAGAGAAAGAAACTCTTATTCACTGCTGGTGGGAATGCAATCTAGTCCAACTTTTATTGAAAATCATATGTAGATTCCTCAAAAAAATGGAAATTGATATCCCATATAATCCAGCTATTCAACTCCTAGGGATATACCTTAGGAACACAAAAATAAAATACATAAATCCCTTTCTCACAACTATATTCATTGCAACCTACATTCATTACAACAGCCAGACCCTGGAAACAACCAAGATGCTCTTCAACAGATAAATGGCTAAAGAAACTATGGTACATATATACAATGGAATATTATGCAGCTGTCAGGAGAGATGAAGTCATGAAATTTTCCTATACATGGAAATACTTGGAATCTATTATGCTGAGTGAAATAAGCCAGAGGGAGAGAGATAGACATAGAATAGTTTCACTCATTTAAGAGTTTTAAGAAAAATAAAAGACATTTTTGCAATAATTCTCAGAGACAAAAATGACAAGGACTGGTAGGTCCAGCTCATGATTATGAAGCTCACCACAAAAAGTGGTGAGTGCAATTAAAGAAATAACTATACTGACAATTATCATAACAATATGAATGAATGAGGGAAATAGAAAACCTGTCTCAAATATAGGCTGGAGTGGAGGAAGGAGATTTGGGACATTGGTGATGGGAATGTTGCACTGGTGAAGTTGGGTGTTCTTTATATGACTGAAACCCAACTACAATCATGCTTGTAATCAAAGTGTTTAAATAAAAAATATTAAAATTAAAATATATGTTATTGTAATAATGCTCAGAGATAATAGATATGAGATCTGGAAGGACCAATTCACAATATGAAGCTCACCACAAAGAGTGGGTAAATGCATTTAGGGAAATGCACTACACTAATAACTAGCATGACAAAGTTAATGAGTGTGACAAGTAGAATGCCTGTCTCGAATACAGGCAGGTATGGGGAAAGGGAGGGGTGGCATTGGTGGTGGGAATGTTGCACTGTTGCAGGGGGGTGTTCTGTTTATGACAGAAACCCAACGACAATCATGCTTGTAATCATGCTGCTTAAATAAAGATTTTATATTTAAAAACAAAAACAAAAAGAGTTTCTGCATGGCAAATGAGCATGGCTAAAATTAAAAGACAGCTAAGTGAATGAGAAAAATCATTCATATTCAAAACTTCACATAAGGGCTTAATATCCAAGTATATAAAATATTAACCAAGATTAACTAAACAAATCCAAAGACCCTATAAAAATGGGGAGAGGAAATGAACAGACACTTGTCAGAAAAGACAAATGGACACCTATAGACACATGAAAAAGTAAGTGTTCAGCATCATTTATCTAAGGTGAATCCAAATCCAGACAACAGTGAGATATCATCTCGCATCAGTGAGAATGGTACATACTAAAATTAGTATGAACAATGAGTGCTTCCTGGGATGTGTGGAAAAAGAAACTCATCTACAGTGGGTAGGAATGTTCTCTGGTTCAAACCCAGTGGAAAAAATGGTATAGTCTTCAGTAAACTTAGAATTGAGCAACATTTCTACTTTTGGGTATCTATCCCCAGGACTCTAAAACATTCCTATATATGCACACCATTACTCATTTCTGTAATGAGTACAATATCTAATACACAGAACCAACCTAGATGTATAATGACAGATAAATGAATTATGAAGATGTGGCATATATACACAATAGACTACTATGTAGCTGCAAGGAATTATGAAATTATGCAGTTTTTTATAATCTGGTTGAAATGGAACATATGTTGAGTAAAGCAAGCCAGAAGAAGAAAGATAAACATAGGGTAATCTAATTTATCCATGGTATATAAAATAATTGTATTAAGAAATGTAATTTATTGTGTGGTGCATGTGTCTATTACTGAAGTGCTCATTGGATTTCTTGTTTGATTTTTCTTTTTGTATTGCTGTGGTGATCCTCATCCTTTTTCCCTTTCTTCTCTCAAAATGGATGTTTAGATCCTCTAGAAGGACTCTGCCCACTTTTGGCCTATGGCATTTTTAACCCATTCTATTTCTTTCTTTTCTTTTTTTGCACTTTTCTTCTTTTTTTTTTTCAAACAGAACCACATAACCATCTCGCTCTGCCCTCAAATTGAAAGGAAAATAACAGAGGGTACCAAGTCCAAATAACTGTATGATCATTAAATAGTTATAAAAATGATCAGATGTAATCACCAAACCCAAAGCCAATGACAACAGAATCGATACCCAATCTACAACAAGCTAGATACAGAGGGGATCACTTATACTAGCAGCCCAGGGGGTTAGGGAGGGAGGTATCAGAGGCATGCTGGGAATGGGGGGAGGGAGGTTAACTTCAGTGGTGGGAATTTCCCTGATTCAATGTTAATATGTACCTAAAATATTACTATGAAAGATATGTAATCCACTTTGATCAAAAATAATGATAAAAGAAATGTAATTTACAAGGGGGGATGCCTATTTAATCCTTTCCTCAAGAGCCAAGGGAAGAAAAGGTCAGAGAAAAGAAACCAAGGCAGAAGTCAAGATGATGAGAAAGGGAAGTAATGAATATATAATGGTTATATAGCGTGAAGGGGGAAGTAGTATAGCTTTATATCCAAAGCACAGATGCAACAGCATTAAATATATGAGATAAGGTGCCAGAGCAGTGATGCAGCAGTAGGGCATTTGCCTTGCACACAGCTGATCTAATTGATGACAGTATGACTATGGTGACAGTGTGATGTTTATCTACTATGCTCGATATATGTGCCATACATGAGGTGAGCATGGTAGAATTGTGTGTATATGTGTTTGAGGGAACATCAATGCATGCAACTCAGAAATAATATACCATGTAATTTCATGGTAACATTCATGGTTATGGAGTACATTCATTCATTCAATTTTATAGCAACCAATAGCTCCTATGTATTAGGTCCAATCCATTATCCTTGGCTCCAGATGACAACTAAAAATACAAATACATAAGTATAGAATATGTTGGCTGGTAGTATGTTAAAAAAAAGTAGCCATATTTAATAAACTAAATTACAGACACCTGGTTAAATCTGAAATTCCAATAAAGCATGATTTTTTTTTGTTTCCTTTGTTTTAGAGCCACTCATGGTGGTGCTCAGGGTTTACTCTCGGCTCTTGCTCAGATTATCATTGCTGGTGGTGCTCACGTAGCCAAGGATCAATCACATGCATGACAAGTGAGTTACCCTCCCCAAATCATGAATAGGACCCTCATGAACTTTAGGTGATTTAATAAAGAAGGTGTGTGTTTTTCTGCATCAAAGAATGTGGGGTGTCTGAGTGATCATTTTATGGAAGACCCTTAACAAAGTTTCCACTATGAAGTGACAATAATAACAATGCAAATGTAGTGACAGGAAAGTTAGCAGACACTTGACATTTGATGAGTCACCTGAATCCTCTGCACCACTTCCCACCACATATACACACATACACACAAGTTATACATGCTACTGAATCCAGCTCCCTCTACCTTAGGAAACTGCTGGCAGCCTCTCCGGGATATATTATGTTCTATCCTGTCTCCTCTGCCTGCCCACTCCCCTGCTCTCCACACCAAAGCAAGTAATCACAAAACAGAACACAGCCTGGAAAGTCTGTGCCTACTTCCTGGGTCCTGACATGATTAGCCCCACCAATGTCTGGAAGGCCCTGCCCCTCCATTGCCCTGCTCTGGGAAGTTACCCCAATGGCAGCAATAACTCAACATGGATCAACTGGTAAATTCCTCCAGTAGAGAAAATAAATTATCTAGGTTTCCTACATAATGCCATTATAAAACCAACTCCCCACCTATGTTCCAATGGATACATCATGCCTCAATAAACTTTTCAACCAAGCCTTAACTCTGAGGTTTTTTTCTTCTTTAGCAAAAAAGTCCACGTAATCCATGGGTCTCTTTCAGAGCCTTCAAGTCACAGCCAGTAACCCTAAGAAATGATCAAATGAAGAGAAGGGCTAGAGACATAGTCCATAAAGCAGAGAACTTGCTTTGCACTCAGTGGACCCCATCACTGATATGGAACCTCCAAAAGCATAGATCAGAGGTAAGGCCTGGACATAGTCAAGTGGGGACTTCTGGAATTTCTGTGCTACAACCCTCCACCGCCAAGTCAGGATGGATTTGACACCTTAGCCATTAACTGGCTTTGCTCCCTACTTCTAGATGGCTCTTTCTTCCTGTCTCCTCCTTAGAGAATGTGAATAAGCTGGTCACCTTGGTAACCCAGACAGGTCACCCAACACATACCTCCTCCCTTGTCTACATTTTGCTGCGATTCTTTATTTTCCAAATGTTTTCGCTTTTGTCCCCGTTTCATGGTGCCGATTAGTCCCTTTAAAGACGCCCACACCTCTCTTGTTTCTCTACAGGTTCACACTTCTTGGCTCTTATGAATTTGTTCCATTGATCAACTACAAATAAAAATGGCCATGTCGCCGAAAGGGCTGAGAACTTATACCAGCAGCACTGCCCACAGCGCTCACTACAGCGCAGGACTGTTAAAGGTCAAAGGTCGCCACGCCCACTAAGCCCATCTTACCTCATGATGACATCACAGAATTCTGTGGAGCTAGGTCCAAAACAGTCTCTGCAAATGCCCAGACCTCATCTTCCAAACAATTCCTTTTACCCAGACAACCTCTCTTCCAAAGACTGTGGAATAGTTTAAACTATTTGTGTTTTTTAGTTTGTTTCCATTTCTCCCTTTCCTTTCTGCATCTAAGAGGTGAGAAGGCTCACCCACAAAAAGAGGAACATAGCAGGAAGAGTATACTGAAAACCATGGCTTTTATTTCTAAAATTCCAAAGTACTTAGAAATGTGAACACACTTGAGCAGAAACTCATGGAAGAAGCATTTGGGAAATTACATCCTCTCTCTTCACCCTACGGTGGAGGTAACAGTTAATTCAGAGAATGTCATCTCGGGATCCCTGGAGAGAACTTTCTAAATTCTCTAGAGGAAATCCATGTATTTCTGCTACAAAATTTTTCGTTATTTGGAATTACTTGATTATATTTCTGTGACTTAAGAAGTTCTCCTATTCCTATCACATCACAACAAAAGCACACAAATTGATTCCCTTTTTAATGAAGCTTAATTGTTCATATTAGGGAGTGCAGAATCTTAATTGGTGAGAGTAGGTGTGGCTGCAAAATAAAAAAGCATCAGGGGGAACTGCTTGTGGGGACTGAACTGTTTTGTGTGTGGATTTTACTATGTTAAAATCCTTATTGTGACAACATACAATAGCTCCTTCATAAGATGTAATTCCAATCTACAGTGGGTAGGAGATAAGAAAGAGATTGAGGTCAGGTTTTCAATAGGATATCTTTGTATTACTGTTTACAACTACATGAGAATCAACAGTGACCTAAAGATTAAATGTTAATTTTAAAACAGAAACACCTCTATCTCACCATATATTTATCTCACCCTGTTTTTTAGCACAAAAATTGGCTTATAACCTCTTTTTAAAAGCTTCACATCAGTGGGCAGAGTGATAGCAAAGGGTAGGGAATTTGCCTTGAACGAAGCCAATCTGGGACTGATGGTGGTTTGAATCCCAGCATCCATATGGTCCCCGTGCCTACCAGGAGCGATTTCTGAGCACATAGCCAGAAGAAATCCCTGAGCGTCACCAGGTGTGAGCCAAAAATTTAAAAAAATTAAAATTAAAATTAAAATAGCTTCACATGATAGTGCACCCCAAAAATGCTATAAAAATCTGTGTTAATTTTGCAGTGAACTAAAGTAGGTGATATCAAATACAGGTAAAGAACTTTCTAAGTGTATGGGGAGATAGCTCAAAGGAAAGGGCACAAGGCTAGCATGTGGGAAGCACTGAGTTCAATCCCCAAAGCTATAAGTGGTTCAAAAACACTATTAGGAATGGTACCTATTTTAAGAAATAAAATCATTTGTTTATTTTTCCAAACATATATTTTCTTAGTATATCCCCTTACAGGCACAATAGATAAAGGTCCTGCTATCCTTAAGAGAGTAAATAAAGTAACATAGGAAAGCAAACATTTCAAAAAGCACATTTGGCACAAACGTAATGTGCAGCTATTACCCTCAAGAGCAAAAAACTTCAAGAATTGAAGTTGAAGTTCTCAAATCCAATCCACATTCTGGCACCAATTCCAGTGACAGAAGGAAATAGATTTACAGAATTTCCCATATTATTAAGCAATACTTAGATCCTGCAATTTAACTCAATTTGGACACTATTTAACATCCAATTCACAGTAAAAGCCAAATATCACATACAGGTTATATACACATATATGTATGTATATTTCTAATATCAGTCATATATAACACCTCAACACACAAATCATTCAGAAGCCAACCTCAGATTCACAATGCCACCTGTGCTGCTGATTAACTGGAGACAATTCACTTTTCAATCACTCTCTTCCCTTGGATTCAATTAACTGGCAAGAGCATTTCACAAAAATCAAGCATTTTGCTTACTAGATTCTGGGTTTATTATAAAAAAGATACAATTTAGGAAGAACTGGATGGAAGAAATGTACAGGAAATACAGATTATTGTGTCCCCAGGCCCTCTAAGCAGAGTGCTCACCCTGAATTTCCACTTGTTCGCCTATGTAGGTTTCATTACACCAGGCATGACATTACACATTGACACACATGACATAACTCATTGGTTATTGGGATCACTTCAACTATTATTTCCTCTCTCCTTCCAAGAGTTGGGCAGTGCCAACAAATTCCAACCCTCCAGTGGAATCACTGGCTCCACTGGAGATTAGATAAATTGGTTAAGAATCCTTAGATGCTTCTCAAAGCCACTCATTGCTATCATACTTGTTATGACTTGCATTACTTAAGAAACTTGAAGGTACAGTGATATACACCAATAGTAATAATGAAGAAATGGACATTAAGAAAACAACTCCATTCACAATAGTGCCACATAAACTCAAATATCTTGGAATCAACTTGACTAAAAATGTGAAGGACCTATACAAAGAAAACTATAAAACTCTGCTCCAAGAAATAAGAGAGGACATGCGGAAATGGAAGCACATACCCTGCTCATGGATTGGCAGGATTAACATCATTAAAATGGCAATATTCCCCAAATTGTACAGATTTAATGCGATCCCTCTAAAGATACCCATCACATTCTTCAAAGAAGTGGATCAGGCACTTTTGAAATTCATTTGGAACAATAAGCACCCTAAAATAGCTAAAGCAATCAGTGGGGTAAAAAAATGAGAGAACTTACTTTCCCCAACTTTAAACTTTACTACAAAGCAATAATTATCAAAACAGCATGATATTGGAATAAAGACAGGCCCTCAGATCAGAGGAATAAACTTGAATACTCAGAGAATGTTCCCCAGACATACATCACCTAATTTTTGATAAAGGAGCAAGAAATCCTAAATGGAGCAAAGAAAGCCTCTTCAACAAGTGGTGTTGGCCCAACTGGCTAGCCACTTGCAAAAAAAATTAAACTTAGACCCCCCCAGCTAACATCATGTACAAAGGTTAAATCCAAATGGATTAAAGAGCTCGATATCAGACCCAAAACCATAAGATATATAGAACAACACATAGGCAAAACTCTCCAGGACATTGAGACTAAAGGCATCTTCAAAAAGGAAACTGCACTCTCCAAGCAAGTGAAAGTAGAAATTAACTGATGGGGATATATTAAACTGAGAAGCTTCTGCACCTCAAAAGAAATAGCACCCAGGATACAAGAGCCCCCCACTGAGTGGGAGAAACTATTCACCCAATACCCATCAGACAAGGGGCTAATCTCCAAAATATACAAGGCACTGACAGAACTTTACAAGAAAAAAAAATCTAATCCCATCAAAAAATGGGGAGAAGAAATGGACAGACACTTTGACAAAGAAGAAATACAAATGGCCAAAAGACACATGAAAAAATGCTCCACATCACTAATCATCAGGGAGATGCAAATCAAAACAACTATGAGGTACCACCTCACACCCCAGAGATTGGCACACATCACAAAGAATGAGAACAAGCAGTGTTGGCAGGGATGTGGAGAGAAAGGAACTCCTATCCACTGCTGGTGGGAATGCCGTCTAGTTTAACCTTTATGGAAAGCAATATGGAGATTTCCTCCAAAGACTGGAAATCGAACTCCCATTCGACCCAGCTATACCACTCGTAGGAATATACCCTAGGAACACAAAAATACAATACAAAAATCCCTTCCTTACACCTATATTCACTGCAGCACTATTTACCATAGCAAGACTCTGGAAACAGCCAAGATACCCTTCAACAGATGAATGGCTAAAGAAACTGTGGTACATATACACAATGGAATACTATGCAGCTGTCAGGAGAGATGAAGTCATGAAATTTTCCTATACATGGATGTACATGAAATCTATTATGCTGAGTGAAATAAGTCAGAGAGAGAGAAAGATGCAAAATGGTCTCACTCATCTATGGGTTTTAAGAAAAATGAAAGACATTCTTGCAATAATAATTTTCAGACACAAAAGAGAAAAGAGCTGGAAGTTACAGCTCACCTCAGGAAGCTCACCACAAACAGGGATGAGTTTAGTTAGAGAAATAACTACGTTTTGAACTATCCTAATAATGAGAATGTATGAGGGAAATAGAAAGCCTGTCTAGAGTGCAGGCGGGGGTTTGGGACATTGGTGATGGGAATGTTGCACTGGTGATGGGTGGTGTTCTTTACATGACTGAAACACAAACACAATCATGTATGTAATAAAGTTGTTTAAATAAAAAAAATTTAAAAAGAGAAACTTGAATAAGTTTAGGAGCTTTATGGCAGAAAAAGCAACAAAAACCATCTTTTACCATATCTCACATCCACTAGCAAATTCTCCAGCACTATTTTAATTGGTTTCCATTCTATCTTCAGTACTTCCAATGATTGAAAACATTCATCTCCTGATGCAGCTTTGTTACCTATCTAAAGAAACCAAAGTAAAAATTTTTAGTTAAAAAAAGGTTCTTCCTTTTATATTTTGCTTTCTTGGGCACACCCAGTGGTGTTCAGGGCTTATTCCTGGAACACTCATAATGGTGTTTGGGGGAACTATATATAATGGTAGGAATTCAAACCATAATAGTCTTAAATCTATACTGTCTGGTCAAATGGGATGATTTTCTCCGGGAAAGCCCTAGAGCTTTCCTCCTTTCAGTTGTATTCTTTGACCAGGTCAATCAAGATTAATCTGGATTATTGTACTGTAAGAAATAGTCCCCAGATTATTGGTTTTAAATAAGATTCCTTATAACTTTTCTACTTGCAACCTCTTTTTACTAGAGATTGAAACGCAGACATGTACTGCCTAAAATATGTCCAATTCATTATACTTAGTAGATTGTTCATTCACTTCTAAGTCAGTGAGCTTTCAGAAATCTTTTACTTGTCAAATTTTCTATGACTCTTGAAATTTTGTTATGCAATCCCAGATGGGGCACATGGTTTAAGAAGCTAGGGTGAAAACAGAGATAAGCACATGCCTCAATCACATTCAGTCCACCTCAGTTTAAATCCTGGCACCATATGGTGGTTCTCTGAGCATCATAGGGTATAGCCTGGAGGTCCCAAGGATAATTCAGGTATTCCCTTCCTGTAATCCCAAAACCCAAGCAGGACTGCATCCTTGGACAAATTCCTTCTCCCCCCAACTTTAAATACCATCCAGGTTGGCCAAAAAATTACTAAGAAGAGCCTTTGGGCTTCCCAACCACTGTACAGAAATCCCAAAATAAAAAGAAATACATACATAAAAACAAAGGTTTGCAGCATAATCCTCAAACATGGACCCTTCACTGTGTATAGAAGCCAACTTCTCAATGCATTCATTCCTGGACCCTGGTGAGCAAGCCACTACTATGTGTGAAATAACCAATCATCATTCAGAGAGGGAATTCTTAGGAATGGGCATGTAACTTCGTGGTAACGTACTTGCCTTGCATGTATAAGGTCCTAAATTCGAACCCTGACACTGCCAAAAAATAAAATTCTGGAGAATCCTATACTCCTATTAAATGCTCAATAGTAAGCCTGTCACTTTCACCAAAAACATTGACCAGAATTATCTATCTATCACTTATCTCTCCCATTGGTCAAATTCCCAAGTCCCAAGAAATTTTGAACAGTAACTACAGAGAAAACATCTAACCCCTCCCCCATTAAATCTGAAGGCTTGAATAAACCATCAAGTTTCCCCAAAGTAGTGCAATCTCTTAAATTGTTCTGTACCATCATTTCACACCAATCTCTGTTAGGGTATATGAGGAAACGTGGTCGTTGAGATTAAATGGCACGTAATTTTCTGCTTAAAAATAGCTTTTATTCTCTATAAGTACTTTCAGGAGGAAGGGTTGGAAAGCCCCTAAAAAAAAAAAAAAAAAAAAAAAAAAAAAAAAACAAGCTTGCTTTGTAAGCTGAGAAGCAAGAGGAAAATAATTTAAGTTACTATGTTTTACATGTTCAGCCTCATACACATTAGCTGCTGGGGAGGTTTCCAACTCTCATTATAGACAATACAAAGAAAACCATCCTCCCCAGATATCCAAAAACAGGTATCTGCCTCTATTTTGATTATCTTGTTGACAGCCCAGGTCTCTGAATAACAGTGGTGGCAACAACTTGAGTTTAGCCAAGAAGAAAGTATATATAAGAGCACGGCAACCTCTGCAAAGCTGCATCAGACAGTAAATATTTGAGCTCAATCCTATCTGCTCATAGGTCTATGCAAAGTAAAAAATAGTTCTGAAACAATTGTTCCAAATAGCTTTTGCTCTTATGACTTTAAAGATAACTTGACTGCCAAATATTTGCTCCATGATGAGATAGAATGCTTATGTGGGAGGTGGATTTATGCACCCAGATGCACCATTTATTTTTTGCCACAGGTATGAAATGCCATGAATGAATTAAATAAAGCCAGTCTTCCACTCTTTCCCAAATGGAAGACATAGGACCATGTTGGCCCCTTCAATTCATCCGAATCCTAGTTATTTTCTAAAAGGATGTGATTCTTAGTTTCAATCTTTAGTGATTCCAAGCCTGGGATAAATAAAATCTAACAGATTCAAGTATTCAAAACTCTCGCTGGGTCCAGGCCCTTCTGAGATTCCAGACTTCAGCCCAGTACACGGAGCACCCTAACAAACCACCCTCTTGCTTGATAGCACGGTAATTTCTGGCCAAAGCAAATGTTTTCAAAGATAAAATTGTCAGATTTCTATGCATCTCTAAGAAAGAAAAAAATAATGCCTTTTGCCATGACATAGATGGAACTTGAGATTATCGTACTGAGTAAAGTCAGTCAAAAGGAAAGGAGAAGATATAAAATGACCTCTCATGTGTGGGACTTAAAGATACACAGCAAGAACAGGGGTGCAGGGAGGACAACACTGGTAGTGGAAATGCCCCTGATTCAATGTCACTATGTACCTAAAATATTACTGTGAAACATTTGTAATCCACTTTGGTTAAAATAAAACTTATTTAAAAAAAAAAGATACACAGCAAGGTAGAAGAGAACTAAGTTGATAGATACTGGGGTAGATCAAAAGAGAAAGTCTTTGGAGATGCTAGGATGCACTAGTGATGGGCTTGGTGTTAGAATTGTGTGTATAAGAAATTATCATCAATAGTATTATAAAGCATAGTACCTCAGTCCATATTGAATGTTTAAAAGACTTTTTAGCAGTTTATTGATTGATTGATTGATTGATTGATTGATTGGTTTTTGGGCAACACCTGGAAATGCTCAGGAGTTACTCCTGGCTCTGCACTCAGAAATTGCTCCTGGCAAGCTCAGGGGACTATATGGGATGCCAGGAATCAAACAGTGTTCGTCCTGAGTTGGCCACATGCAAGGCCTTACCACTATGCTATCTCTTCAGCCCTCATTTAAAAGAGTTTTAATGTAAGTTTTGAAAAGGGAAAAGATTTTTCTAATTTCACCTAATTTCTCCACGGTCACAAAGAAACTTTTTTGCACATTAGCTGTTGTTGGTGTCAGGTTCCTGTATTTAAAGATTCTGGATTCTGTGCATTTTGTTCATCAATTGGAGCACCTTCTAGTTTCACCTCACCAGTAGATGTGGAGAGACCTGCCCTGCAAGCAGGTTGTTGCTAAGTCGTCTGGGTGTTTAGATCACACTTTGGGGAAGTCAATGCCAGAGCAGTGATAGGGTCTTCCCTGATAGAGGTTTGCATCTTGGTAGTGTTATAGACAATTGTGGTTGTTTTCCATAGGTGGTATCCATTGTTCAGGAGTGTATGGGCAATGCCCATTCTTCTGAGGCCTACACCAAATCATTATGCCTGTGTTCGGGGTAGAAGGCCTAACTGCATTACCTCTTATTAGATAAGAACTTGTTTGCATATGTATTATTTTCCCATTTTAATGACTTTCACAAACCTTAACATCCACCCGCCTGCCCAATATGTATGATACCTTATGATCAAATTTCTGTCCTGTGACTGTCCTAAAATTTTTATCTTATAGAAAACTGGAAAAGAATTCAAGCTTAGTCTTTATACAGAGAGAGAATATAGGCATGAAGCTTTGCAAATCTAAAATTAGAGTTCATATATGTCTTATTATTAGGATCTGGCAACTCTTGACATCTTAAAAAATTGTCAAGCATATGACAGCTATATGAGATCTCAGCTATATATTATCATGCACTGAATTGAAAATAATAAATTACACAGTTTGACCTCACACAGCTTAAGACAATCATGTGAGTACTTAGAAATACAAAGTAAGAAATAGCAGATCAAGTCAGAATGAATGGCCAAAGGACTGTTGTATTCTTTCTGGATTTCTTTCATTATGAATCTTTCTAAACTTTATCATGTATCTATCTGACAATGTCTCTCCTTTCTACCCCCCATCATCAGTTATATCCTAGTTCTGAATAAAATGAATGATGTAAAGTACAATTTCCAGAAAGAAACTACTGAGATACATGGAGCTGGGAAGAACTTTGATACTTAGGGAAGCCAATTCCCAGGAACTTCCAAATTTTCCTTATGATGGCTGCAACAAGCAATTTCTTCATGCATGATCTAATACCTTCAAGGAAGATAAACACCCACTTAAGAGAAAGTAGTAATAATATCTATATGGTATTTGGGCAGGTATAACAAAAACTCCTTAATGGACAGATTTGCTCTGCAAAATTGAAAGATTGTAATTGCATCCTTAAGGCCATACAGGACAAATGCGTCTTGTTTTACCAGAAGTCAGCCCTTTTAATAGTTAGATAGTTATCTTAGACATTTGAGTCCTTTCTTTAACTTCAAAATCCCATTTCTCCAAACATAGATTCCATTTTTCATTGCTACCCTGTTTTGTGCAGAATGTATCCAATTTGCTCTCTATGTACATTAATGTACATTTTCCAGAACTGAAGTTCAAAGCCATTGTTGGTTACTAAATAATGTTTCCAAATTAAATATATACCTCTTCTATCCATCACCGAAAATCCACCCATATGCTTCAACCTAAAAATACAAAGACACCAGGTACCAGCAAATTTTCTTTTGTGTGGGGAAACTACTTACAAAGAGAAACTTACTTACAAAGAGCTAGAAATTATCTGGGATTTTTTTTCCTAATCTATCAACAGCCCCAGATCAAAAATGGCCATTTCAAACTATCAGGTAACTTGGTGAATTCACTCCTTTGACCACTACCCAATATGAGATTATTACAGATCAACTGGTATCCTTGCTAATTCACAGTAAAATGTAAGAACACAGGTTTGTCACTAGGACCTCATGAACACATTAATAAAAAGTTGTAGATAACATCTTCTGAAAGTTAGTTTCCTTCCCTAGAAGTGGGATTTTCACTCCCTTCTTGCTACAGCCTTCTAAAAAGTGTTGACAGGATACAACTATTCTAAACATTAGTATGACATCTGATTTCTATGCCATTGTATGTTATATATAAATTATCACATATATATCCATGCCTCTATAATATATGTAATAATAGAATGAAGTCTGAGGCAATTGTGTTTTGTTTTGTTTTGGTTTGGTTTTGGTTTTTGGGCCACACCCGGCGGTGCTCAGGGTTACTCCTGGCTGTCTGCTCAGAAATAGCTCCTGGCAGGCATGGGGGACCATATGGGACGCCGGGATTCGAACCAACCACTTTTGGTCCTAAATCGGCTGCTTGCAAGGCAAACGCCACTGTGCTATCTCTTCGGGCCCGGCAATTGTGTTTAAACAATTATATAGGTCTAATTAATTTAGGAAAACAAGTGGGCATTGAGAGTTCTAATATTTTTCATGCTGAAACAATGCTGTGATCTATTTTCCTCCTCAAGTAATGATGTTTCAAGTCATGGCAGTCAAACAGAAAAAATAGTGTACAGAGAGAGAAAGCCAACACAGCATCCATCCAATTTCTGTGCAAAGGCTCTACAAGCTAGAGGAAGCTTTTAATGGTCTCCAGCATTGATACAGGGCAATAAACTTAAGGGCATTCACTCACACTCCTCGAAACCAGGCTGATTCATGATAAGCCTGATAGCTTCAGTAATTTAAGTGGGAGAAGATGAGATTTATTTCTTCTGAAAGAGATCTATTTGTTGTAAAGCATCCTAATATCTCAAAGCTTTTCATTTGGTGCAATTTTCTTTCATCAAAAGTACAATGCTCTGCGGTCATGGCAAAGCAAACACTCTGCCACTGGGCACACAAAGCCACACAGGGAGAAGAATTCAGATCTGGAACAAATTTGATCTGAATTTGATTCCCAGATGTGCCATGAATTTGCTCTTGGCCAGGAGTGACTTTCCTTAGTGTCTTAGAATTGTGATTTCTTTATAAAGTGAAGAGAGAGAAGATAATAGTCCTGTGATGGTTAGCAACTATTGAGGTCATCCAATGATCTCAGGCACTCTGTTTGCTAATTCATTTTTTTCCTCAAAAATATTTGTATTGGGACTTGGGTGATGGGAATGTTGCACTGGTGATGGGTGGTGTTCCTTTTATGACTGAAACCCAAACACAATCATGTATGTAATCAAGGTGTTTAAATAAAAAAAAAAGAAATACAAAAATATTTGTATTGAGGAGCAGAGAGTGGTGGATGGAGAGTGAAAGAGTTTGACTAAAAGGAACATAAGGACATTGGTGGAAACATAAGGCACTTCAGTTGCGGTCAGATGCACTAACTATATGTTAAAACCATAAATGTGGGGCTGGAGAGATGGCACAATAGGTAGGGCACTTGCTTTGTATGTACAGACCATAGTATCATCTCCAGGACCCCATATGGTACCCAGAACCTTGCCAGGAGTGATCTTTGAGCATAGAGCCAGGAATAGTTCCAGGGCACCATGGCTTTTGGGCCAAAAACAAAACAAAACAAAACAAAATTTAACATTAGCACAGTTGAACACATGTGACTTAATACAACAGTGATTTTTCTATTATATTAATATAAAAATGGATTTTCATAGTACACTTAGTACAGATAGTGCACACTGTCTTCCAATCATCCATGTGGATACTACATTATGTTTAAGAGAAGGCAGGCCTTATTCCTGATTCTGTGCTTAAGGGTAATTTTTGGTGGTACTGGGGGAGTGGGGGGGTGTGATGCATATGTACTGCCAGGGATCCGACCCAGGTCAGTTGCGAGTAAAGTAAATGCCTCCCTAACTGTATTCTCTCTCCAGCCTCTTTCAACATAACATGTGCCTATATCCGAACTGGCATGCAAAATGAAGATCTTAAGCAGCTTGAGAGTCTGTGATAAGGTTTTAAATGAATTAAATTGATTTACTTAGTTAAATTAAGTAGTGAATTAAACATTGGTCAGGCACTGAGTACATCCAGGTGCTAGTTATCATTCCTGGCAACCACAGCATGTGTCAAAGGTGTCTTACACAGTGATCACACTTGCTTCGCAGAAAATACTGCCAATGAGAAAAGCAACATCTGCCTCCTCAGCTGGACACTCAGCATCAGGGGCTACAGCAACCACTAGGTTGAGAGGAGCCTGCACACCATCTTACTCTCCCATGATACATGTAGAGCTTTGGAAGGGGAGATCATGTACATCATGATCAGAGCTGCCCCCACAAAAAACCCACACCAGGGATTTTTTTGAAGGAAATAGTAATGATAGGAGACAGTAAACGAAGTTTCTTGTGAGGTGATATAGTGCACAGAAATGAAGAATGCCAGAACTTCAGACATCCAGATGACTGTGCCCTCTGAAACACACATAGACACACACACACACACACACACACACACACACACACATGCCTCTGAAATGATACCTGCTGGAGAAACACCTATCTTGAAGCTTCGGGTTTCCTATGGTTTGAACAAAAAGAGTACCAAGGACAGGTGAGGTCTCAGCATGGAGTTTCTAGGAGAAATCTCATTGATTTTACACTCTTCTCTGCCCCTCCACCCCACAACATTCCTAGTAGTCTCAGTCCAGAAAATGAACTATCCGCATAATGTGTGACAATCCAACAGGATCCCTGTCCCCAAAATTCAAATCCTGAAAAGGCTTTCTCATGGCACATCAAGCTCTGCTCTCGGATCACAGGTTAGACCTATTTTGTTATGTCTGGAAGCCCTCGTTGAGCTCTGGATTCCTTATTCTGATACCTCAGAATGAGGACATTGTGGGTAGATTTGGTGTCACTCTGGGAAATGGGAGACTCCTCTTCTGGTTGGAACTAAGCAACATGACTCCCTTGCTTTCTTACTTTACACCACTTTATTCACAGAGGCAGGTGGGACCTACCAGAGCTCTACCAGTCACAGAAGTTTTCACTTTAAAGGTTAAGAATTCAATGAGAGAAAGAGAAAGAGGAGAGAGAATACTTAAAGAAACAGAAGTAAGAAATATAAGACATAGCAGAAAAGGAAAGAAAGAGTTTCAGATAGCATATTGATAATTTTTGGTTTGGTTTTGGTTTGGTTTCGGGGTCATACTCAGCTGTACTCAGAGCTTACTCCTAGTTTTGTGCTTGGGGATCAGGCTGTCTGTGGTGCTGGAGGTTGAAGCTCTCTACTGGATGTGTGGCAAGGCAAGTTTCCAAAGTTGAAGTGCCAGAGAGATATTTGCCTGTCCCAAGATTTGACTCCTATTACTACATATGATCCCCTGAACTCTGCCAGGAGTGGACCCTAAAACACAGCCAGGTGTGGCCCAAACTCCACTCCATCCCTCCTAAAGATATTAAAAAATAAATAAAACTAAGTTCTATGTTTTTGCTGGGATTCTGAACTCCTTGGTTAATTGTATAACTCACCAGAAAAATATGCAAAAGTATTTTCATGAGGAAGGACCATACAAAGAGCAAGGCGTTGGTCTCAGTGCAGTTTTTGGATTTGATTTACTCTGGTTTGATTTGCTTTGGTTTTGTTTCAGTTCAGGGACACACACAGCAGAGGTCAACTCTCAGACACTCCCAGTTCTGTGATAGCTAATCACTCCCAGCAGTGGTTGGAGACCAGCTGGTATCAAGGATAGAACCTGAGCTTCCTGCGTGCAAAACATTGTCTCAACCCTTTGAGCTCTGTCTCTGCACCACAGTACAACTTTGCAGCTTTGTCCATGCCTGCCAATCCTCGTGGCTCACGTCCCAGGGCTAAAAAAGAGGCTGTCAATCGAAAAATTAAAATTAAGAAGGAGGCCTGCTCTTAGAACTAGACGTACTAATTCCAATGGGGGATAAGATAGTATGCCCCATTTTTTCCTGGTTCACATCAAGGACCCCAAGAAAGAGGCAAGACAGTATCACTGAGCACAGAAATAATCTCCTTCCCTAGGGCCTCCTACCTACCAGGATGGGAACCAGGAGAAGAGGAAGAAAACCACTGGGTATGGAGAAAGGGGGTGGAGGAGTGCACAGAAAAAAGCCCTGGATTTGACTATGAGGCTGGGAAAGAGACAGGAATCCAAAACTAAAAATATGGTCCCTCATACTTATGGGACACCCTTTTAAACACCAGATTAACATGGTCTGGAAAAAACATGCTGGCATGGTAACATTATCTCCTTCTGTTCTTTCCTCCAGTCTGAAGTGCCCGCAGTGTTATAATGAGGATCCCTAGTGCTCTGTATTCAACCAAATGCTCCTTTGATGCAGGTGTTCCCAGAAAAAAGAAAGATTATTCATGCTGCTTAGAATGTAATTATGCTCTTCTCCTCATATATTAAAGTCATTCCAACAATTGGACCACTGTGGGATCTGACTTTTGTTTCTTTTCTGGTGCATTGGGTCGACTAGACTGACTCTGTCCTTTTTTTACTCAGGGTGAAAACAAGTAGGTCAGTAGTTGGGGCGTAGTGAAAGGGAAAGTAAAAGAAGTTCTCTGCAAAAATTTCATAGAAAAAGAGAAATATTTACTGAGACCAGGAGGACAGGGAGAAGACTCCACCAGCTATGCACTTTCTCTGCTTGCAAGAGACTTGGGTTTTACTCTTGGCACCACCTGCTGTCCCAAAGTGCTACTGGAAGTGAACCTCAAGCAGTGAGCTGGAAATAGCTCCTAACACCACCTACTCTGTCCCCAAAAGAATGAAAAACAAACAAAGAGATCATCCCAAAATTCTAGTGCCTTAGAAACCTATTGAAGTCAATCAGAGGCTTGATCTATATAACTCAGCACCCAAGAAATCAAAACCAAATGTGATGGTCTATACAACACTATGTTATGTTAGCCATTTCAATTTTTCTTTAGTTCTGGGAAAGAACAGCAAAAGGAATTTCCAAGATAAGGAAATGCCATAATATCATAGACCAAAACTGTCTGGATAAGGACATATAACAGATATGGACTATAACACTTAGACCACTCACCTGCTTCTATATCCAGCACTATGCCACTGGATTTTTGCTAATTCTTCACTTCTGTAACAAAGTTATGCTGCTTATGCTATTTCCCAGCAAAATCCCCAGAATGAGATAAGCTAACAGCTACATGAGTTGGATCTGAGACCACATGCAGTGGCTATCTAATAAAATTCCTTGGAATTTGTAATCTTGAATTGGACTTGGAGTCTCTCTGTGTTACCCCATAACACAAAGAACTGCCAATCCCAAAGAGCCAATAAACTTTTCCAAATGAAGCAAATGGTTAAGATAGAAAATTAAATATAATTAATTCCATTTCCTGCTTCCACATCTTTAGAGAAAAAAAATCTCCCAACTCCATGCTTCATTACCATTGGCAGGAAGTTAACTAGCATCTATTCTAACTGTTTCAATGTGAGTTAAAAAAAGAAAATTTGGGGCCAGAATGATAGCACAGTAGGTAGGGTTTGCCTTGCATGTCACTGACTCAGGTTTGATCCCAGCACCCTTATGGTCCCTTGAACCTGCCAGTAATGAATCCTGACTGCAGAGCCAGGAGTACTGTATTTCCTGGTGTTTAAGATGACTTTTTAAACCATAAAAATTTCTTAAAAGTCAGAGGTCGTCTTATACACCGGTATACAGTATGCTGAAACTTACTCCAGCTTCACACACACTCACACACAAACACACACACACACACACCTTACCACTAAATTCCATCTAGCTGCCAGGCATCATCACTCAGTCCTCTGATTGTCCTGATTAATCTTTCAGGGCACACAGAGGAGTTGAGTTACCGAAGCACTGCATACCATCCAGTCACCGGGTGTCATCACTGTTATGCAGCTTTGCAGTGCTCAAACCTATATTTTAACAGGAAAAGTAGAGAGTCGTCTTATGTGCCCAGTCATCTTATACACCGGAAAATACAGTAACCCCTAAGTGCCACCGAATGTGACCCCCCCAAAAAAAACAGAAAGGAAGGAAGGAAGGAAGGAAGGAAGGAAGGAAGGAAGGAAGGAAGGAAGGAAGGAAGGAAGGAAGGAAGGAAGGAAGGAAGGAAGGAAGGAAGGAAGGAAGGAAGGAAAGAAGGAAGGAAAGGAAGGAAGGAAGGAAGGAAGGAAGGAAGGAAGGAAGGAAGGAAGGAAGGAAGGAAGGAAGGAAGGAAGGAAGGAAGGAAGGAAGGAAGGAAGGAAGAAGAAGAAGAAGAAAAGGAAGGAAGGAAGGAAGGAAGGAAGAAAAGAAGAAGAAGAAAGAAGAAGAAAAGAAGAAAAGAAAGGAAGAAAGAAAGAAAGAAAGAAAGAAAGAAAGAAAGAAAGAAAGAAAGAAAGAAGAAAGAAAAGAAAGAAAGAAAGAAAGAAAAAGAAGAAAGAAAGAAAGAAAGAAGAAAGAAAGAAAGAAAGAAAAAGAAGAAAGAAAGAAAGAAAGAAGAAAGAAAGAAAGAAAGAAAGAAGAAAGAAAGAAAGAAAGAAAGAAAGAAAGAAAGAAAGAAAGAAAGAAAAGAAAGAAAGAAAAGAAAGAAAAAGAAAAAGAAAGAAAGAAAGAGTTTCCTAGCGGATTTTCTAAGAACCCAAAGAGATCATTTGAAAGATTTTCTTTTAACTGTAACATGAAAAATATAAGGGACCTAGTTTATTGGAGTAACAGAGCTTGATTGTTTTGCTCTACTCCTGGCTCTGCACTCAATAATCACTCCTGGCACTTTGCGGGGGACCATATGGAATGCTGGAGATCAAACCCTGGTGAGCTGAGTGCAAGAAAAGTGGCTTTCCTGCTGTACTTTCTCCCAACCCCTAGTAGAACCTTGTTATAAAGTTAAAACATCTGATTCCCAGGCTAAGCAATAGTACAGCAAGCCAGAGAGGGCATTTTCCTTGCATGTTACCTACTTGGTTTAATCCAAGAACCCCATGTGATCCCCAAGCTTGTCAGGTGTGATCACTGAAAAAAGAGCCCCATGTGTGGCCCCCAAAATATAGTATTTCCCTAACTGCCATACTATAAGGGAACAATTTTTCAAAGGTACCAATATAGCCCTGAGTTCCCAGGTGAACGTATAAAGTATAAAAGTAACTATAAAAAACGTCCAAGTACCCTCTGCTCAGGATTCCTAGACTGTCTTAGCTTATCTGAGACCACTAAGTGATGCCAGGTTCTTTTGTGCCACACTGAGCTATCTTTCACGGAATGAACAGTTAATCCTACCACCAACTCAAAAATACCTGTGGGCATCTTCTTTAGTCAATTCACCTAAATGTGACTACTTATATTAAAAGGATGAACAAAGGGACATTTGGTGAAAAAAAACCAGCAATTTTTGATGACCAGAGAAAGAAAATGAAAGAGGATTCTAGATGGTGCCAGCAGAAGTAGGTTCTCCTTTCAACTACCATTTTCTCCACAGACTGTGTCAACGGGAACAAAATGTCCAAAAGCTCAGGGTCTCTATAAGGAGTGTGGGGGTGGGTAATACAGTGATTGATGTCAGAATCACAGGAAGTCTTCAGCACCCTTTTCTTTACCCAAGCTACTACGAAATCCCACCACCCTGTAAATTTTAACCCCAATTTTTCCAGCTCTAAGCACTGTCTTCTGATTTGGCTTGCTCTCCTCTTTCATGGACGAATAAGATTTCCAAGTATGTTGCTGTTCTTTTAACTGGTTGGTTTTGAGCACTGACTCCTCCATTTTGGGCTCCCAAGCCTTTTCTTCTCTTTCTCCTATAGACTAGAAGATGAGATTCTCATTCTGGGGAGGTTGGAGGTAGAAAGGATAGTGGGATGTGGGCTGCTCAATTTTAAAAAATACAATGGTTTGGGGGAGAGGGTCAGTATCACCACTGAGTTGAGTCCCCCCACTATAAACTAGATAGATAATAGTGATGTACAAATCTGGCTTTACTGAGGCCTCCTCTAGGAATGCTGGGGACCCCATTTCTTCTCCCAGAGCAAGGATATTTTCCTCTCCTCTTGTGATCTCAGAAAGGATATTTTCCTCTCCTCTTGTGATCTTAAGAAAAAAACAAACTTCAGTCTCCATATTTTGTTCATAGATGACTCTAGTTCCATCTCCCTTCACCAGACTGAAAGTGGCTAGAGGGCAGGGCCTTTGCTTTATTTACTCAAGTAATCCCCCTAAGACTCTAGCCAATGTGATTGACCTGCTAGGTTCTAATCGAATTTCTGGGGAAGGATTAATGTGTTAATTGACTGGTTGATTGATGGAGCAAATGAAACCAATAAAAGCACCTTATAAACCTCCAATCACTAGACAAATGTAAGTCATTATTCGGTGGAATTCTGTGAATTAGCTTTGAACTTAAAGTAATTAGGCAATTGCTCAAAGTCAAGAGGTAATGGGCCTTATAAATGATCTTGTATAGTATTCTTGGTTCTTGTTTATTTGTGTAATCCAGACAGCTGCCAAGAATTTACACACTCTTAAATAACAACACACTAGAAAGAAATCCATGGAAAAGTTTTCTGCTAATAAAATTAGTGTTGCTTCTTGGAGTCATGATAATGAAAAAACATACTTTACATTCTTTCTTGAGTGACCATGGTTGAATCCATTAATGCTTAACACCAGTTCACTGCACCAGGAGAATAGACTGTCCTCATATGTCATTTTATTTTTACCAATTCTCTCTGTGTGATAGATAGTACTTACCAGAAATACTTAGATGTCAGGGTTCTTTTTTTGCTATTCAGTACATGGTAAAGTGAATAAATGCTGTATTCTGGTGTCTGTTGCCTAGGTATAAGAGAGATAAATATGGGATAAGGGCTGGAGAGATAGCACAGAAGTAGGGTGTTTGCCTTGCACGCAGCCAATCCAGGATGGATGTGGTTCTAATCCCAGCATCCCATATGGTCCCCCATGCCTGCCAGGAGAGATTTCTGAGCTCAGAGCCAGGAGTATCCCCTGAGTGCTACCGAATGTGACCCAAAACAAACAAACAAAAACAACAGAGAGAGAGATAAATAAGAGATCAAGATATATATATATCTTGTTCAAGGAGGTCCTTGAACACCATTGGAGTTCCTGGGAAATCCCTGGCACCAGGGGTTCTGAACAGCACCACATTTTCAGGCCCTCACATTAAACTTCTGTCCCAGATAGTCAAGAACACCAAGAGGGACATTAAGGCTCCTGAGCATTGCTAAAAAACATGTTTAAGGTTTTTGAGGTTAATTATGTGTAACACATTTGGGTTTTGACAAAACACAACTATTAAAACCAAAGAAGAGAGTAAAATCCCTAAGAGAAGTGGATACTACCCCTGGGATATGAGTTTTGAGTAGCATTCAACCCTTTGATCCTTCAAACCAGCTACTTTTCCTGCAAACCAGTGCACACACTGGCAATTTTAACCCATGTGATAGGCCAGTAGTTTTAACCCTCATAAACCTGTGAAGTCATGCCAGTCCATTAGAGTTGGCAGTTAATGACCACTGGTCTAGAGACAGGGAAATGATAATCATTTGGGTAATATTTAAAAAAAAACTTACAGAAGAAATGGTATTGGTAATGAAGCTTAAGTTTGGGATCTATTTTATTCTTTAGAGACAGAGAGGACAACTCTGAGGGCTATGGGAAGAAAAGGAATTCTAGGGAGGTAAAATGTAACACAAAAAATTCAGAGGAGAGAACCAACTCCTATGGCTCTCTTACGGCCCAATTTCTAGAAGTTCCATTCCATCTGTTCCCGATATATTCAGCTGATTCTGACAATAATGTATTTGAGATTAGCTTTATTTTATATAAAGCTGATATTATAATATAAACATTTCTCCCTTTCACTGTAGCAACAAATAGTATCTAAAATTATCAAACTCTACACTTAAGTAATTTTTCTGAAAGAAATCATTCAAAATTTGAAATGAAATTTGCATAAGCTATAATTATATTCTCTCGTTTCATTATATTTTAAAACAAAACTTAGTATTTTCTGAAATTATCCTTCCTGTTGCTATATAATTTTGTCTTTATAAAACTCTAATGTCCAGCACTACAATTAGTATCTTTGGAATTGTTTAATTCTGTAGAATATTTTTAAGAAATAAGAATTGGAGGGGCCAGAGAGATAGTACAATGGTAGTGCATTTGTCCTGGATCTCAGTAGATCCAGGACAGATAGTGGCTCAAATTCCAGCATCCCATAGGTCTCCCAAGCCTGCCAGGAGCAATTTCTGAGTGCAGGGCCAGGAGTAACTCCTGAGCACTGCCAGATATGACCCAAAAACCAAAGAAAGGAAAAGAAAAGGATTAACCAAATAACCAAATTAAACAATTAACTTCTGGAAACACTAAAGAAAGTTTCTCCTCTATAATAGGAATAATTTATTCAGGGGAATTTTTCCCAAATTGGTGTGTTGCAGGTATATTAGCTTTTTAATGGGAAATATTAACTGAACAAGATTAATTAAAAGCTTTTGGGGGGTTTGTGTTCTTTATCTACAAGACTTACCAGAAACATAAATATGTTTTTGTAAGTTGAAGCTCTATAGGAGAAATATAATATATCTAAGTTTTTATCAGTTACATATATTAATTTCAGAATTAGACTCAAGAAATGCTCTCTTGTAAAATTCAAGATCCTTTAACTAGTTAATTTTGGAAACTTCAATCTCCATGAGTTTTTTCCTTTATTCTATAAAAAAGCATTGTTTTGATATAAAATGGCAGCAAACAACAAAATAAAATTCTATGAATTATGCAACAATTGGCACTTAAGTTATTCTCTGGGATAACTAATGTAAAAACATTGGTAGTTATATATTAAGGAGTAGAAATACAACTACTTTTAAAAAACTGTATTGAGATTCTATGGTTTGCAATATTGTCAACAATGGTTTCTCATGTGCATAATTTCAACATCACTCCCTTCTCCAGTGTTTGCAACTCTCTCCTCCAAGGACTCCAATGCTCCTCCCTTTCAACACCCCTACACCTACTAACTCAGTTGCTTAGATCAGTTATCCTGTTGTGCTGCCTTTAGCCCTTTGTTGCTACCTTGCTGTGTCTTTAAGTCCCACACAAGAGAGAGATTATTTTGTATCTATATCTTTCCTTCTGATTGAATGAATATACATGGCATGATATCCTCTAGTTCCATCGTATCACAGCAAATTGTGTAATTTTCCTCTTTCTTCGAGCTACAAAATAGTCCATTGTGTATGTATGTCACAACTTACTGATCCATTCATCCTTAATTTGGTGTTTGGGTTTCTTCTATATCTTGGCCTTTGTACTAAGTGCAGGGATGAACATAGGAGTGCATATATCCTTTCAAATTATTGTTTTTGTATGCTAAAGTTAGATGCCTATGTGAGGTCTGGTAGTTCTATTATTATTTTTATTATCTCCATATTGCTTTACAGGACACTCTCAATCGGAGGAAATTCCCACCAGCAATAGATAAGGGTTTCTTTGTAACACCTCCAAACCTGGCTGTTTCCAGACTTTTTGTTTTTGTTTTTGAGCCACACCCAGCGACGCTCAGGGGTTACTCCTGGCTCTCTGCTCAGAAATAGCTCCTGACAAGCATGAGGGACCATATGGGATGCCAGGATTCGAACCAACGTAGGTCCTTAGTTGGCTGCTTACAAGCCACAGGCCCTACCGCTGTGCTATCTCTCTGGCCCATGTTTCCAGACATTTTGACATATGCCATTCTCATTGATATGAGATTATATCTCATTGTTGTTTTGATTTTCATTTCCCTAATTATAAGTAAACATGAGCACTTTTTAATATACCCATTAACTATCCAGATGTCTTCTTTGAGAAAGTAACTGTTCATATTCTTGCCCCATTTGTGGATGGTGTTACTGAGAATTTGTTATTGAGTTTGTGAGTGCTTTAGGTCTCAGATATCATAGGTCTCAGGTCTCAGCTATTTCGAGAGATGTCAGATATCATCTGATGTATTGTGATACATAAACTAAAAAGGTTTCCTCAAAGACCTTGCATACAGCCAACTGGCGTCTGATCTCCAGCATCAACTATTGTCCCCTGAGTCATGCTAGGAGGGACCCCCAAGTGCAGAGCCAAGAGTAATCCCTGAGCACTTTTAGCCCCCCAAACAAAAAAGTTTCCCACTTAATTAACACAAAGCATAAGAATGTATAATTTACACTATGGTTTTACAGGATTATATTCACTATTTAAAAAAGTAAAAAGACTGAGACATGGCCAGAGAGATATAGCTGAAAGGGCTGCAGTGTATGTCTTGTAAACAAGTAGATCCTGAGTTTGATTTCCAGATCTGCATGCTTTCTCTCAACACCACTGGGTATGGCCCCAGTAACCAAAAAGTCCAGCACTGAATTACAAGGATCAGAGACCAAACTAAGATTGCCAAGATTAGCTCCAGGGTTCCCTGAGCATTATTATGATGAGGAAATATTTCTTTAATGTTTTTAGGATATATATTTTTAACTACTCTTTTTCAAAGGACTGCTCCATTTTAGAATTCTAGCCTGCTAACAGAAATCTGCCAGAAAAGTGGGGAGCTACAGAAACAAAGAGGCCTCAGACAGTTAGAAAGAGGCCTCAGACAGTTAGGAAGAGGTTCCAGACAGCTAGCTTGAACTAAGATAAGCAAGTTCTGCTTTCACAGCTCCCAAGGACAGCAAGCCTGGAAGATAAGACCAGTCTTGGGCATGTGAGATCAATACCCATTTATGCTCACTGTTAGTTTATAACTGCCACTTTAAGTAAGTTTTGAGCTTTATAGGATATGTCAATAAGTTAAGTTAATTGATAAGTACTCATGTACTATTACTAATTATTATAAGCCTAGAGTGATTCGAGCAGTACCAGCCAGAGGGGGCTCTTGGTGCCAGAAAGCCCAACTCCCATGCTTCTAAGGCTGACGTATGTGCCACTCTGTGCCAAGAACTCTAACCATTAGCTACATTTGAACCTTGAGTTTTAATAATCCCCTTTCTTCTCTACAACTAACTAGGCCAGGGTCCTGGCCCACTGTGATAAGCTGACACCTGCAATATGTAACACTAGGATTGATAAGTTTTAATGGTCATCTCTTTGTTCATTGAATGTGTCTCTCAAAGTTATGATGTTTTTTAAATGTAAGCCTTTGTTCATAGCTGCGTCCTGATAAGGAAAAGTGCTGTTCTTGCTTTGAAAATTCCTATATAAACTCTGCAGAAAAGAGCCTCGGGGTCTCTGCTCTGAGATCTGTCTCAGCAGAGACCCTGACCGGCCAGAATAAAATCTCACCTGTTGCTTGTGCATGGTCTGTGTCTCTTTGGGACCCTCAAGGCGCCGAAAGGACGAAGGGGCACATTGCCCTGGATCCTAACAATTAGAGTCCTCTCTCTACACACACACATACACACACACACACACTTTAAGATATCTCTTTATCTACTTTAATAATTTATTGTGCATTTACTCAAAATTCACTATGTAAAACAAAACAATCTCAATGAAACCCCATGTACACATCATAGAACCAAATAGGTAAAACAAAAATCTTCCTCAAATGTCCTCGCTTTACTCAAAGAAAAGCCTCTGGGAAAGCTGAAAACTAGAAGAATAGGATGAAAAAGATACAGCTGAGAGCTGAAAGGTTCTCAGGAAGGAAGGAAAGAAGAAGGGAAGAGTCATGTGAAGACATTGGCTTGGCTGTCATAGGCCACTTTCTGGCAATCCTGTTGTTACTCCTTCTACTTGTAAAGATATTAGAATTTGTGGCTGGTTTCGGGGCCGGGCAGTGGCGCTAAAGGTAAGGTGCCTGCCTTGCCAGCGCTAGCCTTGGACGGACCGCGGTTCGATCCCCCGGTGTCCCATATGGTCCCCCAAGCCAGGAGCAACTTCTGAGCACATAGCCAGGAGTAACCCCTGAGCGTTACCGGGTGTGGCCCAAAAACCAAAAAAAAAAAAAAAAGAATTTGTGGCTGGTTTCAGAACTTTCCACTGTGTTTAAAAGGTATGTAAAGATGGCTTTATCACTTGAAGAGAAATTGTTTGAAGTAATCTAGAAAAGTTCTTCGCAATTTCCCCTTTTAAAATCATGGAAGACAGCTGAGATGGCTTCATGTATGAAGAGCATGTATGAGCATGTAGAGCATATGAGATCCTAGAATCCATCTCATACACCACATAAACAAACAAGTAATATAATAAATATTAGTATAAATTATTAATTCTCTATTTACAAAATATTAACAATTATTTATAGTCATTAAAATAAATTTAAGTAAATGTTTAAATTGATTAAATATTAATAAGTAATTAATATTTAATAAAATGTTTTAGGATGGAGAAGGACAGATACAAAATGTTCTTACTCATCTGTGGTATGGAGACAAAATAAGGAATAAACAAACAGTATCAAGTGAAAACAAACAAACCCTTATAAATACTTATAAATACTTGCAGTGCAGGGATGGTTAGAGGGGTAAAGAGATGAACCAGAGGTAACATAGTGAAAATGTTGGGGGGTCTTCGGTAGATGTATGTGTAATAATGTGTATCAATACTGCAAACATTAATAGTTTTACAACAATGTTACTTCAACTGATTAATTTTTTCAAATGACTTATTAACTGACACTATTCAAAAATTTGCTATCTTCACCAATATTGCACTGGTGAAGGGGGGTGTTCTTTACATGACTGAAACCCAATCACAAGCATGTGGATTTTGATCAACTGAGGTCTCTGAAAAGTAATAAAAACAGGGATATAACAATACTTAAAGGGCTAGGACACATGAATACCAGTTTTGCTTGCATGAAAGAGCACCAGTTTTGATCTTTACTACTATGTAATTCTCCAAGTACTTTGGAGGACTACAAATGACAAGCTTCTGAGCACTTCTGGGTGTGGCATAAACAAAATGTAGAACCTGGGAGCAGGGTTGTAGCAGGTGCTTTGCTTGTGAGAGGTCCTCTGAGCACCACCAGGAACCATTCCTAAGCACAAAGTCAGGAGCAACCCCTGAGTACTTCCAGGTATGCTCCTCCCACAAAAAAAACATTTAGCAAAATGAATGATACCCACAACAGCACCCTAACCACTGTGCTATCTCTCCAGCCTCCCTAAAATGTCTTTTAACTAGAAGATCAGTCAGATTTACAAAGGAAAGACTTTCAGACTTTCCCACAGCAATCAGACTAAACCTTGATGGTTTTCCATCATCTGTACCTTAAGGTTTAGGGAGAGAAGCACAGGAGATAAAGGAGCTCCCTTGCCTACAGCCAACCCTCTTTTAATCTCCAGCACTGATACCTACCCCTGAGCATCACCAAGGAGTTGGAGACAGTGGTTGCTCTGTATCACAGTCAGGAATAACTCCTGAGCACCACTGGGTGTGGCCCCCAAAGCCAAATAATAATAGGTAGAACAATAATATTTATCACACTCAAAGAGCAATTTGCCTTCAGGTTCCCTTTTGGTGGGGGGAGGGACCACTCAGTAACAGAGCACTGGGAATGTTAGGCCCTTGACTTCCATTGCCGTGCAGAAGCTTCTGAAGTCCCTGATGCAGATCTTTCTTGTTCACTAATAAATTTCAAGCACTTAAAATACATTTGCAGGTTCTGGATAAATGTTTGCAATAGAAAGGCTTACTCACTATAGATCCCAATGTTTTCATCTGTTACATGTGGACACCCAACTCACACCATGGAATTACAATCAGAGGACACATTTACCTAATGGAGCCTACCTTTTTCCTTCCTCTCCTTTCCAGCAAAATCTCTCTGCAAATGACATCAAAGAGCCAACATCAGCTGTCTCTTGCTCATGCCTCATTACCATCTGATTTATCCAAAGGCACCTTGTCTCATAAACTCAAAGATTCTTTCCAGAAATGAAAACAAAGTGAATTTAAGACTCCCAGTTGACAAAGAAATATCATCCTTTTCCTTCTTCCTCAGTAGCAGAACTAATTTTGACCAATCTAAGACATATCCATTAAAACCCAAGAAAATCATGTCCCCAACTTGCCTAGGTTTATTGAAGATACAAGATCCAGCTTTGGTCTAGGAAACCAGCATGAAAGGGGGATGGAAATGGGGTTTAGCAGTAGAGCCCTCACCATCAGTGCAAATTCTTGAGCTCCATTTCTGGTGCTACCTGATTTCCTCCCCAAACTAACACCAGGTATAGTACCACTGAACCAAGCGCCACTAAGAGTGGTTTGGGGGCACCATTGGGGTGTCCTCTTTGAAAATCAACACAAACTATTGGAAATGGTAGAAGTGGGTCATAAAAGCCATTAGGTATTCTGATTATAAAATCCAATTTGGCCAGCATGGTGGCACTAGAGATAAGATGTCTGCCTTGCCAGCGCTAGCCTAGGACAGACGAACCCCTGGCGTCCCATATGGTCCCCCAAGCCAGGAGTAACCCCTGAGCGTCACCGGGTGTGGCCCAAAAACAAAAAAAAATAAAATAAAATCCAATTTGTCACTTGGGAAAAGAAAAGAGGTGGGGAGCAGTGCTAAGCCAAAGAAGCCTTGACTTGACAACATGGTTGTAAGTCTGATCAAAGCACATGCATCAGAAGCCCTGGACAGAGGCTGTTCCCAATTGGCTCCTCCATTGAACAAAAATGACCATAATAAAATGCTCTGCCAAGGGTCGTCTTTGTTTGGGGGCTGCCTGGGGAAAAAATGGGCCCAAATTCAAAGCTTTGGATGTTCTCAAAAGCTAAAGCACTTTCTTGAAGTGAGCTATAAAACTGCAAGGATACTTGAGCTGGAATTCCAATCTTCAAACCTTCCCTGTCCAGCTTCTCACAGTGGGATAAAAAGGAAAACCCTCCTTCATTCAGTTCTGTATGAGGATTTCAGTTTTTTGCTTCTATAAATTATCTACCTGGATTTTTTCCAGGTGAGCTCCCAGTTCAAAGCAAATTAGGTGTCTGGGGAGAGGAATTCATAAACCCAGGCTCTAAACTCCACTTAATGAAACCACAGCTTGGGAGCAATTTCACTGCTAGCCAAAGCCTCCAATTTCCCAGTAGACATTGGAAGTGACAGCAACTTGAACCATTGCTTGCAGAACCAGTATAATGAGTTGAATGAGACTCTGCATCAAAGGGCAGATACCAGGGTTTGCGAAATAGACCTTTTGATAGCCATTTGCTATAAAGAAATAAAAATGTTTCTACTTCTAAATGCTCAGCTGCATTGCTGGTGATGCACTGCTGGAAGAACACATTTATCTCTCAAATTCAAATACCATCTTAACAAAACGAATTTGTGAGATTATGTCTCACTGCAAAAATTAGCTAGCCAAGGGGGTTTCATGTTCAGAAAAGCAGTTGATGAATAATCTTAACAAAAGATCATCCCAAAATTAGCAATAAAAGGAAACAAATAATGCCTATAAGCTAAAGAATAAATACAGAAGGTAGGGTTGATGGTGGTCAGGAGCATCCATCAGCCAAAAGAGACTGAAACCATGGCAGACCTGTCCAGCATATGGTAAAGCCTGGAATCAAATCAGCTGCTGGAGGAATTAGCATAAGGAATTAGCATAAAGGTGAAGATCCATCTTTTTTCCCACCCCAATTTCTCACCGGTGCCTCCAGCAATAGAGAACTAAGGAGCTCAGGAGCTTCAGTCAGCCGTCATGGGATGGAGTCCAAACTCAGCCTTTCTTTACTAATAACCTATAACCCAATGGAAGCTGTGGAGATCATTTCTTATGAGCTTTTCCAGTTGTCTAAGCTAATGAGGATCGTAGGCTTTCTTAACTAGTTCAGCGTGAAGGTGCCAAAATGAGAGATACATTAGAGGAAAAGTTAGAGATGGGTGCAAGGTTGAGCAGTTCTGTGACCATAATTGGTGAGGTGTCCCACATATTTTCTCAGGAGCAGGTCACATAAAAATAAACCCGTCCAGGTAGAGGACTGCTCAGAATGTTAATAATGCAATCAACAGCAGATCAGGGGATAACTGACACATAAATAAGGAGCGTGACTCAAATATACATACCCACATTCACAGTCTCTTTCTTTATCAAATGACTCAAGTGTAATTTTAACAGCATGAAAATAGCTTAAAATTGTACAATTAATAAAAGTCATTGTTGTCGCATCTGCTCACATCATTCCTGGCAGCCACCTCTTCAATGGGAGTTCATTTTGGGGAGTGCTCTGGTTTTATCTCTTCTTTAAAAAAAAAAAACATAAATAATGTAACTAAAAGTTTCAGGCTGTGAGAACCCTTACTTTTTAAACTGGTCTGGAGGCCTCTATCTAGCCCAGATGCAAGACTTGCCCTAACACCAATCTGGGTCAAGGGGCTGCCCCCTACTTGGACTAAAAACCGGAAAGGGACAAAAAAGTGAAGTGACTGTCCCAAAGTGTCTTTCCCACCTCCACCTGCCTGTTCATAAGGCTGGAACTCCTGCTGAGGAAATACCTAACACCAGTTCTACAGGCCTGCTAGTGATTTATGCAGGAACCCAGTACTGCTGAGACCTCCTCTGCCCCGCTCACCACTTCATCCTCCTGAACCCAACTCCTGGTCCATGCTGGTGACCCTGACTATGCCTGGTTCTGTTTGTTCAGGGCACTGGTACTGGTTTTGAACACTGAGGGTTAATCAGCCAGCTGTGCCAAGAGACACAGCTGAAGCATTGCTCCCATTCTATTTGTGGAAGCTTCTTCTTTACTGTCACCCCCAAAGACAAGTGGATTTACAACCAGGCACAAAAGCCTGAATGCCTGTTCTTTTTTCTCCGGGACATGGTTACGGAGGCTCCAGTCCAGTTCTTCAGATTTTGATGCTCCTCATCCAGCGTCAGAGTGAGGATGAGCTGGGGTACAGAGAATTAGAAGTGGGGACCCTATTGCAACCTAAGCTCAATAAAATAGGTCCAGGACTTGGCAGTGAGGAAAGAGATGAGTAACATATTCAGTCATGTCTTAAAAATTATATCCCCTTTGGCCTCTGGCTGAAGGCATCAAGTAAAAATATAAAACTCACTGGAGAAACTGAAAGAAAATTCTTTTTAACAGGTACACATTTATTTAAGTCAACCTAAGGGTCTAGCTTATTTACATTTAACATTTTAATAGTCAAAGGTTCAAGTTGGGGATCAAGAGTTGCATGCCTTTACCAAGATGCTACTGATTATGTTTTAGTGACCTTTCCCCAGCTCAGCTAAGAGGTTGGTTTAGAAGGTCAAGTCCTGATCTTTCCCCCCAGAAACAGATGCAAAGGAACTAAGATTAACTCTATAAATAGATAGTGGCAAGGCCAAGCCTACCTACCAGCCCTGCGAGAGCTCAAAGGACTGAGGGTTAGTCTGAAAATGACAAAGAGTAGGAAGCTTCCCAGAGACGAAATTTCCTGGGAAGTTCATTCAAGAGGGGACTGAGGTAGCTGCTTCTTCCTTTTCCAGGGATTTATTTCTGCCCTTATTTCCTTGCCTCCCCCACCTTACTCTTTTCCCAGCTGCATGGCATATATTCAACAACTGCCCCAGATGGAAGCCCTGGTATCATAACCGCATAATGTCTTTGACATTCCTCTGCATTAACAAGAATTTGATTTATTTTAAGCTTCTCTATTTTATACAATTTGATTTACAATCATGGTTGTAGTTGGGGTTTCAGTCGTATAAAAGAACACCCCCCTTCACCAGTGCATCATACCCAATCACTACCTCCCTACCCATCCCACCTCCCTACTCCCCCCACCCCCCGCCTGTATTTGAAGCAGGCTTTCAACTTCCCTTATTCATTCACTTTGGTGATGTTAGTTGTCAGTGTAGTTTTTTTGAAGCCAGTTCAACACCGGAACCCAAGAACAGATTCAGTGTTTTCTTTTATCTTATGCTGCTATTTAAAGAGCACAGTTCCACAGGAAACTGTCTCGTTGGAGAAAGGCCCTTCCTATGTGCTGGGTGAGAGAGCATTGCAAGCTATTGGGGCTCAAAAAGAGCCCACGTCCTCAACACCCCACAGAGAGAAGAGAAGGCTCAGAGGACTCCTCTGAAAGATCAGTTTCTGAGGAGCCTGGGGAGCATGCAGATAAAGGAAGTGTCAACACCAAAAAGCCCCTCAGAACTTATCTCAGCCCCAGAGAGGAAGTGAAAATAGTATCATTTCAGGGTGAAGGAAAGACTAGAATGTCAGACCAGTGTTCCTATCTGAGCTTTAACTGCTTTCTACAACTGACAGCCTCAGCTACTGGGTCCACAGGGAGCTCTAAGAAACCAATGCAATGCCTGATCAGCATCAGTCCAACTAAATAAGTCTCTCTTATCTGAGAGAAAAGGCAGGCACAAGGAACTTTAAGAATTCAACTCTAAGGTGAGAGGGGAAATGAGAAATTCTGCACCCCAACTTATGATCCCCAACTTATGTGGCCAAAGCTGCTACACCTGACATAGTCCCTACAACATGGAACTCACCACCTTTTCTGGAAATCCATTGTGTTCAGATTGTTCTGATCTATAAAGGGTGCATGAAGGCCCCCACCTGCTTTTCTGCAATATCTGCCACATTGTCCTAGCCTGTGCCCAGTGGACCGTGAACAGCCACAGAGACACATCCTCAATTCTGGAGTGATGCACACCTGAAGGAACTTACGTGCTAGCACAATTGATGAGCAGAGAGAAAAGCTGAGGCTAAATTGAATAAAGTGAAACTCTAAAAGTTAGACCATATTCTCACTTTTTCCTTGGGCGCCAAGAGATAATTGCCAAGATAATGGCAAAACAGAGCCTTCACAGGCATCATAGATGTCTGCACAGAGTAGGATGGAGGGCTGGTGTGTAGCTCTTGGGGGGATAGAGGGCATCAGAGGACGTGGCTGCCAAAAGTGTCCAGCTTTGTCAGCCTACCCAGGGAGATATGAGTTCCAGAAAGGGGTGCTGCCAGAAGATATGAGCCATTTCAGGAAGGAAAACAGTGAAACAGGAACCCTAGTGCAGAACATTTTACTTTCCAATTAGGAAACTGTTAGGAGGGGGAAAACTGAAGAAAAATAAAGCCCAAACGGCAAAATAAGTATGAGGATTTAAGGGTATTCCCTAAGCCAGGTACTCCTCAGAGCACTGAGACTTCATAGCGAATAGGTGTCCCATACCTGAAAAGAAAACTAAAAGGGGGAGGGAAGGGCATGAGCCTCAGAAGAGAGGTTATTCTCACTGTTTTGCTTGCTTTAGGGGAACGTGGGATGGTGCCTTCACAGAAAATGAAAGATAATTTACTCTTCATGTGGGGGGGCAAAAAGCGGTCCACAGAGACTCCTCTCTTTGCGGCCAAAAATGTCTTGTGTGTTGTTTTTAAATCTCTATATCACACCAGTATTTCTCTCTCCAAAGGCAAAAAATGTATATCCGATTTTCAGTGGAAAACTCTGAGTAAGTTCTGTAACTTATATTTATTAATATCTTTAGTTGAAGCACCTTGATTACAAACATGATTGGTGGATTGGGTTTCAGTCCATGTAAAGAACACCCCCCTTCACCAGTTCAACATTCCCATTACCAGTGTCCCAAATCTTCCTCCAACCCCCCCCCCCCCCGCCTGTACTCTAGCAGGCTTTCTACTTCCCTCATTCATTCACATTGTTATGATAGTTCTCAATGTAGTTATTTCTATAACTGGACTCACCACTCTTTGTGCTGAGCTTCATGTCTTGAGCTGGACCTTCCATCCCTCATCTCTTTTGTCTCTGACAATTATTGCAAGAATGTCTTATTAAAAAAATAATAGATTAGTGAGGCTATTCTGTGTCTATCTTTCTCCCTCTGACTTATTTCACTCAGCACAATAGATTGCATGTACATCCATATATAGGAAAATTTCATGACTTCATCTCTACTGACCGATGCATTGTGTATATGTATCACAGTTTCTTTAGCCATTCATCTGTTGAAGGGTATCTTGGTTGTTTCCAGAGTCTGGCTATTATAAATAGCACTGCAATGAATATAGGTGTGAGGAAGGGATTTTTGTATTGTATTTTTGTGTTCCTAGGGTATATCCCTAGGAATTGTATAGCTGGATCATATGGGAGCTCTATTTCCAGTTTTTGGAGGAATCTCCATATCACATTTCATAAAGGTTGGACTAGATGGCATTTCCACCAGCAGTTCCTTTCTCTCCACATCCCCGCCAGCACTGCTTGTTCTCATTCTTTGTGATGTGCGCCAATCTCTTTGGCGTGAGATGGTACCTCATAGTTGTTTTGATTTGCATCTCCCAGATGATTAGTGATGTGGAGTATTTATTCATGTGTCTTTGGCCATTTTTATTTCTTCTTTATCAAAGTGTCTGTTCATTTCTCCCCATTTTTTGATGGGATTAGATTGTTTTTTTCTTGTAAAGTTCTGTCAGTGCCTTGTATATTTTCGATATTAGTCCCTTATGTATTGGGTGAATAGTTTCTCCCACTCAGTGGGTGAATCTTGTATCCTGGGCATTATATTTTTCCCAATTTTAAACAAGCAATAGTAAAACAGCATGGTATTGGAATAAAGACAGATGCTCAGATCAGTGGAATAGGCTTGAGTATCCAGAGAAAGGAGCAAGAAATCCTAAATGGAGCAAGGAAATCCTCTTCACAAGTGGTGTTGATACAACTGGTTAACCACTTGCAAAAAAGCAAACTCAGACCCCCAGCTAACAACATCTATGAAGGTCAAATCCAAATGGATTAAAGACCTTGATATCAAACCTGAAACCATAAGATACATAGAACAACATATAGGTAAATCACTCCATGACATCTTTAAGGAGGAAATAGCACTCTCAAAACAAGTGTAAGCACAGATAAATTGAATAGAATATATTAAGCTGTAAGTTATATTCTTATATTGCACCATTTTTCACTAGAGATTATACCATCTTCTTACTAATTTGTAGTCATTCTCTTTGTTCTACCTATGAGTCCCTTGTTGGCATTAGTCACTTTAATTATAATCTATTAACTCTCAAATGTCTATAATAACATTTCCTAGATCTAATCAAAATTAATGGGTTTTTTTGTGGATTTTACACTTGAAGTTTAATAAATTCTTGCCCACCTGAGTTTACCCCAAAAAATTTCTCCTAGGGAGAGTAAAAAAGTGTCAGACATCGAGGCAGGGGGGTTTAAGAAGCAAACTGGAAACATTGATGAAAGGTAATGTGCACTGAAGGGTGTTGGACATTGCATAACTGAAAAACAATCATGAACAATTTTGTAACTATATCTCTTGGTGATCCCATTAAAATTATTTAAAATAAAGAAATTATCCTACATATTTTTCTAATGACTTTGTAACTTGAACTTCACCTCTACTTCATCTGGAACCCACCCTCATTTCTGGTATTAGCACAAGATTCATCTTACTTTCCTCCATCTAACCCACCTAACGAAAGCCTCTTGATCCAATTGCATTTATTTCCCAATCCTTGCTTTCCTTTTTAGTTATGCTGATGCCATTTTTTTTTACCCGAGCCTCCCTTCAAGTGGGGTCTGTGGTTAGGTTCTCTATCCTGTTCCACTGGATCTACTCTCTGTCCTTGCACAAATATTACTTTTTTGACACTATGGCTTAATAGTATGTCTTTATATTTGCCAGGAAATGTATATTTTTTTACTCTTCTAAGATTGATGAAAATTTCACGGACCTGACATCTAGCTGTGCTTAGAGTTAGCAATACTGTAATGTACACTGGAAAATTGTTAAGAGAACAGATCTTCTATTATTTATTTAAAAGTGAGATTGTTGAGACCAGAGAGATCTTACAGGAAGTAAGTGCTTGCCTTTCATGTTTCCAACTGCAGTTCAATGCCTGCCATCGCATGCCCCTGGTTATGACAGGGGTGATCCCTGAGTACAGAAGTAAGCTCTAGCACAGCCACGTCAGGCCCAAAGAAACCCCATAATATTTAAACAAATATTGTCCAAATATGAAAACTCGTTTTGGTATAAATGTTAAAACACCAGAAACTGGCTGCCATGTGACAATTTCTTTTTTTGGATCGATAGAGAAATTACATCAGTACAACAGATGCCTCCAGTTAATATAGGGTTGTCTCAGCACAGTCAGATCCTGTACTTTCTATCCAGTGATAGCATCTGGGTGCAACGAAGTTCACCTACTGACCATTAGGAAGGTCTCCATTTGGTTTGCTTTAAGGTCATTTGCACATAGTTACTCAGAGTAGAGTAAAACCCATAATTAGGTAGGTATAATACAAGAAATGCTTAAACGTGAGAGTAATCCAACGTCGGGAACAAGCACTGCAAACCAGGAGCCGAGAGACGTAATTTGTGCACAACAGGAAAACATTCAGGCCAATGCAACATGGTGCCATCTAGTGGTACATCTTGGCTCTGGCTTGTGCAAGAAGTCAGGATCTAAGGGTTGGCCAGAACAGCCAGGTCCCCACCACTTTCCCAGAGCTGCAGATATAGACAACTTCCATTCATTTCCTTTGACGTCTCTGCAAAGGTCACCTGCTGATATAGTTTACGTACCGACAATAATAGATCTCCCAGAACTTGAAATCTAGCACCATTTGAGAACTGGGGTAGCATAAATCACTAATCCCAATGCATCCAGGTCACATTTTTTTTTTTTTTTTGGCTTTTTGGGCCACACCCATTTGATGCTCAGGGATTTCTCCTGGCTGAGGGCTCAGAAATTGCCACTGGCTTGGGTGGACCATATGGGACACCAGGGGATCGAACCACGGTCCTTCTTTGGCTAGCGCTTGCAAGGCAGACACCTTACCTCTAGCGCCACCTCACCGGCCCTGTACATTTTTAACAATGTTATAACATGCAATAACAATATGTTATTAAATAAAGCACCACAATATTTTCTATGACAGTTATATTTATATAAATATTAAAATATAACAAAAGTTTTTCTCTGTGCTCTGTCTACATTTAATTGTCCATTTTCTTTATGTACATGTTTTCCCTCTTCTCCAGAGGAAGAGCTTTATATTTTGTTGATCTTTCTATTTTTTTATAAATTATCTTTATTTAACACCGTGATTACAAATATAATTGCAGTTGTATGATTACAGTCATGTAAAGAACACCCCCCTTCACCAGTGCAGGATTCCCACCACCAATTTCCCAGATCTACCTATTCCCCACCCCACCTACACCTGTACTCGAGACAGGGTTTCTTTTTCCCTCATTCATTCACATTGTTATGATAATTTTCAGTGTAGTTATTTCTCTAACTGCACTTATCACTCTATGTGGTGAGCTTCATGTCATGAGCTGCACCTACATGGGAAGATAGGGGAAATAAGGGTTGGGACCGAGGCAGTAAAATATTAGAAAAGAGATTTGTAGGGCAGTATCAATGTCACAATACAAGTTGGATATTATGGATATATAAAATATATGCATACAATACTATCAGTAGGAAAACAAGGAGAAAAAAATTCAAGTGACTGTCCCAACATAAACCAGTACTAAAACGGCCCACCCTCCTCCCAAAGCGCATTCCCATTAGTGTAGGGAGAGGTAGGGGAGGAGCCTGAGGACCAATAAGAGTCCACCTGAACCCACTTCTGGCCATCTGAGCTGGCACCCAGGGAAGGCCTGGAGTCAGGGGAAAAAGACAAAGATGGCTGGGGGCCTGCCAAGCTTCCCAGCACTACCCAGGCCAGGGGGAAGGGCTCCGGTATGGGGCCTCCCCAAACCCCATACCTGGCAAGAGCTGGTCTCCAGAATCAAGGAGGAAACCAGAAGCCAGATGTCTGCCCACACTCCTCCCTATGCACCTCCCCCCTGGAGTACGGAAGGAGGGGGAAAGCCTGAGGACCACTAAGAGTCCACCTGAACCCACTTCTGGCCATCTGAACTGGCATCCAGGGAAGGCCTGGAGTCAGGGGGAAAAGACAAGGACGACTGGGGGCCTGCCAAGCCTCCCAGCACTCCCCAGGCCAGGGAGAAGGGCTCCGGTATGGGGCCTCCCCAAACCCCATACCTGGCAAGAGCTGGTCTCCAGAATCAAAGAGGAAACCGGAAGCCAGATGTCTGCCCACCCTCCTCCCATGCACCTCCCCCCTGGAGTACGGAGGGAGGGGGGAAGCCTGAGTACCCTTAAGAATCCACCTGAACCCACTTTTGGTCACCTGAGCCGGCACCCAGGAAAGCCTGGAGTCCAGGGGAAAAAGAGGGGTTAGGCTATGGGGCCTGCCAAGCCTCCCAGCACTCCCCAGTCTAGGGAGAAAGCCTTCGGCACGGGGTCTCCCCAAACTGAGCATAAGCTCAGTTTTTCTGATCTGTTAGTCAGTGTGAACATTTTTTATTTCAGTTGACAAATCCTCTTGATGCTTAATTGTGCTCCAGTCAAGTCTATCGATGCTTTTTTTTGAGCTCCCTGAACATTTTTTATAATTCTACTCTAAACTTCTTATTTGAGAGGCTACCTAGCTGTTTCCTACATTTTAGATTATTAGAGGAGTCATCTTGATTTCTGTAAATATAGGGGTGTACTGCAAAATTACTTCATTGGTAAGGCTTTAGATTGCTTCTTACAATGTGCAGAAATGAAATTCAGGGTTTACAAGATAAGTGAGGCCGCAGAACAAAGGAGCAGCAGCGCTTTTTGGGTGTGGGTCCTGGAGAGATTATAGTCCTCGGTGTGTCTAGGCTGGCTCAGCAGGAAAAAGCTGATCTTTCTATTTTATTTTTTTTTAATAATATAATTTTTATTTTGATCATAGTGGCTTACATATTGTTGACAATAATATTTTAGGTATATATTTACATAAAATCAGGGGGGATTCCCATTCCTAAATTGTCCTCCCTACTCCTCCGTTTTTGTTCTACCTCCCATTTCCTCTTCCCTCACCTCCAGGGCGTCTAGAATATGTGGTCCCCTCTGTATCTAACCCACTACTTAGTAGTCTTGCATCAGTTTGGTCTTGATGCCTCCCTTATTTCCCCCTCTAAGTGGGGGCAGGGCTAGCTAGTTCAAGTTGCGTGGTTTTGCCTGAAAAAGAGAAAATAAATAAATTGGGGGTAAGAGTCTAATACCCCGAAAATGGGCTGAATCCTTCTAGAGGTTCTCATCATCGATTTGGGAAATGAATGAGAAAAAGAAGGTGAAACACTCCACCAGTACCAAAAGAAGTGTCAAATATCCAGTGAGGACTCCAGCTATATCGATAAGCACCACAAAAGAAACAGATAAAAAACAAAACAAAACAAAACAAACAAAAAACAAAAACAAACAAAAAAACATGCCGTGGTCTTGAAATAAGAAACATGGCATAGCACATATCAAATGAAAAGAAAGGAAGAGAAAAAAAAAATAAGGATAATTGGGGACAACAATTTCAATAATCACATCCAAACAGAGAAATCGACCAAAATAGCTAGGTAAATAAAAATAATAATAACAATAATAAATGAAGGTTATATATATAAATGTCCAAGGTTTTGTGTTTTTTGTATTTTTGTTTTTTTCCCTCCTGCCCTGGCACAGTAAATATTGGGGTCATTCGAAAAGGAATTCACTTGCCCTATGCGATATGGGGTTTCTCCGTCCTTGGAGTATACTGTCATGGGATCAGCTCTAGTCTTTGCTCAGGATCATTACTCTTCCGGTGGTGGGTGTTTTTTTTTTTTTTTTTTTTGATGTGTGGAAGACTTCTGCTCTGTCCAGGGTGATACAATCAGAGCTCTGTGTTTAGAGGTCTCAGTATCTATACAGATCCTGAGGTGGGACTTATGGTGAAGTCAGTCTTTGTGAATCTAGAGGTTCTGTTACCTCAGTGGGACTACATCAAACTAAAAAGCTTCTGCATGGCAAAAGAAACCCTACTTAACGCAAGAAGACAGCTAACAGAATGGGAAAAAATCTTTTCACTCGACATATCAGATAAAGGGCTGATATCTAGAACATACAAAGCACTCAGAAAGCTGAGCCCCCCCAAAACCAAACAAAGCTATAAAAAAATGGGAAGATGAAATGAATAGACACTTCTCTGAGGAAGACAGAAGGATGGCCAACAAACACATGAAAACATGCTCACCTTCACTCATCATCAGGGAGATCCAAATCAAGACAACAATGAGATACCACCTTACACCAGTGAGGATGGCTCACATCAAAAATAATGGAAACAACCTTTGTTGGCGGGGATGCGGTATGAAAGGAACTCTCATCCACTGCTGGTGGGAATGTCCCCTAGTCCAACACCTATGGAGGAAAGTCTGGAGAGTGCTCAAAGAACTCAGAATTGAGCTGCCATTTGACCCAGCAATTGCTCTCCTAGGCATATACCCACAAGATGGAAGGACATTCATTCCAAAATACGTATGCACCCCACTATTTATCGCAGCACTCAGTATAATAGCCAAATCTTGGAACCAACCTAGATGTCCAACAACGGATGAATGGATCATCAAGATGTGGTACATATACACAATGGAATATTACATGGCAGTTAGAAACGATACAATCACAGACTTTGCAGCAACGTGGATGGACCTAGATCATGTTATGTTAAACGAAGTAAGTCAGAAGACAAAAGATAAACACAGAATGGTAGCACTATTCTGAAACACCTAGAACATATATTTTACACACAACTAATACCTAACAATCATACAACAGGGTTTAACAGGGTAGAAACTCCGAACACTGTAATAGTCAACATATACGTGGGAGCAGTGTCCAAAATACATGAAAAAGGAATAACGCAAACTCTTGACTGCACATTATACCACAAAGAAAACAGCAACAACAGAAACAGAAACATAGAGAGAACAGGTATGTAATCAGACTTCCACAACAAAAGCCCACAATAATCCCTTAGAGATCGTAAACAGGAACACAAGTATAGAACACCACGGGAAATCACGGACTGCAATGGCAACATACCACAACACTACGTTTTAATACCTTTACCTTGCTATATTTTAAATAACCTCTCAGATTTTCTGTCCACAGGCACCCTTAGATACAAAGGGCGGACTAACTAAGATGGCAACTCGGGATACCACACGAGATACCATACCTTGATTGCACTACGAGATGGCCACGAGAAAACTCTTTAACATACACTTTATCTCTAGGTTAAACCTTCTTTTAGGAATTGAAGCACGGGACCAGTCAGACCACCAAAGCAGTACCTGCGACGTACAGACCTAAACTACAGGCTCTAGTCATCGAACACATTCAACCAAACCAGCATTCCCTTGCTATTCTCTCCCTTCTTCTCGCTACTTTTTTCTTTTTTTCTCTACTATTCTTCTCTTTACTTTTTCCCTTTTCTCTTCTCCCTTTCTTTCTACGGTATTTTCTCTTTTCTCTTCCTTCATACCCCTCCCATATACCTTCCCCTTTCTCCCCCCGCCCCGGAAATCCAACTATCCCATCACCCCTCAATCCCATCCAGATCTCCCACCATATTAAAACTCTCCACCCTCAGTCCTTAATCTTTTAGGCATCAAGATCAACCTCCTACCCAACGAACCAGTACCCAGCACCCAGGCGAGGGGACACCCAGCCAAACCCACACCTTGTCTCCTGCAAGAAAAGACAGCCAACTTCCCTGTGGACTCATGCTACGACCCTCCCTACCATCTCCCCCTAACGTGGACTGTTTCCTGAAACCAGACTTAGGTCCAATAGTATCCCCAATGCAAGAACTCCTCCAAGACTTCCCTGCCGCAAATTTTTACCAATCTGAAGAAGGTCAAGGGGTGTGATTGGAAGATGCCTGGGAACCCACACACCACAAGAAAAATCCAAAAGACAATGGGAAAAACCGTACTTTCAACATAGGCATAAGACCTGTAATACACCACCTCTTTACCTGTTCTCCCCCAAATGTAAAGTAGTCTTTTGCACCACTTTGGTCCTTTAAAAACTTCGCTAACTCATTTTATTTCTTTTTTATTTTGTTAAATGTTTGCCCTACATATACATTTGTGGGCACTACACTTTTATTTCCTTTTTTTTTTTTAAATCGTTTTTGGGTATGCGACCTATTTCGGTTACCCACTCTGTCCAACCCAAATACACCGACAATATAATGGAGCACCACTTCCCTCTGCAAAGGCACACTAAATAAAGGGGAAATCTTACATATATAAAAAAAAAAGAGCTCTTATCTACTAGAGATGGGAACTCATAGTTGTTTACAATACAGGGTTATCTCCTACCTTGAAAATATGTCATGTGGAATCAACTTAGACCTCAGGTGATTAGATACCATTCAACCAGCCTTGAACCCTGGATCCCAGACATAGAAATGGCACAGCTCTTCACAACAGCTGCAAGAAACAAACTCCATCTGGGACAGCCTTATTACTGCAGGGTCAACAACAAGGGCCAGCTCTAACATGATATCCCGACAATGAGGAAAATGTGAACACTTGACCTTAGAGCAGTTTAGCCTACCTCACCAGCTAACGACAAGACAAAACCAGAAGACGTGGCACCCTTTGGTAGGTCCAAAAGCCAAGATCGTGATTTACAGATGACTGGATACTAGAACCACGACCAGACTGTATACATCTTGGGACCAATAAAAAAGCCCTAGTCTAGGGTTTGAACTAAAACCTGCACAATAAGCATGATCCCCAGTCCCAAAGGTCCGGCAGAGACAATTGTAACGGAAAGGGGCTTCTGGAAGCACAAAGAAAGACGCTATCCTAGGTGCCATCCTAGGTTCAGGGCAAAGACCAAGATCACCAACCACAGAAGATGGATTAAAATGGCACTGAGGTAACAGAACCTCTAGATTCACAAAGACTGATCTTTCTATTTTAAATAAACTACTTTAACTGGGCTTTTTTTAGACATATAACTCATATATCACCAAAGGCACCCTCTAAAAATTCAGTAACTTTTTTAATATATTGACAGAAATATGTAATTATTGCAATCTAATTCCCTAATCTAGTAACCTCAAAACAGTGCTCATACCCAGTACTAACCCCTTTCTACTTTCTTTTTCCTTCCATCTTTGGGAAACCACTGTTCTGCTTTCTGTCTCTTAGGAGTTCTTTTTTTAGGAAAGTTCATATAAATAGAATCATGATGTGATCAATTATATCTAACTTCCTTTGTTTAGTATGTTTTCAAAATCCACCTGTGGTCATATATTTCACTATTTCTTATCATACATTAATATTCCACTGTATGGATAGACCATTTTTTCTTTTATCATTACATGATGGATGATTGAGCTGTTTCTACATTTGGGCTATTACAAAGAATGCAGCTGTAAACATTAATTACAAGTGTTTCATGTTGAATGTTGAATTCACTTCTAAGTATGTACCTCACAGTCCAATGGCTGGGTCTTACGACGAATCTGTTGAACCTTTGGTAGAACTGCTAACGTTTTCCACAGTTTGTGTACCATTTTTACTCTACTATCAGCAAAATTAATGAGGGTTTCAACTTCTTCACATTCTAGTGAGTATGAAGAAATATCTCATTATGGTTTTAATTTGCATTTCCCCAATGACTAACGAGGTTCAGCATCTTTTCGTGTGCATGCTGACATTTGAATGTCTTCTTTGGAAAAAATAAAGTCTACTTGATTCTTTGAGCATGGCCTACTGTTGAAGTGTAATCCTTATTTTTATATTCTAAATCATGAATTTAATAAGAATATTTGTCATTTTTAATCTTCCTATTTAATTCTATTTTTGTTTCTTGGAGGGGCCCTCAAGCAGTGCATGGATCCTAGAATGACTCCTGGCAATTCTTGCCAACTAGTCCAGCAGTGCAATGTGAAGGCCTCAGAATGTAGTGCTAGTCATGTCCTGCAGTGCAGGTGGCCACCAATGCCACCCCCATATTTAAGACTCCAGTTGATGCCCAGTGGTGCTAAGGGACCATGTAGGGTCTGTCAAATGCATTTGTTGCATTTCCCTGTAAGTTTTAGAATTATTTGCGCATTTCTACCAAAAAATGAATCACAGTGAAATTACAGTAAATAAATAAATAAATAAATAATAAATAAGGAAAGTACTACCATCTTGACAGTATTAAATTTCCTATTCCATGTATTTTCATTTAGCTCTTTAATTTCATTCAATTGTTTTTACTTTTCATTGTATAACGTTTGAAATTGTTTAGTTTAAATTATTCCTAGATTTTTGTTCTTTTTAAATGCTATGTAAATAGAGTAGCTTTCATTTCAGTTTTGTCATTCTCTTTGATGACATGCAGAAATACAACTGATAATTTTGAATCCCACAACCTTGATAACTCACATAACAGAATTAATCGTTTTTTTTATTTTTATTTTAAATTTTTAACTTTATTGATTTCTACATACAAAACCAAACCATCTAGAAACAGAGATGGTTTTGCACTTTTCTTCCCAATTTGGGTGACTTTTATTTATTTTTTATGCCACCTTTCCCTGGATAAAACCGCCATTACAGTGTTAAATAGAACAGCCAAGAGCAAATATTCTACCATTATCTTACCGTCTCCTTAAATTTATTGTGATTGCAGCCACAATGTTATTCAAATATGAAAGTGTAGTAGATAAATGTGTGCCCTGAAATATGCAGAGACAAAGGTTGAAGAAGCTCAGTGAAAAATGAAGTGGAGCTGGTACATACATGCTTTTGTCAGCTCTTCACGCTATCAGCCACTGGAATATTCTGAATTCTCCATCTCTTAAATATAGGACCTCTTCTTAGCTATCTATCATAAACTCTTGTTTTTAGACCTTGATATAATAATAGTAAGAATATTCTTGATCTCTGTGTACTTCATCCATAAAATGTAAACATTATCCTTGAAGTATTGTCTTGAGGATTGAATGATATATTGTAAGGGACAATGAGACTCACAGTTAAAATATTGGATCCTCCTCCTTGTTTTAATGCCTTTTTCCCCTACATCACGCTTTCCAATGTCTTAATCTCTCACGTTCTCACTGCTTAAGTATAATGAAAGTGTTATTCCCATACCATAAATCATAAAAGCTTTGGCTAGACTGCTAGGAGAAGAAATATCCTTGCCTTATTTTCTGATTGCATTTCTGATTAGAGTTCTTTGCTTATCATTTATTTTCCATAGATTTTGTTGGATGGACTTTAAATCTTCTTTTAACATAAAAGTATTCTCACTATGGTTCCAAGGATGATATATCTCTATATTTTCCCATAGATATTCAGCCACAGCAAACACATATTTTGTTTAAAATATTCAATATAATTTTTTTACAAAAATAACAAATGAAAACCTGTTTCACAAATTATTTGGAAAACGTGCAATATCAATAATAAATTACATAGTTATAGATAAAGAATTTAGGAATCTTCTTTTAAGCAGGACCTGATTAATACATCTAGTCAGCTAAGGAGAGAGAAATTATCTTCATCATTTTAGGATAATATGATAGAGAAAGTATTTGGCCAAAAAAGAATGCAAAATTCGGAATGATTTATTTGCTCAGTATAATATTCTTAGAAGTGAAGATATAATTTTAGAAAATTAAGAATGTCCTATCACAAAGGCAATAGATCTCCAACATGGTATTTTAGATAGTATGTGGGTTTCTCTTTTATGCACACAAAGATTCATTCTCATTTTCTCATGGCTTTACCATGAAGAAAAATATGTTTTTAATTTTGTTTTCTTTTTATTCTGGCATAACTCTGCAACCAAAAAGCTTAGTCTCCTTTTATACAAATGTAGCTGATTCTTCCTTTATTATTTGGAGAAAGGGTGAAAACATACTTTCTCTGCTGTCTGCAGAGTAGCCACTTAATAAATTCTGGAAACAATAATGAAGAAAAAACATAAAGTTCTATATTCCAACTAAAATTCCTTATTTTACTCACTTCATCTACCTTCATATAAAAACAGATTTATTTACATAGATAATAATTTGTAAGAGAGGTTTTACGTTGAATCTTTACACCATTTGATTCTCATTGGGTCCCTTAATAACTGTTTAGAGTTTCAGTAATAAGAATTCCATAACTCTGTCCCTGCTCAGATGTTGTCTCTGAGCTGGGACAGAATTTAAAATGTAAGTTCTGCAAAGTAAATTGACTTTTCCTGAAATTCAATAATTCCATGGCTATTATTAACCTATAGTTAAATTTTATGTGCTTTCTTTGGAGTAAAATTTCATTTAGTACTATCCAATAACTTCCTTTTTGGGCACAATGATTTCCATAATGGCAACTTAATCACCAGAACTCTTTCTCTTTTCAGTCCTCCCCTTTTTTTTTATGTTCAAGAGCATCATATTCTGAAGGCAAGATTGTTCTGAGTTTGAGGAAAAGAAAATGCTGTTTGAACTGTGGTCAATTTTAACTGCCAAAGGTAACTACTTTACTAATTTATTCAACGAGTTTATAACCCAAACTCTAATCCAGAGTTCTAGAAACTCTATATATTGGTTCCTATTGCTAGGACCCCCTAAAAGCACAGACCAGTGACTCTCAGAATGGCCAATGCAAAAGAATCACCTGTTAACTTGTAGAGAAGACAGTCCTATGGCTGGGGAAATTGTACAGCAGGTAAGGTACATGCATGTGGCCAACCCAAGTTGGAACCCTGTCACCACATATGGTTTCCTGAGCACCACTAGGAGAAATTTCTGAATTCTCACTGGATGTGGCCCCCAGAAAACAAAACTAATAAAATAGCCCTCCTGGTTAGAGAGATATCACTTGCTTTGCATTTAGCCAACTTTTGTTAAATTCCTGGCACCACATATGGAAAACTCTGAGTAAACTCTGAACATCACTAGGTGTGGCCCAAAGGCAAACAATAAAATAAAATACAATAAAAAAAGAAAACAAAAATAAATCACCCTCTAACTATCACCCCCCATTCTGGATCCTGGTCCAAGAATCTGCATTTGTAACAAGTACCAAGAGGAGATAAATACTTCTGACCCAGAGATCATTATTGAACACCCCTGCAGAAATCTGTGTGTACTCATCTCTGATTGGTTTATTTGTTGCAGGCCACATCTGGGAGTGCTTAGGGGACCATGTGACACTGGGGATCAAACCTGGGTTTCTTTCAGCAAAGCATGTGCTCCAGTTTGTTGAGTTATCTCCCAGTTTCCATCTCCGATCTGGAATTGTGCTTTTTTTATTTTTCAACATCTATCAACCTCGAAGACTTAGTTAAGTCCCTCAAGAGCTAGATAGCAGCAACACCTCCACTATTAGGGACACTTACAGACTTCACTCCAGCTGACTCTATGACCTGCCCCGGGTGTAAAGAGAGGAGAAGAAGAAGAAAGAAGAAAGAAGAAAGAAGAAGAAGAAGAAGAAGAAGAAGAAGAAGAAGAAGAAGAAGAAGAAGAAGAAGAAGAAGAAGAAGAAGAAGAAGAAGAAGAAGAAGAAGAAGAAGAAGAAGAAGAAGAAGAAGAAGAAGAAGAAGAAGAAGAAGAAGAAAGAAGAAGAAGAAGAAGAAGAAGAAGAAGAAGAAGAAGAAGAAGAAGAAGAAGAAGAAGAAGAAGAAGAAGAAGAAGAAGAAGAAGAAGAAGAAGAAGAAGAAGAAGAAGAAGAAGAAGAAGAAGAAGAAGAAGAGAACTGTATGCCAGAAAGGCTGGCAGAGGGGAGGGTAGAAGGAGGGTAGGAGAGAAACTGGGGACATTGGTGGCTCAAAATGTGTACTGCTGAAGGATGCTATCTATTGTAGTATTCACTGCAGTACCATTCACAATAGTCCTATTCTGAAGCATAACATCTTCATGTTGGTAAACAGTGACTTCATACCAAAGTATGAGCCTGCTTCCCTCCAAAGCTCACTTCAGTGATTTGCTGTAGGCGTCCCTGCCATGAGCCTGAGAGGCAGAAGAGATGAAGCTGCAGCACCCAGACAAGACTGTCAGGAGGGGCCTTCTCTTCTGTAGGCATCTCCCCATATCTTGCTTTCTATCTTTCTTTTTTATATAAATGTGTTTGATTAAAGAACAGTGGTTTACAGCTGAGTTTTAGGCATATAATATTTCAACATCAATCCCACCATCAGTACCAATTTCCTTCCACCAGTGCTCCCATGCTCCATTTCCCCACCCAGCCATCCCACCACACACTAGCTTTCTTCCCTCTCTACTCAACTCTTCACACGTCTTGTGATTCCATTTCAGGACTAGTGAATCCCAACACCTCCACTCAACCAAGCATCCCTTCTCCCTTGATAATTGAGTAAGGCTCACACCCATTCACTCTTCTGTGACAAGCAAATGAAGCAAATTTCTAGCCAGTGAAGAACTAGTTTCTGGAGAGAGAAGGGAGATAACGGGTGGGAGATCTGAGCCAGAGAAAGGATCAACTTCATCATTAGGGTGTAGCACCTTTTCTTCCTCTGTGCCCTAACATTCCTGCAGCCTCAGCCTAAATGTAGAGCACTTCCTGTTCCCACCCCATCTCTCAACCCTTAAACTCCAGCACCAACTCTCCAGATGTCCCAGGACTCAGTGTGTGTGTGTGTGTGTGTGTGTGTGGTCTGTGTGTGTGTGTGTGTGTGAAGGGGGTGTTGATTGTTCAGGACTCTGTGTGTGTGTGTGTGTGTGTGTGTGTGTGTGTGTGTGTGTGTGTGTGTGTGTGTGTGTGTGAGAAGCGGGTGTTGATTGTTCCTGGAAGTCACAGGAAATAGTCCTAGTGTTTCCCGAGTTTTGTTATTTTTTTTCAAACTAGGAAATTGCTGAGTCGTCCAAGCATCCAATGATTTCCCCTAAAATTCTCAACCAGAATTAAAAACTTTCATTTTGATCTGAGGCTCAGACTGGTAAAAGAGAAAGTAATCTCAAATCAGAGCTGTCCAGAGTTCTGTGCAGAGCAGGTTTCTGGAGATGGAGACTTGATATTGGGGTGACTCCAAAGCAATGGCTTTTTCTTATAGCATACCTTATGTAGGAGGGGCTCATGTTACATACAAACTATTCAAATTTTCATAAAATTAAAGAGCAGAATGATCCTCTCTCATGGAGCCTGTGAAATTCAGTGAACATTTCTAGAACATACACCAGATTCTAGCAGAACCAGAGAGTCCATGCAACCATTAATACCCTGAGATCATCTTGTCGAGGGCCAATCCTGGGTCAGAGAGAAATGTTACCCTGTAAAGAGAGAAGAAAAAGAGACTCTTTAAAATTATATTAAGTATATAGAAATATTCTATATGTAGTATGTATAACATAGTAGATAGTAAGATACTGAACAACTGTCAAAGGAATACTTAGATTCAGTTTAGCTGTATTAAAATAGCATTATTGGGTCAGAGAGCTAACTGCTGTTAACTTCCTTAACAGTAGCTAAGGCCTTACATACAACTGACTCTGGTTTGATCCCCAGTACCACATGGTTCCCTAGAGTAGCACTAGGAGAGAGCTCTGAGTATCAATGCCTATGTTCCCCCCCCCCATGTCACATTGTAAAATATTTATTAAAACAATGTATTCAACAGCTTGATGTTTTTCCCAAGAACTATATATCTTAACAACAATTACATATGTCATTAAATGTGCAGTTAACTACCGCTGAAATCAAATAAAATGAACAGGAGTAGTACAGGAATCTGCTTGCAACTTTGAAAGAAAACTGTTTATCTCTAAAGAAAATTGAATTGACCTAGATAATCTGTGTTCAGACCCAGGGAAATGTAGCTGATATCAAAAGTGCAAAATTTTTCTGACCTTCATCAAACTCCTGACAATTTTCTCTCATTACCTTTGCAATGATATATTATGCTCTTAGCTAGGTAAGAAAAACACTGATCTGAAACATCAGCACAATTACAGACAATGCAATTGTTCTGGGCTCTCTGAGGAGTTGTCCTTCTCATATAAAAACATTGGAGCTTAAAGAAACCACTGTTCACAGTGCAGATGCTTTATAACAATGCTTCCTCCTTCTCCCCTCTCTTCTGGCCTCAAGCCCACCTCCATTTGCAGGTGAGGGTTCAGATAACGGCCTGGAGCAAATTACTCATGATAACTCCCTTTATCATTTAGAAAACACTGGTTATAGCAGAAGGTTTTCTGCAAGGTTACCTTCTTAATAAGCACAAGTTCCTTTCGAAGTCCATAGATGAAAAGGGTGAGCTTAGCTCAAAGGAGTTAGCATTGTATAGAAGGGGAATATCGGGGTGGATCATCTCTCTGCATCTCCTTCCATTCTGGCAACTGGTGTTTGCCATGAGGGTGGTTTCAGACTTCTGTTCTTATCTAACTCTTCCAGAAAATTGATCACAGAGTCCACTGGCCTCAAAGGACTCAAACCTTCCCCAATGACAAACCAGGCTGATTAAAAGTCCTTTTTTTTGTTTTTGTTTTGGGGGTCACACCCAGAGGCACTCAGGGCTTACTCCTGGCTCTGCACTCAGAATTCACTCCTAGCATGCTTGGGTAACCATATGGGATGCCAGGATTCGAACCAGGATCCATCCTGTGTTGGCTGTATGCAAGGCAAATGCCTTACTGATGTGCTGTCGTCTGGCTTCATTAAGAGCCCTTCTTGATGAAACTAACATCTGAAATAGTGAGCTCAACTCAATGATGTTGTAAGTATGACTGGGCAACTTAAGTTACCAAGAACCTTGATCTTCTGCAATGGAAAGGAAGGGGGGGGGTAAAAGAAGAGGAAAAAAGGAAGACTAGAAGGATAAAGGGAGAGAGAGAGGGAAGAAAGAAGAAAAGGAAGAAAGAAAGGAAGGAAGGAAGGAAGGAAGGAAGGAAGGAAGGAAGGAAGGAAGGAAGGAAGGAAGGAAGGAAGGAAGGAAGGAAGGAAGGAAGGAAGGAAGGAAGGAAGGAAGGAAGGAAGGAAGGAAGGAAGGGAGGGAAGGAGGGAGGGAGGGAGGAAGGGAAGGAAGGAAGGAAGGAAGGAAGGAAGGAAGGAAGGAAGGAAGGAAGGAAGGAAGGAGGGAGGGAAGGAGGGAGGGAGGGGAGGAAGGAAGGAAGGAAGGAAGGAAGGAAGGAAGGAAGGAAGGAAGGAAGGAAGGAAGGAAGGAAGGAAGGAAGGAAGGAAGGAAGGAAGGAAGGAAGGAAGGAAGGAAGGAAGGAAGGAAGGAAGGAAGGAAGGAAGGAAGGAGAAAAGAAAAGGAAGAAAATGATTCCTAGAGGATGATGCTTCAAAATGGACTGACAGGCCAGGGAGCTAGGAAGCAATTGGGATATGTGCTGTGCATGTGCCCAACCCAAATGCAATTCCCAAGCACCAAATGCCTCCCTCTCAGCATCTTCAGGTGTAGTCCTGGAGGCCCAAATCATTCCCAGGGCTGCATAGATGGCCTGCAGCCCTGCAGTCCTGGGCTCTCACACTGCCTCTCAGCCTGCGCAGTGTAGCATTGCCCAGAGGCTCCAGTGGACTCCTGAGCACTGCTTAGGAGACATATAAAATGGGGTTGAAGGTACTTCCTTGCATGCGGACAATCCTAGTTCAGTCCTTGGCACTGGAAATCATCCCCTGAGAGCAACCAACTAAGTCCTGAGCAGCAGGCATGGTCCAAAACAAAAGCCAAAAAACATAGAAGAGCTTCTTAAAATTTTTAATTCTGATAAATTCAGGTTTCCCAAACCATGGAAGTTATAAGGGGAATATAATTACACTTAACAGAAGCCACCTGCATTTTAAAGTTGCCCTAAATTTAATGCTTCTGGGAGACTTCATTAAATTTAATTAAAACCAGAGCTTTACAGCAATGCACTGCCCCAGATTCCAGAAGAAATAAGTAGCAATGAGAAGGCCTACAAAGGATCTGAGTCCTCTGGCTCCAAATACCTAAGTCTATTAATAAGATAACACTCTTCTGTTCCTCATCTAATCACTATGTCTCACCCAAAAGACAAACTAAAGGAGAAAAGGGAAGGGTGCGAGGTTCTCCGGCTTTCCATCTCTAGTGTCCTCCAAGCCCAGTCTGCACTAGGATTTCTTCCCATTTGAAAGGGTTCTGGAGGCACCTGTCCCTGCAATGAGTATGCCCAGTCATCTGGTCTGGATTGGATGCCTGTAAATCATAATACCACAACATGTGACTCATTCTGTTTCTAGCCTTCTTTATTTGGCTGAGTCATGGACAGCAATGATGACAATGGGGAGTGCAGAAGGGGAACGAAGAAAGTCAGTGGCAGCAGACACCAGGCCTTGAGTCTTCTCAGGCCCAGGACAGGAATGTCATCAGGCAGATGACATGCCTGATCTGCTTTCACATGTGGGACCAGCTGAACCAGGACAGGTCTGTATGTGTTCAGAACCCACTGAGAGCCTGTCCTAGCATAGACTATAGAACCCTGGCCTTAAATAACCTGGAGTTGGCTCCTCAACATTGCCTCTCGCAAACTTCCCAGAGATGCTGATTCTGCTAGCTCAGAGTCCATCAGGGGTCAAACACTGGACCCAGACATCATCGCAGAGCTTTAGAAACCATGGCATGATTTAGGAAATGATTTGGCATTAGGAGAATCCAATCCAGAAAGGTCGAAAATCTATGGCAGCAAGGGCAGGAAAAGTGAGCCGGAAACAGTGAAGTCTTGGAATCAGCCTGTCAACAACAGGCCCCTGAGGCTAGAGGTGGGACTTGCACCAAGATCCACCTGCTGGAATCAGGCCAGGATCCAGGAGCTTAAGAGGATCAAAAGTTGGGGATAGCAATAGCACAGAGGTAAGGCGCTTGATTGGCATGCAGCTGCCCAGGACGGACCTGGGTTCGATCCCCAGCATTCCATGTGGTCCCCCGAGCCTGCCAGGAGCGATTTCTGAGTGCATAGTTACTGAGCGACACTGGGGCTGTGGCCCAAAAACAGAAAGAAAAAAAGGGGGGCCAAAACTTCATGACAGTAGGTCCTGCGACTGAGGAAAGAATCAAGCCAGAGAAGAGCTGCAGGCCTAGTTGCTTGGAAACCTCCCATCCTCTCAGGAAGATGGACACAGATTCTCTCTCCTGGCACTGAGTTTCTGAGTGTCAGAATTCCCTCCTACCCTACTATGCACATGTGTGCGCGCACACACACACACACACACACACACACACACACACACACACACCAAAAGGGACCAGAGCGGTGGCACAAACTGTAAGGCATCTGCCTTGCAAGCGCTAACCTAGAACAGACTGTGGTTCGATCCCTTGTCGTCCGATATGGTCCCCCAAGCCAAAGGAGCAATTTTTGAGTGCATAGCCAGGAGTAACCCCTGAGCATCACTAGGTGTAACCCAAAAAAAAAAACAAAAATAAAATTTAAAAAAAAAAACCATGTTCTTGACTATACAACTAAATAAAACAAACAAGAAAGAAGTCTGACTCCCAGACTGCTCATTTGCCTGAATGTGGTCATGGTCTACAGCTATTTAATGAGCCTCAAAGCACAGAACAATTAGGCACTGTTGCAAAAACTTTCATACTCACTGTAGTTTCTCTCTTAAAACAACCCTCCATTGGAACCATCATGATTATAGAAGGGATTCTCAAGATCACGAAAAGCCTTCAGTCCCGTCACTGTATAAAGATGAAGTTTGCAGATCTCAAGCACTTGCCGGGATTCAAACCGATGACCTTCTGCATGAAAGGCAAACGCCTTACCTCCATGCTATCTCTTTAGCCCTGGTCTTTCCTGTTTCATTAAGCCAAAATCCAGACCAGCAGATCCCACCAGGAAACACATATCATTGTACTAATTGTTCTAACTCATCACAGCACATTCTCTCGTGGAAGTCCCTCCCCACCTCTCTCCATCACCAGATGTATCTGAGCAAATATCATACAGCAAAAGAATGAGAGTATCTGGAAGGATGGGAATTATATAGAGATACCAATTCTCAAGTATCTTCATTGCTCTGTTAGATTCACCATTTAAGTATTCACAATATACTTAACACTTGATATAATGTTTATATATGCGAAGTTGTATATGGACAATGTCACTACAAACACCATGAAATCCTTGTATTCACCCTGAAACACTAAATATAAATGACAACAGGCTTTTTTTCATACTCAATCGATAATTTCTACAAGGTTGCAGTAAAATTAAGCTTTCTCACCAGAATCCATCAGCTTGGAACTGCATGACTAGAATTTCAGTCTAAAGTGTTTCACTTCTTCCCAGTATAATCATTATTGTGCATGTATGTTTTTCTTTATTATTCTTTTAGGCATACATTTTCCCTTTTTTTCTATTGCTCACATTGTAAACTGTAAAAAAAAAAAAAATAGATCCCCGAAGTAGGTACTCTGTCAGGCATACTATGCATATTGAAAATTAGAATAAACCTTTTTAAATATGTATTTAACTCCAGTAAAGGTATAGATAAATTCATATTGTGACTGGAAAACTCTCAGTCATTATGCTCCATAAATGTTGAGGTTAAGTGCATTGTATTGAACTTCTGGCTCCATTTCAAGTTAACCCTGGAACAGGAAGAAATATTTTTCTTTATATTTTTCTATAATAAAAGAAAGAAAGGAAATAGTACATAACCCAAAAAACAAGTATGCAACCATGTATGCAGGGCACTAGCACTACAGATAAACTACAAAATAGATGAAGCATAAAGATAGACTAAATTCAAACTCCAGACCTGCCATTTGACAATATGATCTTGAGCCATTCCATTGAACTCCCAAGCCTGTGTCTTCTACCTTTACAGAGGCTAGTGATATCACTCCTTTGCTGGCTTATAAAGAAGAGTAGTAGAGGTACTCCTTGTAGAACCCCCATTGGCATGGGGTGCTCATGAAGGGGTTGGGGCAAGGCTGGGCACTTAACTTTATTTCCTGCCTTTTTCTGCCTGATGTACCTCAAGATCTCTCCACTCACTTCTCCCTAATTTGCCATCTTACTTTGTGCACAAAAAAAAAGTGTTGGTTAGAGGTCACATTCTTATTAAATAGAGAAATCTTTGAATCTCTATCCTGGTAAAGAAACAACTTAAGGGTTTAGTTGAGGAACTGAGCTCAACTGTTCTGTATCATAAAAAAGAGGAATTATGTGTTTTCTGTTGTGAGACCTGAAACACAGCAGACATATTGGCCCCTCTTCTCTGCTGTCCTTCAGCCTGGGATTTAGATTCTCTCCACTATTATTCCCTGAGGGCACATCTTCATCAGAGGTGAGCATCCTGCCCACAATGGAGCCAGGGGATTTTGCTGTTTTTCTTTGCTCTTGGCCACGTGCATCTTCTAGCCAGTGAATACCACCACAACATATAGAAAAACCCTCAATACAAACATAACAATGGAGAAACACTGCAGGCTAACACCAAGCATAGAGAATGAAGATGGAAACTCTCATGACCTAAAAACTGCTAACCACCTAGTTAATCTCTCAGATATGTAGTTTAGAGAAGAAATATGAAGGATGTTCATAGAACTCAAAGAAAACATAGATTGAAATGAATGGAGCACAAATAAGAATCAAGAGGAAATAAAGATTGAAATCAGAAAACTCCAACCTGAAATAACAGGTCTAAAATACTCAGCAGACGAATTGAAAACTTCAAGGGAAAGCCTCTCCAATAGGATAACAGCAGCTGAGAATAGACTCAATGAGCTGGAAGATAAAATTCATAACAACTCCATGCAGCAGAAGATATTGGAAAAAAAGCCTTAAAGCAAATGATCCAACAAAGGAAAAGTTACTCAAAGAAATTGAACAGATAAAAATAGAAGTCTTTGACAAGCTCAACAGAAAAAAAAAAAAAAACATAAAAATCATTGGAATCAAAAGAGACCCAGGAAGAAAATCCCCAAGAAGAATCAGTAGTCAAGAATATCATTACAGAGAAACTCCCAGAGATAAAGAATGCATGCAACCTACTTCTGCATGCCAGAAGAGTACTAGCTAAAAAATACATGAAGAAAAGCACACCAAGACACATCTTAGTCACAATGACGAATCCCACATATAAAAATAGAATACTAAAAGCAGAAAGATCAAAAGGGGAAATTATATTTAAAGGAGTAGACCTATCACAAGAAACCCTCAAGGCCAGAAGGCAGTGGTGGGACATACTGACAAAACTCAACGAAATGAATGCTTCACCAGAATACTGCACCCAGCCAGACTCACTTTCAAATTTGAAGAAATATCACATAGCTTCACAGATAAACAACAACTCAGAAACTTTACAGATGCAAAACCAGCCTTAAAAGAAAAACTAAAAAGTCTACTTTAAGATAAGATTGACCAACAGACACACCAAATTTCTACACAATGATGGCACTAAATCCCATGACAATTCTCTCTTTCAATTTCAATGGACTAAATGCACCATTTAAGAGACACAGAGTGGCAAAGGGATAAAAAAAAAAAAACAAATGAATACCACCTTCTGTTGCCCATCTGAATAGTCAGAACAAACATAGACTCAAAATCAGAAGCTGGAGGAAAATCATCCAAGCAAACAACACCCTTAACAAGCTGGAGTAACCATATTAATATCATATGACACAAACTTTATACTCAGAAAAGTTATAAAGGACAAAGATGGACATTTCGTACTAATCAAGGGATATGTACAACAGGAAGAAATCATACTCCCAATGAGGGACCAGCAAAGTATTCAATACAATTGTTGACAAATCTGAAAGAAGATATCAATAGCAACATAATAGTTTAATAATTGTGGGAGACCTCAACATGGCCCTGTCATCCCTTGATAGGTCAACCAAACTGAAATCCAACAAAAATATACTAGCTCTGAAGAGAGAAATAGAAATACAGAAAACAATCTGAAAGATCAACAAAAGCAAAAGTTGGTTCTTTGAAAAAAATAAACATGATTGATAAACCACTGGCAAACTCACAAAGACATAAAGAGAGAGAAATTTGATAAACTGGGTTAGAAATAAAAAGGGGGATATTGCAGAGACTCAAAGGGTAATCAAAGGCTAATTTGAGAGACTCTATGCCAAGAAACATGAGAACCTGGAAGAAATGGATAAATTCTTGGGCTTTTATAACCTTCAACAGCTAAATATGGATGAGGTAGCATATCTAAAAAGCGCCATCACTATTGAGGAAATTAAAATGGTCATCAATAGTCTTCCCAAAAACAAAAGTTCAGGCCCAGATGGATTCACTAATGAATTCTTTCAAATCTTTCAAGAGGAACTACTATCAATCCTTTACAGGCTCTTTCATAAAATTGAAAAAACAGAAACATTTCCAAATACTTTTTATGAAGCTAACATCACCTTGATACCCAAACCAGAAAGATGCTGTCAACAAAAAAAAAAATTACAAACCAATATCCCTGATGAACACAGATGCAAAGATCCTCAACAAAATTCTGGCAAATAGAATCCAATGCCTCATCAAGGTCATTCACCACGACCAAGTAGGTTTCATCCCAAAGATGCAAAGATGGTTTAACATATGTAAATCAATCAACATAATACACCATAGCAACAAAAAGAAAAAGAAAAATCATCTGATCATATCAGTAGATGCAGAGAAAGCATTCAATAAGGTCCAACACCCATTCTTGATTTAAGAAAAAACTCATCAAGATGAGAATAAAAGAAACTTTTCTCAATATAGTCAAGGTCATCTACCACAGAAAATGGCAAATATTATTCTCAATGGAGATAAATTAAATCTTTCCTCTGAATCTAGTACAAGACAAGGCTGCCCTCTCTCACCACTCTTATTCAACATAGTACTGGAAGTACTTGCCCTAGCTATTAGGCAAGAAAATTATATCAAGGGCATCCAGATAGAAAAGGAAAAGTCAAGCTATCACTGTTTGTAAATGACATGATACTATATTTAGAAAACCCTAAATACTTTCAAAAAACGTCTAGAAACAAATTCATGTAGCAAAGTGGCAGGTTTCAAAATTAACATGCAAAAGTCAATGGCCTTCTTTTTTTGGGGGGGTGTCATTTCTTTTATTTTATGGTATTTATTTGGTACTTCTGATGAGATGATAATTAATGTCAACCATGAGAAATAAAAATAGGCCCATTTGGGAACAGAGAATCACACACACGCATGGACAAGCATTTTTCATGGGGAGCGGAGAGAGATGGTTCAGAACATGTACAATATGGAGCTGGAAGTCCAATCCAAAGCTACCAACCCCCAATCCTATGTTTTTAACTAGTGACAGAGAATTACCCATGTTCCTCAAATACACAATCTTTTTTGGGGGTGGGGGGTGGGGGGGACTACACCCAGCAGTGCTCAGGGGTGACTCCTGGCTGTCTGCTCAGAAATAGCTTCTGGCAGGCATGGGGGACCATATAGGACACCGGGATTTGAACCAACCACATTAGGTCCTGAATCGGCTGCTTGCAAGGCAAATGCGCTGTGCTATCTCTCTGGGCCCCAATCTTTTAAATCCTAGACTGCTGCAGATGGGTTAGCATTCCTAAGCAGAACCTTCGTGGAGTCCGGGAACCTTTCATGGGGAGAGAAGTGGGAGCACGAGTGGATGAATATGAAATATGAAATAAATGAGACCATACAAAATGCATTGTATGGGGACTCATGTCCAAGAGACAAAAGACAAATTTATTTTTCAGCAGATGACATTTTAAGCACAGGCTCTGGAATGCAGGGTGTCATCAGGGAGAACAAAAGAGTGGGAGATGTTCCAGAGAAAGTACAATGAGGGACCAAGCCTTAAATTTACATATTAAAAGACCATTCTTCAGGTGAGAGAGAACTCTGCTGGAGGTCAGTGAAACCAGAACTAGAGATGTTTCTGGTTTAGTAAAAAGCAGGTTTTTAAAGATACCAGGAGGAGAGAGACAGAGATATTTATGATGTCTATGTAGTAGCCGCAAAATAGATTTTAGGGGGTGGGGGGATGGAAATAATTGTTTATCATCAGAAAAACAAAACTGTTGGCTCCAGGTTATATGAACTAGCCAGCAGGAAACGTTTGGCGTGATTTTAGTACTGACATTTCTTTGTCTGTAGGAGAGCTGAGGCTAAATTTCTATAGTGGCCAAATAGAGAGAAAAATGTAATGTTACAGCCATGTTGGAATTACTGCCAATGATCCACGCAAATGGTCAAATGATCGACTTCACTAAGCGGGTCTTTTGGCAAATAATTCTTTTAGAAGAAGGCACTGCACCAGGGAAGGGCAAAACCACGTCTGGTGCGTGCTTTCCTTAAATGGGAAGTAACACTAGACTAACAAGAAGCACTAAATGACCAACCAAGTGCCGGTAACATTCTAATTTGTAATTTGTCGAGACAATCTGACAGAACTGTCTGAAGGAGACTGGCAGAATCACTATGGAGTCATACTGCTAATTAGCCTTCAACTATTATAGCACATGAGAAATAACACTGCTCACACGAACAGAAGAAAGCAGGTCAATGAAATGTGCACCGATGGCCTTCTTTTACATTAATAATGATAGAGAAGAAATGAACATTAAAATAACTATCCCATTTACATTAGTGCCCCACAAACTGAAATATCTTGAAGTCAACTTAACTAAGTAGGTGAAGGACCTATAAAAAGAAAACTACAAAAACTTGCTTCAAGAAATTAGAGAGGACACAAGAAAATGGAAATACATAGCCTGCTCATGGATTGGCAGTGTTAAAATCATTAAAACAGCAATACTCCCCAAAGCATTGTACAGATTTAATGCAATCCCTCTAAAGATATCCATGATATTCTTCAAAGAAGTGGATCAAACACTCCTGAAATTTATTTGGAACAATAAATTACTTTCCCCAAATTCAAATTGTATTACAAAGCAATTGTTATTAAAACAGCATGATATGGGAATAAAGACAGCTCTTCAGATCATTGAAATAGATTCGAGTATTCACAGAATGTTCCTCAGGCATAAAATCAACTAATCTTTGATAAAGGGGCAAGAAATCCTAAACGGAGCAACAAGTGGTGCTGGCACAACTGGTTGCCACTTGCAAAAAAACGAACTCAGACCCCCAGCTAACACCATGCAGAAAGATCAAATCTAAATGATTAAAGACCTTAATATCAGGCCTAAAACCATAAGGTGTTGGAAGCTATAAGACTTAGAGGGCAAAATGGAGTCTCTGATGCCTGAGAAGTCAAAGCCTGTGTACGTGACAGGCTGCTGGTGGCGCTTCCCCCATGAACCTAAAAGAAAGAGCTGACCATAATGAGAGCCATTACCAGAAGTCAATGATTAAGCAAGAACAAACATGCTATGTAAAGGCTACAAGTTAAGATTAGATCTGTAGCACTGTTAACAGAACAAAGCACCCTGGACCACTTATAGTAAATGTATAACTCGCTAAAAAAAAAAACCTGACATATTTGATGTATGGGAATGTTACGGTGGAAAAGTACTGAACCACCCCTTCCCCTCTTTTGTCTGAAAATGTGCTCATGCTATAAAAACTAGCCCCCTTTCAATAAACTTTGGCTCTTGATCAGAGATTTTTGTCTTGAGCCCATTTCTTTCCCAGCCTTTTTCTTCTCTTCTAGGTCGGATCCTCTTCGTGACTTATGAATAACTTCGTGACTCCCCTAGTCTCCTGCGGGCAGGGGTCCCAGGGGGTCACAATAAGGTATATAGAACAACACATAGATTAAGCACTCCAAGACTAAAGGCATCTTAAAAGAGGAAACAGCACTCTCCAAACAAGGGGAAGCACAGATAAACAGATGGGTCTAGATTAAGCTGAGAAGTTTCTGCATCTCAAAAAAAATAGTGCTTAGGATACAAAAGCCACCCACAGCATGGTAGAAACTATTCATCCAATACTCATCAGATAAGGGGCTAATATTGAAAATATACAAGTTACTGACAGAACTTAGCAAGAAAAAAACATCTAACACCATCAAAAAATGGGGATAAGAAATGAACAGATAGAAATACATGTGGCCAAAGGGCACGTGAAAAAAATGCTCCACACCATTAATCATAGGGAGATGCAAATCAAAACAATAATGAAATATCATCCCATGCCAGATAGACTGGCAAACATCACAAAGAACAAGAACAATCAGTGCTGGCAGGGATGTGGAGAGAAAGAAACTCTCTTTCACTGCTGGTGGGAATGTTGTCTAGTCCTGCTTTTATGGAAAACAATATGGAGATTCCTCAAAAAACTGGAAATTGAGCTCCTATATGATATAGCTATACTGCTCCTAGAGATAAACCCAAGGAACACAAAAACACAATACAAAAATGTTTTCCTCATACCTATATTCATTGCAGCACTATTTACAATAGCCAGACTCTGAAAACAACAAAGATGCCTTTCAACAAATGAATGGCTAAAGAAACTGTAGTACATATACACAATAGAATATCATGCAGCTGTCAGAAGAGATGAAGTCATAAAAGTTTCCTATGCATGAATCTATAATGCTCAGTGAAATAAGTCAGAGGGAGAGAGATAGACAGAGAATAGTTTCACTAATCTATGGATTTTAAGAAAAATTAAGGACATTATTGTGATAATCCCCAGAGACAATAAAGATGAGGGCCGAAAGGACTGGCTTACAATATGAAGCTAACCACAAAGTGTCCAGTTAGGAAAATAACTACACTAACAACTATCATGACAACCATGAGTGAGAGAAGTAGAATGCCTGTCTCAAATATAGGCAAGGATTGGGAAGGGTGAGAGGGCCATTGGTGCTAGGAAAGTTGCACTGGTGAATGGGGTGTTCTATTAATGACCAAAAAAAAAACAACTACAATCATGCTTGTAATCATGGTGCTTTATTTAAATAAAGATTTTATATATTATATAAAGAGGAAGTATGAGGACCTTCTAGATGTGGAAGTGAGGAGGACAGAAGTGAAAGATTCCAGTCTGTTCCCACTATCCAATGGTGGGAGTGACCTAATACTTTTCACAAGTCACAGTCTAGACCAGGGTCTTCAAACAACAGCCCACAGACCATGTGGATCACCAAGGTCATTTATCTGGCCCGCTGGATGTTTTTGATGACACTGCCTGTCCTGCTTAGCAGCCAACTCCTCCTGGGTCTGCAGTGTGCATGTGTGGATGTGTGCTGCATTCTCTAACTCCCTTCCTTCTCTTTATCAATTCCTCTCAGTCTCGGGCATGGGTCCTCAAACTATAGCCCGCCAAAATCTGGCCCATAATTGCCACTGAAATACTGCTAAGTTTGGTGATCTAAAAAAGGCTTGTTCTGCATTTTAAATATTGTATTTGTTCCCCCCTTCTTTTTTATTCACTTCAAAATAAGATATGTGCAATGTGCCTAGGAATTTGTTCAGTTTTTTTAACCTATAGTCTGACCCTCCAATGGTCTCAGGAAAATAAACTGGCCCCTGCTTAAAAGTTTGAGGATCCCTAGTAAGACTGGAGTCAATCCTCTAAATTAATCTTTGCATTAAACAAATGGTCAGTCAGTCTTTCTCCCTTGTAGGTTGTTACTTGAAGAAAAAGGAGAATAAGGGGCTGGAGAGGTGGCACTAGAGGTAAGGTGTCAGTATTGCAAGCGCTCGCCAAGGATGGACCACGGTTCAATCCCCCGGTGTCCCATATGGTCCCCCCAAGCCAGGGGCAATTTCTGAACGCTTAGCCAGAAGTAACCCCTGAGCATCAAATGGGTGTGGCCCAAAGAACCAAAAAAAAAAAAAGGAGAATAAGGGGGTGGTAGATCAAGTAAACCTAGGAACACCTAGTCTAATATGCATAATTTCATGGAATGTATATGGTTTGGGGCTAATATCAATGAAAATCAATGCTGTGTGTGTTAATTTTGTAGCCTGCCACCTTGCTATATGAGTCTATTGTTTCTAGAAGCTTTTTGGTAGAGTCTTTAGGGTTTTCTAAGTAGAGTATCATGTCATCTGCAAACAGTGAGAGCTTGACTTCTTCCTTTCCTACCTGGATTCCCTTGATATCTTTTTCTTGCCTAATCGCTATAGCAAGTACTTCCAGTGCTATGTTGAATAGGAGTGGTGAGAGAGGACAGATGTACACGGAATCTATTATGCTGAGTGAAATAAGTCAGAGAGAGAGAGAAAAACGCAGAATGGTCTCACTCATCTATGGGTTTTAAGAAAAATGAAAGACATTCTTGCAATAATAATTTTCAGACACAAAAGAGAAAAGAGCTGGAAGCTACAGCTCACCTCAGGAAGCTCACCACAAAGAGTGATGAGTTTAGTTAGAGAAATAACTACATTTTGAACTGTCCTAATAATGAGAATGTATGAGGAAAATGGAGAGCCTGTCTAGAGTACAGGCGGGGGTCGGGTGGGGAGGAGGGAGACTTGGGACATTGATGATGGGAATGTTGCACTGGTGATGGGTGGTGTTCTTTATATGACTGAAACCCAAACACAATCATGTATGTAATCAAGGTGTTTAAATAAAAAAAAAGAAAAAAAGAAAAAAAAGAAAATCAATGCTGTGTGACTCAGATTGAATGCAATGATAGAACAAGCAAGCAAGCTGAGGAGAAACTACTGATGCAATGCTAAAGAAGCCTTGAACATCCCCTCTTCTTAGGTGACTCACCCTCAACAGCCAAGGATATATATAACTGGTATTTTGTAGGCACACTATTGGTGTTTTTTTTTCTTCAATAGAAGCTGGTTGGTACCACCCTCACCCCTCCTCAATTCTGTTTAAAGCCATTTTCTCCCTTTTCATCAAATATACATTGACAGTAAAACTTGGTAAAGTTAGATATTTAATTCCAAGGCAATCTGGGAACTTCTGACAATGACTCAGCGCAAATTCTTACCAGTCCTGAGAATAATTTGTCTGGTCACATGGAAGCAGCAAAAGGACTTAACTTACTCAGCTCAGCTAAAGACAATCATGTCACTCCTCATTACCAGTATATTATTCAGAAAAAAAAAACATTGAAAATAATATCTGAGTAAGTAGGGTCATTCACAATAGGAGGGAGCTATTACTACTTGTCTGTTTTTGAGTTGAGATTTGACTAATCCATTTTAACAATGGATAATCCCTTTATCTCAAAGAAAACAGTCAATTGTCACGATGTTACTAGATCAGACAACTTTCTAGTAATAAATCAATGCTCTCCAAGAACAAAATGCCAAAATGAAACTTTATTTTGACAAGGAAGCAAAAAAAAAATATATGAGAATTTCAAAAGTTGTTCTTTTATCTCCTGTCTTGAACAAAATTAATGTAAGTAGTTACAAATGTGGAGTCTGAATAATTGTTGTAATTGTATTATTGAATAAGTAATTCTCATTGACTTTATGAAATAAAGATGCAACATTTTAATTAACTATTTAGAGATTTGAAGCCCCTATTTTTAATGACCAAATGATCGAGTTATAATTTTAGAATTCAGTATGTTGGTGAAAAATAAAATAATTTCACTTTTGAGAATATAGAGAATATAAAGATAAGCTATTGCGGGGTTAGAATGCTAGCACAGAGAGTAGGGTGTTTGCCTTGCACACAACTAACCTGGGTTTGATCCTCAGCATCCCAGAGTCCTCAAAGAATGATTCCTGAATGCAGGGCCAGTAGTAACCCTCGGGCATTGCCGGATGTGGCCTCAACACAAACAATTACCAAAAAAATGAGCAATTGTATGAGTACAGAAACTGAAAGAAAAATGTCTTCAGTTTGTAGGAATTATTTTATTATAGTAGTTATAGCTATACACTTAAGTTCAAGAGAGAATTCAACTTGGTTAACTAGTAAAAGATTTTATCAGAAAAAGGATGGTAGTAATTGGTTTGGATGTTAGAGGCACTTCAGAAAAGTTTTAACAAAAGAATCTTGGGAAATGGAACTTCAATATAAAATGAAAGGCATTTTTAAGTCTTTATAAAAAGTCAGAAATGGGGCATGAAGAAAACTTGTCAGAGATGAAGGGTCCGTGGACCATACCCAGGATCCTATTTCACCATTAGAGCTTTATTTTGACATATTATATTACTTTCTGTAATTCCAAAATTATAAAGTAAAAGTATCACTGACTTAATAGAAATCATTCTTCTCAGAGCCTCATTTGCCTTAATTAAGGCAAATTATATTGCCCTAAGAACCAGGAAAGAACATATTGCTTCGAGATTCATCTTGTAATGTGCTGTAGAAAAACCACCTCAGGGCTGGTGACCTCGATTCTCAGTCTACTTCCGAGATGATTCTCCTAGCAGACAACTTGTTTACTTCCCAGAATTCCCATTTTATGCCAAAAAGCCTTTGTGATGTTGTTTTTTCAGTTCTTGAGAATATAAACTGAGTGTGTGCATATGTAGGCAAAGAGTGTATTCCTTTATAAAAGTCATGGGGAGGGGCTGGAGTGATAGTACACAAAGTAAGATGTTTGTTTGCCTTGCACATGGCCAATGAGCACCACCGGATATGGCCCAAACAAACAAACAAATAAATAAAAATTTTAAAAAACATGGAGAAAAATTTTAATATTTATTTGTAAATTATATTTAAATTAAAACTTAAAAAGCACTGACCACCTGCTAATAATAATTTCAGTAAGAATAACTCATTAAGAAGTAACAGTTAGACCCGGAGAGATAGCACAGCGGTGTTTGCCTTGCAAGCAGCCGATCCAGAACCTAAGGTGGTTGGTTCGAATCCCGGTGTCCCATATGGTTCCCCCGTGCCTGCCGGGAGCTATTTCTGAGCAGACAGCCAGGAGTAACCCCTGAGCAATGCCGGGTGTGGCCCAAAAACAAAAAAAAAAAAAAAAAAAAAAAAAGAAGTAACAGTTAGAGAGGTGACCTAAAGCCTAGGTCACCTTTGTATTTTGGTACCAGGGATTTGAGCCCAGCACTACTTGACCCAAAACACAGAAGCACTCTCAGCATCAGGCTGAAATTGTCCAGAACAACCTCCAATGGAAACAAGTAACGAAACTTTGATTCATTCCATGAACACAGCAGCCTAAAGTTGGTCTCCCTTCCTTATGCTCTGGACACATCAAGAACGGAATGGAAGGGGTCGAGAGATAGCATGGAGATAAGGCGTTTGCCTTGCACGCACAAAGATGGTGGTTTGAATCCCGGCATCCCATATGGTCCCCCAAGCCTGCCAGGAGCAATTTCTGAGCTTAGAGCCAGGAGAAACCCCTGAACACTTCCAGGTGTGACCCCCCCCCAAAAGAGCTGAATACTCATTGACTAAGCTTAAAAATTATTATCTGATAACCAATGTTTAGGTGTAGCCAAAAAGATATTTCTAAAAAATCTCCCATTTTAAGCCAAATGGTAAAGAAAAGGGGAAACAGTTTGTTCCAATGTGTCTAAACTCTCCTCCACAGACCAATAAAATGGAACACTCTCAGGCAAGCAGAGGTGAAAGCAGTGAGACCTGTTCTCATTGAGGTCCATTTAAAGACAGGAGGTAGTAGTACTGAACAACTCATTATTAATCTAATGTGAAATCTAGGTTGATGGTTTCATAGGCCCAATGTCCTACCGGGAAACACGGCAAAGGAAGTGGCTTGCTGAACTGAGTTTTGGCTGCCACAATGCCCCAACTCCAGGCAATGACACAATCATATGAACACACAGCATTGTCCCACTTTCTCCAGCCTATTCTGTTATTCCTTAGCTTCTCTCTCTCTCTCTCTCTCTCTCTCTCTCTCTCTCTCTCTCTCTCTCTCTCTCTCTCTCTCTCTCTCTCTCTCTCTCTCTCTCTCTCTCTCTCTCTCTCGCCTCTCTCTCTCACTCGCTCTCATACACTCTCTCTCACACATACACACACACACACATACGTACACAGACACATACTCAACCCCTCACTTGAATTCAAGATCTTAGTCTCACTGCTCCTGTGGTTTGCTCTTGCTTCATCATACACAATCAGTCACACTAGGGACTGACACACAGAGGCAGGCTCTCCCTTTCTAACAGACCCCTTGCTCCCTTCCCTCACATCCCCCTGGGAGGTCAACGCACAGGAAGCTGAGGCCACTCCTGCCTGCCCTAAAGCTGCTCTCACCCTTAGACCCCATCATTTCACACCTTTGTTTCCTTTTTTATTATTCTTGGGGCTTTTTTAAAACCCAGTGCCGGAATTTGAGCCCAGGGCCACACACATGCCAGGCATGCAGCTCTACAACCAAGTCACGTCGTTCAGTTTTAATTTAATGAAACCACTGGAAGAAGTGAAATTTTACAACACTGGTGTTTAGAGTGGGGAGATTCAGGGAAGACCCAGCTGACATTTGCATTGCTCGTCTGGAAACCAGAGTGGATGATGGTCCGCTCCCTGGACACCAGGGAGGTAAGGGCACTGTGGGCTGTAGCTGTATGCATGCTGTGAAAACCAGGCCCAGTTGCATAATTCACAGGAATTCACATGTTCAGATGCGTTGAAGGCGAATAAAAAGGACAAAGTAGAACTGAGTTTTCAAAACCAGCAATCTCAAGCCTACAGGAGATCCTACCAGGAGAGGCCACATCTGGCCCTCAGCCTGTTCCGCAACAAGTTTTGACCCATTTTTGCGAAGCTCTTAAAAAATGTTTGTTCTTAAAAATGCATGGCCTGCAAAGCCTAAAATGTTAACTATCTTCTTTACAGAAATATTTGGGGAACACTTACTTAAGGCCTCATTGTTCTTCACTGAGAATGTTGCAACATCAAGGAGTTTAAGAAACACAGTGTACAACCCTCCATCAAAGAACAGGACACCTTCAGTCTTTTCTGGTGTACTCTGTCCTCTTGCTGAAGACTTCGAAACTTCCCGCAGCCAATGCCCTTCCCCAACAAATGGGCTCTTGCTACCCTTTTATTTTCTTCCAAAGTCATCTGTGGACTCAAAAGCATGCAACCAAGCTACTTACAAGATGGCTCTAGAGGCTATAAGGGCATTCAGGAGAAAATTTGGAAATGTAGTTGCCACAACATTTTGGGAAGATTGTTTTAGACCACACCAAGCAAAGCTCAGGCTTACTGGCTCTGTGCTCTGGGGCTAGGAAATCATATGGTATACCAGGGATAGAACCCCGTCAGCTACATGCAAAGCAAACACCTACCCACTGTACTATTATTGCTCTGGCCCATGCCTCCACATTTTATCAGCTCAGACAACTTAGTTTAAAGTCATGCTGACTCAGCTGTCACTTATAAAGCAGTTTCAGCCGAAGTACTATAAATTAGTGGTCCTTAAACTAGGACCCGTAGGCCACTTTGTCCCCATTTTGTTTCTTCACTTCAAAATAAGATACATGCAGTGTGCATAGGAATTTTTTCATAGTTTTTGTTTTTACTATAGTCCGGCCCTCCAACGGTTACTGTCCAAGGGACAGTGAACTGGCCCCCTGTTTAAAAAGTTTGAGGACCACAGTATAGATAAGTAATATGAATCTAGATTACCTTTTACAATGATCTGCACTTTTTCTATTCTGCCTCCTTAATGGCTTTGAAAAGTAATCTACTTTCTTCCCTTTCCCCAATTAAATAGCTTTGTCCACATGTCCACATTGTGTCTCTCTGGCACCCCAGTGCTGGGCCAGAGCACAGCTGAGCAGAGTATAACCCTGAATAGCCCCAGCCTCTCTGAGTGTCCTCTTCACCACCAACGAAACAAAATGTTCTTCTCTTCAAAAAAAAAAAAAAATCACTTTCCTTAATACCCAGCATTTTTTTTCTCCCCTCACCAGGAATCCCAAACAGCAGAGTTACTAGGATGAACCCAGCAAATGCAGACAGCTTTTAGAGCTGAACTCAGGGTCTCTCACTTGCGAGGCAGAAGCTAATCCAGGCCCCAACTTTCAACTTGTCAAGTTTATGAATTACAGTATTTCATAGTGAAACATTTAGCTTTGCAGCTTTATTTGTGGATGCAAATAATACTAGAGCAGCATTAATTACACTCTTATTCAAATCTAATCCTCTTAACAAGAAATCTTTCTCATATTTTTGGTATCAAAATGTTTATGTAAAGCTCTGTGAGAAGCCACACATTGTTCTTCCAATAGTGGTTAAGATTGCTGTTGTGCTTTTCGAGTTTTTGTTTGATTTTTTTAAAATGTTTTTAGTATTGTTGTTAGGTTTCTCCCTTTTTTGCTTTCTTCTCTTAAATTGTTATTTATAGCCTCTAGAAGGACTTTTTTTTTGGGGGGGGGGCCACACCCGGCGATGCTCAGGGGTTACTCCTGGCTGTCTGCTCAGAAATAGCTCCTGGCAGGCACGGGGGACCATATGGGACACCGGGATTCGAACCAACCACCATTGGTCCTGGATTGGCTGCTTGCAAGGCAAACACCGCTGTGCTATCTCTCCGGGCCCTAGAAGGACTTTTATGTTTTTTTTTCCTTTTCTTCAAACAGAACCACATAATTTGAACCGTCTTATCTCGCCTCACAAATTGAGGGGGAAATAATGGAGGGTACCAAGACCAGACAGTCGTATGAACATTAAGTAGAAATCAAAAATGATCAAACATGCTAGACACAGAAGGGACCACTTATACTGGCAACCCAGGTGGTAAAGGAGGGGGATGTGGGATGCACGTTGGGAACAGGGGTGGAGGGAGGACAACATTGGTGGTGGGAGTGCCCCTGTTCAATATCACGATTTACCTAAAAAATTACTGTGAAAGATTTGTAATCCACTTTGGTCAAAATAAAAATTAAAAAGAAAAAAGAAAAAAAGAACAGCTCTTAAGTGACATTCTGGAGGCTTCAGAATACAGAGGCATTACCAGGTGTTGAGATAAAAATGCAATTTAGGGATTGGAGTGAGAGCACTGGTAGGGCACTTGCCTTGCATGTGACCACTCCAGAGTTTGATTCCCAGCATCCCATATGGTCCTAGGAGTAATCCTGAGGGCAGAGCCAGAAGTAATCCCTGAGCGTCACAAAACAAACAACAACAAAAATCAATTCAAGAAAGTTCAAAAAACCGTTGGGGCAGACATTTGTGATTCTGCTCTTAGTAGCCTAAATAGCACACTTGAGCAGAAACTTTACAACTTAGAATTGTAGTTGGATTATGGGAAGAGCAGAGCTAAAGATATAGAAGCAAAATTGCCAGCACTCAAACAACGGCTGAAGACCTGACAAGGGAAAAAAATCGAGGTAAAAAATATCCACCCTAAAGTGGAAAGGACTGAAACCTCAATCAAAAATGTTATAATGACAGAAACAGGAAATTACAAAAGAGATAAGTAGGAGCCAAGAAGATTAACCCATAAGTTCATTAAGATATTAATGTATTTCTTATTGGGAGCTAAAAGTACAATAGATAAGCTGAGACAAGCACTCAATGATATTAAATATTGCAGAAAGCTTAAGGAGCATGAGGATTAATAAAAAGTTACAAAATCTAGTCATCTGTAGCTCTCTGACCTTGAAGATTGACAGAGAGGAGCAAGATAATTAAAGCATTACTTTCTTAATTTCTCCAGGGTATAAAGTCAACACACTTTGATTAACATGTGGTAGTGTTTGATTAACTTTAATATGTTCTTTCTATGTGGAAGAACACTAAGCTCTTCTGAGTCCGCCAGAATGAGGGTGATTATGAAAGGCCAACACTAAAAGACTGCCCTTGGTTTATTTTAATTCAATTAAGATAGAGTTCATCTCTTACCAGTGAGCTAATAACTAAGCTAGGCAGAGCTGACAAATATGTGATTTACAGGGCCAGTGGTACTGCAATGGGTCAGGAGTTTGCCTTGCATGTAGCCAATCTGGTTTCAATCCTTGCACTCCACATGATTCTCTGAGCCCCACCAGGAATAATCCCTGAGTACAGAGCCTAGTCCTAGTCTAGTCCGAGTCCAGAGTAAGTCCTAGATATGTCTCACCCCACCTCACCCCCAAAAGATATGTGACTTATCTTCCATACCTTCCACATCTCCCAATCATTCATTAAACCAACAAAAGTATGTGAAAGTCCTGAACTGTGTTCCAAATATCACCACACTAAATGCTGATTCCTAAACTCTGATTACTGCCATCTTGTTCTCCCAGCAAAGTGCTGGGCTAGCCCCAGAAATCCCATTCAGGAATGAAGACATTGTCTTTTAATTCTGGCAAGATTCTCAGCTGATTCAAAACACATTTTAGGAACTTTTCTGTACTCTGCCCAAGGCCTTTTGAGAGGTGGGCTATCCCAATAGACAGATGTCCCCAGGGACAATTTTAACTGGCCATCCCAGCTTTAATGCTCTAAAAGAAAAACTGAGGCCTATGCTAAGTGCAAGGGTGGCTTCCTAACACATCCCCTCCATTTTACCCCACAAGTACTGATCCCCGAGGCACTTCAAAATAAATTCCCTGTGCATTCATCATCTCAAGCTCTCCTTTCCAAGAAATTCAACCTAACCTAAACTCATCTGCCCAAGTGCATATATCTATCTCCTTAGCTCCCCTTATAAAATCTGCTCCATCTATGACCCCCCCCCCCACTGCTGATCACCCCTAAGGTCCACTTACCAGAAAAACATTTCTTCAGCACATGAGATCTGAGCTAAAGGCTGAGAAAGTCACATGGCAATTCTTGTTTGTGACCATCTTTATCATTTATGCATGAAAGCAATATAAGAGGTATTTGCTTAACAAGCATCACATGAAGTAAAGAATTTATGGCAAAAACAGGGGGAAAAGATAGAAATGGTGATATGACTGGAAAAAGACTTTTCCCTATTTTAAAGAAGAATAGCTGTCTTTAATAGCATAGTACAAAACCTGAGTGCTTATAAAAAAAATTCATATTAAAAGTGGTGTGTACACAGAGTTGTGAGTGCAATTAGAGAAATAAATACATTAAAACTATCATGACAATGTTAATGAGTGAGAGAAGTATAATGTCTATCTTGAATACAGGTAGAGATGGGGGAGGAAGAAAGAGGGCATTGGTGGTGGGAATATTTCACTGTTCTGTTTTGTTGTGTTTTTTTTTTAGTATATTTTTTATTTAAGTAACATGATCATTGTTGGATTACAGTCGTAACAAGAACACCCCCTTCACCAGTGTAGCATTACCCCCTCCCCATTCCCATCCCCTGCACTGTTCTGTTTATGACTGAAACCTAACTACAATCATGCTTGTAATCATGGGACTTAAATAAAGATATTATTTAAAAAATTTAAAAAAGTGGTGTGTAATGAGAAAATACCAAAATGAAACATAAAAGATATCAGCTGGGAGCCGAGCCAACCATGCCAAAGGTTGCTTTAACCAGCCCTAGGAAGGGGTGCTGGACATGGGTCACCCCAGCACCCCCTACCTCCTTCCTCCAGTACTCCAGGGCTTTTTCTGGCCTCATGGCTGGACAAGCCATCGAGGTGGGTCCCTTGGAGGAGTTTATTGGTTTTCCTAGGCTTTCCCCATTTCCCTCCCGGCTCCAAAGGGAGGGTCTGGGAGTGGGGGCTCCGACCTTCCGGCCTTCTGGCTTGGGAAGGATTTCTTTCCTTTCTTTCCTTCCTGGGAGCCAAGCCGGGAGGTCCAGCCAGCATGGTGCTTGGCAGCCCTCCGCCATGCCAAAGGCTGCTTTAACCAGCCCTAGGAAGGGGTGTGGGACATGGGTCACAATAGGTTCTGGCATTAGGACTTATCAGGGAAGATTCCTTATTTAACCTGTCCATTGTGAAACCCTGCGGGGGCACATTATGAGAAATATATGGATATCATTGTGTATCATCTGCTTGTCATTATCTGAACGCCGTCCAGGCGCTCGTTTTATTCCTTTACTCCCTCACTCCCATCTCTTGTTACCCCACATTTAACCATTTTCTGTACTAGTGATTTTTGTTTTGGGCAAGGTGGATTGCGTATCTTCACAGTAATATTTGGGTGGAGTCTGAAGTTTCAGCAGGCAACATATCATGACAAGGTTCCATGCTGTAGGCTTTTTGGCAAGATAAAGTGAAGATGCAGCCTCAGCTGCCCCCCACAGCCTTCTCTCTCCTTCCTCCCTGTCCCCAGGGTTATTCATGGGCACCTGCTCAGGGACCCAGCAAGTGGGTTCCAGTGAGGTGCAATTTAAAAGAGACCCCAGGCTTCCTTGTTCCTGCAAGGGGCTGGGAGGGGACTGCTGAACTTTCAACTTCTAGCAATTAGGAAGCAAACGCCTCTTGGGAAGTCGGAAGCTTCAGCAGGCAACAAAGGGAAGACATGGCTCCATGCTCTCTCTGCTTGTCCAATCACAGACCAAATGGTGTCTCGGAAACACCCCCCTACCTCTTGACTATTTCTAAAACATAAAAGGGTCACGTGTATCTCCTTTGTATATCTCAGATGTATTCCCTTAACATCTATAACTCTTTTCAAATATCCTCATATAGTGACAATTTTGCCCACTGGATTTGTTATTTGATTGTTTGATTTTCCCCCCTTTGAGATCTATTTTATAAGCAATACTGGTAGAAGAGTATCTCTGTATAGATTTCATGTTTGTACCAAGTTACGGGGAATGTTGGACTTTATTCGTTGGCCCCCAGATACACCAACAATATCTTGTGGCATTGCTTCTCTTTTGCATAGGCACAGTAAAATGGGAAAATAATACATAAGCAAACAAGTTCTTATAGAGATGGGGACACAAATTTGGTAATGTAATTAGGCCTTTTACCCTGAACATTGGCATAATAATTTGGCTACAATCTGGGGACTTGAGGGACAAAGTAATTGCACATGGATTCTGTTTTATTTATCTTAACTTTCTTTGGTGAAAGTTCAAAGTTAAGATATCAGCAAGGGGACTTCTTCTGATAATTATGTTATGGGTGATTGTCCTTCCACTGTAACTTTACCTTATCCTCTTTCTTTACATCATTTGTTCTCATAATTCATAATAAAAAATTATAAAACTGGAAAAAAAAGAAAAAAACTGAAAAAATAAAAAAAAAATAATTTGGCTCAGGCCTCAGAAGAATGGGCATCGCCCACACACACCTGAACAATGGATACCATCTATGGAAACAACCACAATTGTCTTTAACATTACCAGGATCCAAGCCTCTACCATGGAAGACCTACCACTGCTTTGGCATTGACTTACTCCAAAGACATTAACTTACTCCCAACACCCAGACGACTCAGGAACAGTCTGCATGCAGGGCAGATCGCTCCGCATTTAATGGTATGCTAAAACTAGAGGATGTTCCACATCAGCCTGGCATTGATGAAAGAAATGCACAGAATCCAGAGTCTTTAAATATAAGAATCTGATACCAACAATAGCTAAAGTGTGAAAAAGTGTCACCGGGACCTTGAGAATGACTGGAGTTGGATGGACTGGTATGCCTGGAACCCAGAGTCTGTCTTATGCCAATAAACTTCTGGGGTGAGGCCATTTGTAATCAGGTCAAGGATTTTTCTTTTTCCATTTTCCCCATTTTTCTGGACCTATGCAAACAACAGCGATTGCCACTATCACACCTTTACTATATTTTTGTTGTTGTTGTTGTTGTTTTTGTTTTTGGGCCACACCCATTTGACACCCAGGGGTTACTCCTGGCTATGCGCTCAGAAATTGCCCCTGGCTTAGGGGGACCATATGGGACACCAGGGGGGATCGAACCACCGTCCTTCCGCTTGCAAGGCAGACACCTTACCTCTAGCGTCACCTTACCTCTAGCGTCACCTTACCTCTAGCGTCACCTTACCTCTAGCGTCACCTTCCCGGCCCCACTATATTTTTTTACTCTTATCCTTTAAGGAAAAAAAAATACAACTTACTGAACTTAAAAACAAATAACTGTAGTAGAATGCCTGACTCGAATACAGGAAGATGGGAAGGGGGGAGGGGGTAATGTTACACTGGTGAAGGGGGGGGTGTTCTGGTTATGACTGTAACCCAAATATAATCATGTTACTTAAATTAAAAATATATTTAAAAAAGACATCCAAGTAGCCTTCATCTATTTAATTTTCCTTTCAACCTAGAATACTTTCACAAATGCTATAGATGCTAGATGATTACATTTTATTTTGAAGTCATTGATCTAAGAATAGGAGGATAGTTAATGCTTGCTTAAAGTTCCTTGTAAAAATAACGACATGAAAAATTAGTAGAAAATAAACATCTGAATAGTTATCTAAAATCTGAGAGTATGAAGCAATTTCTCCATTATCTTCCTTTCGATCAATTCTGTGAAGCGAGCATTAGATTTTTCTTATTTTTGTTGATGCCGCAGTGTGTCCTTCAGAGTTTGGCATGGTCTTTAAGGATCAACTGAAGCTTCTGGCTCAACATGATGTTCCCTTTGGCCTTCAGTCTGCCACTAAAGAAAGCCTGCAAAGAAGAGAGAGAGGGCGCCAGCCTTGAATATGGTACAGTGCTTTGCTTGTTCTAAATGAATACAACTGAGTTGATAACCTTAGACAGTAAATACAATTTTTCTATCACACAATAGTTTAATGCTTATAGATAGCATCTATATTTTCAGGTACATAAGGGAAAAGACACATTATATGCTTTTTAAAACCAGAATAATGTGGGCTGACAGAGCTCAAAGTTCTCCTTCAACTTGGCTCTTCTGCTTCAATAGTTTCTTTCCATAAATATGAGGTCGAGACCCTATGAACGGAGGCCTTCCTACAGTCCTAACAATAATCAGTTCTGAATGTTCTGGGAGTAGAGGGAGGCCTCTTCTGTGATACTCATAGGCCCAGGGCCACTTCCAGCTGCACTTAGTCCTGCAGCACAGGCCCGACGGCTCAGCACTCAGTCCTGATGATGCTGCACTGGCAGGGCTCTGAGGAGCCAAGTGGTGCTAAGGATCTAACTTGGGACCTCAAACAACCCTGGCAGGAGTTCTAGCTCTCTGAGCAGATTTATCTCCTTAGCTTCTTAATTCAAAATTTTAAAAAGTAAATCAGCCAACCCAATTTCAATTCCCAGCACCCTGAGCTTCACCAAGACCCTCAGTATAGAGCCAGAGTAAGCCCTAAACACCTCCAGGTTTGGTCCAAAAACAAAACAAAACACTATTCAACAAAAAAGGGCAGTGTAAATGATGAAGAGATGCTGGTCTGTAGCCCCAGAATGTCTAAGAATTTTAAAATCTAGGCTCTGCCACTATCCTAGCAAGGGAAAGCACTTACCCTCTCTGATCCTCCTCATAGATAAAGAATAATAGCAGCATAATCTAATGGCTACAACTCTGGTGAGTAAGTTAAAGGAAAAGATGGTAAACACTTAGTTTCTGAGCTACAATAAGAGCATAGGAAGCTCAACAATTGGTCAAAAGCTGCGTAAGTACCAAACTCTGTACCAAACTGCATTGACCTGGCAGATACACATACAAACTGCTTCATTTCCTCTCACTGTCGGGGGGAACCTGAAGTCTAAATCCTAGCACTTAAAGTTGGTGGTTGTTACCACTGAGAAGATTCTGCAAAGAATATGAAGTAAAAAAACAACAAGAATGCATATTTAATATGACCCACTGTAGTCCCACAAAAATGGTGGCTGCTGGAGCTGGCAATGAGACTTGCATGTAGGCTCCTGTAAACAAGAGTTTACTGCCTGATGCATGGCACCCAATGTTTCAAAGGAAATGTAGCCACGTTTATTTGTGTGCAACTCCTTATCACATATGAAGTCTAACCTCCCTGCGGTTTTTCCCTGAGACCTGGTCTCACATCCTCCTCTCGACCCCTTCATTTACAGGCACAGTGGCTCACTCCTGCACTTGATTGAGTCTTTCCAAGCCCTTTTGGATGATCTCTTTTTAAAAAAAATATTTCCAATAAAACAAGCTTAAGGATCTACACTTGGTGTTTTTGTCACCAAAACACAGCCATATCTATCCATCTATAAGACACAGCCACATCCATTCATGCATCAACAGCAACTTGAACTCTACACGGTAGAGGCAATGTCTTGTTCAGGAATTTCTAAGCCACATCAGAGTAGGTGCTAAGCAGATCCCTGGGAAGGAATCAATTGAGGATTCAGCTGGCACCATGTAGAGAGTAAGTCAGCTCTTCACATGTATGACTGGCCTTAGTTATCCCAACACTCATTGGTATCGAATAATTACTATTTTCACATCACCAATGAGGTTACAAGAGAGAATGCAGAACAAGGAGAAAAACTTAGTTTTATCAGATGTCCACAGTTAAGCACTATATGACTTTACAGTTTTCATCTTTCTTGCAAGAAAATGTTCATTTTCTCATGTATTCAGTTTGTTGTGTGTGTTCTTCTTATAATTATAAATTTTGTTTTCTTTTGTTTGGGACGTCATAAAAAAGGGCCCAGGGGGGATTTCTAGATCCATACTCAGGTTTACTCTGGTTATGCTTGGAAGGACGAGTTAGTACAGGGGCTTAAACCTAGGCCCCAGCATGCGAAACACTTGTGCTCTTCTGTCCAGTGAGAGGTCTTCTGACCCCTGAACAATTTTTTCCACTTTATAGTCTAGATGGTTTTGCTGATGAGTAAAAACTATTTCAGCTAATAACTGTGCACTGAACAACTTTGTTTAAAATCATTCAAACTGGGGCCGGAGAGATAGCATGGAGGTAAGGCGTTTGCCTTTCATGCAGGAGGTCATCGGTTCGAATCCCGGCGTCCCATATGGTCCCCCGTACCTGCCAGGAGCAATTTCTGAGCCTGGAGCCAGGAATAACCCCTGAGCACTGCCGGGTGTGACCCAAAAACCAAAAAAAATAAAAAAATAAAAAAAAATAAAATCATTCAAACTAAGAATTAAGCAGCGGATTCTTTTGAAATTTTTAGCTTCCTAATTAAGACTTGGAAACAAGAATTATTTTCCTCTATTGTAACTACTATGCAATATTTTTATTTTGTATTGATTTAATGAGCCAAAGTTTCAGAGCAATCTTAGTGAAGAATGGTCAAAGAGGTCATTCTTGTCTGAAGCATGATTTCCCACTAAAATCTCACTACATGGTCCACATCAGGTAGGACACGGGCTGTTTTAACCCATCCTATTTCAAATTTCAATAATAAGGGAAGTTTGTGATTCTATATATCAAAATGTAATAACTAACTTTATGAAATACCTTAGAACACATGGTTTTCTCCTTTAAACTGATAACATATTAAAAGGTCTAGATATGAGATTTATACTGTTTTACTGTATGTTGAAGAATTTCAACCACAGTACAGTTTCAAAAATGCCAATAAAACTATATTTAATAAAAATGTACTTTTAAAAACTGCATCTAAATGCATTAAATGTAGCTAGGAATGTAGGGCAATTGTTTACCACATGTCTCTTTTTGTATGGCCCTGGTTTTTATCCCAGGAACTACCAAAGAATATAATAATAATAATAATATAATTTATTATATCAATATAAATTATTATTATTACTCTCAATTATGATCTGCCAACTCAAATTCAATTGACATCAGAGGCTTAAACTGTATAGGTCTGCTCCTATGTCAACATTTTAAAATAAATATATAGTTGATAAATAAACTCAAATTACTATAACTGGAGCTCAGCAAGGTATCTCCTAGGGCAGGGTACATGTGTAACATGTAGGAGCCCCAGATCTGATCTCCAGCACCACCTGACCCATCAAGCACAACTGGCAGGGACCGCCAGCAGCAAACACTGCTTCCACTGGAACCAGCAAGTATGGACCAAATATAAACATTATAAAATTACTATAGGTATGCTATTTATATTAATAATACTTATTTTAATATTAAGCCTCATCATTAATAAATATTAATATAAATATTTACATCCTAAAAGTAATAAGTATGTATAATTATATATTTACAATTTATAATGTATATTACATATTTATAATTTTAATATAATTATTTATAATTACTATTAAAAATGTTCTTAATAATTGTTTCTTTTTCTCTAGCTTTCTCTGTGTAAATAACACATTTTAATACATGCAACAACAAAAAATGAGTATTAATTGATCACTGATGCCATCAGCAGAATTTCTGACCAACAAGATAGTTTAATTTTTCTAAAGAATAAAAATTTATACACAGATTTACAATTGTGTGGGAGGTTCAACGTTTTCTTAGAGTTCTAAGAAATGTTTTCCAAGTAAGAATGTGATATGATTTCAACCATCAAAGATGAAGTATTACCTTCTGAGGGTCCAGCTTGCCCAGGACTACCTCCATGAAATCTTCATCTGAAAGTATAAATGTGGTATCAGCAGAGCCTTCTGCAGGGCCTCGATATACTTTCCCAGAACCATTTTTAAGGTCAATAGCTGAAAAACAAAAAGAAGAAGAATCCAATATGAATCATTTACTCTTCACTATTAATAGGAAAGTAAAATAAACCAATAAAAATGCAGGCAGCCAACACATCAATTATTCTACTTTATATATTTAATGTCATTCACAAAAATGTCTTAAGTCCATTGTTATGAGATGCTTTTGATCAATTTTTACTGTACTATGAATTGAACCCAGTAGCTCGAGTGAGCAAGGCAAGTGCTCTAGTGAGGCGCTATATGTCCAACCTTCTCCCTCCCTGAAATGAATTTCATATTCATTTCATATATAAAAAAAGAGAAAATTTCTGGCAGCATAGCTAGATCAATGGAGTTATGTACTGATTTAAGTTATTTGTTATATAATATTGTAATAGTTTATGAAAATATGGTCCACATACTGATGGACCAAGAAAGAATTAAAAGTTCATATGAGTCAGAACCTAAAACCTAACTGTCAGCATCTGCTGGCTGTGTAAATGCCTCACAGACCCTGGAGACTGCAAGCACCTGTGGTCCTAAGCAACAAAGAGTTTGCTCCTCTGAGAGGGGTGGCTATAACGAAGTGAAGGTTTATTGATGAATGTCTATAAACTCCACCTTGTTTTAAACATAAGTAAAAATTATAGATAATCTTGCATGATCTTAATTGACACTTTGGAATGTAGTTTGAGAGTGCAACCTCAATTTCATAGGAGGCCACAACCCACTGGGCCTATGGAAATGAAATAAATGTGTATCCTACTTAAGCTTCTGTGTCTTGGCCAATTATGAATTCAGGCATAACAAAGTGAGTGTATGCCTTACATGTAGAAGGAAGGCTTGGGGGGTTGATCCCTGAATCACATGGTCTCCCAAGCACAAGACATGAGTGACTCCCACATACTGATTCAATTTTTACAGCTTTGAAATAAAGAAGACATTTTTCAAATTATCAAAATATAATGACTTACAATACTTCTGGGAGCTAGAGAGATTGTCTTGCGTGAGACTGATACAAGTTTGGTCCCCACCACACCTGAACACCTCGGAAATGACCCCTGATTATAGTTAGGAATAAGCATGAGCTCTGCTAAGGGGGCCCTAAAATACAAACAAAGTACTTTCAATGTACTTGTTTTATTTTTCATAGAAATTCAAGTATTAAAGCAGCTTACCACTAAAGAGGACTGCTTTTTTTTTCTTTATATATATATATGTGGGTTTTTTTTATTATTGGTTTTTGGGCCACAAACTGTGACACTCGGGTTACTCCTGGCTATGCACTCAGAAATCACTCTGGCTTGGGGGGCCATATGGGACACCAGAGGGTAGAACTTCGGTCTGCCATTCTAGGTTAGCATGTGCAAGGCAAATGCCCTACCACTTATGGCACCACTCTGGCCCTGTTTGTTTTTCTTTTTAAATAGTATCTTTAGTTAAGTACCATTATTACAAACATGTTATGAAAAAGAATACCCTCCTTCACCACTGCAACCTTCCCACCACCAATACCCTCCAGCTCCCTCCACCCCCACCCCTACCTGTATTTGAGACAGGCACTCTATTTCTCTCACTCACCACCACTGTCATGATACTTGTTAGTGTAGTTATTTCTCTAACTCAACTCACCACTCTGTGATAAGCTTCATATCATGGGGCCGATTCTTCCTGAACTCATCTCTATTGTCTCTTGGCATTATATTAATGTCTTTTATTTTTCTTAAATCCCACAGATGAGTGAGACTATTCTGTCTTACCTTTCTCCCTTTAACTTATTTCACTCAGTATAATAGTTTCCATGTCCATTCATGTATAAGAAAATTTCATGACTTCATTTTTTTTTCTGACAGCTGCCTAGTATTCCATTGTGTATATGTACCAGTTTCTTTAGCCATTCATTGGTTGAAGGGCATCTGAGTTGTTTCCTGATTCTGGCTATTGTAAATAGCACTGTAATAAATAAAGGTGTGTGGAAGGCCTTTTTATGTTGTATTTTTGTGTTCCTAGGGTATATCCCTAGGAGTGGGATAGCTGGATCATATGGGAGTTCAATTTCCAGTTTTCTAAAGAATCTCCATATTGTTTTCCATAAAGGCAGGACTAGACTGCATTCCCCTCAGCAGTGAGTTTGAGAGTTCCTTTCTCCCTACATCCACACCAGCACTGATTGTTGCTTGTTCTTTGTGATGTATGCCAGTATCATTGGCATGGAATATTTCATTATTGTTTTAATTTGCATCTCCCTAATGATGAATAATGTGGAACATATTTTTATTTGACTTTTGGCCATCTGTATTTCTTCTTTGAGGAATTATCTGTTCATTTCATCTCCCCATTTTTTATGGGGTTAGATTTTTTTTTCTTGTCAAGTTCTGTCAGTACCTTGTTTTTAAAATAGCTATTTTCTTTTTTCCTTTTCTTTTTAATTTAAAAAAATTATTTAAACACCATGGTTTACAAGGTTGTTCATAATAAAACATTTTTCCACAGTTAAAAAGTTGTTAATGATTGAGGTTCAGTCAGTCATACCTGAGGCAGGCATTTTCCTCTTCTTTCTCACTTTCTCTCTTCCTTTTTATTTCCTTTTAGACACTAAAACAGCTATTTTCTTTTGAATTGATACATTTCTAAAATCTCCACATGTCTTTGGACGCTCTGAAACCTATTATTTCCCATGAAAAACAACTTTCCTAAAAAGGAAGGATTTATCTCACTTCAAAGAGACAAGCTTCACCAGAAAAGGGGCACTCGATTCACTCAAGTTCAGTAACATCAGGGCTAAGACTTACTCCACTTAGCCGCAGTGTTTCCACCCTTCGTAATATGCCACTCAAATACAGCATTCACTTTCTTCACCACGTCAAGGCCCATATTTTTAAGGCGGCGACCAATTTCCTCAAATATAAAGGTACTCTGAAGCTTCCCATCCTAGTGTAAAGAAAACAAGTGAATTTTCAAAGTACTGGAGGGAACAATTATTACAGATTATATGTACACAAGAAAAGAAATGTAAAAATTTCACATTCAGCTTTTTTCACATTCTCCTTACATTAACTGATCAAGCACAGCCTCAGTCATCCTAACAAAAGGACTTCACTTTTACCATAATTTAGAAAAAATGTTTTAAACTAGGAACTGGACAACAAATTATGTTCTCACTTCAGTACAAGATATTAGAGAAGTCAGTCGTCTCTGTTATTTGTAAAGTGGGACTAAAATGTTGAAGTTTAAATTTCTCTCTAACACTAAAATGTGAGTTTTTTTCATTTTTTAAACAACTGATACCTTTTACATTTTTCATAATCTTTACAGAAACATGCAAGTATATATATATTTTTGGTTTTGGGCCACAGCCGGTGGTGCTCAGGGGTTACTCCTGGCTGTCTGCTCAGAAATAGCTCCTGGCAGGCACGGGGGACCATATGGGACACCGGGATTTGAACCAACCACCTTTGGTCCTGCATCGGCTGCTTGCAAGGCAAACGCCACTGTGCTATCTCTCCGGGCCCGCACAGTATATTTAATTGTTTAATCTATTTTCCTTCAAAATATATTTGCCTAAGATTTCTCATTAAAAAATTCAATTACTCTAAAACTGGAAAGCTTTTTTTACTTAAAATATGGCCTAAAACTCCCCCCCAAAAAAATACCTTAATTTTTTTTAATATCATACTTTTCCTTTTATTCCAAGAAATTTTGAATCATTCTTCTCTAGTTCAAGAATATGAATCTCTTGAATTAAAATTTTTCTAAAATATACTAAAAGTTCTTATAGTGACCTGACCTGAAAATTAGATATTAGAAAATTACTTGAACACAGTTAATAAAAACCCACCTCAGTAGGAGCTTGAGCTGCAGTCCCAGATGATGACACAAGATCTACATATGCATTGGCTATGACAATGTCTCCAGTCTCCAGATTCTTAAAAGGGAGGAAAGAAGTTCAGACAGAAGGTTCCAGTAAAAACATGTTTTCAATGTAAAACTATATAGTTATTTGAAAGAAATTTATATTTTCCTTGAAAAAGAAAATAACCCAAATTAAAGAGTTTATAAATTATTAAGGTAAGCAAACAGAAAGGCTTACTAATTTAATATGATTTTTATTGTATTAACTCTGTCTACAGAATCAGCCAGAGCCCTTTTTAAAAGATACCTATGGGGCTAGAAAGATAGCACAGTGAGTAGGGAAGGAAGGAAGGAAGAAGGAAGGAAGGAAGGAAGGAAGGAAGGAAGGAAGGAAGGAAGGAAGGAAGGAAGGAAGGAAGGAAGGAAGGAAGGAAGGAAGGAAGGAAGGAAGGAAGGAAGGAAGGAAGGAAGGAAGGGAGGGAGGGAGGGAGGGAGGGAGGGAGGGAGGGAGGGAGGGAGGGAGGGAGGAAAGAAAAGAGGAAAGAAAGAGAAAGGAGAGGGGAAGAAAGGGAAGAGAGAGAGGAGAGGAGGGGAAAGGAAAGGAGGGAGAAGAGAAATAGAAAAGAAAAACCTATGAACTAGGTCCCAACTCCAAATCCAATTTAAATGGTATGAAGATTTTGTAAGAGCATAAGTATATTTAATGGAGGGGCACTTTAGTGGGAACTGCTAAATTACTGTAAGCAGTTGAGGTTATGGGACTATAAGACACATGAGATAATCAAAATGCACTTGTTCAATTAATATAGAATATAACTGGCAGGGCCAAAGAAACAGCACAGTTGGGAAGGCACTTGCTTTTAAAAATAGGAAGTAGTACCCCATCCTAGCATTCTTAGCACCCCATAAAATCACCCAAGCCCACCAGCTGTAATCCCTGAGTACAGAGACAAGTAAGCCCTGAGCAAGCTGGCTGTGGCCCCAAAACAAAAACCAAACAAAAATTATAACTAACTCAGAGCATACCATTTTAAATCATTCTAGTTCTATTTCAAACAGTACATATACATAGAACAAACTAAATGTGTAAATCAATCTTTTATCAAATGATCATGAAAGAAATTTATATCAAATTTATAATATTTCACTAAAATAATTTCAGTGGCTATATTTTCAAAGAAGTAGAACACTGCTTTAAATATGTAGGACTGTTTAAAAATTAATGCACAGTTTATTAAAGTAAATTTTAAAAATCAAGAAGTGACTACTTTCCATAATACTTGAGGAGAAAAGAAAGATCTTTCAAACCATTCATTTTATTTAAAATTATAAAGTGAAAAGCAAAGAAAGATACAGTTTATGAACAAAATATACCTTAATAAATTATTTTTTATGATTGAGACAACAATATCATTGGTTTAAAAGGAGAAGGGAGAAAATTCCTATGAATAACAGAAAAGAGTACTTCTTTTTTTTTGGTTTTGGTTTTGGTTTTTGGGTCACACCCGGCAGTGTTCAGGGGTTACTCCTGGCTCTATGCTCAGAAATCGCTCCTGGCAGGCTCGGGGGACCATATGGGATGCTGGGATTCGAACCACCAACCTTCTGCAAGCAAGGCAAATGCCTTACCTCCATGCTATCTCTCCGGCCCCTGAGAGTACTTTTTTGGTGTTATTTTGGGGCCACACATGGCAATACTCAAGGTCTACTCCTAGCTCTGAGATCAAGGATCAGTTCAGGTGGGTTCAGGGAACCCATGTTAACCCATGTTAGCGTGGAGGATGAAACCGGGGTCAGCAGTGTGAAATGTAAGCACTCTCCCCAGGTCCCCAGGAAAAAGTACTTCTAAGCCAATGGTCCTCAAACTACGGCCCACAGGCCACATATTGTATTTATTCCCATTTTGTTTCTTCACTTCTAAATAAGATATATGCAGTGTGCATAGAAATCTGTTCATAATTTTTGTTTTTACTATAATCTGGCCCTCCAACAATCTGAAGGACAGTGAACTGGTCCCCTGTTTAAAAAGTTTGAAGTAATCACTAAGGGAGAATTACAAATATACCGAAAAGATACAAAGAATTATATAGAACTGAGCACAATGACAAGAATTTTACTGTATTTAAGTTATCTTTCTACCCTTTTTGTTTGGATCCTAGAAACTCTTTTTGTACTATTCTGCTAAGAGAATTGGAGAAGAGAGAGAAGAAGAAACCCTGTAATTTAGTCACAATCTTTAACACTTTTAGAATTCATCCTCTTATTCAAAAAACAAAACTTACATGAACAATCCAAAAATCAGAGGGTTGCAGAATATAGGTATATATTATTTCTGTTTGTCTCAGGCCAGACCCAAAACAGTGCCCTGGGGTTAATCCTGGCTCTACACTCAGGAATTGCTCCTCACAATGCTCAGGAGACCAGATGGGATGCTAGAGATTGAAACCACATGATCTATGTGCAAGGCAAGTGTCCACCTGGCTCCAAACAGTTGCTATATTGCTAATGAAGTTTAAACTACTCAGTACAAACCATCTATTGTCATACAAATGAGTAGGTTAGAAAGTTTGTACAACTGCACTAATAAGAATGATCTTTAAAAAATTTACTAACGAAAGGATAATCACATTTCCTGTAAGGAATTTCTGGAGCCTGGTTAAAGTCTCCTACCCAAATTACTATACAATACAGGGAGATTTACTCTTATCTGTTTTGTTATTTCCTATTAATTAGGTATCAATCCTGTGACATAAGATGCTAATTTGCATGGGCTGAAGTGATAGCACAGTGGTTTGCCTTTACACGGCCAACCCGGGACAAGCCCAGATTTGATTCCCAGCATCCCATATATTCCCCAAGCCTACCAGGAGCAATATCTGAGCACAGAGCCAGGAGTAATCCCTGGGCATCACCAGGTATGACGCCAAAACCAAAATAAAATTTAATTTGACAATTTTTCTATGATAAAGATGCACAGCCTTTCTGCCCAGTAAAAAAAGATCATCATAAAAGGGATAGAAGGACATTAACTAGCTTTAATTCAGCAGAATTATTTCAGAACCTCTCTATTAAACTATCTAACCACTGGTGTTGTAATGATCTTTGGAGCATTCCTGCTCACAAAGGAATTGAAATTAAATATCAAATATTTAATTAAATATTAAATATTTGACTTATTTATATCTGTCTTCAAGCCATGTGGTTTTTGATGATTCTGTTTTCATCATTTGACTGTTGAATGAGCCAAAAAAAATGAATCTAATTGACTAGATTTCTCTGAGTAGCCAATGCCAATCTGGTTCAGAATAAACGAAACCTAAATGCTAAGATGGAAAGAATTGGAGGGTAAAGTGAAGAGCTCACACAACAACTGCAATTACATTCTCCATACCTTGGTTTGAAAATGAATTCTATTTCCTTCTTTCCACATCTCAGTTTGTAGAGTTTGTCCTGGGTATACAGGTTTTGAAAAACGAACCTTTGTCAAAAAAATAAAAAAGATATTAGAGTTAAAAATATTTTAACATGAAACCTTTCTACTTGGAGGAACAAACTAGAAAACTAGACTCAAAGCTAGAAAACAAAAGAACATGGTCATTTCAAATTTCTTAAATTTGTTTACAAAAATAATTATGAAATCAATAAAGGTCACAGCAAAACTAAGTTAATTCTTTGTCTTTCGAGTAGAGAGTTAGTACATAGTGCTTAATGCTGATAAATCAAGAAACGAAGGTATAATTATCTTAAGTGAAATTATATAGATCATGGAGACTTAAGTAGTTACAAGTGGTACAATCAACGGAGATGGGTTCCAGCTTGCAGGACCGTAACACATACCTGGAACAGAGTAGGCTGTATTGATCCTCACAAATCCTAGCACAGCTGTATTGGCTTCCCTAGCATCAGCCACTATAATTCTAGTGAACCCCAACACTGCTAGGGATGTTCCTCAAACCAAAGCAAACCAAACACAGAGGTTCTAGGTAAATCTCATTAATGAAACATGCATCAGATATAAATGAGATTATTACGGTTTTTATTTCACAATTAGCTATACTGCTTTCTGGTTTTGTGTATATTTTATATTCTATGGATATTAATAACAAGTCATATTTACAAAGCTTAAAATTAAAGTGTTACCAAGGAAAAGACACCAAGAAATGCATTTTTATTGCTGCATAGAATATAAATTCATCAAAGCTGTTGGAGCTATTTGATACTGTCTTAAACATTTTTAGTGTATGTAATTTAACATATATGTAAACAATGATATCACATGCATAGATATTTTTGTCATTACTCATAGCTACCAACTTGAACCCAATTAAGAAATACAAAAAAATAATAATGTAATTCAGGTTGATATAGATGTGTTTATTAGAATTCAAATATAACCACTTCAGATTTTTCCATTAAATTGAAAACAATTACAAAAATCATTTATTAACATAAAACCAAAAAATATCATTTTGCTTTGTCTTTGAGAATTTTTAGGGGGTTAGCAAACTGGTATTTGAATCAGAACATCATTCATATGAAACATAGACTCATCACTGAATTAATTTCCAGTCCCTGCTCTCAAGTATTTAAGGAACACATAGCTGAAGGCATATTATCCCAATTAATTCATAAAATAACCCAAGGAATCTGGTAAAATTATAACTCCATCTTTTCATATGCATGTTTAATATGGGTATTTAGAGATACAAGATCCATGAAGCAAAATAGGGATTTTTACGTTTTAGTACTGTTTTAAATATTCATTAAAATCCTTTTATTTTCTAAAAACAAAACAGGAACAATGTTCCCATCATGCAATATCACTTACACACATACCTTAATGGCCTTGAATCTTGACACATCATTATCTGCAAATCTCTGCAGAACATGTCTAGCAGAAAATCCAAATGTACATAATCCATGTAAAATGGGCTTGTCAAAACCTGGAAAAAGAGAGAATGTAGTTAGATAGAGGCGTTTTCATGTTGAAAAACCACAAATAGTTAACTCAGGGTTTAAAAAATTGTCTTTACATTTCCCTTACCATGACTTTTACTATTTTAAGGAGTGTCATCTCCTCTCTCCTCATCCTCTCCATTTCCCCTCCTATCCCTCTCTTCTCCTCTTTTTTTCCCTTTACCTCTCTCCTCCTTATCCCCTTCATATCTCTTTCTCCTCCTCTCTTTCTCCTTTCCTTTTCTTTCCCTTTCCCCCTCTCTTACAAAAAGAAATTTAAGGAGTAAGGAGGAAAAAAAAAAAACCTCCTGAGAGATAAGTGTGAAAGACAGAAAGAAAAACAAGAAAAGGAATGTGAAAGAATGGGAACTCAGCAATTTTTTTCTAATGCTTTACTGCTATATAAAGAATTATCTATATATTGCTATATCTACATTATTGCTACACATTATTGCATTATATACATTATTCTTATATACATTATTACATTATGTACATTATTGCTATATATTATTGCTATTCTCTACATTATTGCTATATAAAGAATTATCCGTCTGGCTTCGGTTGTAAACATGATATCAAACTTGGTGATTTCAGTCTCCACGTGGAGATGCTCCCTCTCTAGCCTTTCCATTTCTTGCCCCCTGCTCCGATGCCCTTGTCCTTCAGACTAACTACCCCCAACCCATGCTTCTATCCTTGGCCTTGCACTGGCAGGGGCTTCCCTCCCCCATACACTAAATTTCAAGTACAACATTTTCTCAATACCACATTCCTCCCTTTCCTTGTCATTGCCATAGTGCAATTAGGAAAGGCTGTTTTTCAAATGTTATTAAAATTGCCCCAATATGCAGCAATTTCTTTAAAGTACATTATATAAGTCGCTAAGCTAAAGCTGTCATTGGTATAGACCTTCAGATAGTCACTCACCTGCCATGCTCGCAAAGTTAGGGTCAATGTGCAAAGGATTCCAGTCTCCACTGAGGCGGTATAAAGCAGCCTGCAGATAAAGAAACAAAGAGGAACTCGTACTCAGTGCTTTCTTAGAATCCTTTACATGAAACACAGAGAAAATGCAATATGCATATCTACTTAAGTGTATGAGTCTGTACTTACTTGTACCTAACTGAGGCCCTGATGAAAAAAACTAACTTCTTATTAAAAAATTTTATTAAGGGGCCGGAGAGATAGCATGGAGGTAAGGCGTTTGCCTTTCATGCAGGAGGTCATCGGTTCAAATCCCGGCGTCCCATATGGTCCCCTGTGCCTGCCAGGAGCAATTTCTGAGCCTGGAGCCAGGAATAACCCCTGAGCACTGCCGGGTGTGACCCAAAAACCAAAAAAAAAAAAAAAGTTTTATTAAGTCACCATGAAATGACATAGTTATTAACGATTGTGTTTCAGGCATACAATGTTTCAACACCAATCACTTCACTCATGTTCACTTCCCACAATCCTGTTTGCCTCCTACTCACTCTACAAGAGGCACTTTTTTTTAATATAATTTTTATTTTGATCATAGTGGCTTACATATTGACAATATTTTAGGTACATATTTACATAAAATCAGGGGGGATTCCCATCACCAATTTGTCCTCCCTACACCTCCGTTTTTGTCCTACCTCCCATATCCTCTTCCCTCACCCCTAGGGTTGCTAGAATATGTGGTCCCCTCTGTATCTAGCCTACTACTTAGTAGTCTTGCACCTGTTTGGTCTTGGTGCCTCCCTTATTTCCCCCTCTAACTGGGAGGCAGGACTAGCTAGTTCAAGTTGCGTGGTTTTGTTTGAAGGAGAAAAAAATAATAAACTGGGGTAAGAGTCTAATACGCCGAAAATGGGCGGAATCCTTCTAGAGGCTCTCATCATCGATTTGAGAAACGAAGGAGAAAAAGAAGGTGAAACACTCCACCAGTACAAAAAGAAGTGTCAAATATCCAGTGAGGACTCCAACAACAACGATAAGCACCACAAAAAAAAAAAAAAAAAAAAAAGAGTGCCATGGTCTTGAAATAAGAAACATGGCATAGCACATAAAGAAAGAAAAGAAAGGAAGAGAAAAAAATAAGTATAACTGGGGACAACACTTTCAATAATCACACCCAAACAAAGAAATCGACCAAAAATAGATAGGTAAATAAAAATAATAATAATAATAATAAATGAAGATAAAAAATAATATATAAAAATAACCAAGGTTTTGTGCTTTTTGTTTTTTTGTTTTTTCCCTCCTGCCCTGACACAGTAAATATTGGGGTCATTCGAAAAGGAATTCACTTGGCCTAAGAGATATGGGGTTTCTCCGTCTTTGGAGTATATTGTCATGGGATTAACTATAGACTCTGTTCAGGATCATTTACTCTCCCAGTGGTGCTTTTGTGGTGTTTGGGAGAGAGGCACTTTTTTTTAAATGCCTTCATTGTGGAGAGTTAGGTAAATGTGTTTAAGCAGCCGTGGACAGGCATATTGTAAATATACTTCAGCCTTGCAAGATCGTTGTTCCCTGCCACCATCTCCTGATGGTGTCTCATATTATATTTATTAAATATTTTAGTACAACATTTACTTTAGAATATTTTTTTCTTGTTTTCCTCATCTAAAATCTATGCGTGTTTATGGTCAGGTGTGATGACTCTTTCTAACCAAAGGAAAAAATTAGCCATAAATCAAATGCTTTTTCAATACCTGCCACCAAATGTGGGTAAAGAGGAAATTGTCAAAGAATAAGACAAAGAGTTAAGAGTTAGGTCAGGGGCCCGGAGAGATAGCACAGCGGTGTTTGCCTTGCAAGCAGCCGATCCAGGACCAAAGGTGGTTGGTTCGAATCCCGGTGTCCCATATGGTCCCCCGTGCCTGCCAGGAGCTATTTCTGAGCAGACAGCCAGGAGTAACCCCTGAGCACCGCTGGGTGTGGCCCAAAAACCAAAAAAAAAAAAAATAAAATAAAAAGAGTTAGGTCAGGATATAACAGTATTACCACTACCTCAGAAGAAATTAAAGAATTCACTTTTCTTAATCACTGTGATAGCAAACTGAACCAAATTATTATATCATTTTTTCACTTAAAATAAGGAGAGCATCAGATCAAAGGAATAGAATTAAAAATCCAGAGATAAAAACTCAGCTAATCTTTTTAATTAGGAGTAAAAAGCATGAAGTGGAACAAGAAAAGTCTCTGCAGCAAATGGTGCTGGGTAAACTAGATGGCCACATACAAAAAAACAAAACAAAACAAAACAAAACAAAAAAAAAGACATTTAACTCAGAACTCTAACACTATGCACAAAAATCAAATCAAAATGCATTAAAGACTTCAATAACAAAGTCGAAACCATAAGATCTATAGAGAAAGATAAAGGAAGAAACTTTGTAAGATTGAAGTTAAAAGTATATTTAAGAATGAAATGTGGGGCCCAGAGAGATAGTACTGTGGCGTTTGCCTTGCAAGCAGCCAATCCAGGACCAAAGGTGGTTGGTTCAAATCCCGGTGTCCCATATGGTCCCCCGTGCCTGCCAGAAGCTATTTCTGAGCAGACAGCCAGGAGTCACCCCTGAGCAACACCGGGTGTGGCCCAAAAAAAAAAAAAAAAAAAGAATGAAATGCCTGGAGAGATAGCACAGCGGTGTTTGCCTTGCAAGCAGCCGATCCAGGACCAAAGGTGGTTGGTTCGAATCCCGGTGTCCCATATGGTCCCCCAGTGCCTGCCAGGAGCTATTTCTGAGCAGACAGCCAGGAGTAACCCCTGAGCAATGCCAGGTGTGCCCCCCCCCCAAAAAAATTAACGAAATGCCACTGATCATGCAAAAATATGGAAGGGAAAATGAACAAATGTAACTATATCTGTATTTCAAAGGAAACAATGACCAAAATACATACATAGCCCACAGATGAGGAAAATTATTTGCCCCCTGAATCATCTGATAAAGGATTAATATCAAAGGTATATATAAAGCACTAGTAGAACTCTATGAGGATAAAACATCCAACCCTATCAAAAAACTGTGAAGAAGAGATGAAGAGAAATAGCCAAAGAGCAAATAAAAATGATCTATATAACTAATCATCGATGAAATGTAAATCGAAGTAATAATGAGATATCACCTCACCCAAGAGAGATTGGCACACATCTAAAAGAACAATAATCAGTGTTTATGTGAATATGGAGGAAAGGGGACTCTCATTCACTACTGGTTGAAATGTTGATTGGTCCAGCATTTTGGAAGACAATATGGTCATTTCTCAAGAAACTAGGAATCAAGCTTCCATAATGACCTGGTGATTCTACTTCTTGGAATTGCCAAGGAGTCCAAAATGCAGAAAAGGCATCTGTACTCCTGTGTTCGCAACAATACTATTCACAATAGCCAAAACCTGGAAACCCAAGGGCTCAAAAAGAAATAATTAGATAAAGAAACTATAGCTAAAATACTGTTAGATAATGTGAAATATGAACTAGAGGGAACCACAACTGCTTATCTCCATTCTCCCCAAACAAGAGACTAGCATCTAATATCCATTTATCCTTTGGTATTTCTAAATTACTAGAGATAAATTCTCTCCTTCATGATTGTGAAAAAGTATAAAAGTATACTTGAAATGTCATACACTAAAGTATGCACTGAAGACAAAGAATATCTCCTAAAGAAATAAGAGCACATCTCAAGTAATATTGGTAGAGATTTAAAAAATTCACTTCCTTGAAAATTTTCTTTCTGGAAATGGCCAATTTTCTTCTTGGAAATTACTTCAACTTAAAGACAGAGGACAAACTGCATGCTGAAGTGTCTCTAAGACACTGTCACAGAGGGACAAACACATACCACTGACATACCATTGGTGGCTCACATATGAACATGGTGGCACCCATTACTCTCCAATGTGAAAGCTCTAATTATCCCTCCTTGCACATACATCCTGATCTGTCTCCCCAATTGGCATTTGTTCTTCTTTATCCCCTTCATCAGCAAGTCTATTGATCCTACAAAACCTCACTTCCTAGTATGCCCTCACTGAAGCCTATAGCAAGGTCTACATTATTCAGAGCCTTATATTGAATCAAAAAAATCAAACAGCCACTCCTTGAGTATCCAAGTGTCCTTTCAATCTCTGATGATGCATCAGGTTTCTTCCACTTGATCCCTCCCTCTTCTACCCACCATGCAGGTTAAAATAGCCTGTAATTGATGCTGCCTTTTTTTTTTTTTAATAAACAATGGCTTTGGAAAAAGTAGTTTGTAGTTTTTGCGACATTCTTTTATGATAGAAAATGTCAAGAATATGAGGGCCGGAGAGATAGCACAGCAGTAGGGCATTTGCCTTGCAAGCAGCCAACCCAGGACCAATGCTGGTTTGAATCCCCCAGCATCCCACATGGTTCTCCATGCCTGCCAGGAGCTATTTGTGAGCACAAAGTCAGGAGTAACCCCTGAGTGCTGCTAGGTATGGCCCAAAAAAACAAAAAATTGTCATATGATAGATGACACACACACACAAAAGAAATGTTAACTTAAAAAGTACTATGCTGAAGGTAACAAAACTTCCCATTCATCTCAAATAGCATCAAAGAAAGCAAATCTCCCTCCATACTGTGGTAAGAAATTCAAGTCTTGAAAACTACCGGTATTTTAGTTTTTTTATCTGCAGCAGATATATCATATCAGTAACCCAAGAATAATAACAGAGCAGCTGGATTTTCTGAACTATAAAAACACAAAGCCTTTTCTTTAGTGCCCTGATAAAAGTACTACGTAAAGTCTTAATTAAGCATAAATATGGATGTATTCCTAGAAAACTGATAAGAACCTGTAAGGGATAGGGGATGGGTGAAAAAATTTTAAAGGCAAAAGCTAATCTGATGAAAACAGCATTGTTTATATGCTTATATAGGAGGATAACAAAAATAAGTACCAACTTTGTAATTCTCTAGCTCATGAAATTTCTACTTGTCAGCACACTATAATTCTACATAGGTTCTTTTATTAAGCATAATAAAATTAGCGTCCCAAAACAAGTGAATTGTCAAATCATCAGCTGTCATAAAATACTCATTCCAAGCTGATGGCAAAAGTTTGCTATTCTGCCTGGTGGTCTCTTGGTCATCTTTAGGTCTCCCAAAACAAAATTGCTTTTCTCATAAAGTATTTCTTAAATAAATCTTTGCATGAGAACAGAAGCTGCTACAGAACAAAACATTTTATCTTTTCCACCAGAAAACAAAGCAGCCTTACCAGATTTGGGGCCCTTCTGAAACACTTAGTCTCTTCAAGTTAGCATAATAAAAAGTCTCAAAACCAAGTAACACAGCTTTTTGTGACCTATCTCTATCCCCAGGAAAGGCAGATTGAAAGTGTCTTTAGTTCTTTTAATCCTGCCATTTAAAGTAAAATTCTTCAAGGAAGTCCCCCAGTCTTCTTCAGCCTGTCCCTCACTGCATGGCCAACAAGGCATGCTGTGTTTCTGAACGAACTACTTACTAAAAAGCTTTCTTCTTTTTGGCTTTTACTATCCAGTGAAGACAAGATTAGCAATTTTAAAAATGTTTAAACTGTGTTATGAACAACCTTGTAAAGTAGTGTTTAAATAAAAAAAAGTTTAAGGAATTAAAAAAATAAAGGGCACAGTCAGTATGCTAGGACTCACAAAGTGACTGAGACATCACCTGAAAAAGATCAGGGAAGAGGACTTGAAGCATTTCCCAAAGTTATGGCCTTACCTGGTTGAGGGAGGTGGTGTCAGTAACCACAGCATCAGGGGGTCTGCTGGGGATGGCTGCAGAGGCCTAGAATCAGAAAGGCATTGTTTGCGTTTAACAAAGCCATTGTCACTCCTTTCACTTTATAAACAATCAGGTTTTATTAGATTTTTTTTTTGGTTTTGGGGCCACACCCCGCAGCGCTCAGGGGTTACTCTTGGCTAAGGGCTCAGAAATCACTCCTGGCTCGAGGGATCATATGGGACACCAAGGATCCAATCAAAGTCCATTGTACTTTTAGTAATAACTTTTTTGTGTTTTTTTTTTGTGTATGTGTGTGTGGTTTTTGTTGTTGTTGTTGTTGTTTTGGCTTTGGGATCACATCCGACAGCACTCAGGGGCTACTCCTGGCTCTATGCTCAGGGGACCATATGGGATGCTGGGATTCAAACCACTGTCCTCCTGCATGCAAGGCTGTGCTATCTCTCCAGCCTCCTTTTTTGTTTTTTAAATAACTTCTACTTACTGACTTTTTCTATTTCATTTTTGTTATAATTATTTCCTCTACTTCTTTTCAGGATGGTTGATTGCATATAGCTTTTAAAACGTATTTATGATATCTACTTTGAAATCTTCTTTAAGTCCACTCAGATAATTTCCATTGCTTGTTTTGTTTTGTTTTCCTGCCTCTAGATCAGTCTCCCCTATTTCCTTCTTTTGGTTTTAGGCATTAAAGCCTGGCTTTGCACCAGCAGTGCCAGAAATCAAACCTGAGGAATCAAACCTCTCCTGCATGCACAGTCTGTGCTCCGCTCCAGCCTTTTAAAACATCTTCCAAGCCCTTCTTTCCTCTTTCTTTCATGTTAAGGAGAGTCCATAAATGTAAAATTCCTTTTATTGGAGTAGTGCTACCATAGTAAAGAGCTGGTTGAGGAAGGGCTAGCAAGTAACCTGCACTCTAAGATAAGTGTGGCCGTCCTTAGGGAAAGAAAGAGGGGGGGGAAGAAAAGGAGAGAGAGAGAGAGAGAGAGAGAGAGAGAGAGAGAGAGAGAGAGAGAGAGAGAGAGAGAGAGAGAGAGAGAGAGAGAGAGAAAGGGGAGAGAGGAGAGAGAGGGGGAGAGAGAGAGTCAGTGGGTCCACTCAGGCACCTCAAGTGGGAAATCTGTCATGATGCATCAATTGAAGAAGGGCGTAGAGAACTTTAGCTCATATCCACTGATGCTCAGTGTTTTTACCAAGACAATGGTACCATTTTAATGGTAGAGCGTACCTCCAAGCAGCACTCAGAGGACCCAGAGACCACTCCCAGCAATACACAACAAATGCAATATGGTCACTGCTCAGAGGCTATCATGGCTATACTCAAGGTAAAGTGAAATGGGATTGCTGATATGGAGGCAGACAGTGCTAAGTACTATACCCTGAGTATGCAAGGCATGTGCTCTGGCCCTTTCAATTTTCTCCTAACTTCTTAAATAAATCTCTTTTTTTGTTTTGTTTTGTTTTAGGCCACACCCATTTGATGCTCAGCGGTTACTCCTGGCTAAGCACTCAGAAATTGCCCCTGGCTTGGGGGGACCATATGGGGCGCCAGGGGATAGAACTGCGGTCGCAATCTTTCCTTGGCTAGCGCCTGCAAGGCAGACACCTTACCTCTAGCGCCACCTCGCCAGCCCCAAATAAATCTCTCTTTATTTGTTTAAAAATCTTTATAACAAATTCCAGAGACTAAATACTTCTTTTGCAGTTTTTACCAGTTATGACTGTTTCAATGGTGAGAGAGTCCAGTGGTATCACACCCTCATTCCAATAAGAGTCTCTAGTACTGCTCTAGAAGTATTTTTTACAGCATGATTTTATTACCTCAAATAAATCAGAAGTAAAGGTTAGGCCAAATAAAAATATTTCATTTAAATTAGTGTAATAATAAAATAGATATTAATTTACTGAATTTAATTAAGATATAAGTTATAAAACACTTGCAATTTGAGAACTCGAGAACTCACAAAAAGTACTTAAATCATGAATTAAAGATTTTAATTTATACATGAGAAAATAAGAATATTCCATAATATCTCAAATATTTTACTTTGACTATAGTTTTTTTATTAAAATATGCATATAAAAACAACTTCAAATGCAAGAAGCATATTCTGACTCAGCAAATGAAGATTACTAAAGCTCTCCTCTATGACATGATATGGGTGGCTACCGTGTTTTCTGGCATATAAGACGACCCTTCAACCCATGACAAACTTCCTAAAAGTCTTAAAAGTAAGTTACTTCTTACAAGTAAGGGGGGGGGGGACAAAATCACTTGACCCTGAAGCTGGAATAAGTTTCAGCTTGCCATATACCGACATATAAAACGACTCCCGACTTTTAGGTAGTTTTTCATGGGTTGAAGGGTTGCTCCTAAGTTACCTTGGCTTTATCTGATGTTCGTTTTCCACCAACTCCTCCAGCTCCAACAAGGAAGAGAGAAAATTGATTGTAACAAACAAGATCCTTATCAGAATAAGCATAGACTGAAAAATAAAAGAAAGGGGGGTGGGGAGAAGTCATTATAAGAAGACACAGTAGTTATCAGTTTATTATCAACAATCTCTTTAAATAAATTCATAAGCAAAATTCAGCTCTGAGAGATTTCCTAATTTAAAGTTAACCCAGTTTAGATTATCAAGCACAGGTGTGGGGAGCCTAGCTGATAAACCTAGAACATAAAGACACCTCAGTAATTCCTAATCTGGTCACCCACGTGACCAAAGGCGCCCATGCCTTGAGGACAAAGGAAATAGACAAATAAAGTAATTCAGAGCAGCCCAATATATCCAGACAGAAAGAAAGATATAGAGCAACTTGCCTTTGTGTTAGCAAACATTATTAAGATTACAGCTGAGGTTCTATTTATACTTGTTGAGTATAATTTATAGAACTCTGTTTGAATCTTATGCCTTTTAGTAAAACGTGCTCAGGTCTACCTCTTTGCCCCTCCCTATTATCTGCCCCAGTTTATGCTAATGAATGCTTGTAACTGTGATTGGTGTAAAACTTGTAACACCTTCTGATGTATCTCAGCCCTTAAAAGCTGATCCCCCAACAATAAACTTCCCTTTTTGAACAGCATGCGTTGTCTTGAAGGCTTCTCTTACTAATTTCTCTAGTTCTTCTTTACAGGTCGGTTCTGCTCGAGTGAACCCACTAATAACTAGCAACCTTCATTTCCACACCCCCGCGGGTCGGGGGTCTCCCAGGAAAGTTGCACACAGGTGGGGTGGGGGAGGAGATTTGGGACATTGGTGATGGGAATGTTGCACTGGTGAAGGTGGGTGTTCTTTATATGACTGAAATCCAACTACAATCATATTTGTAATTAAGGTGTTTAAATAAAGATATTAAAAAGGGCCGGAGAGATAGCATGGAGGTAAGGCGTTTGCCTTTCATGCAGGAGGTCATTGGTTCGAATCCCGGCGCCCCATATGGTCCCCCGTGCCTGCCAGGAGCAATTTCTGAGCCTGGAGCCAGGAATAACCCCTGAGCACTGCCGGGTGTGACCCAAAAAACACACACACACACACAAAAAAGATACTAAAAAGATGAAAAAAAGATCATCAAACATTCATCACCTCTCTCTAGAAAATAAAGAGGGTCTTCAATAATCCTTTGTTGAATCTCGTAGTGCAATGGGGCCTTACACCCTGAACATTGATATAATGACCTGGCACAGGCCTCAGAAGAATGGGCATCCTCCTTTCACCCCTGAACCAGGGAAGCTATCTACGAAACATCCAAGATTTTTTATAACACCTGGAAGCAATCCTCTACCAGGAAAGACACTACCACGGCTCTGACATTGACCTGCTCAAAAGAGACTTCCCTTAACACTATGAAGACTTGACAACAACAACGACCTGCTTACAGAACAAGGTTCTCTGCATTGCCCTTTAATTGTGAGGTGAAACTAGAGGACGCTCTGCATCATCCTGACTGCAATATAGGATATGCAGATTCCAGAATCTTCAATACAGAAACATGATACCAACAACACAGACTATGTGAAAAATAAAAGTGTATTGGCATTACAGACAATGACCTGGATTGGACAAACTAGTTTGCCTGGAGCCTAGAGTTGGTCTTATGCCAGGAAACTTCAGGGGTAGGGTCTTCTTGTATTTAGGCCAAGGCTTTTCCTTTCCATGTCCCTCATATTTTGGTTGGCCTATGCAAACAATAATTGCCACTCAAACACCGTTTTTATTGTGCTCCTTTCACTCTAATCCTTAAGAAAAACAACCCACTTAAACTTTTGAGGTTAACTTAAACTAATATGCATGTGCATGGAAATGTAAAAAAGTACTTTACCTTCAATGTTTAAGGAGTTACATAAGTTTTATGTCTTTAGATTGCTTTGTGTGCTGCTAAGAAATATTCTGTACTACAATCTGGGGACTTGAGGGACAAAGTAATTGTACATGAGTTCTGTTTTATTTTTCTTAATGTTCTTTGGCTGAAAGTTCAAAGTTAAGATATCAGCAATGGGACTACTGATAATTGTTTATGGGTGATTGTCCTTCCACTGTAAGTTTACCTTGTGTCCTCTTTCTTTGCATCTTTGTTCTCATAATTAAAAATTAAAAATTAAAAAAAATAATTTGTTGACTAGGAAATAGCAATTTTTAACATTTTAAGACTTCCTCCTACACCCAAAATATCTTTCACATTTCTATTCTCTGTTTTTCAAATATTTCATAAACTCCCAGTCTCAAAACTTCCAAGTACACTGCCAAAAAAATCAAGAAAAGCATAGAAAGTCTTGAGAGAAAATAAGCTGGAATGTCAGTAGAAGGTTCCCAAGAGCAGGATTACAGCTGTTCTGCTAATCCATTATATTCTCAGATATAAAATAGTAGTTGTTACATAAAAGTACCTAATAAATAGCTATCAAATTAATGAATCAAGTAATAAGGGGGTGAGAAACAGTACAGGGGTTTAAAATGTTGCTTTGCAATTTAGTTGAATATATATGGCACCAGGCAGGGCTGAGCACCAGAGTGACCCAAATCAAAAAATGAAAATTAAATGAGCAAATTAACAAATACAACTCATAAATAAATGTAAGACAGCCATCCCTTTTTCTACAGATTACTAGAGTGAATACTAACTCTATTTCTTGTACTAAAAAACTAAGAATAGAAACTTGAATTGCACAGTAAAAAAAAACAAAAACAAAAAATAACTAGAACAAAAAGAAAGGCATGGCAATTTTATATTTAAAACAATATTTGTATCTTTATAACACAGAAAGCTGGACTCCTAATAAAATTTGTACTTCATCTAAAAATTTTTATATACTATGAAAAATTACTAAGTTACAGTTAAGTAAATTCAGTGAATCCCCCCCCCCCAAAAAAAAGGACAAATTAAAGCTGAGATAACTGTGCAACTTTTCTTTGCTCTGTTACATTTGTGGAGAAAACCAAAGTAAACTGGAAAAATTAGAATCTAGAATGACAATAAAACACAAAAATCTAGAAGAGGGGAAAGAGAAAAAAGAAAACATCCAAGCAATGTTGTGGGATATTGAACAGCATCAAAAAATGTTCTCAAATAAAACAAGATTAAAATGGAAAATTCAGCATGATTTCTATGTTAATGTTCTCTAATGAACAAAAGTGATAAAGCCAACATAGCTGATATTCAATTTGCCACTGTTGTTTCTAAAATTCAGACAATACATTATTTCTTTTTTTGTTATATTTTAAAATTATAAGCAATGTACCTTTAGCATATGCTTACTTATTAGATCACCATTTATTAAACTTCATGTATCCCTTTCCACTCTAAATAAAATATTGCTCTGGTGTTTAAATCACATTAGGAGTTCAACAAGTTTCAATGTATAAGAATAGAAGCCAAGCTCTTAGTTATAATTATGATTCAGTGTAAGAGTCAGATCCCAAAGATTTGGATCACGCTACAATCTACACTGCTGAACAAGTGTTGCCTAATTATCAGATGAGACTTTCTACATATTCCTGCCTGCCCAAAATACATTCAATCCCACATAAGTTGTTCCCCTCTATTGTTCTCTGTTCTAGCTTTGGTTATGTTGATTCAAATTCCCTCACACACACCCCATTCTAATCCTGCCACCATTAATGTTTTTAAATATTTTTTATTTCTTTTTAAACACTGCAATTACAAACATGATTGTACTTTGGTTTCAGTCAAACGAAGATCCCCCTTCACCAGTGTAACATTCCCACCTCCAATGCCCCCAATCTCTCTCGTCCCCCACCCAATGCCTGTATTCAAGACAGGCATTCTACTCTGGTACTCATTAACATTGTCATGGTAGTTGTTTGTGTAGTTATTTTTCTAACTTTACTCACCACTGCTTTTGGTAACCTTCATAGCATGAGTTGGTCCTTCTGGACCTCATCTCTGGGGATTATAACAATAATGTATTTTATTTTTCTTAAAAGCCATAGATCAGTGAGATTATTCTGTCTCTTTCCCTCTGGCTTATTTCACTCAGCATAATGGTTTTCAATTACATCCATGTATAGGAAAATTACATGACTTCATCTCTCCTGATGGCTGCATAATATTGGATTGTGTAAATGTACCATTTTCTTTAGCCATTCATCTGTTAAAGGACATCTTAGTTATTTCGAGAGTCTGGCTATTGTAAATAGCGCTGCAACGAATATAGGAGAGAGGAAGGGATTTTTTTTATTATGTTCTTGTGTTTCTAGGGTATATCCACAGGCTAGATCATATGGGAGCTCAATTTCCAGTTTTTTGAGGAATGTCCATACTGTTTTCCATAAAGGCTGAACTAGATGCCATTCTCACCATCAATAAATGAGAGTTCCTTTCTCCCCATACCCCTGCCAGCACTAATTGTTCTTTTCTTTGTGATGTATGCCAGTCTCTGTGGCATGAGATGGTACCTCATTGTAGTTCTGATTTGCATCTCCCTGATGTGATGTGGAGCATTTATTCCATGTGGCTTTTGGCCATTTGTATTTCTTCTTTGAGGAAGTGTCTGTTCATTTCTTCTCCCAATTTTTTAACAGGGTCAAATGTTTTTCTCTGTTAAATTCTGTCAGTACCCTGTATATTTTCAATATTAGCCCCTTGTCTGATTGGGTATATAGTTTCTCCCATTCTGTGGGTGGCTTTTGTATCCTAGGAATATCCTATTTTCTTTGATGTACAGAAGCTTCTCAGTTTAATATAGTCCTATCTACTTATCTCTTCCACTTGTTTGAACAGTACTCTTTCCTCCTTAAAGATGCCATTAGTCTCAATGTCATGGAGTGTTTTACATGTGTTGTTCTATATACCTTATGGTTTCAGGCATGATAACAAGGTCTTTAACCCATTTATATTTGACCTTTGTACATGGTGTTAGAAGGAGGTCTGAGTTTGCTTTTTTGCAAGTGGCTGACCAGTTGTGCCAACATCATTTGTTGAAGAGGCTTCCCTTGCCGCATTTTGGATTTCTTGCCCCTTATTCAAAGATTAATTGATTGTATGCCTGGGGAACATTCTCTGAATACTCAAGTTGATTCCAATGATCTGAGGGCCTGCCTTTATTCTAGTACCATGCTGTTTTAATGTCTATAGCTTTGTAATAGTTTAAAATTGGGGAAAGTGACAACCCATCCCATATTCTTTTTCCCAAGGGTTGCTCTAGCAATTCTCAGGTATTTATTGTTCCAAATAAATTTCAGGATGTGTTTGATCCACCTCTTTGAAGAGAGTCATGGGTATCTTTAGAGGGATCACATTAAATCTGTACAATGCTTTGGGGAGTATTGCCATTTTAACGATGTTAATCCTGCGAATGCATGAGCAGGGAATGTGTCTCCATTTCCTTGTGTCCTCTTTTACTTCTTGAAGCAGAATTTTGTAGTTTGCTTTGTATCGGTCCTTCATATATTTAGTTAAGTTGACTCCAAAATATTTGAGATTGTGTGACACTAATATGAATGGGATTTTTTTTAATGTCCATTTCTTATCTATCATTATTAGTGTATAAGAAGGCCATTGACTTATACATGTTAATTTTGTAGCCTGCCACTTTGTTATATGAATATATTGTTTTTAGAAGCTTTTTGGTAGTCTTTAGGACAGGGGTCTCAAACTCACGACCCGCGGGCCGTTTGTGGCCCTCCGTACAACATTTTGTGGGCTGCAGCCAGCCATGAAATATCGCAGTATTTGCGATTATTCGCTTACCAAATTATCACAATAAAAATCGCATTAGTAGGAAAAAAATCACATTAAACATTCGCATACCCCGAGCAGCTCCGTTCGGGGTATGCAAATGATTAATGCAATTCTTTTTCTTACTAATGCGATTTTTATTGTGAATATTCGGTAAGCGAATAATCACAAATACTTTGCACCTAGCACAGACTTCATTTCCGCTACTCCTGCCCGCTGTCCCTTGCATTATCGGAGGCCTATGGTAGAGTTTATTATAGAATCAGATTTTGTCATACCTTCATCATGACTTCATCAAAGCCTGCAGTGAAGAGAAAGATTGATGACGAGCAGAGACAATTTCAGGAAAAGTGGGAGACGCAGTATTTCTTTGTTGAGCACAGGGGCATCCCCACATGTCTTACTTGCTCAGAGAAAGTTGCAGTGCACAAGGAATACAACTTGAAACACCATTATTCAACTACACATGCTGAGGAATGTGCAGAATATCAAGGAAATGAGAGAGCTACGTGGGTTGCCAGTCTTAAAGCATGTCTAATGAGGCAAAAATATTTCTTCAAGAAAGCAACCAGAGAATGTTGCATCAGTCGAAGCTAGTTCCATGGTTAGTGAGATGATTGCTAAGGCAGGGAACCCATTCACAGAAGGAGAGTTTGTTAAAAAAAAAAAAATGCATGTTACAGGCTACAAGTATTATCTGTACGGAAAAGAAAGGTCAGTTTAGCAAAAACAGCCTTTCTGCCAACACTGTGGCAGAGCGCATTTCTGACATGTCAAGTGACATTTATCATCAACTGTGTGAGAAAGCCAAATGTTTTGATGCATACTCAGTTGCTCTTGACGAGGGCACAAATATAACAGACACTGCGCAGCTCACAATTTATGTCCGTGGTGCTGATTGCAATTTTGAATTGACAGAGGAGCTGCTCACAATAATTCCAATGCATGGCCAGACCACCACTAATGACATATTTCGGCATCTGTGTGATGCCATTGAGAATGCAGGTTTGCCATGGAAGAGGTTTGTGGAATAATAACCAATGGAGCGCCATCAATGACAGGGAGGAAAAATGGACAGTGGCACTTGCTCAAAAAATACTTGAAAAGGAGGGTGTAGAGAAGGCCATTGCTCTTCACTGCATTATCCATCAGCAGGCCCTTTGCAGTAAATGCCTGCCATGTGACAATGTGATGTCTGTTGTTGTGAAATGCATCAACCAAATCAGATCCAGGGGCTTAAAGCACAGGAGGTTCCGTGCTTTTTTAGAGGAAATGGAGTTAGAATATGGAGATGTGCTCCATTTCACCTACGTATGTTGGCTCAGCAGGGGAAATGTCCTGAAAAGATTTTTTAAGTTGAGAGAAGAAGTGAAAGCCTTCATGGAGAAGGATGGGAATGCTGTTGCTAAGTTGAGTGATCACAAATGGCTCATGGACTTAGCTTTTCTTGTTGACATCATACATACCATATTTTCTGGTGTATAAGATGACTTTTGAAACAAAAAAAAAGTCAAACGAAAATCGGGGGTCGTCTTATATGCCAAGTATTTTCCGAAAAAGTTTTCAATATGCCACTAAACGAACATTGTCTGAATATTGCCACAAAATGAATTTTCCAACTCGATCCTGCACCAATCACTGCAAGGCTGCTCGAACCGCCTCTCTAACTCAGTCAATCCAAGAAGGCTTTTTATGCATGCAAATTAGACAATGTTCTGGACCTGAATTTATACTGTAAAAAGCCTGCTCAGATTGGCCAGAGTCAGAGAGGAAGTCTATTACAGTATAACCTTTGAACCTTTGCTTGTTGTGATTGGCTCACTGTGCTACATGAGCATAGAAACACATGCAGCACAGGAACATTCTGTCTCATACAGCGAATATAGGTCTAAACCTATGTTTTAACTGCAAAATTAGGGGGTCGTCTTATACGCCCGGTCATCTTATACACCAGAAAATACGGTAAGCTGAATGTACTAAACAAGACTTTACAAGGCCCGAGGCTGCTTATCAGTACTGCCTATGACAACGTGAAAGCATTCTCCACAAAACTTGTGTTATGGAAATCCCAGCTCTCTCAGACAAACCTTTGCCATTTCCCAGCATGCAAGGAACTCATGGATGCAGGCATACCATTCAGTGGTGAGAAATATGTTGATGCTATTTTTAAGCTAGAGAAGGAATTTGATCACAGAGTTGCAGACTTCAAAAAGCAGAGCTACGGGGGCTGGGCGGTAGCGCTAGAGGTAAGGTGCCTGCCTTGCCTGCGCTAGCCTTGGACGGACCAAGGTTCGATCCCCCGGTTTCCCATATGGTCCCCCAAGCCAGGAGCAACTTCTAAGCGCATAGCCAGAAGTAACTCCTGAGTGTTACCAGGTGTGGCCCAAAAACCCAAAAAAAAAGAAAAAAAGAAAAAAAAAGCAGAGCTACTTTCCAAATTTTTGTGGACCTCTTTTCTTTTGATGTGCAAGATGCCCCTCCTGTGCTTCAAATGGAGCTCACTGACTTGCAATGCAACTCTGATCTCAAGGCCAAGTTCAGAGAGATGAGTGGAAAAGCAGACATGCATGAGCAATTTTTTGAGAGAATTGCCCCCCAGCTTCCCTGAGCTTTCCCGAATGTTCAAGCACACCATGTGCCTTTTTGGGAGCACATACTTGTGTGGAAAGTTATTCTCCACATTGAACTTCAATAAGTCAAAATATAGGTCTAGACTTAATGATGATCATCTTCAAGCCATAATGAGGGTCTTAAATGCTTCCTCTCTAAAACCAAATGTGGTTCAGATTTGTGAGAAGCGCTGTCATGTCTCTGGCAGCAAGGAATAGGCAAAAGATGCCATGTTCAGAAGAACTGTTTATGATCTTCACTCAATGTTCTATTCATGTTCAGAAGAAATAATTAAAACTGTTAATAATGACGTTTGAGGACTTTTTTGTGAAATCCCTTATGCAGCCCTGCCTCACCCCGACTTTGCCTCCTGCGGCCCCCAGGTAAATTGAGTTTGAGACCCCTGCTTTAGGGTTTTCTAATTGTAGTATATCATCTGCAAACAGTGAGAGCTTGGCTTTTTCCTTTCCTATTTGGATGCCCTTGATATCATTTTCTTGCCTAATCACTGGGGCAAGAACTTAAACACTATGTTGAATAGGAGTGGTGAGAGCAGGCAGCCCTGTCTTGTACCAGATTTCAGTGGAAAGACTTTTAGTTTATCTCTGTAAGAATAATATTTGCCATTGGCTTGTGGTAAATTGGCTTGAATATATTAAGTAAAGTTCCTTGCATTCCCATTTTGATGAGAGTTTTATCAAGAATGGGTGTTGGACCTTATCAAATGCTTTCTCTGCATCTATTGATATATCATATGGTTTTTCTTTTTCTTTTTGTTGTTATGGTATATTATATTGAATGATTTACATATGTTAAACCACCTTTTCATTCCTGAAATGAAACCTCCTTAGTCACAGTTTATTACCTTCTTGATAAGGCATTGGATCCTATTTGCTAGAATTTTGTTGATAATCTTTGTATCTGTGTTCATCAGGGATATTGGCTTGTAGTTTTCTTTTTTTGCAGCATCTCTGTCTGGTTTTGTATCAAAGTGATATTAGCTTCATAAAAACTTTTTGGGAGTGTTCCTGATTTTTCAATTTCATTAAAAAAGTCAGAAAAAGATTGGTAGTAGTTCCTCTAGAAAGGTAGGAAAGAATTCATTAGTAAATCCAACTGGACCTGAGCTTTTCTTTTGGGGAAGACTTTTTATGATCATTTTAATTTCCTCAGTAATGATGGGTCTGTTTAGATATGCTAGATCATCGTCGTTTAACTGTGGAAGATAGTCCAAGAATTTATTCATTTCTTCCACATTCTCATGTATTTTGGCATAGAGTTTCTCAAAGCAGTTTCTGATTACCCTTTGAATCTCTTCAGTATTTGAAGTGATCGCCTCCTTTTCATTTCTAATCCAATTTATTAAGTTTCTCTCTCTACATTCAGAAATCGCTCCTGGCAGGCTCAGGGAACCATTTGGGATGCCAGGATTTGAACCACCATCCTTCTGCATGCAAGGCAAAGGCCCTACCTCCATGCTATCTCTCCAGCCCCACTTCAGCTTTTTTGTTTTGGTTTTGGTTTTGGTTTTGGTTTTTTGGCCACATCCGTTCGATGCTCAGGGGTTACTCCTGGCTAAGCGCTCATAAATTGCCCCTGGCTTGGGGGGATTGAACCGCAGTCCTGATCCTTGGCTAGCGCTTGCAAGGCAGACACCTTACCTCTAGCGCCACCTCGCCGGCCCCCATTTCAGCTTTTTTAAGAAAGTTGTTTGAGGGCCCGGAGAGATAGCACAGGGCGTTTGCCTTGCAAGTAGCCGATCCAGGACCAAAGGTGGTTGGTTCAAATCCCGGTGTCCCATATGGTCCCCCGTGCCTGCCAGGAGCTATTTCTGAGCAGACAGCCAGAAGTAACCCCTGAGCACTACCGGGTGTGACCCAAAAAAAAAAAAAAAAAAGAAAGTTGTTTGCCAAGTGGAAGGAGAGATCAACAGATGGGAATACATTAAACTGAGAAGCTTCTGCACCTCAAAAGAAATAGTGCCCAGGATACAAGAGTCACCCACCGAGTGGGAGAAACTAGTCACCCAACACCCATCAGAAAAGGGGCTAATATCCAAAATATACAGGGCACTCACAGAACTTTACAAGAAAAAACATCTAATCTCATCAAAAAATGGGGAGAAGAAATGAACACACTTTGATAAAAAAAGAAATACAAATGACCAAAAGGCACATGAAAAAATGCTCCTCATCACTAATCATCAGGGAGATGCAAATCAAAACAATGATGAGATACCACCTCACACCACAGAGATTGGCGCACACCACAAAGAATGAGAACAATCAGTGCTGGCGGGGATGTGGAGAGAAAGGAACTCTTATCCACTGCTGGTGGGAATGCCATCTAGTCCAACCTCTATGAAAAGCAATATCCTCCAAAATCTGGAAATTGAGCTCCCATTTGACCCAGCTATTCCACTCCTAGGGATATACCCTAAGAACACAAGAATACAATACAAAAAACCCCTTCCTCACACCTATATTTATTGCAGCACTATTCACAATAGCCAGGCTCTGGAAACAACCAAGATGCCCTTCAACAGATGAATGGCTAAAGAAACTGTGGCACATATACACAATGGAATATTATGCAGCCGTCAGAAGAGATGAAGTCATGAAATTTTCCTATACATGGATGTTCATGGAATTGATCATGCTGAGTGAAATAAGTCAGAGGGAGAGAGAGAGACACAGAATAGTCTCACTCATCTATGGGTTTTAAGAAAAATAAAAGTCATTTTTGCAACAATCCTCAGACTATGAGAGGAGGGCTGGAACTTTCAGCTCACTTCATGAAGTTCACCACAAAGATTGGTGAGTGCAGCTATAGAAATAACTACACAGAGAACTACCATAATCATGTGAATGACTGAGGGAACTGGAAAGACTGTCTGGAGTACAGGTGGGGGTGGGGTGGGATGGAGGGAGATTTGGGACATTGGTGGTTGGAATGTTGCACTGGTGAAGGGGATGTTCTTTGCATGACTGAAACCTAATCACAATCATTTATGTAATCAAGATGTTTAAATAAAGAAAAAAAATTTTTAACTAAAAAAAAAAACTCTAAACTATCAAAAAAAAAAAAAAGGAAAATACTATACATACAAATAAGTTCTTATCTAATAGAGATAAGAACACACAAATCTTGTAGTGCAATGGGACCTTACACCCTGAACATTGACATAATGACCTGGCACAGGCCTCAGAGGTTTGGGTATTTTTCAGTCACCCCTGAACCAGGGAAGCCATCTATGAAACATCCAAAGTTGTCTATGACATCACCTGGACGCAATCCTCTAGCAGGGAAGATCGTACTGCTTCTCTGACATCGATTTACTCAAAAGAGTCTTCCCTTAACACTGAGAAGATTTAAACAAGACCTGCATACTGGACAGGGCTTTCTGCATTGCCCTTTAATTGTGAGTTGAAATTAGACGCCACTCTGCACCATCCTGACTTCAATGTAGGATATACAGATTCCAGGACCTTCAATACAGAAACATGATACCAACAATAGAGACTGTGAAATATATAACTGTGTGGGCACTATGGACAATGACCGGATTGGACAAACTAGTTTGCCTGGAGCCTAGAAATGGTCTTATGTCAGGAAACTTCAGGGGTAGGGTCTCCTTGTACTTAGGCCAATGTTTTTCCTTTCCATAACCCCCATACTTTGGTGGGCCCATGCAAACAATAATTGCCACTCTAACATTGTTTTTACAGTGCTCCTTTGACTCTAAACCTTTAAGAAAACACTACTAAAAATATCTGGAACTGCAAAAAAAAAATGGTTTACATTAGTGTTAACATATATGCTTTTAGTTACACTAGCATTCTGGGGGATAAAGGAGGGAGATAAGGAATATATGCTTGGGAACAGGGATGAAGAAAGGACAACACTGGTGGTGGAAAGGCCCTCATTTGTTGTCACTGTGTACGATTTGTAATTCATTTTGGCCACATAAAAATTGAAAAAAAGGAGTTAAAAAGAAAACAAAAGAAAGTTGTTGGCTTAAATGATTTTCCTCCTACCTTTGATTTTGAGTCTATGTTTGTTCTGACTATTCAGGTGTGTTCCTTGTAAGCAGCATAATTTTGGATTCAGCTTTTTGATCCATTTTGCCACCCTGTGTCTCTTACTAGGTGCATTTAGTCCATTCACCTTGAGATAATTTTCATGGGATTTAGTGTCATCTTTGTGTAGAAGTTCAGTGTGTCTGTTGGTCTGTTTTGTCTGAAAGGAAACCTTTCAGTTTTTCTTTTAAGGCTGGTTTGAGTCTGTAAAGTTTCTGAGCTGTTGTTTGTCTGTGAAGCTATGTACACTTCCTCTAAACCTAAAAGTGAGTCTGGCTGGTTGCTGTCTTCTAGGTGAAGCATTCATTTGGTTGAGTTTTGTCACCATATCCTACCACTGCCTTCTGGCCTTGAGGGTTTCTTGTGACAGGTCTGCTGTAAATCTTAAGGATGCTCCTTTGAATGTAATTTCCCTTTTTGATCTTGCTGCTTTCAGTATTATATCCCTATCTAAGGGATTTGTCATTGTGAATAGGATGTGTATTGGGGTGCTTTTCTTTGGGTCTCTTCGAGCTGGTACTCTTCGTGCATGCAGAATTTGTTTCCACGCAGTATTTAGCACTGAAAATTTCTCTACAAAGATGTCCTTGACTGTTGATTCTTCCTGCGGATTTTTTTTCTGTGTCTCTGGGACTCCATTGATTCTTATTTTATTACTGTTGAGTTTATCAAGGATATCTACTTTTATCTGTTCACATTCTTTGAGTATTTTTTTCCACTGTCTGATCGTTTATTTTTAAGGCTCTTTTCCAATCTCTTCTGTTATATGGAGTTGTTATGCATCTCATCTTCCAGCTGATTCTGTCCTCAGCTGCTGATAGTTTGTTGGAAAGGCTTTTCACTGCTGTTTTCAGTTCATTTACTGAGTTTTTCAGACCTGTTCTTTCAGTTTGGAGTTTTCTGATTTCTACTTTCATATCCTCTTGATTCTTATTTGTGTTCCATTCAACTCGATCTATGCTTTTTTTGAGTTCTATTAACATCCTTCATATTTCTTCTCCTTATCTGAGAGGCTAACTAGGTGGTTGGATCTACTCAGGTCTTCAGAACTGCCCTCTTCATTCTCTATGCATGGACTTTTCCTGTGTTGTTTCCCCATTGTCTCGCCTGTAGTATTGTTTTTTTTGATGTGTAATTGTGGAGTTCATTGGCTAGAAGATGCACACGGCTGCCGTGCTCCCCTGGTACCACCCTTGTGAGCTGGGACCACCAACCTGGGAGCCTTGATGGAATTAAGTTCATTGCAATCATCCTCAGCTGCCTCCCAGAGGAGTCAGGAAGCCAACAGTGGAGGAACACAGAGGCTTTTTAAAAGCTCCAGGCAGGAGACTGGTATAACCCTGTGTCCTGGGACCACCTACCTGGCTGAGGCGCCTTGACGGGATTAAGTGCACTGGGGTCGTCCTCAGTGGCCTCACGCAGGGAGTCACCATTATTTTTAAGTTTATACATTTTTAAAACCTTTATCTTTTTTTCTCACAAACTGGAAGATAAATATACACTCACTAATGGGTTTCTATGTTGAATAGGTTTCAATGTTACAAAGCCTATCATTTTAATATTAATTTTTAAAAAAAGAACAAGAAATGACTTACCATCCAAAAGAATCACTAAACCGGATCCTTTATCTAGGATATCAGCAACAACTGCTTCACATTTTAATTTTCCTAAAACAAAAAGTAAAATAAATAATCAAAATATTTTCAAGGCCATCCATTATTACACACTAGAATTTAACACCTATTTTCACTGTTGAGTAAAGTTGAAAAATTATGGTTCGCTAATCTTCCTCGACTTGTCTGAAAAGTCATTCAATATTAAAAACCATCAGAATAATAGCCATTAAATTTGAAACATCTATAACTCTGATAAGCTAGATTTGGGAGGCAGGAGAAGGGGTTTTAGCTAGAACCTAACAATAGTCATGTGCCATCCTATTTCTTTGATTAGAAGTGACCCCTGGCAATGCTCAGGGGTAAATTATGTATTCAATTTTTGTTTGGGGGTCATACCTAGCTGTGCATACAGGGATGATTTTGTTGAGATTGGGAGACCTTATGGGGTGCCAGTGAGTTAACCCAGGTCAGCATGGCAGATGCATAGCAAATGCGGCTTTTGTTTTTTCTTTTTTAAATAAACATTTTCAAGAATTAAACATTTAAGCTTATAATCACCACAGTCCAAGTACTGTTTAAGAAAAATAATGAGTTCTCTCTGAAACTCGGGACTTTTATGAAAGGAAGAGTGGCATCCTCACACCATCCTCTGCCCTTCAACTACCCCTAGGAACCTGGTATCTCTACATCCAATCAGATGTACTGACAACTCTACTCTATCCACATACTCTCAGGCTAGTGGAAAACTGCAGGGTCTTAATTTGGCCTCAGAATTCCTCTATTGAAGCCCTGGTAACTAAACAGGGGAACTAGACCTAAATCCGGCCCATCACACTGAAATATCAGTATAGGGTAATGGAAATAGTCAATTAGCAGGTCATAAGCAGTATCCCCTTGTATAAAATAATGAATTAGATCAGTATTCAGATAATCAAGAATCTAAAACTCTACTGTCGACACCACGAAACTAAGGACATAGGAAAGACAAAAAGGTGGCAGACAAGGACAAAAGTTCAAGAAAGGCCTCAAACTCAGCAAAATACTCAGAGCTCACTGAGGAGGATCTCAAATCAACATTCCATGCAATTCCAACAGAAATTAAGCAATCACTGGAAATAAAATTTAATCAACTGCAAAAAGAATTGCTTCATAACATGAAAGAATCCAAGTAAATGAAATTGAAAGGGCTCAATAAGACAATAGTCAATAAACCATTGAGACAGTATTCTTAATGCAGATAATTTTATCAGTGAACTGGAAGACAAAATACAAGTCAGCAGCAAAAAGAAGTAGCAAATAAAAGTAAAAGAATAAAAAAGAGTCTAAGATAATTAATGGGTATACTTAATGGGTAAATAAAGATGAATCATCTCCAAATTATAGGAATATGAGAAGAGAAAAAAAAAAGGGGGAAGAATGATTGGTGACAGAAATAACTGAGAACTTCTCTGGTCTTTGGAGAAAGGCTTTGCACAGATTCAGGAGGCCCAAAGTGTATCAGACAAAACACTCAAACAGAACAACATCAAGACAGACAGCAATCAAAATGATAATAATACAAAGAGCCAGACCATTGAAAGCATTAAAAAAATTCAACTACAAAGGAAATAACAAAAATAAAACCTCTCCCATTTGATACCATACAAGCAACAAAATAGTAGCATAACATTAAAATTACTTTAAAGACTTCCAATCTATTCCACTGTCCTGCAAAGTTGTTGTTTAGATTTGAGAGTGAATAAAATCTTTTTAGACAAACAAAGAGATGAAAAGATTTGCTACAACTTAACCCACCTGCAATAATTAATGAAAGGTCACCAATAAGACTTGGCCAGAGCAAAAAGTACAGCAAGCTGTACACAAAGCTGACCAGGATTCAATCACCAGCTCCCCATATGGTCTCCAAAGCCTACCAGGAGAGATTCCTGAGCACAACTAGAAGTCAGTCCTGAACACCGCCGGGTGTAAACTAAAAACAAAACCAACTATAAAAAAAAAAAAAAAAAAAAAAAACCTAAACCCAAAAAATGGCAACACAGAGACTGGAACAATAGTATAGCAAGTAGGGCTCTTGCTTTGCAAGAGGCTAACCTGGGTTCAATCCCTGGCATTCCATATGGACTCTTAGACCTGCCAGGAGTAATTTCTGAGTGTAGAACCAGGAGTAAGCCCTGAATATCACCATGTGCAGCCAAAAAAGAAAAAATGAGAACAGTGTTTTATATCAATAATTTCTATGAATGTCATGGACTGAACACCATTAACATTATTAAACCTGTAGCACTGAAACTCCCACAAGTTTGTTGGGAAAATAAAAATGCTTTAAAAATGAAAGTAGGTTTCAAGCTACTTGCTAACCTCTGTATTATATAACCAAACTATCTAGGATGGTCCGTATATAATTACACGATACTGTGACAACCAAACAGAGAAATGAAACAAACATGCCAAATTTTAGTGAAAGAAAAAAGAGAAGGATGGATTATTGAGCAAGAAGATATTATTGAGAAAAACAAAGTTGAATACTCCAATATATTTGGTTTTATTCTCTCTAATTCAAAATTCTGGGGACCAAAAGAAGACACAGAGGCAAGTATAAGACTGTGAGTTTAATACCCGGTGCGAGATTTACCAAGGTGATCGTAAGGCCCCACTGCCAGAGATCCACAAAGAAGGGAAAAATTTTAATTTGAAGAGATATTTCAATGGACTGAAGCATGTGGGAGGCCCAGGTTCTAAATCCAACATGGTTTAGCCAGATACCCCTGACCCAAGCAAGTATTAACAAGAGTACAAAAGAAAAAAATTATAATCAACAAATTGACTAACATATTTACCCTTATTTAATGAAAATTAATAGCTGGGGAGAAATGAGAAAAAATAGCTGAAATAAAACAGGAATCACAACTTTTTATATATTATACATTAAAACATACACAAACATCCCTCTGGTTGTTAAGAACACAGAACCTCAATAAGCTGTTGGGATTTTGAAGTAATTTATTAAATCATACTACTAAAGAACAGGGTCAAATCACTAAAACAGCTAAGTTTCAATCTAACAGCTGACTTAAACAAAAATCACAGTGAGGTGGTCTGCAGAAGGGACAGATAAATGCCATTTTAACACAATGACATATTTGGAAGGCTGGTCTGAAAAAAGCTTGTAGTAGTATTCTAGAATTAGTGTATCAAGAACTCACCTGATCTGGGAAGTGGCTTATACAACTCCAGATATTGCTCTCCATGGAGAATCTGTTAAGAGAAATGAAACTTTACTATTAGATTTCCTATTTCCACTTTCTCTCTTCCAGACTTCCTTTGTATAGACATTACTAAGCATACATGATACTGCACTGCCGATAGCTCCTATCATTATGACCCCAAAATTATATATCAATTTTGCTCCTACTTCTTATTAATATAGAAATCAGCAATCCCTCAATCTGTCAGTCAGCTCTCATGCAACACAGAAGAGATAATACATGTGGCTCTCATTCTAGACACCAGGCTTTCATTAATCTTTCCTTGATACCTACAGATTAGATACCAACAGAGAAGCTATGCTGCATTGTTTTTCCAAAGCTCGCTGTTGTGCCTGGAACATTGGAGTACTCAATATGTATCAAGTGGATAAAAATGAAAAACTATTTAGAACTAATAAAGTTATTTCAGGTCACACACACCAAACACTAATGACTCAGTCAAAACACCAGCGTAAACCCTGAATCCTGTTCAAAGTAAAAACACTATCCATACACCTATCCTTCAAGTTAAGCTGCCTACTAAGGGCACTGCTCAACCTCAATCAAAGCAACAATCCACAGAAAAATGTTTGAAAACAGAAGGGTGGAAAAATAAAAAACTTGACCCCTTACTGAAATGGCCAAATGCCTTTGTTTCGGAAACAGATTAATTCCAAGTCTTTCTCAGATTCCAGAGGGCAGTGGACTCAGAGAAGTGTGGAAATAAGAAGAGCAGGGAGATAGCACCAGCAACAAATCAGGCACAAAAGGACATAAATGAAGGGCAGCTGCCATGCACCTGAGGCTTTAAAACTTCAGGCTGGGAAAATCAGGTTCAGATTTCCCCAGTGCTCATCAGTCCCATGTCACACTCTGAACATTGTTGATGATTTCTAACGCCTCCCAGCACGATGGGAGATTTTGGGAGCATTCACTTTAATGTTCTATATTTACATTACCCAAATAGAAGAAGAATATGTGGCAAATGTCACAAGAGAGTGAATGAAACCACAACTGCCAGACATCACTCTACTAGTCATGAAAGTTCTCATGACTTTATCAATCCCCCAGAAATACTGGGAGAAATATAAACAGGGTCCTAGCTCTACAAATCACCAGCTCTCTGTCACTGGGCAGCCTCCTTGCCTCTTCCAGGTTTGACATCCATACAAACTAGTCTCCACATAGTAACAGAAAGAGTTGGTTGGGGAACATAACCAGCCTTTTCATCGCTCAGCTCAAAATGCTTCAGTCCCTCCTTATTGTTCAGAGAACAAGCTGAAACCCCACTAAAAGCAACAAGGTTCTCTTCTCCTACCACTATCTCTACAATCCCCCTACAGATATAGTGGCCCCCTTGACAATGAGGTGAAGTGGGGAGGCGTGGCAGGATTACATGTGTGTTTTCATATTTAACAAATATTCAACACCCCTCAAATACTCTTCAACTAGATAAAACTTCACATGCACACAGTTATAAACTGGCAATTTCAGGAAGAGGCCGGTTGAAGTCCTCGCCCTGTCAAAGCCATGCCAACTATACCCACCACCCAGAATCATAGCTTAGCCAATGGCCCTGCTTCACCACTCATCTGCAGCTCTCTGCAGGTATATATACCATTCTAATCAAAACTCCAGGTATGCTGCTATTTGGGCTGAAATCACCAAAACTTTCTGGAGTATGAGTACCCTCCCAAGCCTTCTCTTACTTTCAGAAGCCCTAAAGGCCCATGAAAGCCACAGTATCAACAATAGTGCTTGGAATTTCTGGAATTCTGCATATGTAGTCACACAACAATTCCAAATCTTTTAATACTTTCATCCCAGTAGAAACACACCAATTTAGAAGCCAACAGTGTATTTGAAGCCATCTAATGTTCAGACACAAATGAAGTAACAGAAAGATCAACTAGCAAGAACTTAGTAACCTTCTGACAATGACTTGATGCAATATGCAGGATGCAACATGCAGGATGCAACAATTTTCATAAATTTTCTTGTTGATGTACTTTTTTTTCTTTTTTAAATAATTTCACTCCCACTGACCTGGAAATAAGTGCATCATTATCAACTATGTCATACATGGTCTTAAATACAATAATTTATGTATTTTTTTTAAAATTTGACCTGTTCCTTTACCAGTTTTACAAGGATTACTCTCACCTTTTAACAAATGATGATACTGAAACTTAAAGAAGTTAAAAAGAAAACTTGATCAAATATAAAATAAACACCAGGAAGAGAATTTGAGACATTATGCCAGGTCTGAAGACCTGTGCATAACTAATGTTTCCTCTTCTTTGCTAACCTTTCATTTCACTATTATTTTTTGTGCAAGTGCTACACTAAGCTTTCATTCCCAAATTAATCACCATCAATTACTTCATTAGTACAGACACACACACACACACACACACAAACACACACACACATAATGTAACATTTATTGATCAAATTTAAGGAAACAGAAGAGATGCAAAATATGGTCTAACATTGTGCATTACCTTTGCAAGGTTGACTGAAAGGCCTGGAATCTCTGCTAATCCTCCACCCATTAGACAACTCTGAGCTATGATAACTCCAAAGGTAGGCAAAGGTGAAAAATCAGAACTTCCTTCATAAATAAATTTCAAGTCCTTGGGTTCTTTGACCGAGGCACCCACTCCAAGGGCATACATAATGGCTTCCAATTCTGAATACGTAGCAAAAAATGGAGGAAATTTATAGCCAATAGCACCAGTCTGCAAGAGAAAATAATATTTTCATTAGCATTTCAATAGCAATTTTCTCTGATATTTCTGTCAAATCTTTACATTTTTAACTTTTCAAAACTATTAACAGTTTACATACCCAATCTTTGCTTTGAAAAAAGAAATAACTTATTTTAGTGAACTTGATGGAGTATAATAATTCTTGTTTTCTTTTTCTTTTTTTTTTTTTTTTTGGTTTTTGGACCACACCCGGTGACACTTGGGGGTTACTCCTGGCTATGCGCTCAGAAGTCGCTCCTGGCTTAGGGGACCATATGGGATACCGGGGGATCGAACCGCGGTCCATCCAAGGCTAGCGCAGGCAAGGCAGGCACCTTACCTCTAGCCTGGCCCCTATTTTTCAATAGTAAGTAAAAAGGGACTTTATTTACAAAGTGCTTTATATTGCTTCTTCTTGCTAGCAAATATTGTTTCATTTTCAACTTTACTATCTCGATGCTTCTTAAAAAGCAGGTGCTGGAGATATAGTATAGTAGGTGAGGTACTTGCTTACACAGGACAACCCAGTTTTTGTTTTTGTTTTGTTTTGGTTTTTGGTTTTTGGGTCACACCCGGCAGCGCTCAGGGGTTCGTCCTGGCTCTACACTCAGAAATCACTCCTTGCAGGCTTCGGGGACCATATGGGATGCCGGGATTCGAACCACCATCTTTCTGAATGCAAGGCAAACACCCTGCCTCCATGCTATCTCTCCAGTACCACAACCCAGTTTTTGTCATTGCCATTACTTATGATCCCCTAAACACCACCACAAGTAATCCCTGAGTACAGAGCCAGGAATATGCCCTTAGCACAACCAGGTGTGGACAAAAATAACAACAACAAAAATACAAGAAATAATAATTTGGGGCCGGAGAGATAGCATGGAGGTAAGGTGTTTGCCTTTCATGCAGAAGGTCATCGGTTCGAATCCCGGCGTCCCATAGGGTCCCCTGTGCCTGCCAGGAGCAATTTCTGAGCATGGAGCCAGGAGTAACCCCTGAGCACTGCCGGGTGTGACCCAAGAAAACCACAAAAAAAAAAAAAAAGAAATAATAATTTGCTATAAGAATAAATTGCTCTATAAAATCTACTGTAAAATATATAACTAAATAAGCAAAACACTGCTTAATGCCTGAAATAAGTAAGACTGGAGTCATAAAGGATTTCTAAAAAATACATATTTACCTGCAATTCCTCCCAAAGGGTCTCCTTTATTAACTGAATATTATATTTTTCTATTTGGGGATTATATAGTTTACATAAAGTATACATAAAGTATAAATGAGGGTATTAAAGAACAACAGAATTTTCCCTTTTTTTTTTTTTTTTTTTTTGGTTTTTTGTTGGGGTCACACCTGGCAGCACTCAGGGGTTCCTCCTGGCTCTACACTCAGAAATCGCTCCTGGCAGGCTCAGGGGACCCTATGGGATGGCAGAATTCGAACCTCTGTCCTTCCCCATGCAAGGCAAATGCCTTACCTCCATGCTATCTCTCCGGCCCGAATTTTCACTTTCATTCTAAAGCAAGAATTGGCAAATGATAACAGAGATAAGACTGCTTTTACCATTTTAAAGAATGGTAAAATATAAATCAAATAAAAAGAACAGCACCAAGGACGAGAGAGCATGCCTAAAGTGCATCAAGTCTAGTGTTTGACCCCAGCACCACCATTTTTAGCCCTGAAGGCTTGTAAATTCTACAGCATGTGGCCCAGATGACCTTCAGACCTGCAGAATCCTAGCAGCACTGCAATCAATCACATATTATCCAGAGTGGTTCCTGGCCCCCAAGCAATGCTTGGAAGGCCAAATAATAAAGAAACATGGGGAAACTATGTAACAGAAAGTGGTACATGTTCTGGAGGGTCTAAAATATTCACCATCTGGCCCATTTAAAACAAAAAAACAAAAAACAAAAACCTGCCAATCCCTAAAGTTAAGATTACAATTGTAAACTGATTGTATTCTTGCATTAAAATTCTAATATTTTTCTTGAGGGGGTAGTACTAAGCCAAGCCTACTGCCCTGAACCACAAACACCTAACTCAAAGATGACAAATGATTTCCTTTTTACTATCAAAAAACTACATTTCTTTAAGGGTAAATATAATGACTGTAAGTCAGCAAAATTCCCATAAGCTATAACCACAATTTTATCAGAATTTCTAATAGGGCAGGCAACTTTTTACTTGCAGTCATGATGAAATATTTCAAAATACAATCAATATTTTCCTTTAAAAGAAGTGAGTCAGAAGAGTCACTAAAGTGACTATTTTTCCCTAAAATGTTAAAAGAAGCCAAAGAGGGTAAGATCCTTATCTTCCATGCAGATAACCTGGGCTCAATCTCTGACACTGTATGTAGTCCCTTGAATACTTTCAAAAGTCATCCCTGAGCGCAGATCCAGAGTTAAGTGATGAACATTGCAGGGTATGACCCAAAACAAAAACAAAAAAATATTTAATAAGGTTTTTTTTAGGCAGAGATACAGGGGGTAAAACAGTTATCAAATAATGCTCAAATAAAGGGACATCTGTCCATCTGTGTGGAAGAATACAAAAGAATAGCTACTATTAATAGTTTGGTCTTAGTTTAATCCAATTCTACACCTTCTTAATACATATTTGATATAAAAATGATGTGTGGTTACTGTTTTCTCTTACTTAACACTTAAAAGCTTTGGAAAAAATTTTTGCAAGAGACCAGAGACAAGGGGAAATCTTCAGACTTGGGCTAGTTTTAGTTTCTACACTTACAAATCCAGATGTAGCAGCTGTTGCTGTGTGGCTGGTATTATTGGTGGACACTCTCCCATTGGCATTGATTTCACTGAGAACTTCAACCAAACCACTCATTGATTCTAAAACACAATAATAATAACAATAATAATAATAAATAAAACAAGAACAATTATACTTTTGTTAAAGCTATAGTAATGTGACAATAGACTAGAAAAATTACTCCTATAACTCTATCTAGCAAGCCAGCTGCGATCCTAACTGTCACCCCATACTGGGCTGGATGTTCTCTGATCATCAAGACAAAAAACTGAGAAAGGTTGAAAAAGACGAAACAGATGCCAAAAGCTGAACATGCCCTGCAAAGATTATGGTACTACAGTGGCTCTGAGCCTCAGCTGTTCTTAAAGCAATTTTATCACTCTGCTTCAGGATCCATGCTCTTTATGCTGGGAGAGAAACCAAAATTGCCCTTCTCTTTTCTGGGACAGAACAATGACAAGGCATAAAGACAGTACTGAAATTTTAGACTACAGAAAACTATCATAGCCAGGGAGTTAGGGCAGGATTCGAAAGCTACTGTTCTAGGTCCTAAATTTCTAGTTAAGAAAAGAGATTCCTAGAACAGCGATATATGTCCCAGGAGTCTGAAGACTCAGGGGTCTTTCTAAGAAACTTAGCTGTGAGCCTCCATCCAAACTCAGATGAAATAATCAGCACCCACAGAGAGAAAGATTAGCAGGAATACCCACCAATCCTGGCAGCAGGAAACAACAGACTCACAGCCCACTAATCCTTGGCCGCCCCAGCCAGACACTGTAAGAGGTGGTGGCCAGGGAAGAGAAAGTTTTGCACACAGCGACAGACCTCCATAATCTGCTCAGAGCTCAAAAAATGTGAGAATTTTGGGAACTTAAGTAGTAACATCTATAAAACAAGCATACTGGACAAGTGTCTGCAAAGTCCCAATTCTAAAAGGAAGATGATATTTTTAAGCCATACTTCAATGCTCGAGGTATACTTTCCTTTAGAATCGCATGATTCCGTCCACTCTTTCTCCTCACATTTCAGTCTAATATTGCTAAGGCAAAAGACTGAAATTAACATCAATACAAAGACTTCTAATGTATTTCTTTCTTTTATTTTCATTCATGTTCAATTGGTAGGTGACTTATTCATGAGACTGAACTTATCTCAATTATCACAATACAATTTATAGAAAATACTGACTTTAAGGACACAGCATCATGCTATTAACTGATTGAGAGAAAGTATAATGAAAATTTCAGTGAGTGTGTTCCAGGAAGTGGAAAGTATATATTCTTCTACGACATTTTAAACAAAAAATTATCCATACAGAAAAAGAAAGCCTTTTCTCTAAAATCATCCTGATGTATCTTTCCAAGAAGGATATTTTAAATTTCACACATATGTGTGTGTGTGTGTGTGTGTGTGTGTGAATTTCTACAGGGGAAAAAATATAACTTTCACTTATCATCTCTGGAATCTCATAAGTGAATCAACAATTCAAGGTAGTAAACTAAATATTTCCTAGGAGTTCAGCACTATACTAGCAATAAATACAAAAGAGATACACTGTTTATAGCCTATAAGAGAACTTACTAGAACAATTCTGAGACCACATGCTTAAGAAACAAAAGCCGTGGAAGGCACTTTAGGATTAGAGCAATCAGAACTGAGGTAGTCCAAGATTACAGGGGGAAGTTCTGATGAACATCTAGGGCTTGGGTTTTCCTAAAGGAGTCCAAAGATGAATAGAGACTGAGAGAAAAAGCACTGAACCCGAGTGCCTATCTATTCACTAGGCAGGCTGAGTCCATGTCTGCGAAACTAGTTACCTGTGCATTCTCTACGAGAACAAACACTCACAACCCTCCAACCACACAAAAAGGTGATAAAACAACTGGAAGACTGGTGATGGGAACGACACCACTATCTGCAATCTAAAGAGTTCTGACACCTACTAGAGCAGAGAATGTGCTCTTGATGGTTGAGATGACTTCTTAAGAGAAGAGAATGCCTGATGCTTCTGCTTCACCAAAGAGCACTGAACTTGTTTACCTTGAATTGTCTTAGGTTTGCTGGCATCATCGAAGTCACATATCTTCATCCAGTTAGCCTTCACTGCCTCGGGAGTCATTGGCTGATTCTTCTGTCTGGCAATGGCACCGAGGGTCCGCTCCCAACGTACTGGTTATAGAAACAAAACTAAAAGACTGAGTTTCCAAGAAAGGAAAATTTATAAATACCCTTGGGATTGTTTCCTAACTTTCAAAAGAAGGGAAAGGGTGTGGAGACAGGTTCTAAATTCCTAGTGAGTTACACTACCAGACTTAGCAAGCATTTTTTCTAAATTAAAAATTCCATTAGGATATCAAATTTTTTCTCTCTATTATTTGATACCAAGAGAAAACCTTCCCCTCCTCTCTGACTCAGATAGATGCAGAGGTAGAATAAAATGCTGAATCAGAAACATTATCATTTTCACTATACAGAATTGCTCCAGATACTGACTGTATGACCACAAATCACTCAAGATTGCAGAAGAGAACTTTGTTGGGCAGCTAACTTAACATCTTTCGTGGGATAATAGATCTAAACTTCAAATAATCCAAAATTAGTGTACATGTGAACTAATCCTACATGATTCAACCTTCTCTCTGAGCTTGCTTTTCCACAGGAAATCACAATTAGGATGAACAAATACCAAAAAAACGTAAGTGCTGAATAGCACCACAAAAAGACCATTTTCTTTTTGAAAATTCAGAAATACAAATAACTACTGATAGCCTTATTTATCATAATAAGATCCTGAAGGCTATTAAAATTTAACCATACAAAGAACAGAACAGCACACCTACTAATGAAATATCAGACAAACTCTCCACTGCAAATTCATCTTTCTCTGTAAAATAGACATCATAAGATACTCAAGAGTGAACAGCATATTTTAACTATATGAAAATTCACAATGAAAATAATAGAATCTACAGTAGGCTGTAGCAATTCTTTCATGGATGACAACTTTTTAACTGGCAGCCGCCAACAGAACCATGACCCAAAACACTGGCATTGTCACAAAAGATAATGATCCTATTTGGAACTCACAAGATATGAGAAATGGCACAAGGGATGGTTGAAGCTGGACTTCACTTTAATGTTGGGCTAAAAGAAAATTATGTTTAATTTCTGGCAGTTTAATTTCTGTCCCAGGGAGTTCCACAAAGTATCTTCTTGATATCTAATGTGCCAAGGAAAACATAAAGATTTGGAGTACCAGGCCATTATGCATTCTAGAATAGGAGTCTTCCCTTCTCAAATGTGCCTTCCCTCTCACTCATTTCTCTGCTAAGACAGAAAGAACAAGTACTGAAGAGACTAGAAACATGGGAAGACAAACATCCACATAAAGAGTGTTTGTGCTATCTGAAAAACACTCAGTACCAAGACAGGCTAGTCTTTGTTAAGAAAATGAAACAGCTTTTACACAGTACTTAGAGATTTTAGTGTATCTCTGCTGTTCTAACAATATCCAGGTTTGAATATGTGCAAAACAATTCAAAGGTTCTGACAAGCTCTTCCCAAAGTTCTTAATGGGAAATGCAGGCTTAAAGAGAGAGCAACAACATAGTGCAAAATTAAAACACTTACATTTTCCAATCCAGCCTGCTCCAACCTAAAAAAAAAAGAGAGAGAGAGAGAGGAGAGGGTAGTTATACTTTCTAATGTGCATAATATTCACAAATATCTTTAATGAAAACTCTAGGATATTACAATACTGGATGATAAGTGATATTCACAAATATCTTTAATGAAAACTCTAGGATATTACAATACTGGATGATAAGTGATGAGCATGGCAGAGCTCTAAAAAATAAATGGGCAGTCTGTGATAGAAACCAAAAAAGGCCCAGCAGCTTTTGGGGGCCAGAGCGATAAGACAGAGGGTAGGTGCATGTCTTGCATGCAGTTGACCCAGTTTCAATCCTCGGCAACCCAAATGTTCCCCTGAGCACTGCCAGGAGTGATTCCTGAATGCAGAACCAGGAGTACGACTTGAACACTGCCAAAAAAAGATAAAACAACAACAACGCAGCAGCTTTAGAAGATATATAAGAAGCAAATATAACCCGGACATTAGAAGGCAAGATAGAGAGCAGTCTGTTGATTCACTATGGTCCTGATGAAATAATTCGATTTCTCTAAATTGGAGTAGCCTCTTCTGGAAGATCAGGACAATTAATTACACTTCCAGGGGTCATGGTCTAGCACATTACATGCTCAAACTACATGCTCCTCTAAAAAGATCTAATTAGTGAATAGTGTGAAAATCAAAGGAAAACAAAATCTGGTCTGACTTACTGTAGAGCAGAGTCATTTTATTTTTTTCCTGACAGAATGTAATATTAATGTTTTCAGTACAGAATCATTTCAATGAAACTTTGGGTGAGGAGGACCCAAAGGAGACCTCCTAGCCCTTTTCTGGAGCCCAGGCCAAGTGAGTCCAGTAGTGAGTAAGGTACTGAGGACCAGTGATCAGGTCCTGACTGGGCCCAGAGGTGCTGTGAGCAAGAGGGAGGCAGTGGCCACCAGAGCAAAACTCAGCAACAGTGCTGCATGACCCTGCAGGGCTTCGTGCATGTGCTTAAGCCCTATGAGCTCTCTCCTCCGTCCCATAACAAAAAGGGGGATAAGGTAAATGGCTAAATATATTTAACAGCAGCACACAGAGAAATTTTTAATAGAGAATAGCTCATCTGTACCTGATGTAAAGAAAATGATATTTATGGTATCAACAATTACAACCACAGTATGCCAGAAATGAGTAGAATTCAGCACACAGTCCACTGTCAGTAGAGGGCACACATCATAGTGGCATCAGAATCTGCCTTACATCATTGTTTCCTTTCAATTACCATGCCCACCCCTTTACGAAAGACCAATTAGTCTTGATGCTGTAAAGCAGGCATGATATGATAACAGGCAAGAAAGATACCATCTTATGGCCAGAGCAATAGTACAGCAGGTAGGGTGTTTGCCTTGCACAGGGCCAACCTGGGGTCAATCATAGGCTCCCTATCTTATCTGATCCCTTGCGCCCTCCTGGAGCACTGCGACTATCACCCAAAAATCAGGAGGAAAAATGTATCCTTTGGGCCAACAAGACAGTTCAAAGGGCCGAAACGTACAGAGGTCCGATCCCAAGCTCTGTCAAGAAGAGCCCTCAAATTTCTCCAAAGATGGTGACAGCTTGTTATTCTCAGGTGCTAGAAACGATTGTTCCTACTGAGTCAAATGATTGACACCTAACACTCAAGAATCTATCGAGGGCCCGGAGAGATAGCACAGCGGCGTTTGCCTTGCAAGCAGCCGATCCAGGACCAAAGGTGGTTGGTTTGAATCCCGGTGTCCCATAGGGTCCCCCGTGCCTGCCAGGAGCTATTTCTGAGCAGACAGCCAGGAGGAACCCCTGAGCACCGCCGGGTGTGGAAAAAAAAAAAAAAAAAAAAAGAATCTATCGAACCTTTACCATGTGGCAATTAAGGCTCAAGGTTTCAATCTGGCTATTACAGACCTCATCTTTTAGCAATCAGGCAAAACCAAATGGACCGCACTAAAAATATTCATAGATTATAAAAGAACACAACATAATTAACTGCCCAAGGAAGTCAAGGATGTTGTAAAATGAGTACCTAAAACAAAGATTATTAATTTATGAGGAATATTTATCCAATAAAATACCAGTAGGAACATTAAAATATTAGTAATAGTCATTTCTGGAGAGTGACGACATGAATTATTCTTTTCCCCCACATACTTGTTTGTATTTGAAATGCTTTGTAAAAGTATGTATTGCATTTATTCATGGAATTGAAAATCTTAGATAGGGGCCGGGCGGTGGCGCTAGAGGTAAGGTGCCTGCCTTGCCTGCACTAGCCTTGGACGGACTGCGGGTTGATCCCCCGGCGTCCCATATGGTCCCCCAAGCCAGGAGCAACTTCTGAGCACATATACAAGAGTAACCCCTGAGCGTTACTGGGTGTGGCCCAAAAACCAAAAAAAATAAAAAAAGAAAAAAGAAAAAGAAAATCTAAGATAGATGATGTTTTTAAGATTCCTTAATTAAATACGAAGTGTGAGACCAATTTTTAAGCTCCAGATGGAATGATGTTCAGGATTCCTCTTCTATCAATGAGACTTATTAAGTTCTTCCACCTGATTTTCTATAATTCACATTTAATGGCAGTGATTAAGAAGTGAGGCGCATAGCTCTGCTGAGATACTCAGAAACTATTTTATATGTATGTATCAGTTGTTTTTTTTTAATAAAAATAAATGAGGCTAATTATTCACTTTAAAGCTACCCAGGTCATTTTTCTACCAAGAAGTAATTTTGGGATGCTACAGTATTTTCTATCCAACAGCCTCATCACTAACAGACTAAAACTCGGAGGTTAGAGCACTTCACCAACAAGAGCTCAAACTTAAGCGAGGAAGAAAAATGTGCAAAGGAGATCTAAAACTGCTCAGGTTACAAAATGAAAACCAGATTTTAATGTATGGTAGAATTATGTGAGGTTTCATATTTTACAAGAAACACTGAAAAATTTGCAATAAGGAAAAATAGAAAAATATTTTTAAGATTAAGATAAAGATAGGCTGTGTTTTGGTCTACTTAAATTCCTGTCACACTAATATGAGTTACTGGATAACATTTATGAAGTAGGCCCTATACTAATAGTTCAATATCATTTTCTAATAGTCACAACATTCTGCTTCCACAAAAAAGCTAAAGATCAAGGAGATAAATTTGTACATACATCAGTAAGCAACCAATGACCTGAGCTGGCTGTCTCTCAATTCCAACCTCTATCCTCACACTTTACTACTCAGCTTCTCAAATCAAATGAGACTTTGTGTATCTGACTGGGTAGATCAAACCAGACATGTTTTCATGTATAAGAAACATCAAAAGGGGGGCCGGGCGGTGGCGCTAGAGGTAAGGTGCCTGCCTTGCCTGCGCTAGCCTTGGATGGACCGAGGTTCGATCCCCCGGTGTCCCATCTGGTCCCCCAAGCCAGGAGCAACTTCTGAGCACATAGCCAGGAGTAACCCTTGAGCATCACGGGTGTGGCCCAAAAAACAAAAAAGAAAAAAAGAAAAAAAAAAAAAAGAAACATCAAAAGGAAGAACTAAGCACAATTTATAAAGCTGCTGTTAATTTCTGGATAAAGGATATTATTCAAGAACTATTCCTCAATTATAAGCAATATGACCAAATACACAGACGGATATCAACAAATAGTGATTTGAGCAAAATGAGCAACTGGGAAATACTCATTTTTTAGCACTTTTAACTGAATTACATGGATATTGACTGGAGAGATAGCAGAAAGGGGCAGAATACCTCAAACAAGCCACCGTTTTCCTCACAACTCTCATGGCAAAGCCAAAGGACCAGAGGTGACACATACTCAGGCTTCAGAGCATCCAGAAGATCTGAAATCAGTAGAAAACTTAAAGTTCATAAACAAAAACACTTAACTTATCCATCACACTTTCTAAAACTTCCTCACAACATCATAATTCAGAGACTTAAGAATACAATTAAAAATACTAGTAAGTCAAACACTCAAGGCTTTTGGAAAAAGTCCTTTCATTTCCATGGAGGCCTTCTGCAAGCTCTGTCAAGCTCTGAAACTTGAAGCAATCAAATAACCATTTCCACAATGAGGAACATACTATTGAGGAAAGGACAAATTGGGGCCACTGCAGTGGTAGGGTGTTTGCCTACAGCTGACATAGGACAGACCGTGGTTTGATCCCCGGGTGTCCCATATAATCCTCAAGCCAGTAGTGATTTCTGAGAGCATAGCCAGGAGTAAACCTGAGTATCACCAGGTCTGGCAAAAAAAAAAAAAAAAAAAAACAAGGAAAGGACAAATTATAAGCAGAAATAACCTAGGCACCATTCACGCCCAAAATGAATCTCCTCTTCCAGCTACTTAACCGGGAAGCTGCAAAACCTACAAAACTGCTCTGAAAATTGTAATGACAGTCACTTGTTGATATGGAATGGTCACTCTTGTCAAGAACTAGGTGCTGAAAGGAGATAAAGGTCTGGTAGCCTTGCAGCAACTATATTGCAAACCACAGTGTCTAAAGGAAAAAGAGCGAGAGAGAGAAATAGGAGAGAGAGAGGCAGAGAGAAGAAAAATATCTGCCCCAGAGGTAGGCAGTAGGAGGATGGTAGAAAAACTGGGACTTTGGTGGCAGAAAATGTGCAGTGGTGAAGTGTACATTGTATGACTGAAACTCGGTCATGAACAATTCTGCAGTTGTGTGTGAAAAAAGCCCTACTCTGTTATGAACAACATTGTAACCACAATGCTTAAAGAAAATAATTAACTTAAAACAAAAAAATCACAGAAGCCTCCTAAGCTCTGCAGCAGGACGTTGGTTTGAATGCCAGCATCCCTTATGGTCCCCTAAGCCTGCCAGGTGCGATTTCTGAGCATAGAGCCAGGAGTAACCCCTGAGCGCTGCCAGGTGTGACCCAAAAGCAAAAACGAAAACAAAATACCATAATGCTCAACTAGCAAGAAACAACTTCGTAAACCTTCAGAATCACTTGTGAGATATAACAATTTTCACAACATTTACAGAAGTTTTTTTTCAATAATTCCTTTATCATTTAATTGTAAAAAGCAATATAAAGTAAGTGATTGTGAGTGTGCCAAACAAAGCAGGCTTGGGGATGGATAATGGTGGAGGAAATGTTACACTGGTGATGGGACTAATGGAACACTGACAGGACCAATTGTATTATAAACAACATTGTAAATCACAGTGTTTAAAGTAATACTTTTTCAAAAATAAAGGACTGTGAAATCAAAACTAGAATTTGATTATTTACTCAGTCAACTGCTATTTTCCACAGTAGTACAAGACAAAATTTATCTCATTATTGTGAGTCTAACACTCTGAAGAACAGTTATTGCAGAAACTAGATTTTTGAAGAACTGATAAAGTATTAATGAGAAAAAGCAAGTATCTCTCAACTAAACTAAGAAAATATAAGAAAGACAAGCTGTTGTCCCATTTGTTGAGTCCCGTTTACACCTTTGTGGATTGTTTGAGTATCCACAAAGAACTCCCAGAATGAGAAATTGATTCCCATCCTCTTGTCCCCTTTTGGGGCGAGATCTTGGTAATATTTATCCGCGCAAATAATCCACGCAGCCAGGAGGGTTAAGGGTTAAAAGGTTGGGAGAAGGGAGTCCTTTGTCAGCCTGCTGCTAGCTCCCAAACACACCATGAGCCAGCCAGCCAACTCTGGCAAAAGACCTCGAAAACCTCGCTCCCAAACTACTTATTCGGCTCTCACAGCGCCCACCTGGAAGGTCAAGGTGGGACAACAGGCAAAGAATAATCTTGTGGAAATATTTTCATATACAACAACAAGCCAGCCCCTATGAGCACCCAAAGGGCATATTCCAGAAAGATGAAGAAATGACCCCAAAGGATGGTCACAGACACAAGAAAGAAAAATAGTTTTAAAATGATAAACATGAGCCAGAGGAATAATACAGTGGGGAGTGCACTTACCTTGCGAAATGGAAATTTATCTGAGTGTGACAGAATAATGGGTCATTTTGAATTTTTTCCTTTTGAGCTTTTCGAAATGTTCCATAAGCAACCTAAATTATGCATAATACCTACTTGACTTTGAGAGAAAATAAGTTTTTAACTATTCTGAAAATCAACTGCTTTTAGTATAGTTCATTCCACACAAACTTGTAACAGCACCATAAATCCTACTTACCTCCAGGCAGAATATTCTGCGTCAACCGTGATCCAGCAGTTGGGGCAATGGTATTACAGTGAATGTTGTTTTTACTGCCTTCCACTGCAAGAGTGTTTGAAAGGCCAAGAAGACCCAGTTTGGCAGCACTATAATTCGCCTGGCCAAAATTGCCGTAGATTCCTGAAGCAGATGAAGTCATGATGATTCTGGAAAAAAAAGAAGAAAACAGCAATAGCACCATATCACCTTTTCTATGCCGTGATAATGCTGTTACGACTCTTCTCTTCTTTTTCACTAGTATTAGACATGTCAAAAGCAACAATTTATCTGGGGCCAGAGTGGTGGCACAAGCGGTAGGGCTTTTGCTGTGCATGAGCTAACCTAGGACAGACCACGGTTCTATCCCATAGCATCCCATATGGCCCCCAAGCCAGGAGCGATTTCTGAGTACATAGCCAGGAGTCTCCCCTGAGCGTCCCCTGAGTGTGGCCCAAAAACCAAAAAAAAAAAAAAAAAAAAGCAACAATTTATATTATCATTAGGTTTTAAGTCATGATTCACATATTTTAAATAATATTAAAAATGATTTCTTAAATGTCAACTTTAGAGCTCTCCAGCGCAACATGGCGGTCCTCTGGCAGCTAGGTGTCCTCTGCAGTGCCCAAGGAGGCCAAGCTGTGTTGCTCCGAACCCAGGTGGTCAGACCTGCCTTGTGTCTCAGCAATTCTTCAGGACCCACCTTCCATAAGAGTCTGTGGGCTGCAGCATCTTCATCTGTCACCCAGCCATCATGGACAAATTCAAATGGGCGAGGAATCTGCCCCTGCCCAAGTGGTTAACAACTGCTAGAGACTGTGAGTGTCACCTGTGCGTGTTTTTCTACTGCCCTGTGTCCTGAACCTCTCCTGAGTGGGCCGAAAAGGGCCCAGCAAAAATAAAGACACAGAAGGAAATAACAAAGCTGAGAGCAGAAATCAATGAAGTGGAAACACAAAGAACAATAAAAAAGATCAACGAAAGCAGAAGTTGGTTCTTCAAAAAAATAAACAAGATTGATAGACCATTGGCAAAACTAACAAAGAAAGAGAGAAAGAGAAAGAAACAAATAAAAAAGTGAAGATCACTAACAATATTGCAGATTTTCAAAGGGTAATCAGAAACTACTTTGAGAAACTCAATGACACTAAAAATGAGAACCTGAAAGAAATGGATAAATTCTTGGACTCGTATAGTCTTCCACGGTTGAATGAAGAGGATGTAGCATATCTATACACCCCCATCACTATTGAGGAAATTACAATGGTAATCAAATGTCTGCCCAAAAAACAAAAGGCCAGGCCCAGATGGATTCACTAATGAATTCTTTCAAACTTTTAGAGAGGAACTACTACCAATCCTGGCAAGACTTTCATGAAATGAAAAAAAATGGGAACACTTCCAAATAGCTTTTATGAAGCCAACATCACCTTGATACCTAAACCAGGCAGAGAGGCTACCAAAACAGAAAATTACAGACCAATGTCCCTGATGAACACAGAAGCAAAGATCCTCAACAAAATCCTGGCAAATAAGATTCAATGCCTCATTAAGAAGATCATCCACTATGAGCAAATAGGTTTCATCCCTGGAATGCAAGGATAGTTTAACATCTGTAAATCTATCAACATAATACACATTAACAACAAGAAAAATAAAAATCACATGATCATATCAATAGATGCAGAGAAAGCATTTGATAAGGTCCAACACCCATTCTTGATAAAAGCTCTCAGCAAGATGGGAATGAAATGAACCTTTCTCAATATAGTTAAGGCCATCTACCACAAGCCAGTGGCAAATACTATAATCAATATGAAAAAAAAAAAAACTAAAAGCCTTCCCTCTAAATTTTGTCACAAGATAAAGCTGTCCTCTCTCACCATTCCTATTTAACATAGCACTGGAAGCACTTGCTATAGCAATTAAGCAAGAAAAAAATATCAAGGGAATCCAGATAGGAAAGGAAGAAGTCAAGCTCTCACTGTTTGCAGATGACATGATACTCTACTTAGAAAATCCTAAAGAGTCTATCAAAAAGCTTCTAGAAACAATAGATTCATATAGGCAGGTGGCAGGCTACAAAATTAACACACTAAAATCAATGGCCTTTCTATACACCAATAATAATAGGGAAGAAATGGACATTAAGAAAACAACCTCATTCACATTAGTGCCACATAAACTCAAATATCCTGGAGTCAACTTGACTAAAGATGTGAAAGAATTATACAAAGAAAACTATAAAACTCTGCTCCAAGAAATAAGAGAGGACACGCGGAAATGGAAACGCATACCCTGCTCATGGATTGGCAGGATTAACATCACATTAAAATGGCAATATTCCCCAAAGCATTGTACAGAATTTAATGCGATCCCTCTAAAGATACCCATCATGTTCTTCAAAGAAATGGATCAAACACTTTTGAAATTCATTTGGAACAATAAACACTCTCGAATAGCTAAAGCAACCCTTGGGCAAAAGAATATGGGAGGCATTAATTTCCCCAACTTTAAACTGTATTACAAAGCAATAGTCATCAAAACAGCATGGTATTGGAATAAAGACAGACCCTCAGATAAATGGAATAGTCTTGAGTACTCAAGAGAATGTTCCCCAGACATACAATCACCTAATTTTTGATAAAGAAGCAAGAAATCCTAAATGGAACAAAGAAAGCCTCTTCAACAAGTGGTTTGGCACAACTGGCTAGCCACTTACAAAAAATTGAACTTAGACCCCCAGCTAACATCATGTACAAAGGTAAAATCCAAATGGATTAAAGACCGATATCAGACCTGATACCATAAGGTATATAGAACAACACGTAGGTAAAACACTCCAGGACATTGAGACTAAAGGCATCTTCAAGTAGGAAACTGCACTCTCCAAACAAGTGAAAGCAGAGATTACCATATGAGAATATATTAAGATGAGAACCTTCTGCACCTCAAAGGAAATAGTGCCCAGGATACAAGAGCTACCCACTGAGTGGGAGAAGCTATTCACCCAATACCCATCAGATTAGGGGCTAATATCCAAAATATACAAGGCACTGACAGAACTTTACAAGAAAAAAACATCTAATCCCATCAAAAAATGGGGAGAAGAAATGGACAAACACTTTGATATAGAAGAAATACAAATGGCCAAAATGCTCCACATCACTAATCATCAGGGAGATGCATATCAAAACAACTATGAGGTACCACCTCACACCACCGAGATTGGCACACATCACAAAGAATGAGAATAAGCAGTGCTGCCAGGGATGTGGAGAGAGAGGAACTCTTATCCACTGCTAGTGGGAATGCCATCTAGTTCAACCTTTATGGAAAACGATATGGAGATTCCTCCAAAGACTGGAAATCGAGCACCCATACGATCCAGCTATACCACTCCTAGGAATATACCCTAGGAACACAAAAATACAATACAAAAACCCCTTCCTTACACCTATATTCATTGCAGCACTATTTACCATAGCAAGACTCTGGAAACAACCAAGATACCCTTCAACAGACGAATGGCTAAAGAAACTGTGGTACATATACACAATGGAGTATTATGCAGCTGTCAGGAGAGATGAAGTCATGAAATTTTCCTAATCATGGATGTACATGGAATCTATTATGCTGAGTGAAATAAGTCAGAGAGAGAGAGAAAGATGCAGAATGGTCTCACTCATCTATGGGTTTGAAGAAAAATGAAAGACATTTTTGCAATAATTTTCAGAGACAAAAGAGAGGAGGGCTGGAAGTTACAGCCCACTTCATGAACCTCACCACAAAGATTGATGAGTTCAGTTAGAGAAATAACTACATTTTGAACTATCCTAACAATGAGAATGTATGAGGGAAATAGAAAGCCTGTCTAGAGTACAGGCGGGACAGGGTGGGGAGGAGGGATATTTGGGACATTGGTGGTGGGAATGTTGCACTGGTGATGGGGGGTGTCCTTCTTATAACTGAAACCCAACCACAATCATGTTTGTAACTAAGGTATTTAAATAAAATATTATTTTTAAAAAAAGTCAACTATAATATTTAGCTAAAAAGAATCTCTAGTCTTTTCATGGTTTTTAAAAACAATGCCTGATCTAGACCAAATGAATTTGAGTTTGTAACGTATAATAAATGCAAACTGAAAAAATATATAGAGCCTAATGACAATATAAAAATATTATAAATATAAAAATAAGCAGTCAAAATTTTATGGAGTTTAGGAATGACTGAAAGGACTAAAGCCAACAATGCACACAGGAGTCCTGTTTTTCCAAATGGTCCTCTGAGCACTACCTAAACCCCAAAAATGAAGAGATTTTTTTTTTTTTTTTCAGAAATTACCAGATTAAAAACACTGCATATTTCAGCCATCTTCACTTTGTTCTTCCTTCTTCCTTTCTAAATAGCATCAAATAGGGGCCGAAGAGATAGCATGGAGATAGGGCATTTGCCTTGTATGCAGAAGGACAGTGGTTCGAATCCTGGCATCCCGTATGGTCTCCCGAGCCTGTCAGGAGCGATTTCTGAGCATAGATAGAGCCAGGAGTAACCCCTGAGCACTCCCGGGTGTGACCCAAAAATATCAAAAACCCAAAAAAAAAAAAAAAAGAAGTAAATAGCATCAAATAAATGCCTCATACTATACAATACTACTTCATAATCTGACCTACTCTTACACTACTCTAGTAAATTAAATAAAGGAAATCTCATTTACTTTTACAAACTTAAGGGATCAAGAGACTAGAAATCTCTACTAAGAACTTGTTTCACACTGAGTAACCTTAAGAACATGAACCTACTTACCAGCTATACTCTAATTAGAGAATCAAATTTCTTTTCATTTTTTTGTTAAAGGAACCATATCCAACAATGTTCCACAACCACCAGGGTAGTGGTGCTAAGTTAGGACATGGGCCCTGCGGTGGCCAGCATGGAACTCGTGGTCTTGCACATGCTAGGCTCATGTTCAACCTCTTGAGCCATCTCTCCAGTTCCCAGAAGTCTATGGATCTTGAAATTTATAAAGACTAACTCATGTATGACTGAACTTGATAGCAGGAGATACCTACTCTAAGGTGAAGTCACCATAAGGATACTTTGAGATCAAGTACAGCTAACCCTCACAGAGAATACTGCTGAAAGATCAGAGACCAGAAAAATCATCAGAATGAAAAGCAGGAGGGAAAAATAAATAGAAAGCTGCCTAGTTCAGTTAATCTCTTATTAAAAGATACCAGTAGGCTTTCCTGCACAAGACAACAGCCAAGAAGACGCCATCAAACACAATCTCCAGGGCTTAAACCCGAAGAGCAATTGTAAAGGACTGCTGCCTTGTTCTTTGTCTGCTTTCCTGCACAAAACAGCCAAGAAGACATCATGGAACACAATCTCTAGGGCCCAAACCCAGTAAGGGCCCCACCCATTAAGGTGGAACCAGAAGAGCGGTTACTCCGCTTCGCTCCACAACCACACACATCTTCTAACCCATGAACCCCACACACAGCCCATGGTAAAAACCAGTATACAAATGTTGCAATGGGGAAACAATGCAGAACAACACTCCGCATAAAGAATGAAGATGACATGAAAAGTACCAACTACCTAGTTAGCCTCTCCGATAAGGAGTTTAGAGTATTAATATGGAGGATGCTCAAAGAACTCAAAGCAAGCATAGATCAATCTGAACAGACCATAGTGAAAGAAGTCGAAACTGCAATAAGAAAACTCAGTAGGTGAAATGAACACCTCAATGAAAAGCATCTCCAAAGGAATAACAGAAACTGAGGACGGGGTCAGTGAGCCAGAGGATGAGATGAAGAAAAACTCCATACAGCAGAAGAGATTGGAAAAGAACCTTAAATCAAATGATAAGACAATGAATAAACTACTCAAAAAATGTGAACAGATGAAAATAGAAGTCTTCGATAAACTCAACAGAAACAACATAGGAATCATTGGAGTCCCAGAGACCCAATAAGAGAATATTAAGATGTGTTGGAGGAAGAGTGAGAAGAAGAAAAGGAGTAAGAAGAGGAAGAAGAGGAAGAGGAAGAAGAATAAAAAGAAAAAGGAAGAAGAGGAAGAATATAAAGAAGAGGACAAGGAGGAAGAGAAAGAATAAAGGAGGAAGAAGAAAAAGAGGAAGAGGATAAAGGAAGAAAGAAAAAGATAAGAAAAGAGGAAGAAGGGGAAGAGGAAGAGAAAGAAAAGGAAGAGAAATAGAAGAGGAAGAAGATGAGGAAGAAGAATAAGAGAAAGAGGAGAAAGGAAGAAGAAAAAGAGAAGGAAAAAAGAAAATGGACTGAAGATTTATTTTTTATTTATTTTCTTATAATAGTGTCTTTAAGCACCATGATTATAAATATATTTGTGTGTGTGTTAGTAAATTTGTGGAGGAGCTACATGAAATATGTACCATTTTCATGCTGTATGTAAGCTCCTGCTCTTTTTTCACTCATCTCAATTTGTTGTCCTGTCTCTAATTTAAATACAAATAGAGAAATAAAATAATCAGGTCAATGATGCCATATTTTAAATCATTAAAAAAAGATACCAATAATGAGGCTATCTGCCAAAAATTACATTTTAAAGATCTATGCTTATCTGAAGATGTTTTCCACAGTGACATAGCCATAATCCTTGCTAGTACACAAGAATTCACATACGAAACTCCCGACTCTTTCACAGTTGTATGTAACTACCTTCCAAACTTCTGCTTCTTCATGTGATCCCAGGCTGCCCGCGTCACCAGGAAGGAGCCCCGCAAATGAACTCTATGGATTATATCTAGAACAAGAAATTCTTGTTTTAGCATATTTTGTCAAAACATGTACATATGAACATATATCTGAAACACCAAGAGAAAGAATAGAAAGTGGTGAGTTCTGCCTGAAACCAGAGGGAAAGTATACCCAGCCCATTCAGATCTCAGTCAATGAAGCTAAGCTAAGCTTAGCTGGTCAACAACAAACCTTCTTGGGCTGCTTTCTTCCTCAGCTGTTAAAAGGAAAATCGAAAAAGCTCCTTTCCCTCATTCTAAGTCACAGGTGGATATTATTGCTTCTAACAGAAAGAACTAAAGCGCCTCTGGCTATAGTCCAGCAGCACAGGCTACAGTCAGTGATCTGATTCAGCCTGGTTGTTTTAAGTTCTCATGTCCAATGAAAGAGCCAACAAGAGCAAAAACAAAAACTGTGATCTCTGATTCCTAAACTCAGTTTCTCCAAAGTGGCATTCCCCCTCCCCTTTTTTTTTTTTTTTTTTTTTTTTTTTTTTGGTTTTTGGGTCACATATGGCAACGCTCAGGGGTTACTTCTGGCTCTACACTCAGAAATCGCTCCTGGCAGGCTCGGGGGACCATATGGGATGCCGGGATTCGAACCACCGCACTTCTGCATGCAAGGCAAATGCACTACCTCCATGCCATCTCTCCGGCCCCCAAAGTGGCATTCTTTGTTTTTTTTTGGAATGCTTCACGAATTTGCGTGTCATCCTTGAGCAGGGGCCATGCTAATCTTCTCTGTATCATTCCAATTTTAGTATTTGTGCTGCCGAAGCGAGCACCAAAGTGGCATTCTTAATGAAAGTCATTGCTGCTGAAAGCTTCAGAATCACATGTAGGTTTTCCCTATTACCCACTTTTCAGGTCTTCATTATTACTGCCCCAGTCTTCCTCCCAAGTCTGGTTCTTGCCCTTAAAACAAAACCCATACAAATAAATAAGCATTTGAAGCCTGGTGGGGTTTTTTTGTTTGTTTTTTTTTTTTTAAGTTGAAAATGCTGACAACTTCTCAAGGAGAAAACAAGGGAAACCAGCTGAAAGGCTCAAAATAGTTTTGAGTAACTGCTGCAAACAGGTTTGAAACAGTTCTAATCAATTCTTTAAAAAAAATTCAATAATGGTTTTAATAAAATAAAATAAAAAAAAACAACTTAGGCTACTCCCATTATTTGTCTTCATACATAAAGTGTATTTATCACTTATGACAACAGAAGCAAAAGCAGGGAAAGGTAGCTTGTTTTTTTTAACCTTTTGAAATTACAAAAACATTATTTAAACACCATGGTTTATCAAGTTGTTCATAATACAGTTGTTTCAGGCATCCCATGTTCCAACACCAATCCTACTCTCTGCGTGACCTTCCCTTTACCAAGCATGCATTTCCCACCCAAACCCCATGCTTGCCCTCTTAGCAGGCAACAAAATAATTCATTTTATATTGCTTGTTATAAATAAGTTTTCATAAAGGTATAAATTCATCAGAAGGTTAAATGGATAGACAGTTTATAGAGATATATTCAAAACGACTTACCCCAGTCTTCATCACTTATTCTACTGAAGGAACGGTCTCTCAGAATTCTAAAAAAAAATTGTGTTAGATTAGATTAGATGAAGAGGTATTATACACTTGGGGCGGGAGGGTAACTTTTGCACATTACTTCACTACAATTAAAAAATATAAAGACTTACCCAGCATTGTTGATAACAACATCTACAAGAGAAAAATATCCCAGTCACAAACCACAAATGTAAAAGTATTTCAGTTTGCATGTTCTAACTCACATTCTGTCAAAACTGGAGGATTTTGCTGCCTCACAGAAAAAGTAAATATAACACAGAGAGTGCCATGAAGAGAGAATTTTTATACTAATAGCAAAAACATATCTAAATCACAAAGCACAGGTATCACATTCTACCAGCATTTTGTTCTCAAATGTACCTCTCTACCTTCTTTTGCTGAAATTATACAGTACTAGCTGATGCCCAACTCTTAGGTCCATTCTTAGACTCATGCTTTGTATGCAGGAAGCTTGGGCTCAATCCCAGGTACTAAATGATCCCCTGAGCACCACCAACGAGCACCCTCTGAGCAATGATCCACAGAATTATAGTCCCTAAGCATATTTCAGTGTAGCCCAAAAGCAAAACTAAACAAGTATTTATTTTTCTTACCACTCAAAAGTCAAAAATCCAGCAAAGGCTGGAGAAAGAGAACAGGAAAAATACTTGACTTGCATGAATCTGACTTGGGTTCTGTCCCTGGCATCCCATGTAGTCCCTGAGCACTGCTAGAAGTAATTCCCGAGTACAGACCAGGAGTAACCACTGAGCATTGCTAGGCTACTTTTGCCGTGCCCCCCCCCAAATATAAAAACAACATAAAAGGCCCAGCGAGGGTCAGAGAGCAAACATAACAGGCTAACACATGTGTTACAGGCACAAAACCTGCATTCGCCCCTGGTACACATGGTCCTCCAAGTAAATCGCCCACTAGCAGTAGACACTGAGCAGCACTGGATGTAGCCCAGCCACACCACAATCCCACCTCACAAACACACAGAAACTGCCTGCAAGAATCCCATCATACAATTGCATTAATAATTGAGGACCTAAACCATAGAAAAAAAGGCTTTTTATGTTGAAGGCTCAGGCTTGATTCCCAGAACTTCATGGTTTCCTGCCACCACCAGAGTGAGTTTGAGCACAAAGCCAGGAGTAGGCCCTGATCACTGCCAGCAATGGTCCACATACAAGGGAGGGAAGCAAGGAGGAATGAGAAGGGAAAGGAGGGGAGAGAAGGAAAACAAGGGGAAGAGGCCTCATAATAAATCCTATTCTCACAAGGAAAGAAAGGAATAACTATTGAAGGATCCACCACCATCTGTATATATTTTCACTAATGAGTTTCCACCTTTCGGGTTTCTATCTCTCTGCCATATGTGCATAAGTCATTTATGCGTGGAACTAAATGGTACAAACTAGAAAAAGTAATGTATTTCAGAATGAAAACATGTTGAGTTTCTCTGTAGCAACAATCACTAGTAATTCAATCTCCAATTAAGAATGTGTGACTTAAAATATTTGAAATGCTGCTGGAAAACAAAAGACTGTTTTAATACACATTAATTTATAAGATATTTAATCACAATCATATGAATCATTATAATTATTCAAAAGATTCCACTGAGTCTTTTACTTTTGATAAATACCAGTATGTATTTGGAGTGCAACTGAATAATAATTAAAAAAGGAATTTAAAAAATGCTTACACAGTTTTTGAAACCTCTTTCATTTTTTATAAAAAAAAAACATGAATAAATGTAGCCTGCATATGCAGAAAAACTCACCTCATACCCATAGGGCATAAGATAGAGTATATAAATAATCTATCAAAATTATAAAACTCATTAATCAGGTACTTCCAACAAAGAAAATAAAATCAAAAATGTCTTATGAAAAAGCTGCTGTGTCTATTCCAAAAGTACAAAGAAACCTCACCTATTCTTCCAAAAGCATCCAGCGCTGTTTTCACCAGCTTCTCTCCCGCTTCCACTGAGTCTAAGAACAGGAGACACCAGTAGCCGTCATCAGTAACATCCTACATAAATACTTTGCAAAGTATGTACTAGGCCCTTGACGGACAAGAGTTTTGCAACATAAATCACTCCCAAGATAAATATATTTATATTTTAGACACCTAACAAGTAATGGATCACTTACCAAAAAAAATATATGACACCCAAGAAAAAGTTTTAATCTCTAAAAGGAGAGAAGTTTTTGGCAAATAGTGTGTTAAAATAGTGCTAGCCAATACACCTTTCTATGATGACATTAAATGTCTTCAGGATCTAACAGGTCATCCACCTGTTGGCATTCCTGAGCACCTAAAATGAAGCTGGTACAAGAAACAAACTGAGGGTGGGGGAGAAGTCAAAGGGCTGGAGCTCCTGCTTTGCATCAATCCCCAGCACATCATGGCCTTCCGGTGTGAGAAACGCCACACCAGGTATAGCTCCTGAGTGTTCTAAAACCAAAACAAAGCCTGAACATTTTATTTAATTTTATTTCAGTTCTGGTTTATTTTAAATATTCACAGAGGGCTGGAAGGACTGCTTACACCACAGAGAGCAGGCCCTGCATACAAGAGAGTCAGGGATGTATGTAGCTTAGCAGTACAGCATCTGCTTGCTCGTGTGAGAACCTGGGCACCACAAAACAGTGTTTTTACAAACATTAAGTTAGTTATGCATAGCAGCAATTACTTGCGCAGAATATTCTATAGACATTAGGTATCGAAAAGCAGACTATTCACTTCTTACACTGTATTTTTAGTTGGGGAGGGCTGGAAACAACCAAAAATGCCAGGGCAGAACATGTAGTATAGTACCAGTAACCAAATCTAGGGCTTCATACAAATTGAACATGTGTTCTGCCAACTGAGTCCCATCTCCTGGTCCCTACTGCAATACTTTAAAAAAAAAATTGGGGGGACTAGCAAGACAGCTGAAAAGGTTAAAGGTATGCGTGCTGTGCACACAAAAGGCCTAGGCTCAATCTCCAGGTCAGTCTGGTCCCCAAGCACCAAATTGAGAGTAATCCCCAGAGCATTGCCAGGGAAGAGGCCCAAAAAAATAAAAGGGAAAAATATTTGAAAGGAAAGTATAAAACCTCAAAGTTCCTTAGTACTACCAGATATGAGGCCCCTCTCAAAAAAGAAAAAGAACAATGATTTAGTTAGGGCCAGAGAGATAACTCAATGGACTAATAAGCACATGATTTCATAGAGGAGGCCCAGGTTTGATCACCATACCACGTGATTCCCCCAAGCACTGCCAGGGTGACCCATGAGGACTGCCAGGTGTGGTCCATAAACAACAAAGAAAAAAAAGAATCATTTAATACTGTTTTGTAGACATGTAAGCCCTTTTCTTTAACAAGGATCTTTTAAGAACAAGTGAATATATTCGTATCATATCTATAATAATTTCATGCCATGTGTTCATCAATAAAAATATTAAATAACATGGGGCCAGAGCAACAGACAATAGTAAGGCATTTGCCTTGCACGAGGTTGCCCCAGGTCAGACCTGAGTTCAATCCCCAGTGTCCCATATGGTCCGCAAAGCCAGGAGCGATTTCTAAGCACATAGACAGGAGTAACCCCTGAGCATCACCAGGTGTGAGAAAACAAAAATAAATAAATAAATAAATTAAATAACAGAATAAGATAAGCTCATGAAATAATCTATATCAAAAGGCTAAAAAATCCTGGAGCAATAACAAGTGTATACCCAAAAACAATAATAACAAGAAAAGATCCTCACATATTATGTAGTGAAAGAGTTTTAACTGAGTTAGATAAATATTAATTCAAATTATACTAGAATGCTCAAGGCCTATTGTGGGCAGAAACATCAAAGGAAAATAAAACAGTATATATTGACATCTATATATGATACCATAGTTAGCCACTGCTTTTCCGCCTTTTCTTCTTATTTCCTCGACAACCTTATCAGCAGCTGATGAGCCTTTACCAACTCCCTTCATGTCCCCTCCTAAGTCATTCACTGCAAGGCAAAAATAAAGTAAAAGTTAGTTTTGGAACTTCAAAATGACGAATTGAAATTAAATTCTATCAGTAACTGATTTCTTCAATCACCTGCCTGATTTCTATTTACCCTAGCCCCATGAGATAGACACTTTCAAAACATGCTTTTGTTCTCATTTTAAACACTTTTTCTTTTTGTAATTTCTCACTAGTTTGACATATTATATAATTTCAGTACTTGCTTCGAAATATAACTAGGAACAGTAAACATAATATAAAATAGATTCATATCATGAACTTTTCAACTTTGTGATGAAAAGATCATGACTACTTTTAGCAAAAAAGGAATAAAAACCACCTGAAGAAAACAGTATAGTGGGACCTTTAAAAAAAAAGAAAACACACTGCCCTTATGATCCATCCATTCAGTTCAGGTATTTATTCACACAAACTTACAATCTCAAAAGTTAATATTTCTTTGGCATTGAAGATCAGGAATCTAGAACAATTATTTGCAGAGGGGGAGACATAGATCAAAGAGCTGAGCACCTGCTTTCAACACAGGAAACAGTTTTCATCTAAGCACCACTGGAAGTGACCTCTGACCACAGAGTTGAGAGGAACCCTCAGCACTGCCAGGTGTGCCCAAAAAAAAAAAAAAAGAAAAGAAAATGTTTAAAACTGCAGAGATTTTGAGGAACATAAAAGTTAAATAGTAAAAAGCATACTGAAAGTTAGTATCTTAAAACTACTAGAAAGGTGATTACCACATGTGAAAGGGAAACAAGTATTATTCTACTGAGGAAAGGCTTTTTCGCATTTAGCGACAGCTGCAAGTAGAGGATTTTGAGGCACAGGGGAAAAGAATCAATGCCTGGCCCATTTAAAATAATCTAAGTCAAGTGTGTTTTTACTTAACTTTTTTTTTAACTAAGGAGATGAGTTTTTCAAAATGTGAATGAAGATAATTTTTTTTCACAATATAGCTCAGTTTTATGCAAATTTTAAAATTATGCAATATATACATATACATATATATATATATATCATTCTTACTGCAAAAATTTTAAATGCTGCAAAAATAGAACAAAGCTTATTCCTTGAGATGTAGTTTAAGATTCTAGAGAGGAATTGCCTACTCATGGCTAATTTTCATGAATTATTCAAATGACAGGAAACAACCAGTGGGGAGGGGGACACAAGATTTTTAGAAAGACATCGAACACCCTTTCAACTGAGCAAGAAAAAGTTGAAAATCAAAGCTGAAATACATTCAAGTTAAAAAAAAAAAAAAGAGCTATCAATAAAACACAATCCAGGTGGAAACTTCAAAGTGCAGGCAAATAAATAAGTTCTGCAATCTGAATACAATTTACTGAGATCAATGATATGTGAAGGGCCTGAGCAAGAGTACACTTGCTTACACATAGCTGACCAGGTTCAAGCCCCAGCATCCCATTCGTCCCCCAGACCTGCCAGGAGTGATTCCTGAGAGCAAAGCCAGGAATAACCAACCCCTGAGCACCACCGGGCATGACCTCAAAACTAAACAGACCAAAAAGAAGGGTGTGAGATAGTAGAGCTTTAGAATACTAGATTTATTCAAGACAAATCTACATTAGAAAGCATGTTATTCACACTAACCCATTCACTCATCTCACGTACCAAAGAATTAAAGGATAGGGATTACAAACTTCATTAGAAAAGCACTGGTTGTAGACTGAAGGGCAAAGAGAGCAAGTCAATAAGAGATTTTTGCAGTCCTACATGCAGAGAAATGTATCTTCAGTATATGACACTGGCACCTCTTCAATGTATGGCTAACGTTCTAATAACACTAATAAAATCATCTTTTAATACTACTGTTTTAAATTCCATTAAGTGGTGAAAAGTGTGCACTTGGCACATCCAAAGAACCATTATGTATATGGCTGCATGTGATCTCCTACAGACTTTTAGAATACTGACATGAAGTAATGTTTCTACTTCCAGGGCTGGCTTGAGAGGGTTAGTGCCGAGGCTCCCAAGCAAAGGAAATCTTCAGATTGGCATGATCTAAACTAGAAACAACCAGCAATAATGTTGCTGCTCCTTCAGAAGCATAAGCAAGTTTCCTTCACTCTAAAAAAACAGGACAATTATTGCCACTAAACAAAATGAGGAGAAATTAAGATGAGAGTTAAGGATGATCTTTTCAGCAAAACCACCAAAATATCCCAACTTGTATTATAGTCATCAGAAATCCTCATATAATTTCAGTTTATGGTGTTAAAGTTTTGGAGGCATAGAGATGCTTACTTAATTCTGTGGTGTTGAATGAATCAGAGATTCAAATACTCTTAAGCCTGTAAATAAATCAGAGTATTGAATCATCTAGTCACAACGGTCATGGAATCAAGCGGCAGAGTTGGAATTTGGAACCTGCCCTGAATTCCAGGGTAATTCACTCTGTCCTCTCCAATTCACCTCTCGCAATCAAGATCAAGAGGGATCAAAAGTGTGGAGCCTGGTACTAGAAAAATTAATGCCTGAAACTACTGTGTTATAAACTACTTGGCAAATCATGACATTATAATAAAAAATGTTTTTAAGATACATGGGCCTCCGCATACCACACAGGCCCTTAGAAAGATCTAGTAGATGGGAGTAACAGAAGTACAGGGAAGCAAATTTGGCAATCTGACCTGAGCAGATCATCATGTGCTGAACTAAAAGTTGACTTTTCCTATGCAAACAATAGAGAGCATGCAGCCTTTCTTACTGTCACAGAAGGGAGCTAGCTGTCTTGTTGGAAATTTTCACTCTTCGTTCTCTACATCTAAACTTAGCATAACTGAAACCAAAGGTGAGTGGTGAGAGACAAGTATATTCTGTTTCTTCCGGTTCCATCTGATTGGCCTCTGAACTAGTCACAAAAGTCATCTATTAACTCACATTTCCACAAACAAGAAACTTGCTATTATAATATCCTTGGCCAACTCTTCTTTAATATTTTCTATTAAAAAATTAACTGAGGGGCCGGAGAGATAGCATGGAGGTAAGGCATTTGCCTTGCATGCAGAAGGACAGTGGTTCAAATCCCTGCATCCCATATGGTCCCCTGAGCCTGCCAGGAGTGATTTTTTTTTTTTTTTTTTGGTTTTTTGGGCCACACCCGATAACGCTCAGGGGTTACCACAGAAGTCGCTCCTGGCTTGGGGGACCATATGGGACACCGGGGGATCGAACTGCGGTTCATCCTAGGCTAGCACATACCTTACCTCTAGCCGGCCCTCAGGAGTGATTTCTGAGCCTAGAGCCAGGAGTCACCCCTGAGCACTGCCAGGTGTGACCCAAAAAACAAAAATCAAAATAAATAAATAAATAAAAAGTTAGGGGCCGGTGAGGTGGCGCTAGAGGTAAGGTGTCTGTCTGCCTTGCAAGGGCTAGCCAAGGAAGGACCGCCGTTCGAACCCCCAGTGTCCCATACGGTTCCCCCAGGGACAAAGATAGGAGCCAGAGTGATTGTACAGTGGGGAGAGTCACTTGCCTTGAACATGGCCAGCCCAGGTTCAATCCCCAGCATCCCACATGGTCCCTGCCAGAATTGATTTCTGAGTGCAGAGCCAGGAGTAATCCCAGCGCACTGTTAGATATGGCCCAAAACCAAAAATGAGTAAAATGATAAAATAAAATCCCTATGCTTATGGAATTAGTGTAAAAATGTTTAAAATAAAGGACTAGAGAGATAGTTAAAGGCCTAAGTGTGATCCCCAGTACTGCATGATCCCCCCACCCATCACACTGGGAGCGACCACTGCCTTTGAGTCAATGTAGCCCCTTCCGCAGGTATGACCCCAAAACAAAATATAAGTAAATAAAGAAAAAAATCAGGAGGAGGAAGGAAGGAAGCAAAAGAGAGAGGAAGAAAAGAGAAAGGGAAGGAAGAAGAGAGGAAAGGAATGAGAGAGAAAAGAGGGGAAGAAGAGTAGGTCTTTAGGCCCTGATATGAATTGTGCTTAGAAAATTTTACAAGACAAAGTATACTATACACACCTTGGTGAAATAACATGATAAAATCTGTCCTTGTCCCTCTATAGAAAATAGTATGAGGACTGCTCAAAAAATTAAAAATAATGCCCTTATATCTTCCAATGATTCCAGTACTTGACATCCATCTTAAGAACAAGAACATATTAACCAGTAAAGACACATGCACATCTGTATTCACTACAGCTCGATTAACAAAAGCCAAGATCTAGACACAAGCCAGATATCCATGATGAAACCAATAAAAGCAACATGAAATATAGAAAACACTGTGCTCTAAGATAAAATCTTACCTTTCACTACAACTTGGTGAACTTGTTAAGTAAAACAAGCCAGAGGAAAAAGATAAATGCAGAGTGATTACACAAATATGTGGACATAAAGAGGTCAAGCAAGGGAATGGACAGTGTATCAAAGACTCTGACAACAGAACAGACAGTACCAAGTTGAAGGAGAGAGGCCAAACTAGAAGTGAACAAGAACAGTGGTGGAGGATCTTTGGCAGTTCAGTTATGGTGGAGGTACTGTGATATATACAATGAAAGCATAAACATTATAACCATGTTATCTCAATAATAATACAATTTTTTGAGGTGGGAAGGGCCCAGGGTGGAGGGTGGGCAGATCCTGCTTCCGGCTCTTAGGAATCCTGTCTTGATCTGGAGGCTAGCTCTTGCCGGCATGGGATTTGGGGAGACCCCATGTTGAAGGCCTTCTCCCTAACTTGGGTTGCTGAGGGACTTGATAGGCCCCCAGCCGTCCCCTCTTCTGCCCCCGGTCTCCAGGCCTTCTTTCCCTGGGTGCCAGCCCAGGCGGCCAGACAAGGTGGGTGTCGAGTGGTCCCTCCTGGATGGTAGGTCCTAACTTGGGGTGTGCTGAGATTTGCTCGGTTGCACTAAGGTTGTCACTGGCAATTTCTTACCAGTCTACATGTTCATATATATATATTAAGAGTATTCCCTATCCTTAAATTATGTTTTGCGTATGCAGAATGTCCATTTTTTATTCTGCCCTTTTGCACACCCCTACAAAGCTAATTTTTACTCCTTAACTCTCTCACCCCCCCACCATTAGTAATCAACATTACTCTTTTTAACTTCAGTACCACAAAATCCTAATCATAGACCAAAGCCATGCATTGGAACTAACAACCCCCAACTATTTCAAAAGACATAAAATGGACACGTATGTCTTTTGAATATTGTATGTGTTTTTTCTCTGAAAGCTGTAAGTCTTACTAAATATTCTCTTATACAGTAACTGTTCTAACAAATTTTTATCTTTTCTTCTCTTTGTGAGTTGTTTAATAAGGAATTTTGGTGAGAGTTCCCAGTTTATGCTTATGATTGAACCATGTCATGGGATTGTTGGACTTATTCTTATGGCCCCCATATGCGCCGATAACATCACGTGGCATTGTTCTTGTTTGCATAGGCACATTAAAATGGGAAAATACTATACATACAAATAAGATCTTATCTAATAGAGATTAGAACACACAAATGTTGTAGTGCAACGGGACCTTACACCCTGAACATTGACATAATGACCTGGCACATGCCTCAGAAGAATGGGCATTCTCCATTCACCCCTGAACCCACGAAACATCCAAGTTTGTCTATAACACCACCTGGAAGCAATCCTCTACCAGGGAAGACCCTACCGCTGCTCTAACTTTGACCTGCTCACAAGAGATTCCCTTAACACTGAGAAGACTTAACAACAACAACGACCTGCTTACATGACAGTGCTCTCTGCATTGCCCTTTAATTGTGAGGGGAAACGAGAGGATGCTCCACATCCTGACTTCAATGTAGGATATGCAGATTTCAGGATCTTTAATACAGAAACATGATACCAACAACAGACTGTGTGAAAAATAAAAGTGTGTTGGCACTACAGACAATGTCTTGGATTGGAGCCTAGATTTGGTCTTATGCCAGGAAACTTCAGGGGTATGGTCTCCTTGTATTTAGGCCAAGGTTTTTCCTTTCCATGTCCCTCATATTTTGGTGGGCCTATGCAAATAATAATTGCCACTCTAACACCTTTTTACTGTGCTCCTTTGACTCTAATCCTTAAAAAATAATCCCACTTAAACTTTTTAGGTTAACTTAAACTAATATGCATGTGCATGGAAATGTAAAAAAATACTATGCCTTTAATGTTTAAGGAGTTACATAAGTTTTATGGCTTTAGATTGCTTTGTGTGCTAAAAAATATTATAATGTATTACAATCTGGGAACTTCAGGTACAATGTCTTGCATGCAGCTGACCCTGGTGGGATCCTGGTACTTCATGGTCCCCCAAGCATCTCTGGATTTAGCCCTGGAGATCTCTAAGCACCAAGAGAGATGCACAGGAATGCACTAGCAGTATAAGTACCAAGCAGCAATACATCGTTGGGACTTCACATGCTGGTCCAATTGGCTAAAAAGAATTGCTGGGAGATGCCCCAGACCTTCTGAGCACAGTATAGGAAAGCCTCCCCACACCCTAAAAAATAATTTGTGATAAGGTAAGCCTAGTAGGAAGGGTGTAAAAATTGTTTGCAGAAGCAACATTTCTTTTTTTGTTTTTTTTTTTGTTTTTGTGTCTCACCCGGTGATGCTTAGGGGTTACTCCTGGCTATGAGCCCAGAAATCGCTACAGGCTTGGGGGACCATATGGGATGCCAGAGGATCAAACCACAGTCCATTCTGGGTCAGTCGCATGCAAGGTAAATGCCCTACCGCTGCGCCACCGCTCCAGTCTGCAAAGCAACATTTTTGATAGAATTTGACTGTGATTAGTTGTGTGATGTAATAAAGCAACTGGCTTGCAAAGATTAGAATTTAGTTCCCAGTTACTAATTCAAAATAAACCTAAGTCAACTTACCAACAACTGATGCACCTCTTTCTGCAAAAGCCAGGGCATACGCTCGGCCCAATCCTAATGAAAAACAAAATAACCATACAGTTAAATAACTATTAATGTTAGCATAATTGGAGAAGGAGAAAGTATCAATAAGGTCGCTATTTTAAGGTAACTGATAACACATTATAATAACATTATTATATTATAAAGTCTTCATTGGTACTCTCATGTCCCATTTCACCTTTCTGCAGACTAGCATGCTGAAACCTATATTTCCACCTATTCCCCCTATCACATTATGCATCCCACAGAGCTAACAGAACTCTACATGTGAATAGTCCATTTGAAAAAAATCTAGGGAGGAGGCAGAAGCTAGTTTCCTACAACTTCCAACTACTGGTTTCTATTTAAAAACAACAACAATAAACAAACCAACTTCTGGAAGCATTCACAATATTCACAAATGGTATTTGTGGTGACACCTTCTGAACTAGCGCCCCCTAGTCCCTGGTCATCATCCTCCATTCTCTAGGCCACTGGTGTTCAAAGTCTGTGTGGGCCTTAGAAGTATCAGAAAGAAAAATAAAGGTGTTCTCAGTCTGTATTGCTCCCCATAGCGTTCCAGGAGAAAAATGGCACATTAAATTCTTTCCTCCTCTGAACAGCCAATGATTTCTAAATGTTAAGCTGAACCTTGACAAAAACAAACAATAAACACTTCATTCTGATTCAAAGGTAAGAGGAACAAGTGTATACATCTAAAAATAAATGTGTATGAATAAATATATAAACATGACTTATAGGTATAAACTATATCAGAAGACTAGACAAGAGATTAGCAATTAGTGATTATGTGTGGGAAATAGAATAGTGTAATTAGCAACCAGAGGTAGGAGGCTTATCTTTAAATTGTTTTAAAATTTTCCAACATGTCTAGTGTTTGAAAAAGATTTTTAAAAAACTGTATTGAGATTCTGTGATTTACAATACTGTTAATAATGGTTTCTCATGCACATAATGTTCTTACATAAAGTTCTCACTTTAAAAAAAAATTGTTCTTACATAATGTTCTTACATAAAGTTCTCACTTTAAAAAAAAATTGTGTATAGGGCCGGGGCAATAATACAGTGGTAGGGTGTTTGCCTTGCATATGGCCAACCCAAGACAGACCAGGGTTTGATTCCCAGTATCCCACATGGTCCCCCGAGCCTGCCAGGAACGATTTCTGAGCACATAGCCAGGAGTAACCCCTGAGCACCACCAGGTGTGGGCCCAAAAACCAAAATAAATAAATGTTTAAAAAACTAAATCTTTAAATATATATATATATATATATAAGTATACTAATAACAAACAAAACTTCCTAACTTATTTGGAATTTTCTAAAAAAAAAAAAAAAAAATAGGGCAAAGGACTTAGTGAACATACACCTGAGCTGATTTAAGTCTCATGTGGCCCCTGAGCAATGCTGAGGGGACTCTTGGATCCCAAACACAGCTTAGGAGCAACTCACCACCATACATACATACATACATACATACATACATACATACATACATACATACACACACACAGCACTCCCTCAACATATAATGCCAAATAATTTCGGTTAAAATTTAATCCACTTTGAATGAACAAAAGAACTCAGCCAACATAGTAACCTTTCTCACAGTTTTATTAAATCCAAGATGAAGCACTTGTTCTAAATATGGGACTTGGAGAGGAATCAAAATCTAATAAGCAAAAAGCAAAAAGTCTATAGCACAGTAGAAAACTTTAAATAAAAGGAGTAGATCAGATCCCCATCGAGTGATTGCATTAACCTGAAACATCTCAACGTAGCACCAAGCTACACAACTCCCTCCTCCACACTTGGAACACAAACTTGCATAAGAAGTGAAAGGTGAGTGTCGTCTGTTGTGCTGGGGTGAGGAGCACAGTGCATGGAGCCATTCCAGGGCTTCTGCAATCAAAGCAGTCGTTTTAGATCTTTGAGCCATCTCCCTAGCCTTCTCCCTTTGCCTTTTTTTAAATGAGATTCTGTAGTTTACAATGCTATGAATAATGGTTTCTCATGCACATAATCCCATTGCTATTTTGTCTTAAACCCTATATTAAATCTCTTCGACACTGAAATTATCAACTGTCCTCTGTTTCCGTTTGGTTTTATAATAACTTCCTTAGCAGTTACTCCTTGTAATTTTTAAATTCCTCTGTACTCCAACTTAATAGTTTGCCAATCAAAGGAATTCAAACTACTTCCAAATCCCTGTCTTCCAAGTCTATTTACACACTTCTCACGACATCCAGACATACCTTGTTACTCTCTAGCCAACTCAAGTTCAAAATTGCCAAATTCCTCTCTCCCATTACCTAGTGACACACTACCTAGTGTCACTTCTGCCAGTTGCATGGGCAACCATAATCACCTAAGAGATTATTTCCGTGCCACCAAACATAGAAAAATTGTTTCTCAAACGCCTGTGGTTCTACACCTAGCATGTAGGTATCTGATTCAGCCACGCAAGTTCACCCCAAGCTAAACACCGGCAACTGAACAGTGCAGAAATATTTCTATTCCTTTCTAGAATGTGAGCAAGTTGGAGTCACTCAGGTACTGCTAGCCCAGAGGAGATTCATGAGCAAACTCCTGGGGTGCTCAGCATTGAGTCAAGTCTGCAAGTACGGCTCTTCAAAAGAGAGCTGCAATCTGTATTTGCTTACTCAAAACATCAGAAAAATGTGGGGAACACTGTAGTATGTAACAAGTCGTAACCATTTCAAATATAGAGACTATCTATGTACACTGGATGGCCCTGATGGAGACTGAATTTCATAACAAAAAAATAATAATGGGGGCCAAGGAGACAATTCAATGTGCTGAAGCACATGACAGGCATGAACAGGGCCCAGGGTTCAATCTGCCACAGCAATCGAACCCGGTGAGTCTCACTACTGGCAGGGAATCTATACCACCACCACCACTGTCACAACAAAAAGCTTGAGTGAACCAGTTATTGCCATCAAAAGTGAAGCATAAACAAAAGTTTTTTCTCCAAAGTTAATGAGGTTAGAAAAACCTCATTCAGAACCTGATAAGAAGGGCAGGAGAGATAGCGTCCGCGGGTGTGACCCAAAAAAAAAACAAAAAACAAAAAACAAAAAAAGAAAAAAGAAAAGAACCTGATAAGAATATACATTTACTTGGGTTATTAAATACGAATGCATTTCGACAAGGTGTCACTCTAACCCATTTGGTCCGGGGGACTGTCCACTGCTCATGGTTTGGGACAGTTGGCACCAATTGGATCGCTGTGGCTTTGGGGCTCTGAGGCCTGTGCAGAAACACAGGTAGGCACTTGCAGCTGAAAGGATCCCTGATCCCGGTCAGTTCAAGAGGCAAAAGGTCCCACAGAGTTGGGGGGAGTTGCAGCAACGCATTGCACAACCTGGACGCGACTGGCTGGTCGGTTGGATTTGCTGGTGGCTGTTGGCAGCGACAGGACTCTCTTGGCTTGAGCAGGGGGTGGGTTTGGGGGTCCTTCGGGGCGCCTCTACACCTCTGGGCAGCAGGGTCCGGCGCAGCGGGCAGGCCGGGCAAGGGAGCAAGAGTCCAGCCGCACCAGCCCAGCTCCTCTTGGGGCCATTTGTCGTCCTTGCAAAGCAGCAGCAGCAGGTCCGGGCTTGGACGCAAAGCAACAGCGATCATCGTGGCCTAAGCGACCTCCGGCCCAGCCGGCCCCACACACACACACACACACACACACACACACAGAGACCCCGCCTCACCTCCCCCTGCGCCGGTGACCAGGACCACCCGCCCGTCGAATCTCAGCGGCGCGGCCATCGCTCAGCTCTGCTCGGCAGCGAAGTAGCACAGGCACCAGGGCGATGACAGGCGGGACGGGGCGGGGCCGGCATGACCCGACGGCGTCTGGGCCCAGGCGGCCGCCGTAGCGCCGCGAGTGCGCCTGCGCAGACGTCAGCCCGCTCGCGGGCTTCTGGGAAATGTAGTCCGGCCGGCCTCCGCTGCTGCTGCGCGCACGCGCTCCAGGTTGCAGGCGGGTGGCCTCTTGTCAGTCCACAAGCCTGGACGGGATTCTAGGAGAAACAACACGCAAGTCCCTAAAAATGAGAAGGGACCCTGATGCTAGGTGACTCTTTGGGTTCTTGAGTCCCCAGGAAATGACGTTTCAGGCCGACCGTGTTGCAACACCCAGCCCTCCACTAGTGTCCACTTCTCCATGTCACCCCTCCTGATTGAAGGCTTCTCTTGACAACAGACTTCGCCCCTTCCTGGCCGCCCCACCCCCTCCCTCCCTTGGCCTGTTTGCTATGGAATACCTACAATAGCACAATTAAGCTAAAGATTTTTTGATGTAATCCTTTGACCAAACTCCTGCAAGAAAGTCATCAAAATGCAAAATTCAAAAGGTCCTCAAGAAAGATCTCCAAAATGCAGAGATCTGAGCCTCCACATCGACTTCCAGAAAATACTCGCACGAGGGAAAAATACTTGTGGAAAACAAACAAACAAAAAAAAAAAAAGTAGCTCGATTTTTAGCTATATGATGTTTGGCTTTGCAATACTGAGATCATGCGGTAATTCATTCGTAGGACTGCTTTGATTGCAGAAGCCCTGGAATGGCTCCATGCACTGTGCTCCTCACCCCAGCACAACACTCACCTTTCACTTCTTATGCAAGTTTGTGTTCCAAGTGTGGAGGAGGAACTTGTGTAGCTTGGTGCTACATTGAGATGTTTCAGGTTAATTCAATCACTTCATGGGGATCTGCTCTACTCCTTTTATTTAAAGTTTTCTACTGTGTTATAGACTTTTTGCTTTTTGTTTATTAGATTTTGATTCCTCTCCAAGTATCACATAGTAATACATTTATTTCCAGGTAAGTGGAAGTTAATTAAAAAAAAAAAAAAAAAGAAAAGAAAAAAGAAAAGGGAGAAAGAAAAAAAAATAGGAAAAAGTACAGCAACAAAAAAATTGGTGAAAATTATTCTATCTTGCAATGATTAAAATTAAATCATTGTCAAATTTTTAATAATCTCTTGGTCGTTAGTTTATCATTCTGTTGCTTCTTTTGTTTCAGAACATTGCGTGGCTGCAGGTAAGCATTGGTGTCTAAATTGGTGAGTTCCTAGGAGTATTTAAAAAAAAAATTGGAGTTGTTGCACAGTGTAGGAATTCCAAGCACTAGTAAGGCTTTTGTGGGGTGTGTTTTGTCTGCCAAAGCTTCCAAAAGTACAAGATGGAGGAAGGTCCCTGCAGTCACTCCAAAAAAGTTCTGGTGGTATCAGTCCGAATACCACCATACTTGGAGTTTTGGTCAGATTGGAGTCTCTGAAGAAGGCCCTAGAGGAGTGGTGAAGAAGGCCATTGGAGAAGCAGCCACTGGGGGTGATTGGTACAGCTGGCATGGCTTCAGCTGGGCAGAGACCTGGTCCACGCTTTCCTCCCAAGACTGCCAGCTTTCAGCTTTGTGGTTTGAGTATCCATAATTTCTCATGGCTTGGTTTACATGTCTTTCAAGAACAGAGTGAGTCTTTAGAGCTGGTTGTATGTAGACTTGGAGATTGTATTTGTCTTGACACTTGTGATAAGTAGGTTAATAAAGTCAAAATAAACTACCTCTCTCCCTTCTTTACAGAAAAGGAAACTTTCCTCTAGGAGTTTAATAAAAGACCTTAAGAAGTGAGCTCTGTTGGATCAGAGAGATAATACCACTGGGTAGGACCTTTGCTTTACATGCAGCCAACTCAGGTTCAATCCTTAGCATACTTATGTTCCCCTGAGCACTACAAGGAATGATCGAGCACAGAGCCAGGAGTAACCCCTAAGCCCCACTAGGTGTGGCCAAATAAATAAATAAAAACATGAAGAGAGCTCTGAAATAAAGAAAAACGTTGTTGGCTGTGGAAATATGAAAATATTCTATTTAAGAGAGGGAATATATTAAATCTTCAATACGAAGCAGATTCAGAAGATCATTATAATGTTTGAATTTTATGTTGAAGATGTTATTCAGCAGGACTGCCTAAAAAAAGCACAGATTGGCGTGTCTCTGAGGCTTCCCAGGCTGGCAGATGGTAGGGGAACTTCAGCTGTCCCCGCCATCCCCCACACATGACTCTGAAGCTTCCCAACAGGCAGAAGCGGTGGGGGAACATCTGTTCCCTCACCTCTCCCCAGCACGCATCCACAAGGTCTCCAATGCCACTGGACCGGGCTAGGAACTACAGGTGGGAGGGGTTTCCTGCAGAGCCCTGGAGTGGGTTAGAGCTCCACTGACTTCCAGGTAGGGGTGGAGATCAAGGGAGCTAGGTTCAACAGTACCCTCCACCAGTGTGGCCAGGAGGGGTACTATACCAGCTGGCAGCTAGAGGGGAGAGCAACTGACCAGGCTCCACTAGAGGGGCCAAACCTCAGTCAGCCCACCCAAAAATCCCACCCAGAGCTGCAAGCCAGAGAAGGGACCCAGCCCCACACTACAGGGAGCAAAAGCAGGCCGAAATCAGAAGGCACTGCTCTCCAAGCCACACCCAATAAATGGGTAAACTGAGGAGGACCCTAACAGTTGGAGATACGGAGAGAAACCCTAGCAAGTTCCCAAGTCCACCAAAACGCACAGATCCAATACAAAAAAAGTTAAAAGCAGCCATGAGAAAGGAAATGCTCCATGTACATTAGAGAAAAATGTGTATCCAGGCTTCTGGGGGTGGAGTGTCCTGTATATATCTACTAGGCCTCTTTCTTCCATTTCTCTCCTCAGGTCTAGTATATTCTTGTTGGGTTTCAGTCTGGTTGACCTGTCTAGTGTTGACAATGCCGTGTTGAGGTCTCCCACAATTATTGTGTTGTTATTGATATTATTTTTCAGATTTGTCAACACACATCACAAAGAATGAGAACAGACGAATGGCTAAAGAAACTGTGGTACATATACACAATGGAATATTATGCAGCTGTCAGGAGAGATGAAGTCATGAAATTTTCTTATACATGGATGTACACGGAATCTATTATGCTGAGTGAAATAAGTCAGAGAGAGAGAAAAACGCAGAATGGTCTTCACACATTTATGGGTTTTAAGAAAAATGAAAGACATTCTTGCAATAATAACTTTCAGACACAAAAGAGAAAAGAGCTGGAAGTTCCAGCTCACCTCAGGAAGCTCATCACAAAGAGTGATGAGTTTAGTTGGATAAATAACTACATTTTGAACTGTCCAAATAATGAGAATGTATGAGGAAAATGGAGAGCCTGTCTAGAGTACAGGCGGGGGTCGGGTGGGGAGGAGGGAGACTTGGGACATTGGTGATGGGAATGTTGCACTGGTGATGGGTGGTGTTAAGAAAAAAAAAAGTGTAACTTTAATTTAGTATAATTGTAAAAAAGAAAAAAAAAAGAGAAAGGAAATGCTAGCCATAGTAAAGATAATGAAAGAATCGTTAGCCACCAAGTACAAGAAATCACGGATGGAAGGAATGTTACATGGACAGTAGGATTGGTTTTGGAACATTAAAATCCAGAAAGAACTATCAAAAACAACTTTGTAAACATGGTGTTTAAATAAATAAATTATAAAAATAAATATAAAATACATATAAAAATAAACATAGGGGCAGGAGAGATACCACAGCAGTAGGGTGTTTACCTTGCATACAGATGGATAGTGGTTCGAATCCCGGCATCCCATTTAGTTCCTTGAGCCCTCCAGGAGCTATTTATGAGCAGAGAGCCAGGAGTAACCCCTGAGCACCACCGAGTGTGGCCCAAAAACCAAAAGAAAGAAAGAAAGAAAGAAAGAAAGAAAGAAAGAAAGAAAGAAAGAAAGAAAGAAAGAAAGAAAGAAAGAAAGAAAGAAAGAAAGAAAGAAAGAAAGAAAGAAAGAAAGAAAGAAAGAAAGAAAGAGAAGAAGAAAGGAAGGAAGGAGAAGGAAGGAAGGAAGGAAGGAAGGAAGGAAGGAAGAAAGAAAGAAAGAAAGAAAGAAAGAAAGAAAGAAAGAAAGAAAGAAAGAAAGAAAGAAAGAAAGAAAGAAAGAAAGAAAGAAAGAAAGAAAGAGGTGGGAACATGGAGATTCAATAATCTTCCCAGTATAGACAGTTTCCAAGAAACAAAATTTTAGTCTTAGAAAGTTCAGGGAAGCTGGAGTCAAGCAACGTGCCAAGCGACAGCAACTACTTGACTTGTGTGGAGCTAACCTGGGCTTGATCTAGGGCATATGAAAATATATATTATATATAGTCCCTTGAGCACTGCCAGTAGTATTTTCTGAGTACAGACCCAACCAGGAGTAAGCTCTGAGCACTGTGGATGTGAGCCAGAAACCAAAATATGATTAAAAATAAACAAAAGAAAGCACAAGTTATCTTCCCTTTTATTGTTGTTTTTGTTTTGGGGTCACACTTGTTGCTCTACATTTACTCTGGCTTTGTGCTCAGAAGTCACTTCTGGCAGGCTTTGGGAACCATATGGGATGTCAGTATTCAAACCTGGGTAATTTCTTTGTTGGCCATGTGCAATGCAAATGCCTTACCAATGTGCTATCACTCTGGACCCAGAGTGTCTTCCTTAAAATATAAGTTTAAGATGTTCCCAGAGCACCAGCCGTGTGTAGACAAGAAATGGGAGTGTCTGCAGCACCCGTTCACCCCCTTGCACGTCCGAGGTCCCCTGAGCCTCAGCCACGTGTAGACAGGGAAGGTGAGTGACTACACTCCCCAGCCCAGCCTGCCCTCATGCCCGGGTCCCCAGTGCTTCTGGGATGGGCTGGAGACTGTAGAACGGAGGGGAGTGTTGGAAGCACCCCTGACCTTTGGGTACCCTAGAACACCCCCCCAAAAGAAGACCTGGAACTCCCATGGGCAGAGGGAAGTTGCCGGGCTAAGGGAAGATCTATGGTCGAAGGCCTGGAGGGGGCGGAGCTCCTATGACTTCCAGGTAGGGGAGAGGGCTAGGTAGCTATGCTCAAAGCACCCTCCACCATTGTGGCCAGTAAGAAGGGAGAACAACTGACCAAGTTCCACTAGAGGGCGGGCGAGAGGCCAAACCTCACAGAGCTCACCCAACCCAACTGCCCCAACCAGAGCTGCAATTCAGAGAAGAGTCCCAGCCCCACACCACAAGGGGAAAAAGCAGACTGAAATAGAAAGGCACTGCACACCAAGCCACACCAATAAATGCAAAGAAATATGGGTAAACTAAGGAGGACCCTAACAGCTGGAGATACAGAGAGAAAACCTAGCAAGTTTCCAAGCCCACCAAAATGCACAGATCCAATAGAAGATTTAAAAGCAGCCATGAGAAAGGAAATCAAGCAAAGGTAAAGGAAATGAAAAAAACACTAGTCACCGAGTACAAGAAATACATGGATGAACAAATTAGTGACTAGCCAGACCACCGAAGCAGCAACTGTGACCTACAGACTTGTACTACAGGGCCTACTCATCGAACACATTCAAACAAACATTCCCTTGCTCTTTTCTCCTCTCTTCTCACTACGTCTTTTTTTAATCTTATTTTCTTTTTTCTTATTTCCTGCCTTTTCTTCTACCTTTTTCTCCTCATGTTCATTAATTCAATCCCTGTCAAAAACCACACTGTTATCTCCTCCTTAGGAAGGAAAAGTGGATATATAAGGTGCCACGGACAATACTACATAGGGTGAACAAATATATAGATAGACCTCACAAACACAATGTTTAGTACACGAGATGCAAAACCTATATGTATTTAAAAGGTGATATATAAGTTTCTTTACCTTACTGTTGTGTATGTAAACATTTTATGGGATTATTATGCTACTGACCCTACCCTGATTGGTGATTGTGCCCTACCCTAGGGTGTGACCTGACATTCTGCCCCCACCCTAGGGTGGTACCTGATTCTGCTAACACCATTGGGTGGTATCTGATCCCACCAATGGGTGGTACCTGATTCTGGGGGATAAAAACAAGGGTCTGTGGAAGGCGAGAGGCTTTTTTGGCAATTCTTTTAAAATCATACAAAGTCCAAGATGAGTTATGACTCCAAAGTCTTAGTAACTCAACACTGTATAGCGATTTTGGGCCATACTCTTTTTTTTTTCACTCTGTGAAAAACTGTGAGTGTGACCTGTCTATGTCTGTCTACTGTCCTCTTGCGTGAAACTCTTGCAAGTGGGGCAAAAGAAGCTCCAGAAACCTCGCTCGCCCAGACGCCTTTTTCAGGGAGGGACTACAGAGCATGAAAACCGGCAAAGCTTTGCAAAAGCCGGCTCCCTGTGTGTGACACCAGGCGGGGAAAATCCGCGAAAGTACACCGGCCCAGTGGGGCCCAACTGTGAAAAACTGTGAGTGTGACCTGTCTATGTCTGTCTACTGTCCTCTTGCGTGAAACTCTTGCAAGTGGGGCAAAAAGAGGCTCCAGTGGAGCACGGCCGCTCTGCTTCACTACGCGGCCGTGCACTCTTTCTAAGGAAAGAACTCCATTGCAACAAGAAGGAAAAATCACACTAAGAACGGCACTATATCACAGAAGCAAACATTTCTCTCCGGACTGTCTTCTCTGTTGCATGCTCGGGCCTAAGATTTGACCCAGTGTGAGGCTTCATCCACGGAGGACTCCCCTCCCTTAGAGGCAAGTCAGCCCATCCAGAAAGGGAGGAGCCAGAGGAGTGTGCTGCCTACATCATATAGACAATGAATACCACCACAACACGTAGAAAAACCCACAATACAAGTGTGACAATGGGGAAACAATGCAGGCCAGCATCAGACATAGAGAATGAAGATGACAATTCTGAGGACCAGATAATGACTGAACAACTAATCAACCTCTCAGATAAGGACTTTAGACTAGCAATATGGAAGGTGCTCAACAGACTCCAAGAAACCATGGATCGAGTTGAACAGAACACTAATAAGAACCAAGAAAATATGAAGGCAGAAATGACAAAACTCCAAACTGAAATAACATGTCAACTAACAGGACTGAAAAAGTCAGTAAACGAAGTGAATGACAAAATGGATAAGCTCTGGGACAGGGTATCAGAAGCTGAGAATAGACTTGGTGCTGTGGAAGATGAGATACATAACAATTCCATACAGCAGGAGAGATTGGACAAAAAACTTAAAGCAAATGAGCAGACAATGGAAAATTAGTCAAAGAATGGGAACAGATGAAAATAGAAGTCTATGATAAGATCAACAGAAACAACTTAAGAATCATTGGAGTCCCAGAGACCCAGGAAGAAAATTTCCAGGAAGAATCAACGGTCAAGAACATCATTAAAGAGAAACTTCCAGAGCTAAAGAATATATGTGATCAAATCCTGCATGCCCGAAGAGTACCAACCAAAAGAGACCCCAGAAAAACCACTCCAAGACACATCCTAGTCACAATGACGAACCCCACAGATAGAGACAGAATTCTGAAAACAGCAAGATCAAAAGGAGAAATCACGTTCAAGCAAGCTTCCCTGAGATTTACAGCAGACCTGTCACCAGAAACACTCAATGCCAGAAAGCAGTGGTGGGATATTGTGACAAGACTGAATGAAATGAATGCTTCACCCAGAATACTATACCCAGCAAAACTCACTTTCCGGTTTGATGGAAGAATACATGGTTTCACAGACAAAAAACAGCTCAGAAACTTCACAGACACAAAACCAGTCTTAAGAGAAGGAAGGAAGAAGGAGCTTACCTGAGTAGCTTAATGACACAGCTAATAGAACTAGAAAATGCTCAACAAAAGGACCCAAGAATAGGAAGACAGAAGGAAATAACAAAGCTGAGAGCAGAAATCAACGAAGTGAAAACTCAAAAAAACAATCCGAAAGATCAACGAAAGCAGAAGTTGGTTCTTTGAAAAAATAAACAAGATTGATAGACCACTGGCAAACCTAACAAAGAAAGAGAGAGAGAGAAACTTGATAACTCGTATCAGGAATGAAAAAGGAGAGATCACTACTGATATGACAGAGATTCAAAGGGTAATCAGAAACTACTTTGAAAAACTCTACGCCACTAAAAATGAGAACCTGGAAGAAATGGATAAATTCTTGGACTCTTATAATCTTCCACGGTTGAAGGAAGAGGATGTAGCATATCTAAACACCCCCATCACCATTGATGAAATTAAAACAGTAATCAAATGTCTGCCGAAAAACAAAAGCCCAGGTCCAGATGGATTCACTAATGAATTCTATCAAACATTCCAAGAGGAACTACTGCCAATCTTGGCAAGACTCTTTCATGAAATTGAACAAACAGAAACACTTCCGAATAGCTTTTATGAAGCCAACATCACCTTGATACCTAAACCAGACAGAGACGCTACCAAAAAAGAAAATTACAGACCAATATCACTGATGAATGCAGATGCAAAGATCCTCAACAAAATCCTGGCAAATAGGATTCAATGCCTCGTTAAAAAGATCATCCACTACGATCAAGTAGGTTTCATCCCAGGAATGCAAGGCTGGTTTAACATCCGTAAATCTATCAACACAATACACAACATCAATAACAAGAAAAATAAAAACCACATGATCATATCAATAGATGCAGAGAAAGCATTTGATAAGCTCCAACACCCATTCTTGATCAAAACTCTCAGCAAGATGGGAATGGAGGGAACCTTTCTCAATATAGTGAAGGCATCTACCACAAGCCAGTGGCAAATATTATCCTCAATGGAGAAAAACTGAAAGCCTTCCCTCTAAATTCTGGCACAAGACAAGGCTGTCCTCTCTCACCACTCACTATTCAACATAGCACTGGAAGTACTTGCTATAGCGATTAGGCAAGAAAAGGATATCAAGGGAATCCAGATAGGAAAGGAAGAAGTCAAGCTCTCACTGTTTGCAGATGACATGATACTCTACTTAGAAAACCCTAAAGACTCTATCAAAAAGCTTCTAGAAACAATAGATTCATATAGCAAGGTGGCAGGCTACAAGATTAACACACAAAAATCAATGGCCTTTCTATACACCAATAGTAATAAGGATGAAACGGACATTAAGAAAACAACCCCATTCACAATAGTGCCACACAAACTCAAATATCTTGGAATCAACTTGACTAAATATGTGAAGGACCTATACAAAGAAAACTATAAACCTGCTCCAAGAAATAAGAGAGGACACACGGAAATGGAAATATATACCCTGCTCATGGATTGGCAGGATTAACATCATCAAAATGTCAATACTCCCCAAGGCATTATACAGATTTAATGCCATCCCTCTAAAGATACCCATGACATTCTTCAAAGAAGTGGATCAGACACTTTTGAAATTCATTTGGAACAATAAACACCCTCGAATAGCTAAAGCAATCATTGGGAAAAAGATATGGGAGGAATTACTTTCCCCAACTTTAAACTGTACTACAAAGCAACAATTATCAAAACAGCATGGTTTTGGAATAAGGATAGGTCCTCAGATCAGTGGAATAGGCTTGAATACTCAGAAAATGTTCCCCAGACATACAACCACCTAATTTTTGATAAAGGAGCAGGAAATCCTAAATGGAGCAGGGAAAGCCTCTTCAACAAAAGGTCTTGGCACAATTGGATAGCCACTTGCAAAAAATTAACTTAGACCCCCCAGCTAACATCATGTACAAAGGTAAAATTCAAATGAATTAAAGACCTCGATATCAGCCCCAAAACCATAAGATATATAGAACAGCACATAGGCAAAACACTCCAGGACATTACAGGCATCTTCAAGGAGGAAACTGCACTCTCCAAGCAAGTGAAAGCAGAGATTAACAGATGGGAATATATTAAGCTGAGAAGCTTCTGCACCTCAAAGGAAATAGTGCCCAGGATACAAGAGCCACGCACTGAGTGGGAGAAACTATTCACCCAATACCATCAGATAAGGGCTAATCTCCAAAATATACAAGGCACTGAATGAACTTTACAAGAAAAAAACATCTACCCCATCAAAAAATGGGGAGAAGAAAATGAACAGACACTTTGACAAAGAAGAAATACACATGCCAAAAGACACATGAAAAAATGTTCCACATCACTAATCATCAGGGAGATGCAAAATCAAAACAACGATGAGATACCACCTCACAACCCAGAGAATGGCACACATCACAAAGAATGAGAATAAACAGTGTTGGCGGGGATGTGGAGAGAAAGGAACTCTTATCCACTGCTGGTGGGAATGCTGTCTAGTTCAACCTTTATGGAAAGCGATATGGAGATTCCTCCAAAAACTGGATATCGAGCTCACATATGATCCAGCTATACCACTCCTAGGAATATACCCTAGGAACACAAAAATACAATACAAAAAACCCCTTCCTCACACCTATATTCATTGCAGCACTATTTACCATAGGAAGACTCTGGAAATAACCAAGATGCCCTTCAACAGACGAATGGCTAAAGAAACTGTGGTACATATACACAATGGAATATTATGCAGCTGTTAGGAGAGATGAAGTCATGAAATTTTCCTATACATGGATGTACACGGAATCTATTATGCTGAGTGAAATAAGTCAGAGAGAGAGAGAAAACGCAGAATTGTCTCACTCATCTATGGGTTTTAAGAAAAATGAAAGACACCCTTGTAATAATAATTTTCAGACACAAAAGAGAAAAGAGCTGGAAGTTCCAGCTCACCTCAGGAAGCTCACCACAAAGAGTGATGAGTTTAGTTAGGGAAATACATACATTTTGAACTGTCCTAATAATGAGAATGTATGAGGAAAATGGAGAGCCTGTCTAGAGTACAGGCGGGGGGTCGGGTGGGGCGAAGGTGAGACTTGGGACATTGGGTGATGGGAATGTTGCACTGGTGATGGGTGGTGTTCTTTACATGACTGAAACCCAAACACAATCATGTATGTTAATCAAGGTGTTTGAATAAATTAAAAAAAAAGACTGTCCCAGGCTCCATCCTAGGATCAGCACAATGACCAAGACAATCAACTACATGAGATGGATTAAAATGACACTGAGGGAACAGAACTTCTAGAGCCACAAAGAAAGACTTCATCATAAGTTCCCATCCCTGACCTGTAAAGATACTGAGAGCTCTAGATACACAGGTCAGATTTTATCACTTAGGATGGAGCATAAGTCTTCCATACATCACAAATGCACCAAGGGGAGAGTAATGAACATGAAAGGAGTCTATAGTTAATCCCATGATAGTATACTTTCAAGTTTGATGAACCCTGTACTCTTAGGCAAGGGGATTTCTTTTCTAATGACCCCAATATTTACTGTGCCTATGCAGGAGGGGGAAAAAAGCACAAAAAAACTTTTTATTTATATATCTATTTTTGTTGAAGTCTTTGTCTTGGTGTGGATATTGAAGCTGTTGTCTCCATTTTTCTTCCTTCCTTTCTTTCTTTCTTTCTTTCTTTCTTTCTTTCTTTCTTTCTTTCTTTCTTTCTTTCTTTCTTTCTTTCTTTCTTTCTTTCTTTCTTCTTTCTTTCTTTCTTTCTTTCTTTTTTTTTTTTTTTTTTGGTTTTTGGGCCACACCCAGTAACGCTCAGGGGTTACTCCTGGCTATGTGCTCAGAAGTTGCTCCTGGCTTGGGGGACCATATGGGACACCGGGGGATCGAACTGCGGTCTGTCCAAGCTAGCGCAGGCAAGGCAGGCACCTTACCTTTAGCGCCACCGCCGGCCCCTCTTCTTTCTTTCTTTCTTTCTTTCTTTCTTTCTTTCTTTCTTTCTTTCTTTCTTTCTTTCTTTCTTTCTTTCTTTCTTTCTTTCTTTCTTTCTTTCTTTCTTTCTTTCTTTCTTTCTTCTTTCTCTCTCTTTCTCTCTTTCTCTCTTTCTTTCTTTCTTTCTTTCTTTCTTTTTTTGTTTTTTTTTTTTTGTCCACACCCATTTGATGCTCAGGGGTTACTCCTGGTTAAGTGCTCAGAAATCACCCCTGGCTTGGGGGGACCATATGGGATGCCGGGGATCGAACCGTGGTCCTTCCTTGGCTAGCACTTGCAAGGAAGACACCTTACCTCTAGCGTCACCTCACCGGCCCCTGTTGTCTCCATTTTTTATTTATTTTTTTCTTTCTTCTTTTCTCTTCTTCCTTTTTGCACTCTGTCATATTCTTTATTTCAAGACCATTGCTATTATGGGGTGCTTATCTTTATTGCTGTAGTGTTCACTGAATATTTTATATGATATTTCTTTTTGTTTTGTTGTGGTGTTTCACTTTTATTTTCCCTTTCATCTCTCAAACCAAGGATGAGAGCCTCTAGAAGGATTTCGCCCATTGTCGGCATATTTGATTTTTACCCCCATTTTATTGCTTTTCTCTTCCAAAAAAACAAACAAACAAAAAAAAAAAAAACACATAACTTGAACTATTTAGTCCCGCCTCTCAAATAGAGGGGGAAATAATGGAGGGTACCAAGACCAAACAGTTGTACGATCACTAAGTAGTAAGCTAGACACAGAGGGGACCAATCATCCTAGCAGCCTGGGGGGGTGAAGGTGGGGGATATGGGAGGCAGGATGAAAATGGGGGTGGGGGAGGACAATTTGGTGATGAGAATTTCCCTGATTCAACGTTAATATGTACCTGCAAGGCTCCTCGGACTGCCTCTCTAACTCAGCCAATCCAAGCAGGCTTTTTATGCATGCAAATTAGACAATGCTCTGGACCCGAATCTACACTGTAAAAAGCCGGCTCAGATTGACCAGAGTCAGAGAGGGAGTCTATTACAGTACAATCTTTGAACCTTTGCTTGTTGTGATTGGCTCACTGTGGTGCATACAGTTGCAGCACAGGAACGTTCTGTCTGATACAGCGAATATAGGCCTAAACCTATGTTTTAACTGCAAAGTTAGGGGGTCGTCTTATACACCCAGTCGTTTTATAAGCCAGCAAATACGGTAGATTGTAGCTTTGTAAGCTCAGATCAAGGAGAGGGGGTGCAGTCTGGAGTGTCCCTTGATTTCTTTGGGAACTGGGGCTGGCCTCTTGCCCAGTTTTCCCACGAAAGGATTATGAATGGCTGTTTCTAGAGGGCAGTGTCAGAAGAGGACCTGAATTCCCTGCAGAAATGGCCCAATTCACCGCAACCAAAAGCATCTACCGTGATTTGAGTTGTGAGGTCTGGGGCGGGCCTCTCTTATGGTGTCTAGAGATAGAGGCATAGCAACAATTTCTTGACCAATAGTTTCCTCTGTCACACCTCAGACAAGGTCTACATAGTGCTCTAGAAGGGATGGCATCATCGGAAGGGGCTCTGTATTTTCTGCAGCAATAGCCTGATTCCTGAGCTTGTCTCTGATCTGCATAGGCCCCAACAGTATTCACCTATACCTGATCTGTAATAAAACCAAGTTCTGACATGCTTTTAAATAACCCATGACATCTTCCCTTTCTCTAATATGGCACAAGATCGCCTTACAATCTTTATTAACATTCTCAAAGCTGTTTTGTCTCAACAGGTGTTGTCTTTACAGTAACCTGTTCTGAATCAAATCCATCAGTTTCCCAACAATTCTGCTTATGGCCCTGAAACTCCCTGAAAAAAATCCTTGTATTACTTCCTTTAAATTCAGCATCAGCATCAATCCTTTCCTAAGCCCACAATGCTGCCTCACAGACATGACTTTAAAAAGCATAAGGCAAGGTAGCATGCTTTATTGTATCTTCCCACTCTCCGTTGACTATGAGCATCTCATGAGTCAATTAAAACCTTGAAAATTTTCTCCCAGAGTGACATAAGGCATGGAGAATTGTCTTGGTCTCATCAGTGAACTACGTTTTACACTGTTTACATTGAAGAAGGGCTTTAGGTATGTTTCAGCAACCCTCATGAAAATCCTGGGGGACTCCAGAGAACACTTTTAATCCAGCCCTATAAAGTATTCATAACAGGCGTGGAGATGTATGTCCATATGAAGAAACAGGCCTTTTTTTTGTTTGTTTTATTTAAGCACCATAGTTACAAAAGTGTTGATTGCTGGGTTTCAATCATAGAAAAATATACTAGTCTTCATCAGTGCACCCGTTTCCACCACAATGTCTCTCATTTTCATCCCACCACACCCCCCAAGCCCCACCTGTCTCTAGGGAGACAACTTGCTTCTCTCTCTCTCACTCCATTTTCTTTTTTGACACCATGGTTTGCTCTCTTGTTATTGGAAGGGTGCCCTGCATGTTATTTTTTTTCCCCTTTCAGCACTGAGTTCTTAATTCTTATCATAGTTTGATAGTCAAACTCTCAGTTTGAACTGAGAGTGAATAGTTTCAAACTCACCAGTCATAGTAGACCCCCTTCTCTAACGCACTCACTACTCTTTGTGTTAAGTTTCTTACCCTGGGTTGAACTCCTGACCCTTTTCTCTATTGTATCTAAATATTAATACCATACTATTTCTTGTTTTTTCTTATATCCCACAAGTGAGTGAGATTAATCTTATGGCTATCCTTTCCCTTTAACTCATAGTCACTCAGCATAATATTCTTTATATGCAGACATTATAAGCAAATTTATGACTTTATTCTTTTAACAGCTGCATAGCATTCCATTGTATAGATATACCAAAGCTTCTTTAGCTACTCATCTGTTGTCAGGTGCCTGGATTATCTCCAGATTCTGGCTATTGTAATAGTGCTGTGATATGCAGAGGACATTTTTGCATTGTGTTTTTGTGTCCCCTAGGTATATTCCTAGTATTCCTGGACCTTATGGGAACATCAATTTCTAGATTTTGAGGAATATTCACATTGTTTTTTTTTAAAAGGCAGACCATTCTGCATTCCTACGAGCAGTGAATGAGAGTCCCTTTCTTCCCTGCATCAACACCAGCCCTGATTCTTATTGTTCTTTGTGGTATGAGGTGATACTTCATTGTTGTTTTGATTTGAATATCCCTGATAATTATTGATGTGGAGTATTTTTTCATGTGTCTTTGGCCACCCGTATTTCTTCTCTAGGAAATGTCTTTTGATTTCTTCTCCCCATTTTTAATGGGGTTAGAATGTTTTCTTGCTAAGTTCCATCAGTTCTTTGTATATCTAGAACAGGACTTTTTAAAGTGGCAGAGTAAGTCCATTTTCAGATCTTAATAAGATGTAGGCTGATTATCCTCCAGATGGTTGGGGAAGAAAAGGCAAAGCTCATGAGGCCTAGGCAGAATACAGACTGATATGCATTTTTTAATATACTTTTTATTTTGATCATAGTGGCTTACATATTGTTGACAATAATATTTTAGGTACATATTTACACTAAAATTTAGGGGGTATTCCCATCACCCAAATTGTCCTCCCTACACCTCCGTTTTTGTCCTACCTCTCATATTCTCTTCCCTCACCCCCAGGGCTGCTAGAATATGTGGTCCCCTCTGTATCTAGCCTACTACTTAGTACAGACTGATATGCATTTTAATCATAAGCTTTACGTGGAACTGCATCTAGGATAGTCTCTGTGGAGAAGTTATGGGGGAAGGGATGAGAGCATTTCTATTGAACTGTTTTCAGACTCTAAGTCAAAAGAGGCAGTAGTCGACTCACCATATATATCTTTTTCATCTGATGTATTGGAGGCTATTATACTTGGGAGATGTAACTCTCTCCAGTATGAAGCCAGTAGTGAATAATAAATTATTGGCCTTAGGAAGGCCTTTAGACTGAGAACACATCACTACTGGGAACGCACTCCTTCCCTCAAGGAGCATGTGCATGAGAGAATTTCTAGAGGGCATGGCACTACTGTCCAGAGTTGAAAATGGAGGTAAATGCACCAATGTGAAGCAGCTCAGAAGGGGGCTCATGTATGCTACTCGCTCCAGTAATAGGCACAGGAACTTTCAGCTCTAGCACAAGGGGCCATCATGGCGATTATCCACCAAAGAACCCTGTCGTATTTCATACATCATTTCATCCCAGTGTTGAGGTCCTGTTCTCATGTTCCTATTCCCAGGCACCATTTGTAAATGTCACTGGTGAGGTCAGATTTCAAGGTGGACTGGAGCACTGACAGATTCCAAAACCATCTATGAGACACTTCAGTGTTGTGGGGAAACAGAACTTTTTTTTTTGATGGGAAGTGGGATATCCAGGGTCAGGGGCAAGCAGGGTCTAAACTCTGTGTATTTATGGGAAAGAAGGGTATGTGTTCCGTTTGTTTAGATTACACATACTAATTTTCAGTCGCTTTTTTGTATGACAAAATGTCTGAGTCATTTTGGCTCTACTGCCAATTTTACTTAGTAAAGAGCTGTGGTACCTAATAATTTACTTTTGGACTCTATATGTTGTTATTAGGTTAAATTTGCAGATCACATTAAAGTTTATTTTATTCGAATTTTTGCCTGCTTATTCTATCAGTTTCTGAGACAAGTATACATATCAATGAAATATGTAAAGGATTGTATACTTATTATATGGCTTATGACAGATTGGAATCAGTGTAAGGGAAAGTTGTGACTTAATGCACATTTTAATTGAAATTGACACTTGAGTTTCAATCCCATCTCCTCTAGCTCTGTAGAGACAATCTTCTTTACTTTTCTCCTCAAATATATCTTCAAGCATAGGAAATAAGTGTGCACCATAAGTTAACTTTCTTTCTTTCTGTTTGTTTGTTTTTTGGGGGGGGCCATACCCGTTTGATGCTCAGGGGTTATTCCTGGCTAAGCGCTCAGAAACTGCCCCTGGCTTGGGGGGACCATCTGGGACGCCGGGGAATTGAACCACAGTCCTTCCTTGGCTAGCGCTTGCAAGGCAGGCACCTTACCTCTAGCACCACCTCTCCGGCCCCTCTTTCTAAGGAATATCAGCAGGTTACTCTAGAAGCAGTAGTTGTAACTGTTGGAGTCCAGACAATAACCCAAGCCTAACATTCCCCTGTATGACTAATCCATGAGGAATGCTCTAGACTTTTAAGGCAATGGTCTTAAAAATAGCTTGCCTGTGAGAAGACATTGAGCCTTGCACACATGCCCATACGGTGGTGGACCTGATTCATTCTGAATATATCTATACAAACTCTTTTAATTTCTTTAGGTGAGTATCCAGCTTCATCAATCTACTTTTGCAGCAGGAAACACTGGTTTTGTTCTAATTCATCTAGTTCCCCCCCCCATTTCTTTTTCAGCCCTCATTTAATAGTAACATGGACCTGTTTTTTATAAGATAGAAATATGGAAAAGCAGAAGGGAGACCCTCTAAAGTTGTTACTTGACATCAGTCTAGTAGTTCTTTGTCCTCATTTTTCTGTGCTGATAATACATACAATAACTTGAATGGTATATGGATAGGTGAAAGTTGTTGGAACCATATTTAGGTTGTCAGTTTTGTGGAACCAACTTAATTTAAGAACATCTCATCTAACTCACAGGATTATATTATATTTTATATTATGTAATATATATTTTATATTATATTATATTTTTATGTCTCTAATAAAGCTTTATAGACATTTTGTTATCTAGAGTTGACACAACAATTTAGCACAAAACCTTGACAGTTTAAAATCACAAACATCAACCTCAGCTCCTGAAGAGCTGGACCATACTTGGCAGGGAACCTGGAGTGCAGCCTCTCACAATGTCTGTCCACAAGGCTGAATTTGGGGCTCACTGTGACTCAGTTCTCTCAGGATCAGATGGGTGATGTTCCACGTCCAGGCACTCCTCTGGCCCCTCAGCTGATTATTCTGGTTCCTTTTTTGGGGCTGGTTAGAGATATCAATTGGCATATGAGCCTTTCCAGAAGGTCCCTCACAGTCATAAGCAAACAAAAGCATAAGGACATCTGAGAGAGAAGTCTCAGTCTTTTTGAAAATGAACTTTATTTTTTTAGGGTAGTTACAGGTTTACAGAAAAACCTGAGTGGAAAGCTCAGAGAATTTACTGACCCCTCTAGTATTACACACACACACACCACACACACACACACACACAACACACACACACACACACACACACTCACTCACTCACCCTACCCCATTACAACAAACTTAAAGTTCTCTGTGTTTGGGTCAATATAAAAAATACATTATTTCATAGTATCATACAACATAGTTTCAACATGCTAAAAATCTGCCATATTTTGCCTAATTCATCCCCTCCTTCTTCCATGGCTCTTAGCAACAGTAATGATTTTTACATCTCTACACTTCTCCCTTTTACCGGAATTTCATGCAGTCCCATAACCTTTTCAGATCATTTTTTTCATATTACTAATCTGCATTTAGAGTTGTTCCTGTCTCTTTTTTTGGCTTAATGTCACCTCATCCATTGTCTGCCTATACTGCAGTATATTCATTTACTAAGAGGAAAATTTGGTTGCTTCCAGGTATGGAAATAATTTTGTTAGCCATTCTTGGAAGGTAAGAGCCATTGTTTCAATTACATTTAGTTCAATGGAAGCAAGTGAATAAGTGCAGTTCACACTCAAAATGAAGAAATGATTGTTGTTCCATCAAGAGTCAGAAGAGACTGAAGCCTTAGAGATTTCTACTTACTACCACATTAGACGTTTCACCATTAATGACTATGCCCAAGTAGCAGGCCAGTTCCAGAAACTTCCTATAGACTCTGTACCTGCAAAGGATCTAACTCTTGCTTTGAAACACCATAATTTAAGGGTGAATTAGGTAATTGGGGCCACACCAGGTAGTGCTCAGGCGTTACCACCAGGGTTGATGTTCAGGGTATTCCCAGTGTTCCTATGCAATGCTAGTGATAGAAACTAGGCCTCTACCAAACAAAGCATGTGCTCAGCCCATAAACCCTCATCTAACCCTGAAGTACCATAATTTATCCAAACACAAGAATTATTAAGCAACACAGTTGTTGCAACTGACCTAATGAGAATGAGCCTAAAGTTATGCATGGCACTTTAAATTTTTCTGTCAAATTCTTTGACTTGAAAACCAGAATGTACTTCTGGCACATTTCTTGCATACCACTCCATCCATTCAGAATATTTTTAAAGGGAACTTCAAGTTTAAACTGACATTTGGTCTATATACCTTACACGTAGGTAAAACACTCCATGACATTGAGGCCTAAAGCATCTCAAGGAGTAAACAGCACTCTCCAAGTAAGTTTAAGCAGCAATAAACAGATGGGACTATATTAAGCTGAAACTATTTCACCCAATCTATTCACCCAATAACCCCATCAGATAAGGGGCTAAGATCAAAGATATACAAGGAACTGACAGAACTTAACCAGAGGAAAAGAATCTAACCCATCAAAAAATGGGAGAAGAAATGAACAGACACTTCCTCAAAGAAGAAATACAAATGGCCAAAAGGCACATGAAAAATGCTCCACACCACTAATCATCAGGGAAGATGCAAATCAAAACAATGATGAGGTACCATTTCACGCCACAGAGACTGGCACACATCACAAAGAACAAAAACCATCAGTGCTGACAGGGATTTGGAGAGAAAGAACTTCTCATTCACTACTGGTGGGAAATGCCGGCTAGACCAGCCTCTTATGGAAAACATATGGAGATTCCTCAAAAACCTGGAAATTGAACTTCCATATTATCCAGTTATACCACTCCTATGGATATACCCTAGGATCACTCATCACCACAAAAAAATACAAAATGTTTTCTCACACTATATTCAATGCATGCGTAATTTTACAATAGCCAGACTCTGGAAACAACCAAGATGCCCCTTCAACAGATGAATGGATAAAGAAACTGTGTATACACAATGGAATATTATGAAGCTATCAGGAAGAGATGAAGTCATAAAAATTTTCCTATAATGGCCTGTACATGGAATTTATTATGCTGAATGAAGTCAAAGGAAGAGAGATAGACACAGTCTCACTTATTTATGGGTTTTGAGAAAAATAAAAAATATTTAACAATGCCCACAGACAATAGAGATGAGGGCTGGAAGGACCAGCTCATGATATGATGCTCACCACAAAGAGTGTGTTGAGTGCCAGTAAAAAAAATATTGCACTGACAACTATTATAGCAATGTTAATGAATGAGAGAATTATAATACCTGTCTCAAATACAGGAGAGGTGAGGGAAGAGGAAAGAAAATGGGAAACATTGGTGAAGGGAATATTGCACAGGTGAAGCAGAGTGTATTTTATATGACTGAAACCCAACTACAGTCATGTCTATAATCAAGGTGCTTAAATAAAAGATATAAAAATTTAAATAAACAACTGGCATTTGGTCTCCTCCAAGCACTAGAGAGGAGAGGATATATAGAATACAAAATGTATTTTACATCTATTATATACAATATATATGTTGTAAACACTGGAATGTATAGTTTGAGATACCACTTTTGATTTTGTTTCACTCAGCTGGAGGTGAAATGTTGGCCTTCTTTCTCCTCTAATCCTCAATTTCCACTCTAGCCTATTTAGTATCTAAATCTATTGAAGGGATGAGTGAGCTATATGCTCATTTTCTTTAATAATTCTTTTCAATTTTTTAATTTTTTTGTTGTTGTTGATTTTAGGGCTATACCCCCTGATGCTCAGCGGTTACTCCTGACTCTGCACTCAGGAATCATATGTAGGGGGATGTTTGGGAGACCATAAGGTTGTCAGAGATTGAACCCAGGTCAGCTGCATGCAAGCAAGCAAGCACCCTATCTGCTGTAGTCTGGCTCTACTTTTGTTTTACTATCTGTGCTCTCTCAGGCCCAGTGCTCATTTACATTTTACCAACCCAGTTTTCAAGTCAGGCAATCTGTTGAAATAGCATCAGCTTCTGTTTGGAGACAGTGGCATCAAATCGCCACTAGAGAGAGACAGAGCCACGGCGATTCTCCTCGTTTTCCCATTCGAGGGAACAGATCTAAAACCCCACTCTTTCTCTTTTAAAAATCCAGTTAACTCTTTTTCCAAGAAACTTCTTGGGTGAGGCCTTTTTGTAATCAGGTCAAGGATTTTTTTTCCATTTTCCCCATTTTTCTGGACCTATGCAAACAACGGCGATTGCCACTATCACACCTTTACTATATTTTTTTACTCTTATCCTTTAAGGAAAAAAATACAACTTACTGAACTTAAAAACAAATTACTGTAGTAGAATGCCTGTCTCGAATACAGGTAGGGGATGGGAAGGGGGGAAGGGGTAATGTTGCACTGGTGAAGGGGGGTGTTCTGGTTATGACTGTAACCCAAATATGATCATGTTACTTAAATAAAAATATATTTAATAAAAAATATATATATATAAAATAAAAAAAACAAGAAAAAAAATTTAATGTGCTCATGACATACCAGTTTATATTATCAATTTCTTAAGCCCCCTGTGCTGCTACTAAAGTGTATAATCAAAAGAAAAGTTTTTAAAAACAACTTTAAAAACTTTTTAAAAACTTTAAAAAGTTTTTTTTTTAATTTATTTAAACACCTTGATTACATACATGATTGTGTTTGGGTTTCAGTCATGTAAAGAACACCACCCATCACCAGTGCAACATTCCCATCACCAATGTCCCAAGTCTCCCTTCGCCCCACCCGACCCCCGCCTGTACTCTAGACAGGCTCTCCATTTTCCTCATACATTCTCATTATTAGGACAGTTCAAAATGTAGTTATTTCCCTAACTAAACTCATCACTCTTTGTGGTGAGCTTCCTGAGGTGAGCTGGAACTTCCAGCTCTTTTCTCTTTTGTGTCTGAAAATTATTATTACAAGGGTGTCTTTCATTTTTCTTAAAACCCATAGATGAGTGAGACCATTCTGCGTTTTTCTCTCTCTCTCTCTGACTTATTTCACTCAGCATAATAGATTCCGTGTACATCCATGTATAGGAAAATTTCATGACTTCATCTCTCCTGACAGCTGCATAATATTCCATTGTGTATATGTACCACAGTTTCTTGAGCCATTCGTCTGTTGAAGGGCATCTTGGTTGTTTCCAGAGTCTTGCTATGGTAAATAGTGCTGCAATAATATAGGTGTAAGGAAGGGGTTTTTGTATTGTATTTTTGTGTTCCTAGGGTATATTCCTAGGAGTGTATAGCTGGATCGTATGGGAGCTCGATTTCCAGTTTTTGGAGGAATCTCCATATCGCTTTCCATAAAAAATATCCAGGTAATTCTTGCTCTAACCCAACTATGATCATGTTACTTAAATAAAAAATATATTTCAAAAAAATACTAATAATAATAATCCAAAGAAAATAAATCCAGGTAATTCATCCCACAAAATGCAGGGTGAGGGTTAATATCTTCAGATTTCTACAAATATGTGAAAAACTAGAACTAGGTGCAGCTGATGGCACTGAGCATGATTCACACAGAAGCAGGTTTCAGCACTGTGGTACCCTCCACGAGGTGCCATTTTCTGTGCTCTGATTTGATTCCAGAGCCCAAATCTCACTCCATTGTGAGAACGCCTGTGGTTAGCAATCAAGAACAACTTGAGGGGCCGGAGCAGTGGCGCAAGGGGTAAGGCCCTTGCCCGCACTAGCCTAGGACAGACGGTGGGGTCCCATATGGTCCCCAAGCCAGGAGCGATTTCTGAGCGTATAGCCAGGAGTAACCCCTGGCTATGTCACCGGGTGTATCCAAAAAACAAAATAAAACAAACAATAAAGGAACAACTTCAGTTATTTTATCCTGGCACTAAAGTGGGAAGATGAATGACAGTAAGGACAAGCATAAGCACCCAGCAGAGATAAGTTGAGCCTCAGAAGATATGTCTTTCATGGAAAAACACACATAAAAAAATTATAAATACTACTATTCCCAAATCTTCTGGGCCTGGGGAAACTCGGAAGTCTCGGAGTCTGGAGATTATGTACCTTACATACCTAATGACCAAACAGGCATTTGGTTTGGTTAACACAGATTGGGAAAAAGAATGATAAATCAATTTATGAATAGTCTGAGCAGTAAAAAAAAAAATTATGAACAGTCTAATGTGCAGGGCCAGAACTGCCAGGAGACAGAGCAAAGTACAGAATGGAGAGTAATACTGCCTAAAACATCAATATGTAATACTTTTAAAAATCAAAATATGCTAGGGGGCCGAAGAGATAGCACAGTGGTAGTGTGTTTGCCTTGCATGCAGCCAATCCAGGACAAACGGTTCAATTCCAAGCCTCTCATATGTTCTCCCGAGCCTGCCAGGGGCAATTTCTGAGTGCAGAGCCAGGAGTAACCCCTGAGCGCCACTAGGTGTGTGTGATCCAAAAAAACAAACACAAAAAAATTGAGGGGCTGGAGGGATTGCACAGCGGTAAGGCATTTGCCTTGCATGTGGCCAACACAACACAGAAAGAATTCTGGTTCAAATCCCAGCATCCCATATGGTCCCCTGAGCCTGCCAGGAGTGACTTTTGAGCACAGAGCCAGGAGTAACCCCTGAGTGCTGCCAGGTGTGAGCCAAAAGCCAAATATAAATTATAAAATTTCAAAACTCTTAATCAACAACATTGCGGAGGAGGAGGAGTAAAGCTGTGAGCTTTCTCTCATAGCCAGATGCTTGTAGCCAGTAGCACAATGGTAGACACAAAGATAGGAAGGAGTGGACACATGGGGTAGAGTTTTTGCCTGTGGCCATGGAAAGAGGCTTCTTGAGACCAAGCTGGTTTACACTAATAGTCAGGATTCCTAGCACAAGTTTTCAATCTGAGAAAGCAAAACTGAAAATCCCAAGGCATCTGCTGTATACTCCCATTTTTTTCTACTAACTAGTCTTTCTTCTCAGAGTTCAAAGTGTATATCAAATGCAAAAGGTCAGAGTTTGACAAAACCACAATAGTTTAACTGTGAGAATGGGAGATAAGACAGGAGAAAGAAAACACAAAAACCAAGATGCCTCCATGAAGAATGAGTGGAGAAGGCTCTGTCTTGTGCCATGACAACATACAGCTGGCTGATGAAAGAACATGACTAGGCCCATGTTAGAGTCACCTCATAAGCTTAGGGGAGCTTGTTGCAATTTGGAAGACTTCACACCTCTCAAATATTGGATTACCTTTGCATCTTTTAGATCCAGAAGTTCTCATGATATAATCACCCCTGCTTCCACCCCATGCTGTCGACAGCACCTCTCTGCTGTTACATATTAGGAAATGATTCGGGTTTCCAACTCATTCCCAAACTCTTGTTCCTCTCCCTGGTTGTTAGCATAAAGTTTAATGCTGGAAGTTGGGGAGATAAGTAGGAAAGAGACAAATATGAAAATGAGAGAATTGGTCGTTCTGGACAAGGGCTGGGTATTGAAAGGAGGTAAAGTGATATTTATGATATTCTGTCAGTAACAATATTGTAAACCACAGCACTTAAATGGGGAAAAAAAGAAAATGCCTGTTATGGAAGCTTAATGAGATGAGGGCAGGGTGGAGGGAAGGGAACATTGGTGGAGATAAGTGGACATTGGTGACGTGATCAGTGTTGAAATGAATGTACTTCATGGGGATTCAATTAAAAATAACTTTAAAAAAAAAAAAGGCATGTTCCTGCCACACATCTATGTTCCTTCCCACCTGGAAATCTATTAGTAGCCATGTGACATTAGATTCTAAGAGGTCAAGAGTTGGTGAGAAACAGACTACCCTTGCACCCAGGCTAGGAAATCACCACATCAAGGTCTATGTGAGTTATTCCAGCTAAGATCATGGATTTCCCCACTGTGAAGCATTCTATATTTGCTGCCAAGGGAGTCACATATACTGTAGAATATAGCCCTGGATGGGGCTGGATGGGGCTGGATGGTGATGGATGGTGATGGAGGGTGAGAGGCCTTTGTCCTCCAGTCAGACCAGCGTCTGCCACCCTGTTCAGCCGGTGGGTCTGAGGGTTCAGGATAGCAGCAGGTAGAAAATTCACAGGCAGTCAGGCTTTAGCAGATACAAGCTTTATTCAGTGGATAAGGCTGAAGAATTCACCCCAGCATGAGCCCCAGCCTTCCCCAGACCCTTGCTTTTATACACAAGAATCAGGTAATGAATAATCCAATATACTATCACCAGGTCACACCCTAGGGTGGGGCACAATTATTGATTAGGGTAGGATCAGTAACACAACAATATACCTTTATTGTTTTGCCTCCATGAAGAATATAATAGATCCTCAGAAGCTCAATGGGTCATTAAAAATCATAACAAATGGACTGAGAGCAGCCAAGAGAAAACAATCTGTCCAAAGTTAGCCACTTTCTAGCCCTTCCCTCTCAATTCCCTCCTAATCTTCCCCAAAACCTGGCTTCCTGTGAATGCTAGATATTTGTATGTAGTGCAAATGTTCTTGGAACCATGCAGTGCGGTAGCCCTGAGTGTATCAGCAACCACATACACTTGTCACTGCCATGTTAAAGAAGCATGAGTGTCTACTTGGTTTCAGTTTCTGTGACCAATCTGTCTCTCACACACATGGACACACACACATTCACATACAAAAACACACACACTCTAAAAAAATCTATATCTGCGAGACAAAGCAATGACATCTAATAACACCAGTAAAAATCCCAGATGACTGGGCCAGAGAGATAGCACAGTGGTAGGGCGTTTGCCTTGCACGCAGCCAACCCAGGATGGACCTGGTATACCATATGGTCCTCGAGCCTTCCAGGAGTAATTTCTGAGTGCAGAGCCAGGAGTAACCCCTGACTACTACTGGGTATAGCCCAAAAACCAAAGAAAAAAAATCCCAGATGACTATCATGGATAATAGGGAAAGTTCAAGGATGATTAGGGTGGTTGAAGGCTCTCATTGCCAGTTTTTATTTTAGAACAAGAAATTTTAGGAGGGGCCGGAGAAATAGCATGGAGGTAAGGCGTTTGCCTTTCATGCAGAAGGTCATTGGTTCAAATCCCGGCATCCCATACGGTCCCCAAGCTTGCCAGGAGCGAATACTGAGTGTAGAGTCAGGAGTAACCCCTGAGTTCTGCCAGCTGTGACCCAAACACCAAGGAAGGAAGGAAGGAAGGAAGGAAGGAAGGAAGGAAGGAAGGAAGGAAGGAAGGAAGGAGGAAGGAAGGAAGGAAGGAAGGAAGGAAGGAAGGAAGGAAGGAAGGAAGGAAGGAAGGAAGGAAGGAAGAGGAAGGAAGGAAGGAAGGAAGGAAGGAAGGAAGGAAGGAAGGAAGGAGGAAGGAAGGAGGAGGAAGGAAGGAAGGAAGGAAGGAAGGAAGGAAGGAAGGAAGGAAGGAAGGAAGGAAGAAGGAAGGAAGGAAGGAAGGAAGGAAGGAAGGAAGGAAGGAAGGAAGGAAGGAAGGAAGGAAGGAAGGAAGGAAGGAAGGAAGGAAGGAAGGAAGGAAGGAAGGAAGGAAGCAAGGAAGGAAGGAAGGAAGGAAGGAAGGAAGGAAGGAAGGAAGGAAGGAAGGAGAAGAAAGAAAAGAAGAAAGAAAGAAAGAAAGAAAGAAAGAAAGAAAGAAAGAAAGAAAGAAAGAAAGAAAGAAGAAAAAGAAAGAAAAGAAAGAAAGAAAGAAAGAAAGAAAGAAAGAAAGAAAGAAAGAAAGAAAGAAAGAAAAAGAAAGAAAGAAAAGAAAGAAAGAGAAAGAAGAAAGAAAGAAAAGAAATTTTAGGAGTAAAATATTCACTTTAAAAAAAAAAGCAAACATGGCAGTGTTGAAGTCTCCAATATTATTGTGTTGCTAATGATGTCTTCCTTCAAATTTGTCAGCAGCTGTTTTAAATATTTTGCTTATATCTCATTTGGTTTAGAATGTGATTTCTTTCTGCTGTATTTAACCCATGATTATTAAGAAATGCCCATCATTGTCCCTTATAACTTTTTTAAATTTAAAGTCTGTGTCAGCTGATATTAGTATGGCCTCTCAGCCTTTCTTTTTTATTGAGATCAATATGAATTAAAAGTCTATCACAGTTATATTTAATGTACATAGTGACAGTGAATGAAGGCAATTCCACCACCAGTGTTGACCGCCCTCTGCCCTGTGTGAGTTAAATAATTAAGGATGGTGCTGGATGGCGATGGATGGAGGTGGATTTCTCTGTTTGCCATCCCAGGCCACGTGGCTCAGCAACCCCCATGCAGCCGGCGGGTTCCAGGCCCAGGTAATCGGCGTAATCAAGACTCACTCACAGGCAGGCTTCAGGAAGCATCATCTTTATTTAGGCCCTAGCCACCACATGTGTGTGGCCTACTCATAACCTTTCAAGCATACAGCCATTCTAGGCTTGCCCTGCGTCTATCCTCTTTCAGCCATCTCCCTCAGAGAGCCCAGCAGGGCCAAAAGGCAAAAGCCCTTAAATCCCCTGGCTACCGGGTTTATCTACCTATTCCAAGACCCCTCCCAGGAATGGGCTGGGTTTGCAGGTAAAGTCACACTATTATCCGGTACCAAGACCCCTCCCAGAAATGGGTGGGTCTCAGGTCGCTACACGTAAATCCAGGGTGGAGTAAACACCCTGTTTCAGCATGCTTCCCTTAGCCACCACACTTACTCCACCCTTAGCCCCTGGATGCAGTGTAATAGGTCTCTTTTTTGTATAACTTGTTGTGGTTTGAGTCTCTTAATTCTATTATCATTGACTTTGGGTTGGGTATTTAGATCTGATCATTTTTTACTTCCACTCAATGTTCATGGGGCTGTTTGCTATCTTACTACCATCCACTTTTCCCCTTAATTTAAGAGGCAGAACAAGCAGATTCTGTCGAAAAAGAAAAAAAGAAAGAAAGAGAATAAAAAAGAAATAAAAGCATGGAGGAGCCCCTATCAAGAGGCCATGAATATACATTTAATAGAAGAAAGAAAGAAAGAAAGAAAAGAAAGAAGAAAGAAGAAAGAAAGAAGAAGAAAGAAAGAAAGAAAGAGAAAGAAGAAAGAAAGAGAAAGAGAAAGAAAGAAAGAAAGAAAGAAAGAAAGAAAGAAAAAGAAAGAAGAGAAGAGAGAAAAAAGAAGAAAGAAAGGAAAGAAAGAAAGAAGAAGAAAGAAAGAAAAAAGAAAGAAAAGAAAGAAAGAAAGAAAGAAAGAAAGAAAGAAAGAAAGAGAAGAGAAAGAAAGAAAAGAAAGAAAGAAAGAAGAAAAAGAAAGAGATAGAAAGAAAGAAAGAAGAGAAGAAAAGAGAAAGAGAAAGAGAGAAGAGGGAAACTGATGTGGCAAGATATTTTTTTATTTTTGCATAGGTACAGCAAGCATTGGGCAAATTAAAAGGAAATTCCTTTGACCTAATAAATACAGGGTTTCTCTACCCTGAAGCATATTGTCATGGGATTGACTACAGGCTCGCCTCTTTTGTTCGTGTGTAGCAATATTTACAATAATAGCCAGAATCTGGAAACAGCCCAGATGCCCAACAGAAGATGAGTGGCCAAAGAAACAGTGGTACATCTACATAATGGAATAGTACACAGCTGTTAGGAAAAATGATGTCATGAAATTTGCCTATAAATGGATGGACATGGAGACTATTATCTGAGTAAAATGAGTCAAAAGGAGAGAGAGATATACACAGAATAGTATCACCCATCAGTGGGGTTTAAGAAAAATAAAAGTATGGTTAGTAATACTCAGAAACAATAAAGATATAGGCCAGAAGGACCAGCCATTGTATGAAACTTATCACAAAGAATGGTGAGTGCAGTTAGAGAAATAACTGCACTAACAACTACCATGACAGTGATAGTGAGAATGAGAAATAGAATGCCTGTCCAAAGACAGGCGGGGTGGGGGAGGGAAATGGGGAACACTGGCAGTAAAAAAAAGTTACACAGGTGAAGGGTAGTATACATTCAATGATGAAACACACTACAAATATTTTTGTAACCACCGTTCTTAAATTAAGAAACTATTATCATTCTTTACATTGACTATATAGAAAGAGGAGGTACAGTAAATGCACCCATATACACCTCAACCCAGGCCCTTTGCCTGGTCTGTATTGTGAATTGGGGGACAAAATAATAAATCTTCCCTTTATATTTTAAAAAAAGAAATATTATCAAAAAATAAAATAAAAACATGTTTTTCAGGTAAGTAGTATACTTTTCCTGTGAGCTTTAGCTCTGACAAAGAATGGACACTTTGTCCTCCCATATGTTTCTCATATTAATCACATACAATCAGAGGCTGGTTCTTTCAAAAGGAGAGACTTTTGCTTCCACAGTGAGGCACCTCCACATTTACACAGTAGCAAGTGAAGAGGGGAGTAGACGCTTCCCAGGAAAGATTCCTTATTCCTCAGTGATTCAGTTCTACCGCCATGATCTGCATTTGTCCTGAAAGCCCACTCTCCGCCTGCGGTGGATAGCAGCCTGGCTACACAAATACTAGGAATGAGTTCTCTGGCTTGTCTAGACTTTGAATGAACAAACTTGGTGCTGGGAGACTAACTGCCTGAGGACAGCCCTACTATACTTGAGCAATACATGTGGGGAAAAAACAGGGACTCTGAATCAGGTAGTCTGGCCACAATATCCTCTCCAGCCACTCATCCTAGCTTTGTGCTATTGATCAATTTTTCCATTTCGGAGCCCGAGTTTCTCAGTCTGTAAAATGTAAATTAATTCCTACCCATAGACAGTGTTGGAGACAAGAAGAGTTATAGTTGTATGCACAGCATAGATCTATGCACAGCATAGATTTAGAATACTACAGACTCATTTGGATGGAATTGGAGATTGCTGTTGTACTCTTGTAACTGCCTAAATGAGGTAAAAGTTTAGCAGAAATTCTTACTTCCATTGGGTGGAGAGTCACTGGAAACTTATAGTAGCCTTAAATAGAGCAAAAAAGAAGCCGGAGAGATAGTATGGAGGTAGGGCATTTGCCTTGCATGCAGAAGGACGGTGGTTCGAATCCCAGCATTCCATATGGTCCCCTGTGCCTGCCAGGAGCAATTTCTGAGCACAGAGCCAGGGGTAACCCCTGAGTGCTGCCGGGAGTGACCCAAAAAACAAAATAAAATAAAATAAAATAAAATAAAATGGAGCAGGAGAAACACCACTAGATGATCTGGTTCTTCATGGAACATAAAGAAATTATCTGTATGTAGATTCTGCTCTACTAAACAATTTAGATACAAATCCTAGAGATGTTTAATGATTCTAGCCTCCTCTTTTTAGAGAATTGTGCTTTCCATTTATTTGGACTCTGAATTTTATAGCAAGGATTGAATATGACCATTCCAACACACAACCTCCAAAGAAAAATTAGATTGAATGTTGATATTCCTACTTAATGATGATATATATTAGGCAAGCTATTTAAATGCTTTATGCAAGTGGAGATAGACACTCTGAATATACTCACTTTACAGGTGAAAAAAATGGAATTGCAAAGAAAGGAAAGTCCCTTCCGTAGCTCCAGCTACAACCTGGAGATTTTTCCCCATGTTTTTGGTTCTGGGGCTAATTGGCATTGTTTATGAACCACATTGTACCAGGGATAAAACCTGCTCTCCATTCCTTGTGGTACCTCATAGTTGTTTTTATTTGCATCTCCCTGATAATTAGTGATGTGGAGCATTTTTTCTTGTGTCTTTTGGCCATTTGTATTTCTTCTTTGTCAAAGTGTCTGTCCATTTCTTATCCCCATTTTTGATGGAATTAGATGTTTTTTCCTGTAAGTTCTGTCAGTGCCTTGTATATTTTGGAGATTAGCCCCTTATCTGAAGGGTACTGGGTGAATAGTTTCTCCCACTCAGTGGGTAGCTCTTGTATCCTGGGCACTATTTCCTTTGAGGTGCAGAAGATTCTCAGCTTAATATATTCCCATCTGCTAATCTCTGCTTTCACTTGTTTGGAGAGTGCAGTTTCCACCTTGAATATGCCTGTAGTCTCAAGGTCCTGGAGTGTTTTGCCTATGTGTTGTTCTAAATATCTTATGGTTTCGGTCTGATATCGAGGTCTTTAATCAATTTAAATTTTATCTTTGTATGTGATATTATCTGGGGGTCTAAGTTCAATTTTTGCAAGTGGCTAGCCAGTTGTGCCAACATCACTTATTGAAGAGGCTTTCTTTGCTCCATTTAGGATTTCTTTCTCCTTTATCAAAAAGTAGGTCATTGTATTTCTGGGGAACATTCTCTGAGTATTCAAGTCTATTCCACTGATCTGAGGGCCTGTTTTTATTCCAATACCATGCTGTTTTGATAACTATTGCGTTGTAGTAAAGTTTAAAGTTGGGGAAAGTAATTCCTCCCATATTTTTCCCAATGATTGCTTTAGCAATTCTAGGGTGTTTATTATTCCAAATGAATTTCAAAAGTGCCTGATCCACTTCTTTGAAGAATGTCACGGGTATCTTTAGAGGGGTCACATTAAATCTGTACAATGTTTTGGGGAGTATTGCCATTTTGATGATGTTAATTAATCCTGCCAATCCATGAGCAGGGTATGTGTTTCCATTTCCACGTGTCCTCTCTTATTTCTTGGAGCAGAGTTTTATAGTTTTCTTTGTATAGATCCTTCACATTTTTAGTCATGTTGATTCCAAGATATTTAAGTTTGTATGGCACTATTGTGAATGGGGTTGTTGTCTTAATGTCCATTTCATCCTTATTAAACTATTGGTGTACAGAAAGGCCATTGATTTTTGTGTGTTAATTTTGTAGCCTGCCACCTTGTTATATGAGTCTATTGTTTCTAGAAGCTTTTTGGTAGAGTCTTTAGGGTTTTCTAAGTAGAGTATCATGTCATCTGCAAACAGCAACAGCTTGACTTCTTCCTTTCCTATCTGGATTCCCTTGGTATCTTTTTCTTGCATAATCGCTATAGTGAGTACTTCCAGTGCTATGTTGAATAGGAGAGAGGACAGCCTTGTCTTGTGCCAGAATTTAGAGGGAAGGCTCTTAGTTTTTCTCCACTGAGGATAATATTTGTCACTGGCTTGTGGTAGATGGCCTTAACTATATTGAGAAAGGTTCCTTCCATTCCCATCTTGCTGAGAGTTTTGATCAAGAATGGGTGTTGGACCTTATCAAATGCTTTCTCATATCTATTGATATGATCATTGATATGATCATGTGATTTTTATCTTTCTTGTTGTTGATGTGTATTATGTTGATAGATTTGAGGATGTTAAACCATCCTTGCATTCCTGGGATGAAACCTACTTGATCGTAATGGATGATCTTCTTAATGAGCTTTTGAACCCTATTTGCCATGATTTGTTGAGAATCTTTGCATCTGCATTCATCAGTGATATTGGTCTGTAATTTTCTTTTTTCGTAGTATCTCTGTCTGATTTACATATCAAGGTGATGTTGGCTTCATAGAAGCTATTTCGAAGTGTTCCCGTTTTTTTTTGTTTTTTTTTTTTTTATTTCATGAAAGAGTCTTGCCAGGATTGGTATAGTTCCTCTTGAAAAGTTTGAAAGAATTCACTAGTGAATCCATCTGGGCTTTTGTTTTTGGGCAGATATTTGATTACTGATTTAATTTCATCAATCGTGATGGGGTGTATAGATATGCTACATCCTTTTCATTCAACCGTGGAAGACTATAAGAGTCCAAGAATTTATCCATTTCTTCCAGGTTCTCATTTTTAGTGGCAAAGAGTTTCTCAAAGTAGTTTCTGATTACACTTTGAATCTCTGCCATATAAGTAGTGATCTATCCCTTTTCATTCCTAATACGAGTTATCAAGTTTCTCTCTCTCTTTCTTTGTTAGTTTTGCCAGTGGTCTATCAATCTTGTTTATTTTTTTAAAGAACCAACTTCTGCTTTCGTTGATCTTTTGGGTTGTTTTTTGAGTTTCCACTTCGTTGATTTCTGCTCTCAGCTTCGTTATTTCCTTCTGTCTCCCTATTTTTGGGTACTTTTGTTGAGCACTTTCTAATTCTATGAGCTACGTCATTAAGCTATTCAGGTAGACCCCTTCTTCCTTCCTGATGTGTGCTTGCAAAGCTATAAATTTTCCTCTCAGTACTGCTTTTGCTGTGTCCCATAAGTTCTGATAGTTTGTGTCTTTATTATCATTTGTTTCCAGGAAAGTTTTGATTTCCTCTTTGATTTCATCTTGACCCACTGGTTATTCAGTATGAGGCTGTTTAACTTCCAGGTGTTAAATTTTTTCTTTTGTGTCCCTTTGGAATTCACATATAATTTCAGAGCCTTGTGGTCAGTGAAGGTAGCCTGCAAAATTTCTATCTTATTTATATTATGGAGGTATGTATTATGGGCCAGCATGTTGTCTATCTTGTAGAATGTCCCATGTACATTGGAGAAAAATGTGTATCCAGGTTTCTGGGAATGGAGTGTCTTATTATATATACCCTAGGCCTCTTTCTTCCATTTCTCTTCTCAGGTCTAGTATATTCTTGTTTGGTTTCAGTCTGGTTGACCTATCTAGTGTTGAAAAGCCGTGTTGAGGTCCCCCACAATTATTGTGTTGTTATTGATATTATTTGTCAGATTTGTCCACAATTGTATTAAACACTTTGTTGACCCCTCATTTGGTGCATATATGTTTAGGAAAGTGATTTCTTCCTGCTGTACATATCCCTTGATTAATACTAAATGTCCATCTTTGTCCCTTACAACTTTCCTGAGTATATAGTTTGCATTATCTGATATTAGTATGGCCACTCCAGCTTTTTTATGGGTGTTGTTTGCTTGGATGATTTTCATCCAGCCTTTTATATTGTGTCTATGTTCTGACTATTCAGGTGCATTTCTTGTAAGCAGCAGAAGGTTGGATTGATTTTTTGATTCACTTAGCTATTCTGTGTCTCTTAACTGGTGTATTTAGTCCATTGACATTCAGAGAAAGAATTGTCCTGAGATTTAATGCCATCTTCATATCAAAATTTGGTGTGTCTTTTGGTCAGTCTTTAAATCAGGTCTTTCAGTTTTTCTCTTAAGACTGGTTTTGAGGGGCCCGGAGAGATAGCACAGTGGCGTTTGCCTTGCAAGCAGGCAATCCAGGACCAAAGGTGGTTGGTTCGAATCCCGGTGTCCCATATGGTCCCCCGTGCCTGCCAGGAGGTATTTCTGAGCAGACAGCCAGGAGTAACCCCTGAGCACCGCCGGGTGTGGCCCAAAAACCAAAAAAAAAAAAAAAAAAAAAGACTGGTTTTGAGTCTGTAAAGTTTCTGAGATGTTGCTTGTCTGTGAAACCATGTATTTTTCCGTCAAACCTGAAAGTGAGTTTTGCTGGGTACAGTATTCTAGGTGAAGCATTTATTTAATTGAATTTTGTCACTATGTCTCACCACTGCTTTCTGACTTTCTGAATGTTTCTGGTGACAGGACTGCTGTAAATCTCAAGGATGTTTCCTTGAATGTAATTTTCCTTTTTAATCTTGCTGGTTTAAGAATTCTGTCTATCTCTGGGATTCGTGGTTGTGACTAGAATGTGTCTTGGGGTGTTTTTTTGAGGTCTCTTTTAGTTGGTACTTTTCAGGCATGCAGGATTTGATCGCATATATTCTTTAGCTCTGGAAGTTTCTCTTTGAATGATATTCTTTTTTTTTTTTTTTTTTTTTTTTTTTTGGGTTTTTGGGCCACACCCGGTAACGCTCAGGGGTTACTCCTGGCTATGTGCTCAGAAGTTGCTCCTGGCTTGGGGGACCATATGGGACACCGGGGGATCGAACCGCGGTCCGTCCAAGGCTAGCGCAGGCAAGGCAGGCACCTTACCTTCAGCGCCACTGCCCGGCCCCTGAATGATATTCTTGACCGTTGATTCTTCCTGAAAATTTTCTTCCTGAATTTCTGGGACTCCAATGATTCTTAAGTTGTTTCTGTTGATCTTATCATAGACTTCTATTTTCATCTGTTCCCATTCTCTAACTAATTTTTCCATTGTCTGTTCAGTTGTTTTAAGTTTTTTTCCCAATCTCTCCCGCTGTATGGAGTTGTTAGTTATGTCATCTTCCACAGCACCAATTCTATTCTCAGCTTCTGTTAGCCTGTTGGAGTGTGTAACTATTTTGCAATTCAATTCGTTTACTGAGTTTTTCAGGCCTGTTATTTGACCTGTTATTTCAGTTTGGAGTTTTGTGATTTTTGTCTTTATATTTTCTTGGTTTTTATTAGTGCCTGTTCAAGTCAATCCACGGTTTCTTTGAGTTCTTTGAGCATCTTTCATATTGCTTGTCTAAACTCCTTATCTGAGAGATTGATTAGTTGGTTGGCCATTTTCTGGTCATTAGAATTGTCATCTTCATTCTCTATGTCTGGCACTGGCCTGCATTGTTTCCCCATTGTCACACTTGTATTGTGGGTTTTTCTACATGTTGTGGTGGTATTCATTGGCTAAATGATGTGTGTGGCCATGCTCCTCAGGCTCTGCACTTTCTAGGTGGGTTGACCTGCCTCCAAGAAAGGGGAGCTCTCCGTGGATGAAGCCTCATGCAGGATCAAATCTTAGGCCCGAGCACGCAGCAGAGAAGACAGTTAGGGGAGAGGTGCTGGGCTTCAGTGATCCAGCTCAGTTCTTTTTTTTTTTTTTTTTTTTTTTTGTACTTCTCCTACATTTTTCTAAGGATCTCTATTTCCCCTGTCCTCCCTACTTATTTCTTCCCATCATCCCACATGCCTCTAATAAATCATATTAATTGTTTGTGACTTGTTCTTTTTTATTTCTTTTTTTCTTCATTTTTTCCTTTATTTAAACATCTTGATTACATAAATTATTGTGATTAGGTTTCAGTCATGTAAAGAACACCCCCTTTCACCAGTGCAACATTCCCACCACCAATGTCCCAAATCTCCCTCCATCCCACCCCACCCCACCACCACCTCTATCCCAGGCAGGCTTTCCAGTTCCCTCATTCATTCACATGATTATGGTAGTTCTCTGTGTAATTATTTCTATAGCATATTCACCACTCTTTGTGGTGAGCTTCATGAAGAGAGCTGGTGTTCCATCCCTCCTCTCATTGTCTCTGAGGATTGTTACAAAAATGACTTTTATTTTTCTTAAAAACCATAGATGAGTGAGACTATTCTGAGTCGCTCTCTCTCCCTCTGACTTATTAACTCAGTATGATAGATTCCATGTACATCTACGTATAGGAAAATTTCATGACTTCATCTCTCCTGACAGCTGCATAATATTCTATTGTGTATATGTACCATGGTTTCTTTAGCCATTCGTTTATTGAAGGGCATCTTGGTTGTTTCCAGAGCCTGCTATTGTGAATAGTGCTGCAATAAATATAGGTGTGAGGAAGGGGTTTTTGTATTGTATTCTTGTGTTCTTAGGGTATATCCCTAGGAGTGGAATAGCTGGGTCGAATGGAAGCTCAATTTCCAGATTTTGGAGGAATCTCCATATCGCTTTCCAAAGAGGTTGGACTAGACGACATTCCCACCAGCAGTGGATAAGAGTTCCTTTCTCTCCACATCCCCGCCAGCACTGATCTCATTCTTTGTGATGTGCACCAATCTCTGTGGTGTGAGGTGGTATCTCATCATTGTTTTGATTTGCATCTCCCTGATAATTAGTGATGAGGAGTATTTTTTCATGTGCCTTTTGGCCATTTGTATTTCTTTATTTTTTTATCAAAGTGTCTGTTCATTTCTTCTCCCCATTTTTTATGAGATTAGATGTTTTTTTCTTGTAAAGTTCTGTCAGTGCCCTGTATATTTTGGATATTAGCCCCCTATCTGAAGGGTGTTGGGTGAATAGTTTCTCCCACTCGGTAGGTGACTCTTGTATCCTGGGCACTATTTCTTTTGAGATGCAGAAGCTTCTCAGTTTAATGTATTCCCATCTATTGATCTCTGCTTCTACTTATTTGGAAAGTGCAGTTTCCTCCTTGAAGATGCCTTTAGTCTCAATGTCATGGAGTGTTTTACCGACGTGTTGTTCTATATACCTTATGGTATCAGGTCTGATATCAAGGTGTTTAATCCATTTGGATTTTACCTTCGTAAATGATGTTAACTGGGGGTCTATGTTCGCTTTTTTACAAGTGGTAACCAGTTCTACCAGCACCACTTGTTGAAGAGATTTTCCCTACTTCACTTAGAATTTCTTGCTCCGTTGTCAAAAATTAGGTAATTGTATGTCTGGGGAACGTTCTCTGAGAACTCAAGCCTATTCCACTGATTTGAGGGTCTGTCTTTATATCAATACCATGCTGTTTTGATAACTATTGCTTTGTAGTACAGTTTAAAGTTGGGAAAAGTAGGGGCCGGGCAGTGGCGCTAGAGGTAAGGTGCCTGCCTTGCCTGTGCTAGCCTTGGACGGACCGTGGTTCGATTCCCCGGCATCCCATATGGTCCCCCAAGCCAGGAGCAACTTCTGAGTGCATAGCCAGGTGTAACCCCTGAGCATTACCCGGTGTGGCCCCCCAAAAAAAAAGTTGGGAAAAGTAATGCCTCCCATTTTCCTTTTCCCTAGGAGTGCTTTAGCTATTCGAGGGTGTTTATTGTTCCAGATGAACTTCATAAGTGTTTGATCTACTTCTTTAAAGAATGTAATGGGTATTTTTAAGGGGATTGCATTAAATCTGTATAATACTTTGGGGAGTATTGCCATTTTAATGATGTTAATTCTGCCAGTCCATGAGCACAGTATGTGTTTCCATTTCCGTGTGTCCTCTCTTATTTTTTAGAGCAGGGCTTTATAGTTTTCTTTGTATAGGTCCTTCATGTCTTTGGTCAAGTTGACTCCAAGATATTTCAGTTTGTGTGGCACTATTGTGAATGAGATTGCCTTCCTGACTTCCATCTTTTCCCTATCATTATTGGTGTATAAAAAGACCATTGATTTATGTAGGTTGATTTTGTAGCCTGTCACCTTGCTATATGAATCTATTGTTTCTAGGAGCTTTTTGGTAGAGCCTTTAGGGTTTTCTAAGTATAGTATCATGTCATCTGCAAACAATGAGAGCTTGACTTCTTCCTTTCCTATCTGGATGCCCTTGATATCTTTTTCTTGCCTGATTGCTATAGCAAGAACTTCCAGTACTATGTTGAAGAGGAGTGGTGAGAACGGACAGCCTGTCTTGTACCCGAATTTAGAGGAAAGGCTTTTAGTTTTTCGCCATTGCGGATAATATTTGCCATTAGCTTGTGGTAGATGGCTTCAACTATATTGAGAAAGGTTCCTTCTATTCCCATCTTGCTGAGAGTTTTGATCAAGAATGGGTGTTGGACCTTATTAAATGCTTTCTCTGTGTCTATTGATATAATCATGTGAAATTTATTTTTCTTGTTGTTGATGTTGTGTATGATGTTGATAGATTTATGGATGTTAAACCATCCTTGCATTCCTGGGATGAAACCTACTTGGTCGTAGTGTATGATCTTCTTGATGATGCATTGGATCCTATTTGCCAAGATTTTGTTGAGATCTTTGCATCAGCATTCATCAGAGATATTGGTCTGTAATTTTCTTTTTTGGCAGTGTCTCTGACTGGTTTTGGTATCAAGGTGATGTTGGCTTCATAAAAGCTGTTTGGGAGTGTTCCCGTTTTTTCAATTTCATGAAAGAGCTTGGCTAGGATTGGTAGTAGCTCCTTTCGGAAGATTTGAAAAAATTCATTAGGAAATCTATCTGGGCCTGGGATTTTCTTTTTGGGCAGATGTTTGATTACAGTTTCAATTTCCTCAGTAGAGGTGGGGGTGTTTAGATATGCTAAATCCTCTTTACTTAAATGGTGGAAGGTTATAAGTGTCCAAGAATTTTTCCATTTCTTCTAGGTTCTCATGTTTAATAGCATAAAGTTTCTCAAAGTAATCTCTGATTACCCTTTGTAACTCTGCAATATCTGTCGTGATTATCCCCCTTTTCATTTTTAATACGGGTTATCAGATTTCTCTCTCTCTCTTTCTTTGTGAGTTTTGTCAATGGTGTATCAATCTTGTTTATTTTTTTCAAAGAACCAACTTCTGCTTTCTTTGATCTTTCGGGTTGTTTTTTGGTTTTCCACTTCATTGAGTTCAACTTTCAGCTTTGTTATTTCCTTCTGTCTCCCTATTTTTGGTTCCTTTCGTTGGTCATTTTCTAATTCTTTGAGCTGCGTCATTAAGTTATTCAGGTATGCCCCTTCTTCCTTCCTGATGTGTGCTTGTAGAGCTATAAATTTTTCTCTCAGGACTGCTTTTGCTGTGTCCCATAGATTCTGGCAGTTCATGTCTTCATTATCATTTGTTTCCAGGAAAGTTTTGATTTCCTTTGTGATTTCATCTCAGACCCACTGGTTGTTCAGTAGCAGGGTGTTTAATTTCCAATTGTTAAAGTTTTTCTTCTGTGTGGATTTATAGTTCACAAATAATTTCAGAGCCTTGTGGTCAGAAAAGGTAGCCTGCAAGATTTCTATCCTCTTGATTTTATGGAGGTATGTTTTATGTGTCAGCATGTAGTCTATTCTGGAGAATGACCCATGTACATTGGAAAAGAATGTGTATCCACGTTTTTTGGGATGGTGTGTCCTGTATATATCTACTAGTCCTCTTTCTTCCATAACTCTTTTCAGGGCTAGTATGATTTTGTTGGGTTTCAATCTGGTTGACCTATCAAGTGTTGATAGGGCCGTGTTGAGGTCTCCCACAATTATTGTGTTATTATTGATTTCTTCTTTCAGATTTGTCAGTAATTGTATTAGATAATTTGCTGGTCTCTCATTGGCTGCATATATGTTTAATAGTCTGATTTCTTCCTGTTGCACATATCCCTTGTTTAGTACATAGTGTCCATCTTTGTCCCTTACCACTTTTCTGAGTATAAAGTTGGTGTCATCAGATATTAATATGGCCACCCCAGCTTTTTTGAGTGTTGTTTGCTTGGATGATTTTCCTTCAGCCTTTGATTTTGAGTCTATGTTTGTTCTGACTATTCAGATGTGTTTCTTGTAGGCAGCAGAAGGTTGGATTCATCTTTTTGACCCAATTTGCCACTCTGTGTCTTTTAATTGGTGAATTTAGTCCATTGACATTGAGGGAGATGATTGTCATAGCATTTAATGTCATTTTTGAAGATAAGTTTGCTGTGTTTGTTGGTCTCTCTTGTCTTAGAGTAGACCTGTCAGTTTTTCCTTTAAGGCTGGTTTATCATCTGTGAAGTTTCTGAGCTGTTGTTTATCCATGAAGCTATGTATTCTTCCTTCAAACCTGAACATGAATCAGGCTGGGTGCAGTATTCTCGGTGAGGCATTCATTTCATTTAGTCTTGTCACAATATCCCACCATTGTCTTTGGGCCTTGAGAGTTTCCTGTAACATGTCTGCTGTAAGTCTTAGGGATGCTCCTTTGAATGTAATTTCCCTTTTTGATCTTGCTGCTTTCAGTATTCTATCTCTATGGGATTTATCATTGTAATGAGGATGTGTCTTGGGGTATTTTTCTTTGGGTCTCTTTTAGCTGGTACTCTTTGGGCATGCAGGATTTGATTGCATGTAGTCTTTAACTCTGGGAGTATCTCTTTGATGATGTCTTTGACAGTTGATTCTTCCTGGAAATCTCCTTCTCGGGTTTCTGGGACTCCAATGATTCTTATGTTGTTTCTGTTGAGTTTATCAAAGACTTCTACTTTCATCTCTTCGCATGCCTTGAGTACTTTTTTCATTGCTTGTTTGTTTGTCTTAAGGTTCTTTTCCAATTTCTTCTGTTGTGTTGAGTTTTTCTGCATCACATCTTCCAGTACTCCGATTCTCTCCTCAGCAGCTGATACCCTGTTGGCGAGCCTATCCATTGAGGTTTTCAGTTGAGCAACCGTGTTTTTCAGATCTGTTATTTCGGTTTGGAGTTTTCTGATTTCTGTCTTTGTGTTCTCTTCAGATCGATCTATGCTTTTTTTGAGTTCTACGAACATATTCCATATTTTTATTCTAAATTCCTTATCTGAGAGGTTAATCAGGTGGTTGAAATTTATTAGGTCATCCAAGCTTTCATCTTCATTCTCTGTGGATGGTGTTTGCCTGCGAGGTTTCCCCATTGTCATGCTTGTAGTGCGGTTTTTCCTGTGTGTTGTGGTGGGTTCATTGGTTAGAAAGAGTGCACGGCCGTGAATAGAAGCGGCCGCGCTCTTCTACTGCCTGTAGTTGACAGTTTTTTGAGGGTGCGCTTCCTAGGCCTCTGAGGAAATCTTCAGGGATTCAGAAACACAGGCAGACAGGCACAGGCAGGAGAAGTTTCCCTTGAAGTCCTCAGAGTGAACAAAGGCACAGCAGGGCAGAGCCTCCACAGGCCAGAGACCTCAGCTTATTGGACAGCGACTCCCGCAGCCAGAATGTACTTACTGGGCAGCTTCAAGACCCAGTTTTTTGGGGGTGTGCTCCCTAGGCCTCTGAGAAAATCTTCAGGGATTCAGAAACACAGGCAGACAGGCACTGGTAGGAGAAGTTTCCCTTGTAGTCCTCAGAGTGCCCAGCTCAGTTCTTAATGTGGTTTTTTCCTTCTTGTTGCAGTGGCATTCTTTCCTTAGAAAGAGCGCATGGCCACATATCAAAGCAGAGCTAAGTGCTTTTCTGGAGCCTCTGGGAGAGCAAATTTTCTGGGCCCAAGAGTTTAGGAGACAAACACACACAGGCAGCACTCACAGTTTCTCACAGTCGGGCCCCACTGGGCCAGTGTAGATAGTATTTATTTATTTATTTATTCATTTATTTATTTAACCGATGTCCCAGATCTCCCTCTTCCCCACCCCACCCCTACCTGTACTCTAGACAGGCTTCTACTTCCCTCGTTCATTCACATTGTTATGATAGTTCTCAATGTAGTTATTTCTCTAATAACACTCATCACTTTTTGTGGTGAGCTTCGTGTAGTGAGCTGGACCTTCCAGCCCTCCTCTCTTTTGTCTCTGAAAATTACTGCAATAATGTCTTTTATTTTTCTTGAAACCCATAGATGAGTGAGACTATTCTGCGTCTATCACTCTCCCTCTGACTTATTTCACTCAGCATGATATATTCCATGTACATCCATGTATAGGAAAATTTCATGATTTCATCTCTCCTGACGGCTGCATAATATTCCATTGTATATATGTACCACATTTCTTTAACCATTCATCTGCTGAAGGGCATCTTGGCTGTTTCCAGAGTCTAGCTATTATAAATAGTGCTGCAATGAATATAGGTGGAGGAAGGGATTTTTGTACAGTATTTTTGTATTCCTAGGATACAACTCCTAGGGATATCCCTAGGAGTGGTATAGCTGAATCATATGGGAGCTCAATTTCCAATTTTTGGAGGAATCTCCATATCACTTTCCATAAAAGCTGGACTAGGGGACATTCCCACCAGCAGTGAATAAGACTTCCTTCCTCTACACTTCCCCACCAGCACTGCTTATTGCCATTTTTTGTGATGTGCACAAATCTCTGTGGTGTGAGATGGAACCTCATAGTTGTTTTGATTTGCATCTCCCTGATGATTAATGATGTAGAGCATTTTTTTCATATGTTTTTTTTTCCATTTGTAGTTCTTCTTTAACAAAGTGTCTATTCATTTCTTCTCCCAATTTTTGATGGGGTTAGGTTTTTTTTTTCTTGTAAAGTTCTGTCAGTGCCTTGTATATTTTGGATATTAGCCCTTTATCTGATGGGTATTAGGTGAATAGTTTCTCCCACTCAGTGGGTGGCTCTTGAATCCTGGGCATTATTTCCTTTAAAGTGAAGAAGCTTCTCAGCTTAATATAGTCCCATCTGTTTATCTCTGCTTCCATATGTTTGGAGAGTGCTGTTTCCTGCTTAAAGATGCCTTTAAACTCAATGTCATGGAGTGTTTTTACCTACGTGTTGTTCTATATACCTTATGGTATCAGGTTTAATATCAAGTTCTTTAATCCATTTGGATTTTACTGTCGTACATGGTGTTAGCTGACGGTCTGAGTTCGCTTTTTGCATGTATCTAACCAGTTGTGCCAACACCACTTGTTGAAGAGGCTTTCCTTGCTCCATTTAGGATTTCTTGCTCCTTTATCAAAAAGTAAGTGATTGTATGTCTGGGGAGCATTCTCTGAGTACTCAAGCCTATTCCACTGATCTGAGGGTCTGTCTTTATTTCAATACCATGCTGTTTTGCTTTGTAATACAGTTTAAAATTGGGGAAAATAATGCCTTTCATATTCCTTTTCCCAAGGATTGCTTTAGCCATTCGTGGGCGTTTATTGTTCCAAATAAATTTCAGAAGTGTTTGACCCACTTCTTTGAAGAATGTCATGGGTATCTTTAGAGGGATCGCATTAAATCTGCACAATGCTTTGGGGAGTATTGCCATTTTAATGATGTTAATCCTGCCAATCTCTGAGCAGGGTATGTGTTTCCATTTCTGTGTGTCCTCGGTATTTCTTGGAGCAGTGTTTTATATTTTTCTTTGTATGTCTTTTATGTCTTTTATGTTTTCTTTTCATGTCTTTAGTCAAGTTGACTCCAAGATATTTGAGTTTGTGTGGCACTAATGTGAATGGGATCGTTTTCTCAAGGACTGGTATTCTTAACATGAGCATACTTTGCAATCTTCCAAAATAATTTAAACAAAGCATCACAAGGGCTTAAAAACAACAAAGTGTAATTAAATTTATTTGCACAGTTCTTCAGGCCAGACTTTAATTCTGAGTTCTAGTTTGTGGCTACTGCCCTAGTCTGCTTTTTTTTTTTTTTTTTTTTTTTGGTTTTTCAGGCCACACCTGTTTGATGCTCAGTGTTTACTCCTGGCTAAGCGCTCAGAAATTGCCCCTGGCTTGGGGAGGGGGGACCATATGGGACGCCAGGGGATCGAACCATGGTCCTTCCTTGGCTAGTGCTTGCAAGGCAGACACCTTACCTCTAGCGCCATCTTGCTGGCCCCTAGTCTGCTTCTTGGCAAAGTTTCTGAAGACTAGAGGTTTCATAGCAGGAACTTGCCCTGTCGGGAATGCAAAGACAACTCAATGATCATTTCACTAGAAGCATAAGTCAAAGAAAAATTAAGTGAGCTGGCTCAAGCAAATAAATCAAAAGTACTTGTTTTTGATACAAATCCAGATAGCTGGCTGCAGACAAATGAAAGTTTTTAAATGCAGCCTTTTCAGATGTCATTATCACTCCCACCACCTAAGTACCAATGTCCTCCACCACTGCCTCTAAATTCTATCCAAACTGAATCCTTTTCACTCCTATCTCTGGCAACTCACCTAAGTTTTCTTATTCTTATTTCTTCTTTCTCTATTCTCCAGATATTTTATTTTATTTTATTTTCTTCTTTCTTCTTTCTCTATTCTCCAGACTTGCTTTTCAGGTTTCTTCCTCCCATCTTTGATGCACACTGGCTTCCATGATCCCAGACTCACCGTAGTATCTTATCCTTCCTCTCACTGAAAAAAAGGCCAGAAGAAAGCAGTTCTTTCTCTGACACCTGGGCTAAGTCCTGGATCCTTTCCCAAAGAGCCATCTTCTGATACAGTCCATGTATTCATGCCTCAGAAATTTTTTGTTTGTTTTTGGGCCACACCCTGCGGCACTCAGGGATTACTCCTGACTGCACTCAGAATTCGCTCCTGCAGGCTCAGGGGACTAGATGGATGCCGGGTGTTGAACCTGGGTCCGTCCCGGGTCAGCTGCATGCATGGCAAACACCTTGCCGCTGTGCTATCACTCAGGCCCCGCCTCAGCAATTTTGGACTCGGGACTGCTGCAATACTGATTGATCACACCAAGATCATGTGACCATAATTATCAGTGGTGTTGTCAGCAGTTGGCTTGGGAATTGGGAACAAGTGAGACTAAATGAAGAAACTGACATCAATTGGAAGGGAATGAAATGTTAGCAGCACGTGTGGTGATCACAGCATGAGGCACTGCAGTCATTATACTTTTTTGCTCAGAATTTGGCCCTATCTATTCTAGACTAAACTCTAGCTATACAGAATGACATGACTTAACAGTGGAGTTCAGAGGATAGGGCAGCAGCTAGAAATGCATGTGGGACTGGCCAGGGCTTGGAAACTGACATCACTAGCTCCTCCAGCAGCTTCCTATCTGAAGCCCTGGAGGCCTAGAGCACCACAAATGGAGCAGTATTATTATTTTGGGCCTTTGTACTAGTTGATTGAAACTCACTGGTTGACTCCTTGGAGATCCCGAGTACCACTTGAAAACATCCTCACCCCAAGAAAAAGACTTAACACTTGAAAATAGACAAGACGCTGGAAACAGCCAAGATACCCTTCAACAGATGAATGGCTAAAGAAACTGTGGTGCATATACACAATGGAATATTATGCAGCTGTCAGGAGAGAGGAAGTCATGAAATTTTCCTATACATGGATGTACATGGAATCTATTATGCTGAGTGAAATAAGTCAGAGAGAGAGAGAAAGACGCAGAATGGTCTCACTCATCTATGGGTTTTAAGAAAAATGAAAGACATTCTTGCAATAATAACTTTCAGACACAAAAGAGAAAAGAGCTGGAAGTTACAGCTCACCTCAGGAAGCTCACCATAAACAGGGATGAGTCTAGTTAGAGAAATAACTACGTTTTGAACTATCCTAATAATGAGAATGTACGAGAAAAATAGAAAGCCTGGCTAGAGTACAGGTGGGGGTTGGGTGGGGAGGAGGGAGATTTGGGACATTGGTGATGGGAATGTTGCACTGGTGATGGGTGGTGTTCTTTACATGACTGAAACCCAAACACAATCATGTATGTAATAAAGTTGTTTAAATGAAAAAAAATAGACAATTCTTTTTATATAATATCTTTATTTAAACATCTTGATTACAAATATGATTGTGATTAGGTTTCAGTCATGTAAAGAACACCCTCCTTCACCAGTGCAACATTCTTACCACCAATCTCCCAAATCTCCCTCCATCCCACCCCACCCCCACCTGAACTTTCCAGTTCCCTCATTCATTCACATGGTTATGGTAGTTCTCAGTGTAGTTATTTCTATAACTGTACTCACCACTCTTTGTGGTGAGCTTCAGGAAGTGAGCTGAAAGTTCCAGCCCTCCTCTCTTTGTCTCTGAGGATTGTTGCAAAAATGTCTTTTATTTTTCTTGAAACCCATAGATGAGTGAGACTATTCTGCGTCTCTCTCTCCCCCTCTGACTTATTTCACTCAGCATGATAGACTCCACATACATCCATGTATAGGACTTCATCTCTCTTGATGGCTACATAATATTCCTTTGTGTATATGTACCACAGTTTCTTTAGCCATTCATTTGTTGAAGGGTATCTTGGTTATTCCCAGAGCCTGGCTATTGTAAATAGTGCTGCAATAAATATAGGTGTGAGGAATTATATTGTATTCTTGTGTTCCTAGAATATATCCCTAGGAGTGGTATAGGAATGGTCAAATGGGAGCTCAATTTCCAATTTTTGGAGGAATCTCCATATAGTTTTCCATAAGGGTTGGACTAGATGGCATTACAACCAGCAGTGGATAAGAGTTCTTTTCTCTCCACATCCCCACAAGCACTGCTTGTTCTCATTCTTTGTGATGTGTGCCAATCTCTGTAATGTGAGATGGTATCTCATCGTTGTTTTGATTTGCATCTCCCTGATGATTAGTGATAGGGAGCATTTTTTCATGTGCCTTTTGGCCATTTGTGATTCTTTTTCTTTTAATCAAAATGTCTGTCCATTTCTTCTCCCCATTTATTTGAAGGGATTAGGTTTTTTTTTTCTTGTAAAGTTCTGTCAGTGCCCTGTATATTTTGGATATTAGCCCCTTATCTGATGGGTCTTGGGTAAATAGTTTCTCCCACATGGTGGGTGGTTCTTGTATCCTGGGCACTATTTCTTTTGAGGTGCAGAAGCTTCTCAGCTTAATGTATTCCCATCTATTGATCTCTGCTTCTACTTATTTGGAAAGTGCAGTTTCCTCCTTGAAGATGCCTTTTTTTTTTTGGGGGGGGGGGTCACACCCGGCAGTGCTCAGGGGTTAATCCTGGCTGTCTGCTCAGAAATAGCTCTTGGCAGGCATGGGGGACCATATGGGACACCGGGATTCGAACCAACCACTTTTGGTCCTGGATCGGCTGCATGCAAGGCAAAAGCTGCTGTGCTATCTCTCTGAGTTCTGAAGATGCCTTTAATCTCAATGTCATGGAGTGTTTTCCCTACATGTTGTTCTATATACCTTATGGTATCAGGTCTGATATCAAGGTCTTTAATTCATTTGGATTTTACCTTCGTACATGATGTTAACTGGGGGAAAATAAACAATTCTTTTTATTAATTACTTGTAACCATGGTATTTAAATAAAGTAATTAATAATAAAAAGGAAACAGACAATTCTTTTTATTATTACTTTATTTAAATACCATGGTTACACGTTTATTCATACTAAGTTGTTTCTCCTCCTACACACAGGTACAAAATTATTCATGATTGATTTTCAGTCATGCAATGTACAATGTCCTTCACCATTGCACAATATTCATCACTAATGTCCCCAGTTTCCCTCCGGCCCCGCTCCCTATTTGCCTATAGAGTAGTTTTCTTCTCTTTCAGACACTGTGATTTGCAATATTGTTATTGAAGGGCAATCATGTATATCACTTTATCTCTTTTCCTTTATCTCCATTTCTAGTCCAGAGTTATCATTTCCAACAATCATTGTCATAATGGCCCTTCTATCCCCTAATTGCACTCCCCTGCTATTTGTGAGAAGCTTTGTACCAGGGATTAGTCTTTCTGGCCTTTATCTAGATTGTCTTTGATATCATTATCATATGATGATAGATTTTTTAGAATATAAATTCCTTTATTAAAGATCATGTCTCACAGAGTTGGCATAATTGATCACACACTGATAGATTATTGTTGTTTTTTCTTTTGGTTTTTGGGCCACAATTGGTGGCACTCAAGTATTGATCCTGGCTCAGCACTCAGAAACTACAATAGACTATTCTTTTTGGGTTTTTTTGTTTTTTTTTTTGGGGGGGGGTCACACCTGGCAGTGTGCTCAGGGGTTGCTCCTGGCTCTATGCTCAGAAATCACCCCCGGCAGGCTTGAAGGACCATATGGGATGCTGGGATTCAAACTACTGTCCTTCTACATGCAAGGTAAATGCCTTACCACTGTGCTATCTCTCTGGCCCCACAAAAGACAATTCTTAAAGCCCAATCCTAATAACCACTGTCAATGTCTGGATAGAGGGCCTAAGTTCTGGCAAAGTAGAGAAATAGTCAGTTAATATGAAGATCCTGTTCACTTAACAATCATGCCAGAGTCCCTGAATACAAAGACATGCAACAAGTATCAATTGGTCCTCTTCTCTCACTGTAAATTATCACCCCTATATCTGTGTCATGATCTTGGAAATTTCAGAATCTTAAAGGAGTCATAACAGAACTAAAGGAGGCACAGGTATGCAAGCTCAGATGTTTTCAGCTTATAAGCAAGCAAACTAAGTTAGAAGAAGAAAGACAATGCTGGATGATTTTACTGACATGTAGAATTCTAGAGACACAAAGCAAAGGCACAGACAAAACTAAGAGCAAACATTTCTATGAACACAAAACTTAGGTGAGTTGCCAGAGATAGGAGTGAAAAGGCTTCAGTTGGGATAGGGTCTAGAGGCAGTGGTGGAGGATGTTGGTACTTAGGTGGTGGGAGTAATATGACATCTGAAGAGGCTGCAATTAAAAACTTAAAATATGGTCTTAGAAACCTATATCACAAAAAATTTTTAAAGTCACAAAATAAAATGTAAAGTATCTCTCTCTGAAATACAAGTCAAACTATATATTTGCAAACCCAAGTTCAATTTTTAAAAAATGGTATATTCTCGGGCTGAAGTGATAGCACAGCGGGTAGGGCATTTGCCTTGCACACGGCCAACCTGGATTAGATTGGATTAGATCCTAGGCTTCCCAGATGGTCCCCCGAGTCTGCCAGGAGTGATTTCTAAGGGAAGAGCCAGGAATAATCCCTAAGTACCACCAGATGTGGTCCAGAAAAAAAAAAATAATTGGTATAATGTAAATCTTTTAACTTATCCTGAAGAAGAGACTATTCTCAGATGGTATCCATGTAGACTTTGCATTGTGTGCATAGAATTTATGTCAAATCTACATCCAAAGATAACACTGATCCGGAAAGCATCAATTATTTTCTTAGTTCTGGAATTTACTGAGATTATCTTAGTCAGACACTACAGAATGAGACAAGACATTGTTGGAAGGAGCCAGCAGGCTGGTAAGATGGGATTTGTTTTTAGTTGGATGAAACTATTAGGTCCTGGTATCCTCCTTGGTTGAATAATTACATTTCAAAAGTAAAGGTACAACATAATAGTTGCTGAAAACTCTTACGATGAAGAGTTGAATCTTCCTCAAATACAATCCAGCCACTGAACAAGTACATTGTGTTCCATCATTAAACAGCCAGAATAATGGCTTTTCCTTTACATCTAATTCTTAAATAATTTAACATTTTCTTGATTTTCTTAGCAAACTCACCTAACTTCAAAACCATCTTAACTTAGATACATGCATGATCTAGTCATAGATACCCATTATTCCACATCCCTGACCATTCTCTGCAGTTGGTACTGTATTGGCAGTGGTGGCATCTCAAAAAAGAATAAAGGACAAGTACTTTGTGTTTTATGTTGATTAGATTTAAGGATCATAATTACCTACACTTAACAAGTGAAAAAAAAAGAGACAAAGAAAATAAATGATTTGCACAAGGTCAAGGGCCTAATAGGTCTAGTCATCTGATCATGATTATAAGCACCCCAATTTTCTCATTTTAGACCACAAGCTAGTTGTTACCATTAGCTTTTAACTTTTGGGTGCCCAAGAACAAGCCTCTCAAGTGTTAAGGGATAACATGTGTTGGTTATTGCTTTCTTTGGCCCACTGTAAAATAGTCTTTGATTGAACATCTACAACCTGAGAAGATGAGTTGCATTCCACTCAGCTTCCTCTCCAAATCCCCTTATTGATGGGGGAGAAATGGAATGGAGAAATAAAATGTGAATGGAGAAAGGAAACTCTTGGCAACAGGTTGAGGTGTTCAAGCTCTGGCTCTACCATTTACAACTTGAGTCACTGGAAAAATGTCTTGTTTTCTTAAAGACAGTTTCCTTTCCATAGGTAGACAGTGACCCCGCATATCTCAGAGTTCAAGAACAGCTTAGAGTCTGATGTTGACTCATAGTTAATGATTCATGCCTGATAGCATCAAGTTTCAGGTAGGAAAGTTGGAATTCCTAGACAATTAAAAGATGTCTACAAATTTTTCTACAAAAGGGACTGAACAAAAGTAAAAGGCTGAAGAAAATTAAGTTCAGAGATGTCATGGTCTATCTGTTAGAAATAATCTTGACTGAAATCAACCCAAAATGTGTCACTTCCTCTTTCTTGGAACAGAGAATAATTTTTATCATCTATGACAACTTCCGTCAAAAGTTCCCTTGATTTGTTCTCACAATATGCAAGTTCTCTAATTTAATAATTATTGTTTGAAGGCACTGGCCAGGTAATTTGCCTCTCTCTTTACCTCAATGATCTCAGGAAAGACACTTCTTTTTTTTTTGTAATTTAAATTTATAAAGTTGTTCACAATACAGTTGTTTTAGGCATTCAATGGTCCAACACTAATTCCACCACTAGTGTGATTTTCCTCCACCCATGTCCCCACTACCCACCCCACCCAAGCCTATTCTTTAGCAGTCAAAAATTTACTTCACTGTTAGCAACAGAAAGGCAAATAAAATGATCAAAAAATAGATCAACAAGTCAATTTGTGACAATTGTTCTATCTCACAATGATGCTACTAAAGAGAAAGAAGAAAAAGGAAGTAGGAAAGAGGAACACAGGAAAAAGAAAAAGGAAATAAATAGAAATTTGAAATAAGCAAAAGAAGAGATGAGTTAATCTAATTAATCAAATGCACAATGAATTTAAAGAGATAGCAGATAATACAGAAAGACAGCACAGTAGGTAAAATGGCTTGCCTGGCCTGAGGCCAACCTCCCGCACCAAAACAGTTCAATCTCCAGCACCAAATCCAGTCTCCTGAGGATAACAGGGTCAACTGAGAACTGTGGGGTTGGCTAGCTCATAAGCTTTGCAGTGTTCCCCAATAATATGAGTTATTATTGCACATCTGTTAAAACAGTTAATAAAAAAGGGCAATAAAGCTCAATAGTAATGAGGAGACGGAGAAACTGGGACTCATGCATTGTTGATGTTAATATAAAATGAGTTAACCACTTGGTAAGCGTGTCTTGAAGCATTTATTATGATTAGGCCAAGCATAGAGCCCAGAGAAAAAAATCCTTAAATTTCATAAAAAGCCTGCACACAAATATATATTGAATTGCCAACAATTCAAATGTCATTCACTGAATGAGGAGTTGAATACGTTAAATACTCCTTTCCACTTATTGGAATACTACTACTCAGAAGCAAAAGACAAATTATTGACATATGCAACATTCTACATTAATCTGTTGAAGGAAAAACATTAATCTCAAGAGATTTCATACTACAGGGACCGGAGAGATAGCATGTAAGGCGTTTGCCTTGCATGCAGAAGGACGGTGCTTTGAGTCCCGGCATCCCATATGGTCCCCCGAGCCTGCCAGGAGCGATTTCTGAGCATAGAGCCAGGAGTAACCTCTGAGCGCTGCTGGGTGTGACCCAAAAACCGAAAAAAAAAAAATCAAAAAAACAAAGAAGAATTAAAAAAAAGATTTCATACTACATAGTTTTACTTCTATAACATTTTAAAGGGCTATGCTATAGAGACACTGTGGGGCAAGTGGCATGGTGGCTGAGAAGGGAGATTGAATGGGATACTAGAACGTTTGGGCTTCCTATTCCATGGTCTCTATTTGCTGTTTGTTCAAGACCTCAAAGTGCTGGAGAAGAAGTTCCCAGGTCTCATATGGTGTCTACCCAGAAACAGTCACTGCTTTTTGGTGAACATAAATGATGTGCTCTGTGGCTGAAGGAACCTTTTATTTTATTTTATTTTATTTAATTTATTTTTTTGTTTGTCTGTTTGGGGGCTACACCCATTGACGTGCAGGAGTTATTCCTGGCTATGCACTCAAAAATCGCTCCTGGCTTGGGGAGACTATATGGGATGCCGGGGGAATGAACCTCGGTCCATCATAGGCTAGTCTAGTGCTTGCAAGACAGACACCTTACCTCTAGTGCCACTGCTCCAGCCCCTGAAGAAAACTTTTTAAACCTATCCTTAAACTTTATTTAAAGAACTCACAAAATTCAAGAAAGCTATTATACTGAAAGAATATCAATTAAAATAATCAAAAAGGGGGTTCACAGTAGGGGAAAGGAGAAAAGCACCTGTTTAAACCACACAGCCATGATTTTAAGTCATCATTTTATTTATTTATTTTGGTTTTGAGGCCACACCCAGTGGCCTGGGTCCATCCTGGGTCGGTGGCATGTAAGGCCAATGCCCTACCACTGTGCTATCGCTCCAGCCCCAAGTCATTACATTTTGAAGTGGGTTATTATATAGTAAGAAAACTAAAACCACCCGGAACCATAACATAATGGATATTTGGAATTTAATTGGCAAAAAGAAAAAAGAGAGTCACTGCAAGAATTCATGATTTTCCACAGTTCAGCCCCAACTCAATTTTCCTAAGTCGAAAGGGCAATTTCTTAAAGGAACTCAGCAATGAGTGAAATTCTGGGTTTAATAATCTAGGCCTTTATTTATTTTCACCACAGGCTCCTTTTCCTTGCTTCCTTGGAAATGAGGAAGAATATCAGTGAACAAAACCTCAGCCAACAATCAGTTTCAGGACAGCTCAGCCTCCTTCACTTTTTTTTAAATAATATTTTTATTTAAGCACCATGATTACAAAATGTTTGTAGTTGGGTTTCAGCCATAAAAATAACAACCCCCTTCACCAGTGCAGCATTTCCACTACTAATGGTCCCCATCTCCTTCCTCCCCCACCCCGTGCCTAAATTTGAGACAGGCATTCTACAGATTCACTTACTACGTCATGATAGATGTCAATGTAGTTATTTCTCTAACTGCACTCAACATTCTTTGTGGTACGTGTCATATCGTGGGCCGGTTCTTCGAGCCCTCAACTTTATTGTTGCTAGGTAAATAAAAGACAATAATGTCTTTTATTTTTCTTAAATCCGTCTTGTATTTTTTTTTTACCTTAAAAGAACTCAAGTATGAACTTTGTAAATCACAGTTCTTAGAATAAAATTTTCAAAAAATAATAAAAACAGGAGTCTCAACCTTGCGGCCTGCAAACGGCCCTCCGTACAACATTTTGTGGCCCTGCCCTAGAGGAATCTTTTTTTGTTTTGTTTTGTTTGAGTTGTTTGGGTCACACCCCCCAATGTTCAAGGCTTACTACTGACTTTGCACTCAAGGATCACCCCGACTTTGCCTCCTGCGGCCCCCAGGTAAATTGAGTTTGAGACCCCTGAATAAAAAGAAAAGATGAAAACACTGTTTTCATGCAAGTTTGAGCCACAAGGAAACTAAGCCACTAAGCAGGTCAGCTTCTGTGGTGCCCAGTGCACCTCTCTGGCCAACTGGTTTCTATCTGGCCAGCCTTTAAGGAGGTGCTGAGAAGGGGAAAGATGCCAAACGGCTGACATACTGTGCTTGAACTTACTATGGAATGTTTCCACTCACTGATTTCACTGCTAGTTCTCCAGCGTGCATTTAAGGGAGCCAAGAACATCATTCTTGGCAAGGAGAGCAGCCATTAAACACTGACATCTGTGGATCCTGGTGCGCCTGTGTGGTAAAACGTCTTATTGCTCTACTTCTTCATATTTCCTCTCCAACGCCTCTTCTCTTCAACTGTTGTGGTGAATGCTGCTGTTGCAATAGCTGGGGGGAAGGGCGCAGCTCGCCCACTGGGCTGGGATGTTGACACATATTTTAGCTGTGACGTTTCCTGTGGGTCACACATCAAGTGTTGGTGGTGCTCATGGAGACTCGAACTATTTAATTGTGGTGCATGCTGGTGGGGGTGAATACTTTTGAGCCAAGGTGTGGCACTCACACATACATGTTGATCACACATACATACTCATCAGAGATTGAACTTCCTGGCTGTGCTGGTCATACATCATTACACACACCTGGCTGAAAACTACGACTCGTGGCACCAGGCAGGGTTGCTAGGCTCAAGTAGAACAGCCAGGATGGTTTTCGAAGTATGTAGAACACCAGAGATTTGAAGTCAGGACCATAGGCACTAAGAACCGCCTGCGCTATTGCTCTGAGTCCATGAGAGTAAGTCTTAGGAAGACCTATTGTTTTCCTTTAATGAAGTATTTTTTTAATAATTCCATTACCATTTAGTTGTAACAAGCAATATTTTTTCTTTTTTTAAATATAGATTTTTTATTTAAGCACCATTACATGATTGTAGTTGGGCTTCAGTCATAAATAGAACAGCCCCCTTCACCAGTACAACATTCCCACCACCAATGCCCCCTCCCTTCTTCCCATCCCCTGCCTAAATTTGAGACAGGCATTTTACTACAGTTATATTTTTTTAAGTTTATTAAGCTGTTTCTGTTTCTTTCTTTTTCTTCTTCTTCTTTTTTTTTTTTTTAGTTTTTGGGCCACACCCAGCTTTGCTCAGGGGTTACTCCTGGCTGTCTGCTCAGAAATAGCTCCTGGCAGGCACGGGGGACCATATGGGACACCGGGATTCGAACCAACCACCTTAGATCTGGATCGGCTGTTTGCAAGGCAAACACCGCTGTGCTATCTCTCCGGGCCCTCTATTTCTTTCTTAAAGGATAAGTATTTAAAAAAATACAGTAGTAACAGCGTGAGAGTGGCAATCGCCATTGTTTGCATAGGCCCAGCAAAATATGGGGAAAATGGAAAAAAGCCTTGGCCTAATCACAAGGAGGCCTTACTCCTGAAGTTTTCTGCTGTAAGACTGACTTTGGGCTCCAGGCATACCAGGCTGCCCAACCCTGAGTCATTCTCCGTGGTCCTGGTGAAACTTTTTCGCACATTACCTATTGCTGGTGCCAGGTTCCTGTAGTTTAAGATTCTGGTTTCCGCGCATTTCCTTCATCGAGTCAGGTTGATGTGGAGCGTCCTCTAGTTCCACTTCACCATTAGATGAGGAGACACCTGCCCGGAAAGCAGGTTGTTGCTGTTGATAAGTCGTCTGGGTGTTAAGAGAGCACTCTTTGGAGTAAGTCAATGCCAGAGCAGTGGTAGGGGAAGACCTATTTTTTAATCTTCATTTACTGATTATATGAATTGAGATTTTGATTTGTATTAATTTTTGGATCTGTTCCAGTGCTGAGGATGGGGTGGTGGTGGGAATTGCACCCTGGGATTCCCTTACACAAAGCTTGTGCTCTACATTTTCCTCCCTGGCTCAGGTTTTTCTTTCTTTCTGGTAAGCTCACACCCACACACCTGAGAGCTAATTTCTGTCTCCTTATTCAGGAATCACACCTAGTAAACTTAAGGGACCATATGGGATGCCAAGGATTGTAACTGAGTCGGGTGAGTGAAAGGCAAATGCCTCTCATGAGGTACTATCTCTAGGCCCTCCGACTTTTCCTTAAGTTTTAAAATTTTACAATTCAACTGGAATAGGGGGAGGACATAGTTGGTGATGGGTATTCCCCTGATTCAATGTTAATATGTACATAAAACACTACTGTGAAAGATATGTAAGCCATTATGGAAAAAAATATGTTTTTAATCAGAAACTTTCTTTGACTTACATGTATTATCATATCAATTATATTATATGTTATGTTATGTCACTATATTATGTTAGCTTACCTCATTATGTTAATCAATTTTGTCTCTTGAATAAATTCTTACAATAAAACATTTTTTTTTACAATTCATGGTACTATTGAGGCTAATTTTAAAGTTGCAGTTACTATGTCAACCCCTCCACCGTTAGACCACGGCCCCTTCTTTCCCCCTCTCCTCTAAGGACATTATAATCAAAAGAGATTTCTTTTTTTTTTTTTTTTTTTTGGTTTTCCGGCCCCACCCGTCAGCTCAGGGGTTACTCCTGGCTGTCTGCTCAGAAATAGCTCCTGGCAGGCACGGGGGACCATATGGGACACCGGGATTCGAACCAACCACCTTTGGTCCTGGATCGGCTGCTTGCAAGGCAAACACCGCTGTGCTATCTCTCCAGGCCAAGAGATTTCTTTTAAAAGTCAGTATTCTTCCCATGTGTCAGAACCAACCCCAAGTGACTACTCAACCACCCAAGAAGGAAGCCGAGACGTTTTTGCTATTGGCTAGCTTGTGTCATAAAAAGCCACAGAGATTTGGTGGGCAGAGCACAATTCTTTGCTCTTGAACATTTTCCAGAAGCAGAGATGTTTTCCTCTTATCTGGGAATCCTGGCTAACTGGCCAGTATCCTTTTTCAGTGGTTGACTAGTTTCTGAGAGTAACTTGCCTCTCCAATTTGGGCCTGATATTTGCTGCTAAGTGAAAAACATTTTTGTCTAGACAGATGTGAATCAATATTACATAAAAATATTTCCACATAGGAAAGTTCCCAGAGATAAAAGTGTTTTTTCTGGCTCTGGACAGAACTAAGCAATCACAAGGACACCTCAGGAAAAGAGAAAATGGATTTTCAATAGTTCACCAATAATGAGATGGATTAGAAGCTTTTAAAGAGTTTCTTGTGGTCCCATTTTGGAAACAAAAAGTAACACATTGTTCTGGTTACTGTCTCAAACTTTTCACCAGAGAATTTATTCTCTAACAACTTTCTCCAAGTAAGAGTAAAGAAGAGCTAGGAAGCAATTTTATCTGTAATATAGCAGTGAGTACTAAAATCTGCTTTGAGTTGAGCAAGTTATACAAACATTTCATGCTCAGGAATGCAGCATATCAAGTAACACAGAGCTTCTCAACACTTCAAACTTCAGAGTTCATCTAATTCAGATGCAGGTTTGGAATATGCAAGACTGCTAAAAACACAAAAATCTCATAGATCCTATTAACATGCTAATTAAATTTATCTTGTTAGGACCTTATAATCTTAATCTAATAATTAAATGGCATTTAACTTTTTACAACAAGTATTTTATCATATGTTGACACTTCCCCCCTTTTATGATGGTTCAAGGGTTAGTAGGCTGAAATAGGACTTAGCTTTTGGGCTCATTAAAATTCTTAGATTCCAATGGGCTTAACATGTACAGATCACTAAAAGTGCTGTTTAAGTCTTTTTGGGTTTTTTTTTTTTGGGGGGGGGGGCAGGGGCCTGGGAGATCACACCTGGTATTGCTCAGGTATTACTCTTGGTGGGCTAGTGGGATGTAGGGATGCCAGGAAATGAACCATAGTCAGCCTTGTGCAAGGCAAATGCTCTATCTCTGCTGTACTATTGCTTCAGCCCCTGTCTGAGTCTTCTAATGAGGCTTTAGGGGAGAAATACATTTGAAAGTTTGACTTTTGCATCTTTATTAAGTGGTGAGAGTAAAGTAACGGTTCAGGTAATCATAAAAGATACTGTCACGTGGCCACACACTCCTCCCCAAAAGCATTATTCCTGTGCTATTGTAGTTCCAAAAATATGCTGTTATAGTAACTCCAGGAACTATTTATGCTGAAGTTTCAAACTGATGCTGGAACTTTTCTGGTGAGCACAATGGTCAACTGTGCTTCTGTTTTCAGGGTCCAGGGAAAGATGGCCTGGGAGGACAAAGTTCAGCTCATTGTATCTCAGGAGTCAGTGTTCAAAGTTAGCCTCTGTGAGCACCTTCAATTGTCCCCTTGAGGGAACAGAAACCTGAGCCACACAGAAAACAAACCATCCTAAATGCCTTGTAAATGTCTTTGTGTAAAATCATTCTCAGTCCTCAGGGAACAAGGCAGACCTGTGGGATTTTTACATACTATCCAGAACATTAATTATTGGGGTGGAGTTTGGCTTGGATGCAGGCAACAGTTTGATCCCAGGTACTACATGCAGTCCTCTGAGGAATGATCCCTTAGCAGCCAGGAGTAAGCCCTGCACATTGTCAGGGTATGGCCCCAAATCAAACAAACAAACAAACAAACAAAAAAACAAAACAACAAACAAAAAAACACCTCATCAATCACTGTGTGGATAAAACGTTTCAAAAGCACACTGCACACTCTTCTTTACCAATATTTCTAGAATTGTATTTTTTTCATATTATTCATATTGTCTTTAAATGAGCATTTTTCTAGGCCTTGGCTTTGACAGCCCACAACTATAGGACCCCAGTAAATGTTTTCATTTCTCTTGCTTAGTCTCCTCATTTGTGTTACAGGGCAGGAAATCACCAAATTAATGGGCCTGGCAGAAACGTTTGTAGGCAAGTTATTGGCACAAAATCCACAAATTTGACCACAGCACAATTCAAGATTGCTTTCCAAAACTTAAAGACACAATTAAACCACAAGCTCAGGGGCTGGTAAGGCACTTTGTCTTGTACGCAGCTGACTGCATTCAATTCCCAGCACTACATATGGTCCCCTGAGCAATGCTGTGAGTGATTCATGAGCAGAGAGCCAGGAGTAATTCCTGATCATAGTCAGGTGTGGCCCCCAAACACAACTAATTAAAAAGAAAAACGGTTTGTGAGACCACCCCACCCCCGTGACTCTTAATTTGGCTCAGAAAGATTTACTTTCAGCACATCTGGATTCTTTATATATAAACTCATACAAGGGGAAATCCCATTACTTCTGCAATTAACTTGTGGCTAAGAACTTTGTGAAGAGTCTCGTAAGTCATGCCTTCAGGCCAGGACTGGTAAGATGGGTCCTTTCAAAAGCTAAGGCAAAGATAAAGCAGCTACCAGACCTCCTTCTTCAGGAGTCTGCTTGTCCTTCTATGTGACACTGGAACTGTGTTCGGTCCTTGCCCTACTAACATCTGATTACTACCCTGTGGGGCACAACTCCATCCTCCAATGTGCCCATAAGGATCTATAGAAAGCTCTCTTGTTGAGAATCAAGAAACAACTCTGCAGAGCTCAGCCTTTCTCTCTACTGAGTCAACCTGACAGAGTAGAGAAGGTTTCTGACTCTGAACTGTGAATAAAGCAGAGCTGGTCAAGGAAGGCTGTGGGCTGAATGTCCCAGCTGTGCAGACTATAGAGCTAGAGAGGGGGGCTTTATGCCATCACTCTGCCACTGCTCTAATACTTGTCACCCATTAGTCTGGAGAGTGAGGATTGTACTTTCAGTTCACATCTTGGTTTCAGGAATGAAATCAAACCGGAAATACTGCCGACAGTGTTGTCTTAGACAAGCACATCAGCATCTCCCCAAACAAATACTTTAGGCTGGGGGAGTTGGTGGTGGTGAAAAAAGTTAACCTCTGATATGTTATTTTTGGGAAGCCTTTCTCAGTGAACTAATCTAATGCCAATATTCTGGGAGGTAGCAAAAGAGGGCACGAAATCACAGTGAAAAGGCAAATGTTTAGTTCTGGTGGTTGAGACTTATTTCCATAAGCAAAAGATTTCCATTTTTAATACTTGTTTTATAAAATAAGGAAATGCTGGTATCCAATCACACAAGACTTCCGTGGAAGCATCAAATGAACTGCTTTTAATGCAAACACTCTTTGGCTTACCATCAAAACAGTAATAACAAAACGGCAAAAACCTTATGGTTAAATAAAAAAGTGACATTCTTTATTTCTGCATACAAACATTAAACTTCAAAATTCATTCTTTGTCATTCTCCTGTTCTATAGCAATATCCCTTATTCTCTTTTGCTCCCACCTCTAAGTCTAAGTCATTTTGGTGGATCTCTCACCAAAAGATTAATTTAGCTTTCTTTTTTTTAAAATTTTGTTTTTGGTTTTTGAGTCACAGCTGGCAGAGCTCAGGGGTTCCTCCTAGCTCTACGCTCAGAAATCACTCCTGGCAGGTTCGGGGGACCATATGGGATGCCGGGATTTGAACCATTATCCCTCTTCATGCAAGGCAAACGCCCTACCTCCATGCTATCTCTCCAGCCCTGGTTTATCTTCTTGACACTACTTTTTATTACTCCAGTATCAGAAACAATGTAGAAGTTCTGTGTCTTACACTTGAAATGAATACTCAAAAATAAGATTCTATCAGCTAGCCTTGAAAGATAACATGAAAGTTAAGTTCTCAGCCACCCTTTCAGGGCCAAAACATGCCATTATGTTAGGGGAATTATCACATTTTGAGGAAGTGTAATCGCTGGTACTGAATCCTGACACTGCTAAAAGAATGAGAGAGGGGGGGGGGAGAGGGGGAGAGAAAGGAGAGCGGGGGAGAGAGAAAGAGAAAGAGAGAGAGGAGAGAGGGGAGAGAGAGAAAGAGAAAGATAGAGAGAGGGGAGAGAGAAAGAGAAAGAGAAAGAGAGGAGAGAGAAAGAGAGAGAAAGTGAGAGCTAGCTTTTTTTTTACTCCTGGCTTTGTATTTAGGAATCATTCCTGGCATTGCTTAGGGGCCCATATCTGGTAACAGGGATAAAACTAGGGCTGGTGCATGCAAGGCAAGCATGCAGCTCTCACTCCAGCCCAGAAGCGTATTCATCATGTCAAAAGATTGGGTTTTTACCATACTGATTTCACAGAAGCTGTTTTCTACTTTTCTGAGGGTTCAGTCTAATTCCTTAATTCACAATTAAGACTTGATTCCTGAATATCAAGGAAAAAACAGAGAAAGATATTGGCTTTTAAAAATAGGTACATGTCCACAGTAAGGAATAAAAGAGAACCAATATACAATTTTGTACATATAAGAGATATACAATGTGCCACCAGCAAAACCACCACACTAAGGAAGATGTTCTGAGGTTTGAAGCCAGAAACTCTTTCCAAGTATATAGAACGCCACACCTGCATTCTGTGACCACAACTGTGAGGAAGCTTTGCACCACCCTTGCAATACAAAAAGCCTTAAAAAGCATTTTCATTCATATCTGACAAGTGAATGACCTGAAATAGAGGTCATCGTTCAGAAATCGTTTATTCCTTCATTCATCAACAGTGCTCCATCTTCCAAGAATTCATAAGCAATCACATCATTCGTGCGCAGTCTCAGATGTTCTCCTCATCCAACATTTTGTTGATCCCATCACAAAGTTTTTGTAAGTGGGGCTTGAAATTTCCAAAGGGGTTGTACAGGGCGGCCAAAAAATCACAATCTGAAAAATGATCGAAGACATTATTAACCCGTCCGTGCGACTTGGCGGTGAGGTGGCGTTGAATGACCTGGTGGAGCAGCTCTCGGCACTCATTGAGCAGCCGGGACAGCACGTTGCGGTCAAAGGTGTATTCCACTTGCTGGAAGCTGACCGCCGTCATGGCAAGCTGATGAACCTTCTTCTTAAATTTCTCCATCAGGGCCAGCTCGTCTTGATTAAACTGGTTGTTCCTGTAGAGGATGGCCAGCTTGATGACGGTTTTGATGAGGTTTTTGATGATTTTCTCGGCCTCCTTCTTGTTCTGGGTATATTCCTTGGTCACTCTGTACAGCTCATCCAGCACTTCGCTGCTTGTGTCGTCGATTAAGGTGGTGGCGATCGATTTGGACACCATCTTACCCAAGATCTTCTTCTGTGCCTGGACGGCCAGGTTTTTGGAATTAAAGACATCTGTGGCCACTGAAAACACACAGGGGTGGGGTGGGGCAAGAGTTAAAGAACAGTCAATATCAGCAACGGCAAAACCAGATTATTGGGGAAGTTCTCTCCCCCCTCCAACCCCCCGCTGTATGGCGTATGGCTTGCCTCCCACTTACTAGCACTAGTTCCTCAGAGAAGAACTCTTTGTCACTAATTATTTTGATAAATGACATTGTTCTCTTTACATTTTACAGCTTGAGGAGAGAGCCATACAGTTTGAGTGCAGGAAATGTGCTTCGTAAACCATGCGCTCTGGGAAGCCAAGAGTTTTACTTTGGGATTATCAGACTTTCAGATTTAAGAGGTTTAATGGCATACCTGGAGCCAGAGAGAGTATAACAGTCAGGGAATTTGCCTTGCACATGGTGTATGGTCTCTCCTGAATGCAGAACCCCAAGACAGAATAGAGAGATGAAATATTCTGAAACAGTCAGGGCTGCTCCCAGCTCAGAGCCATTTCTTGTGCAAAATTCCCTCCCATTTTGTGCCTATAGGCCTTGGAGAGCTGTTTCCCTCCAACACTGCTTTCTCCCTTTCCTTCTGCTCATACCTCATAGCTGGGTTCTCAGGGTCATTTAACCTTGGGGCCAGAGTAGTAGCTTTTCTCTCTGTGTAGCCCTACACCTAAATGTTGAAAAACAGAGTGATTCAGTAATGGAAAAGAAAGGCCTGAGAAAAAAGACAAATGAAAGGGAATCATTCAGGGCATCACTAGTACAAAAGTATTTCTAGTTTGGATGGCTAGTGGCCTAAGAAAGCAAAACAGGACTGGAGAGAGTGCAGGGATTACGCCTGGCAGTGTCATCTAGGGTGTTATGGATCACTCCTGGGTGGGCTGTGTGCATGGCAAGTACCCAGGATTGATCAATAACACCCTCGATGAAACTGCCAGGAGTAATCCCTGAGTGCAGAGCCAGGATAGTAAATTCTGAGCATTGCTGGGTGTGGCTCAAAAACCATAAAGAAAAAGAAAGCGAAAAAGGCAGCTGCTCCCAAATTCAAAATCGAGGGCCTGTCAGGAATGATCCATCAAAGTGGAGCCACTAACTCAGATTTGGAACTGGAACATAGAAGTGACAACTTAACACAAAACTTCAGACAAAGTAGCTGCTGCTCTTGGTAGGTGCAAATTGGCTGACTCCTAATGAATGACCAGAATGGAAACCTCACATGTTTAGGGACACACACTGAAAGTCATTTAGTTTATCACCTTGAAAATCTTGCTTCACTTAAAAAATGGTATCTGAAAATTGAGAGAGAAGTAGAATGCCTGTCTCGAATACAGGCAGGGGGTGGGGGAGAGAGATGGGGACACTGGTGATGGGAATGTTGCACTGGTGAAGGGGGGTGTTCTTTTTGTGACCAAAACCCAACATCAATCATATTTCTAATCACGGTGTTTAAATAAAAATATTATTAAAAATAGTGTCTGGACAAATATTGATAATTAAATTTCTGAAACCTGAACTGAAAAACTGCATAAAAGGAAGTAAAATGTATTTTGAGAAAAAAAAGAAAGTGAAAAATCATTTGTGCAAACAGCTTTGTGCAGTGGGTTCCAAATCTCTCTGAGGTTTTCAGCACAGAAGCAGGATTCTACTTTTATTCTTTTTTTTTTTTTTTTTTTTTTAGTGTTTGGGCCACACCCTGTGACGCTCAGGGGTTACTCCTGGCTATGCGCTCAGAAGTTGCTCCTGGCTTCTTGGGGGACCATATGGGACGCCGGGGGATCGAACCGCGGTCCGTCCTAGGCTAGCGCAGGCAAGGCAGGCACCTTACCTCCAGCGCCACCGCCCGGCCCCATCTACTTTTATTCTTTTGTTTGTTTCTTTTTGGGCCATACCCAGTGACGCTCTGGGGTTACTCCTGGCTCTGTGCCCAGAAATCGCTCCTTGCTTGGGGGACCATATGGGAAGTCAGGGATCGAACCGTCATTGTCCTGGATCAGCCAAGTGCAAGGCAAATGCCCTACCACCTGCACCAACCCTCAGCCCCTCCACTTCTATTCTTTTATTTGGTTTCTGGGCCACACCCGGTGATGCTCAGGGGTTACTCCTGCTTATGCGCTCAAATTGCTCCTGGCTTGGGGGACCATAGAGGATGCCGGAGGATCAAACTGTGGTCTGTCCTAGGTTAGCTCGAGCAAGGCAGATGCCTTACCACTTGTGCCACCGCTTCAGCCCCTTTCACTTCACTTCTATTCTTTATTTTTTGGATTTTGGGTCACACCCGGCAGCGCTCAGGGGTTTCTTCTGGCTCTATGCTCCTGGCAAGTTCAGGGGGACCATATGAGATGCTGGGATTCAAACTACTGACCTTCTGCATACAAGGCAAATGCCTTATCTCCATGCTATCTCTCCTGCCCTTCACTTCTATTCTTATGGTTTGCAAGAAGACAGGGGAATTAACTCATACACAAGAATTCATATTAAAAAACAAGAGAAGTTAACATTACCATATACCAAGAGCATGAATGATCTTTTATTATAAAATGGAAGACACAGACCTTCAAAGTCCTGACTACTATGGGAGAGCTATGCAAAAGTTTCAGACACAGCAAATGTGAATTTCAGAATCACATTACATATAATATTGAAAGGTTACTAGTTTCATCTAGAAAGTTTTTTTTTTGTTTGTTTTGTTTTGTTTTTTTGGTTTTTGGGTCACACCAGCAATGCTCAGGGGTTACTCCTGGCTCCAAGCTCAGAAATCACCCCTGGCAGGCTCGGGGGACCATGTAGGATGCCGGGACTCAAACCACCGTCCTTCTGCATGCAAGGCAAATGCCTTACTTCCATGCCACCTCTCCAGCCCGTAAAATTATTTTACGGTCCCTACTCTTGTTTTAATGATTCTAAATGACTCTCTAAACTTCAAACCCAGACATAAAACAAAAACTCAATGGTTCTAGATTTCCTTAAGAGAAACCCCAAAAGGTGTTGCTTCAACTAAGCAAAATCAATTCCATCCTAACCCTAGGACTAAGCCTCAACCACTCAGAGAAGTTGATCTCTAGGTTACACTTGTCCAACAGGAACCTCAGACTCTGAAACATCGAAACAGCTCCATGCTTTTACTTTTACTTTATTCTTTGGATTAACGTCATATTGCAAATGAGAATCAAGTGCACCCCCATTCCCCTACTTCTCCCTCACCCTACCCTCCTTTCAGGGAAGACATACATACAGTGAATTTCTTTTCTACCATTAATGACAACCTCATTGCTGCCAACGGGTTTGGGGCTGAGAGTTGCTGGCTAGGACGTTGTGATGTGTAATCATGAAGTAAGATTTTCCCCCCTTGCAAATTAAATGCTCATTTGTCAATTTCAAACCTCTACCAAATCCCTAGAAGGTCTGGGGTGTCTCAGAGCTGGTCCTGGACCCCACTTTTTTTCTTCCTTCTACCTTTACCACAGATGATCTCATTCCCTCCACAGTTTCAGATACCACCCTTGTGTGAATGACGGCCCTACTATAACTCAGTCTTGGCCTCTTCTCCAAACTCATTTGGTATATGAGCTCAAGGTTTTTCTTGGCTATTTGCATGTATCTCAAATGTACCATGACCCAAAGTGTACCCTTGATTTCCTCCTGCCCTCATCCCCAATCTTCCTCCTCTATTTGTTACTATCTTAAAAACAATTTCTTCCATTTCCCAGCTCTCATTTCCCATACACCCTCGCCCTCAGTCCATTACCATGTGCTTTGTATAATAGTTTCTCACAATTCTCTGAAATCTGTCCATCTCCCACCCTCTTTACTTACACCTGCCTCATCTGAGCCCTTGCCAATCTCTTCTCACAGAGCATCCATGTAAATGATACTTTATTGAAATTATTTGCTAACCATTATTTTTCTTTGTTTCAAAGCCAGTATTTGCCTAAATTTCTGTTTTTTTCTTGTTTCTAGAACTTAAGTTCCTTGGAAAAAAGAAGCTATCTTATTCATTCCCATCATTGCATCTCCTGGATTTACATGGGGGGACCTGGATGACTTAAAGGATGTAAAAGTCATCTCCCCCTCTCTTCAATATACTTAAGAAATTCTCCATGGACACATGTTGGCCTACAAAAAAGAAGTGTGTCCTTGTTAGCATCCAATTTTAAAAGAGACAAATTCTAAGAAGAGAAAGCATTGTAAGTATTGATTCAATGTTTGAATCTATAAACATAAATTTGCTTATGCTTGAAAATAAGCTATTGGCTTATGAAAATGATACAATTTCAAAAATATACAAAGAATAATCATACTTTTAAAGTGATTAAAGACTATTTTAGAAATAGTTATAAATATTCATTTCATCTATTCATTTTCTACTATGTCTCCCTTTGTCATAATATCAACAATATTTAAGGACTCCTAGGTTTAGCATCAACAATGAGATGACACATTTGGAGATAAATATTAATGGCAAAATATGCTGCCTTGGCCCGGAGAGATAGCAGAGTGGCATTTGCCTTGCAAACGGCCTATCCAGGACCAAAGGTGGTTGGTTCGAATCCCGGTGTTCCATATGGTCCCCCGTGCCTGCCAGGAGCTATTTCTGAGCAGTCAGCCAGGAATAACCCCTGAGCAATGCCAGGTGTGACCCAAAAACCAAAAAAAAAAAAAAAAAATGCTGACTCTGTACACAAGAAAAAACACTCAAGAGATTAAAATAATACCTTTTATTAGCTAAAAAATTATAAGTTTTGAAAGTAAAAATTACCTAATGTTAGGCCATAAAAGGGCAGACATTTAGGGTCCTAATTTTACCAACTCACCAGCAAATACATCACTTCTTCACCTACCAAATGTTTTATACTTGGAACTTTGAAGTGGTGACCACTGATGCATATATATATTGTTGGGAATCTTTGTCTACTTCAAGTGAGTGGAGTGGAGCCATATTAAGAAAGATGGGGAAAAAATTTTGTAGACTTTTCTCTAAGCAGATATAAAAATCTGGCTCTCTTAGCATCCAAGAAACTACAGAGCTAAATGGAACTTAATAACAAGACAGGCTGGGGGTGTAAGGGTAGGCAATAAAAAAGTGGTCACAACCAACCATGACTGATGCCACAAGAAGTCAACAGGCTAGGACTGCTTTCCCCACATTGAAATTGGTACCACTCCAGAGGAAAGCCTGAGATAAAGACTTGGGGGAGGGCTCTGTGAAACCAACTTGCACACTTAAAAATCCACAAAGACTAGGAAATTCAACAGGATGGAGAAACAAGAAACCAAGAGGAAGTAAGAGGGAGGACAAGGCTCCAGTCATCTGAGATTGTGAGCTCAGACTGGAGAAGTTGGGTGACTATCTCTGGAAGGATCAGAGTAATGACCATGGTAGTGAGCTGCAGGCAGTCTCTCTTGGCTTTCCAGTTAGAATACTAGGCATTGTGCAGAAATCAGAACAGTCCAAATAGCTCTTGTTTACAGAGATTCACATGAATATCATTTTGAAGAGGTGCAGCTGATTTCCCATTCATTCTTTTTGGTTTTTGAGTCATATAAGTGGTGGGTGAGGTGTGGGAAATAAAGTCCTGAAGATCAAACCAGGATCAGTCACATGCAAAGTTTGCACTCCAGACTCCCCAACCCTTATTCCTTTTCTTTTGATCTGTGTCACACCTGGGACTCTCTTTTGATTAAAAGAGTTTACTTATTCCTCATTAGTTAATTAAATAAATAAAATCTTTGACAAGTCCATTTTCTATATATATGAAAATCATGAATTTACTACCTTTAATACAGTAGAACATTAAAACATAAACTCCATAAAATAAAGGAATTGCAGTAGGTGATTTTTTGCACAAATATACAAATTGTACATATTTCCTGTGGTAACTTATTTCCCCAGGGTCCTGGAAAAGCAGGGTAGGTTTCTAAAAGTCCACATTTGGGACCTAAATGGTTCCATGAATAAACCACACTAGTGAGGATGTTATCGAAACCCAGTTTCTCTGTCTATAGATGAGTATAATGATACCCACTTGTTCCTGACTTGTACCAGAGATATATGAATCTGAATTATAGAGTAATCCCACACTAGACTTTTTTTCCCAGTATATAAACAAAACTCCACAAACTGAACTTTAAATGTATTTTGATGCTGCAATAGAATCACATTTGGTCAAAATCCTTCCTTCGATGAGGAGCTAAGAAAATGCAAAATGCCAGAAGGGCATGTGAAAACACACCACATAGTTCAGCTGGTCTACTTCCTTTACCACAATGATATCAGCAAAAATCTAACCTATATGAAAACTTTATCAGGAACTGGCCCCTTTTTAAAAGGTGTCCATTTGCTAACAAGTGTGAGTGCTCTTAGGATTCTGCCAGGAAATGTAGCTTGTTTACAGGGAACAGGACTTGAGGGAACAAAAACAAATTCTAACAGAGACAAGTAGACAGACATCATCCATGTCCTTGCAGAACTGTGGACCCAAAGAAAGCTGGACTAGAAATGAACCAAAAATAGTGTCAAAGAGAAACCCACAGGCCCACAAGATGACATCAGAGAGTTGAGTCTCAGTTCCAATTTCTACAGCCTCTCTGGGAATCAGAGATCCTATAGGCAAGGCAGGGAGCCATAGAACTGCACAGATGGACAAAGTCTCCAGGGTCAGCAGTTCCGAATGGTCAACATGGGTGCAATTTCCTTTCTTTGAGCTTTAAAGTCTGATGTGTGAAGTGGTATATTTGATGAGACTTAATGAATCATAATGAATCTGAGAAAGCCCAGCAGTGTGCTGGTTCCAGATGGACACGAGGGTCAGAGATTCAAAAGCCATAATTTCATTGCAAAGAGTATGTACTTATTCTTTTCTTTTCTGTCCTGGTTTTTTAATGCTTATGTCTTTAAAAACACCCTCCTCCAAGACCTCTCTTATGTGATCTCAGTTTTCTTTTGTAGCTTTGATTCTGGAGTGTCTGCATCTTGAATTTGGTTTTAACTGTGTGCCCCTTATTATTTCCATGGGTTTGTTACTTAAATTTAAGAAATAAATCTGTGCCTCCTCAGGTGCAAACAGACCTAGGGCTACTCCCAGTGATAAGTCAGGTGAGTGATCATCAGTGCCAAGAGTGGCACTGAGGCTCTGAAGCATGCAAGATGCACTGCCCATCCCTTTGAGCTATTTTTCCAGCCCAGTGATGATTTCCAAATCAGAAGTCCATTCCTGTAACTCCTTTAACCATTAGGCGCATCTCTGCTCTTTTGCTAATTTGATGCAAGTATTGAAGAGTGGCCTTGTTGCTTTTCTGCATGGCATAAGATTTTACAACCTAGCTCTGCTAGCCTTAGGCTCATTAATGGTAGTATTGCAGATGCTTAGACATAAATCCTAAGGAATATTAGACTCGTAAATATTAGGATAGAGCTTCTGAGCAGAGAAAGGACTTAGGTGATTGCCCAAGTTAGAGGGGGAAGTTTATAGTTTTGAGAACCCATGAGATACCACAGTATGAACTTGCACTACAGTCCAGAGTCTGCAATTTCATTGAAGGTTCACAACTATTAAAATACTATTTATAGGGACCAGAGAGGTGGCGCTAGAGGTAAGGTGTCTGCCTTGCAAGTGGTAGCCAAGGAAGGACCACGGTTCAATCCCCCGGCGTCCCATATGGTCCCCCCAAGCCAGGGGCAATTTCTGAGTGCTTTGCCAGGAGTAACCACTGAGCATCAAATGGGTGTGGCCCCCCCCCAAAAAAAAGTTAAATACTATTTATAGGGGCCAAAGAGATAGCATGGAGGGAAGGTGTTTGCCTTGCATGCAGAAGGTCGGTGTTCAAATCCCAGAATCCCATATGGTCCCCTGAGCCTGCTAGGAGTGTTTCTGAGCATAGAGCCAGGAGTAACCCTGAGCATTGCTGGGTGTGACCCAAAAACAAAACAACAAAAACAAACAAAATACTATTTATAGGGGGCCAGTGCGATAGCACATCGGGTAGAGTGTTTGCCTTGCACACGGACAATCCAAATTCAATCCCTGACATCTATATGGTGCCCCGAGCACTACCAGGAATGACCTATGAATGCAGAGCCAGGAGTAACCCCTGAACACTGCTGGGTGTGACCCCCCCCCAAACCAAAAATAAACAAAAAATATAGTTTAGAGCACCAGCCAGCTTTTCTTTCCATATGATGCTAAAGATAAATATCAAACAAAACCCTCTGTATTCTTTATGAAATGAAGAACCCTGTGTAAAACTGTGTGTGTGCATTCTTTCACAGGCAGAAAAGGCAGAATTAATATTAAAGGCAGTAAAAGAACCTTTGAGATTTGTTTATCCAAGTTTCCCAAATGAGTTTTACAGAGGATCCATTAATAAGTGTGAATTAATAAGGACAGTAAAAAAAAAAAAAAAGTGCTGTCTGACAAATTATCTTGGGTTCTTGCTACCCTGTGGACTGATTCCCAGTGATCCTATAAGAACAGTGTCGAGCAAGAGGGGCAGCGTGGTGAAGTGAGCAATGCAGTGACAGTCAACGCAGGCCTCTCAAGTCATAATATTGAGATAAGCCACTTACTTACCTAGTGCTCATGACCCCACAGCAAAACTACTGAATATCCTCAGCCCATTTTCTTAGAGGCATATGGGGACAATATACAGTTTAATGAGTCAATAAGAATGGTCAATAGAAAGTGCTCAGAACTGTGAAAGAATTAGATCAATATATAAAAATATCATTGTTTGTTATGATCACTCTCATTATTTGGCAGAACTATATGTGGTTCTGGGGAACGAACTCAGGTTGACCCTATACAATACAAGCATACCGACTGCTGTACTATCTCTGGCCCCAATTGCTCTTATTAAACACAGTCAGCATGGAAGATCTGTATAAAAGAACTGTATAAAAGAGATTGACTCAAGAGATGTCCATGGAAGAGAAAGATTTCAACAGTAAAAAAGTGATGGCATTCTAAGCTAACTTACAAACTGCTTGCGACTACAGGGGACAAATAGGGCTACCCAACAGTGCAGCTGCTCACCAGAAGCCTAGGAGTGCACATCCATCCTATGAATTTTAGAAAAACTTCAAACACACCAATATGGAGAACTCTCTGGTCCATGAAGGTTATTAGTAGAAAGAAGACCAGGTAGAGAAGTGATCTGGGAGGCATTTGCAACCATGTGGACACTCTGCATCTGCAAGAGGGACTTTTGAGAAGATCTAGAAAAAGAAGCCCAGACTCACTGGACCACAGTCCAAGCTGTATGGGTAAAAAGAAGCTCATGTGGTGGAACATGGGATCATGTTGGAGGAACCCACAGCTCTGAGCTATATGACCAGAACACTATGCTCTAGATTTTTCAATTAGTCATAACTTTGGCCATGAAGCCATGATTCATGTAGATTATTATGAACAGATTCATAATTTTTCCTCTCAATTTTTCACCAAAAAATTCTGGCATATTTTGCACAGAAACCAGAGCAAATTATAGTTTTTTGGGGGGTGGGTGGGGAGGCACACCAGAGATGCTTAGGGGCGACTAATGGCTATGCACTCCAGAATATGCTTCGGTTACCATTTGGAATGCCAGGGAGCCAACATAGACAGGCCACATGCTAGGCAAATAACTTCAACTTCTCCCATTGTGTCAGATACCCTGGGTCTTGATGACTATGAACGTTCACACTCTGCTAAGAAAACAGGAACGAGGGGCCAGAGAGATAGTATGCAGGTAAGGCGTTTGCCTTGCATGCAGAAGGATGGATGTTCAAATCCGGACATCCCATATGGTCTCCCGTGCCTGCCAGGAGAGGTTTCTGAGCATAGAACCAGGAGTAACCTCTGAGCGCTGCCGGATGTGACCCAAAAACCAAGCAAGCAAACAAACAAAATCAATAACAGAGTTCAACAACTGTGTTAAATGTTGGAGGCACACTGTAGTACTGATTTACTGGTGCAGTCTCTAATACTAGTATCCATGGCCAATACATATTGTTCTCATTTGTTGGCAAAAATACTTTCATAGTTGTTATTCTAACTTGGTCCTCTAATTTCTTGACCCTTAGAGAGCTAAATGGGGGAAACTGAGGCTCAGAAGTCAGGAGACTTGTTCGTAGTGGCAAGGCTAAGTGATTGCTTTTTCCTACAGTCATGCATGGTTTCAGTTGTGACCTACTTGGTCAACACTGGACCACATACATGATCATGGCCCCTGTAAGATATAAGTGGGCCATATCTTAGTATGGAGAACTATATTCCACAATTTTCATACAAAGACAAAAGTATCTAAAGTTGTGTTTCTCAGAAGAGGCTTTTGCTTTTAAAGACTACAAGACTGCCATTTTCTCTGTATAAAAAAGGCGAAATTAAGACAATGTTCATTTGACTTTCAAATACCACACGTGGCAGAGCAGCCCAGAAAACTATTCCTTAGCCTATTCTCCAAGACAAAACAACTCCTCAAAGAAATAACAAACAAAAACAAAAACAATCCACAAAACCAAAAAAATCAAAGAAGGTACTCAAATCTTACACATAAACTGTTAAGACGTTCCTAACCCCCCTCCTTCTGTCTCAGTCTGAAAAAAGTCCAGATCAACCAACCCTTCATGCTCAGTTTAAATGCTGTTGCTTCTAAGAAGCCAGTTCAAATACACTGATGGAATAACCTCTTCAAATCTGACAAGAACACATCTCTTCAAGTAAGTGTGCTTTTTCTGTCATATATGAGAGTTTTATAACTTGGATACTATATCTTTTCATCTCTGTATTCTTCAAAGTATTTAATGTACAAACTTACCCAATGCTGGAATAATTCATACCTTTTATAGCAATTCAAAGAAGTGCCCCAGTAAATTAAATCCATTTCTCACATCTAAAGCCTAACAAGGAAAATATTCGCTTAATACATCTATAAGTATAGGGAGATATAAAATACTCTTTTGTCTTAAGGAGAGGACTCTATAAAATATATTTTTTTTTAAATCTGATTTTTTTCCTTTCCTTTTTGCCAAAACACACAGAATAGCCAGTCTCTTTTGTTCAGAAAAGTCACCATATTTAGCAAACTCAATCTCTTCCATCAACTGTTCTGGAATCTTCCAAGGATCCCAATCCCATTTGCTGAAATATTTTAGGAGCAGTAACCTCTTGGCCTCAACTTGGGCATCTCTCAAATATGCATCTTGCACTGCTTTCCAACATTCTTGTCTAAACCTTTCCCCGATAACTGTAATAAAAAGTTATACTAGTCAAGCATTTTATAGACATGTCAAGTCCTAGCGCCAGAATGCTGAAATGGAGTTTTCTGAACTTTAAAGTTTATTCTCTCATTCCAATTACTAAGATATACTGAAGTTCTGTAGATCTAAGATTAAACTCTAAAAAAATAAAATAAATTAAAATAACCTCACAGGTATTCAGAAGCAACTTTGGCCAGTATCAAGTATTCTTAGCATGGCACTGAAAGGGTTTCTACCCTTTTTCAAACCATTCGTCCTCTGCTTCTAATGTTCAGGCACCCCTCCTTGTTTTACTTAGATCCAGGACCTTATAAAGGTGGTATTCTAGATACTCCACTGACCCTGTGTTACGCCTGCACAGTGCTGTATTATTCTTAGAATTAGTGGTCCTTGTTTTAAAAAGAAGGAAATGTACCTCAAAAGTCTGTTTCTCATTCTCTGGGAATCACCCAAGGATCTAACCAAAACTGGGTATGCAGACACATATGACAGCAACCAGCAAAACAGTGGCTGACCTTTCAGAAGAAGGGTACCCTCTGCAGCCCAACACAGACCCCCCACCCCCAGCTACCTTCATACATCTCTGGTCACTCTCCATGCTCGGTGGGCATTAGCCAGGGTGAATTCTGCCTTAAAGAAATAAATGTGCCTCTATTTAGGGCAAATCTACAGATCTCCCACTGGCTCATAGGAATTAGGACTACTGCCCAGCAGTGTTATCTATTTGTTAGAAACCAAAGGTTATAGATGGGACTTATGGTTTTAAGAATTTCAACATAAATTAGGGATAGCCAGTGAAATAACAAGAACCATTTGCTTGAGGGAGGAAGGGAAGGCTAATGCTAATCATGATTTGTTGGTATAACACTTCTTATTTAGTCACTGACCTCAGGAAGCTAGCACTAGGCACCAAGATCTCCCCGCTATTTCCATGAAATGTGTTAAATGGATTGCACAGAGGTGATGAAATTATCAAGTTTATAAAGCATCCTGAGAAAAAAAGCGAATTTGGGTATTTCAACTTGAAACTTTGCATGGCACTGATACACAGATTTATGGCTGAAAAGTAGTCCTATTGTGCATTCAGTAACTCAACGCATTTTATTGAGCATAAGAATTAGACAAAGTGCTTTCTCTCAAGGAGCACAATTACTGTAAGAGAGACCAAAAACACGGATGTATAAAAATGCAAAGTCCTGGTAGGGGCTACTGTAAAGGATGTATGTACCTTGGGCAACTGTATTAAGGAGATAGAGAAGGGAAATATCCTACCTATTTGAGAGAGCTGAGAGGTTCCTCCCTCATCCCGTGTTTTTAGGGGGACCATGATGCTGAAGGTATACTCCTGGCACTGCACTCAAAAATTACTCATAGATATGTTCAAGGGCATATATGAGATGCCAGGAATTGAACCTACGTTGCAGGGTGCAAAGAAAGAATGCTACCTTCTGTATTATCATTCCAGCCCTAGGAAAGTCGGTTTTTAAATAGGTGACACTAAGAAGAGATATGAAGAAAGCAACAAAGGAGCTGTCCTGGGTGAAAGAAAATTTATCCACTCCCTCACAGTCCTTCCTAATTCCTCTCCTTCAAAAACTCTTCACTGACTAAGTCAGTCAGAAATGTTTGGTCTGGGCCAGGGAGAGCACAGTGGGTAAGATGCTTTCTTGCAGGTTCAATCCCTGGCCTCCCACAGCCCGCCCCCCAACCTGAGTGTAGAGTCATGAGTAACCACTGAACATTGCTGTGTGGGGGCCAGAAATCAAAAACCAAAGAAATATTCTAACTGGGCTGCAGGGATAGTCTGTAGGGCTGAACACATGCTTTGCATATGGGAGGCCCATGTTTGATCACAGATCCCCTGAGCACCAGCAGGAAGCTACCCTTAATATCATTAAAAAAAATTCTTGTTAATGACCCTTTGATATTAATATACCTACTTTGTACAGTCCTCTCATTTTTCAGTTAAGGAAAATAACTAAAAAAGACCATAATAGCCATTCTCTTGTAGAAACTAGAACTTGTTTCTCTAAATGTATTTAATTGCTGTCATGGAGATGGATTTCTTCCCTCGTAGTATTTGGGTAAAATGAACTCTGGAAAATTAACGTAACTGAACAATCTCACAACTAGTCGCCAAATAAACAATAAACTGAATCACTTCTTGAAAATACTTTGGCAGCTCCCATGTTTTTGTAGATTTATTTCCTCGACTCCTCATCCAGTGAGGAGTCTTCTTCTCTCTCAGGCTTTGTTAATACCAGGTTCATTTTCAGAAGTGAAAGAAGCCACAGAGCAACAAGCAGAAAAACAGAAGTCTAAATTTCAATATGGGATCCCAGTCGATTTCCCCCTTCCATCCTGACCACTGGTTCCTCAACATGAAGGTGATTTGTTTGATTATCAAAAGCAGCAAACAGTAATTCCAAAAAATAGAAACCAAACCTAGTCGGGTAACATATTTTGTTGAGATATTAATGTTTCTTCTTTTGAAAATTTGTATAAAGTTTATAAAACATAAAACTTACCAGCGGGGCTTTTTCAAGACTCTTCAATCTCATTATTTTTCTATATACATAAAACCATCTTAATTCCAGAACATTTCTGCCACCACCCCAATATATACTTTTATTATGTTTTTATTTCCTTTTGGCTTTCAGTAAGAAAATATGTAAAGTCTTGACATTTATGAGCAAAGACAAAAAATAAAGTGGATGGAGGAATAGGTGTGGTGGGGAGAAGCATGTTTGTCTGACAATCTGGCCACATGCCCCACAGGGGACAGCAATTCTAGCAGGCAAAAATATGAATTGTTCAAAGTCATTTCAGGAAGCTCCTTCCTGGGCCACCACTGAAGATTTCAAAGCACTAGCAGCAACTGTTCTTGCTGACAGTCCCTGGGCCTCTCGAGCAGATTTCCAGATTCCACCAACTTCCTTTACTCACCTTCAAAAGTTCTTGCACTTTTCATTCCAGGTTCTCTGCTGCAATCTTACTCTTGACTTAAAAATTCAGCCTATCTCTACTTGAGGAATATCATTTAAGGAACACTGGAGGGATAGCACAGTGGTAAGGCATTTGCCTTGCATGTGGCCAACCCACGATGGACCTGGGCTTGATTCCTGGCATCCCATATGGTCCCTGAGCCTACCAGTATCAATCTCTGAGTGCAGAGCCAGGAATAAACCCTGAGCACTGCTGGGTGTGGCTCAAAACCAAAATTTAAAAAAAAAAAGGAGCACTGAACTTGTTTTTGCTTTCTACTCACCACCTGTATTTCATGTCCTGATGGCTACCTACCTTGCTACTTTTTAAAGTAAAACATGTATTTAAAAAGGGGTTCCTATACCGATGCGACTGGAAGTTAATTAATACTCCACTGCCTTAAACATGGTGACTCAATCTGCTCTTCAATCATAAAGTCAGTGGGGAATTTGAAACACATATTCACACATACATAAACGAAAGAAACCATAAAGCCCCCAACACTATCTATCTACCTGTGTGACTCAGTATAACAGATAAAGGCTATGCAGCCCTCAAAACAAGCATTCTTGAAGAATGATGGGCAGGACCAGAAGAAGCCTCATCTTGGAATGTGAGTGAAGATGATTTCATACCAGGCCAGGAAACTCCTAAAACTATTTGCTGTACACAACATCCTCCTCTATCTTTAGAGGATGTGCTTTTCTTCACAGCTTTCTCTCAACTCATCCATCTTAACCATTGTGCTTCAACTAGTTCATCTGTGAAGCCTAAGGAATAGTTAAAGATACTTTCTTGGCTATACAGCTAACCTTATTTCAATCCCTGGCACTGCATATAGCAATCCTCTGAGCACTGCCAGACTATCCCTGAGTGCAGAGCAAGTAGTGAGTCCTGAGTATAGCCAGGTGTGGTCCCCAAACAAAACCAGCAAAAAAAAAAAAGTATTTTTTTTCCCCTCTACCCCTTCCAAAGGAAGGGCAGAACGATCATCAATGGCAAGAGGCAGCCGCAGAAGTGACACCTAGAGCCGGCTTCACGCTCAGGAGAGGACGCTCTGGCTCCTCCTCATGGCTTCGGGTGCTCTACACAATCAGAGAAACTTCTCTAGTCATATACTATAGAAATGATCCCTGAAAGTATAGTCTTAAAAAAAAAGTATTTGGGGCCGGGCGGTGGCGCTAGAGGTAAGGTGCCTGCCTTGCCTGCGCTAGCCTTGGACAGACCAAGGTTCGATCCCCGGCATCCCATATGGTCCCCCAAGCCAGGAGCAACTTCTGAGTGCATAGCCAGGAGTAACCCCTGAGCGTTACCGGGTGTGGCCCAAAAACCAAAAAAAAAAAAAAAAAGTATTTGACTCTTTAAAAAAAGAGGAAAAAAGAAACTACTTTATTGAAATTTCCCTCTTCACATGACTTTTTTTTGTGTGTGTGTGATGATGATGGGAATCAAATCCAGGGTCTCGCAGGTGCAAGGCTTGACCACTGTGTCTCATTCTGACCCTCCTCACAGGGTTTTTAAAATTCTCGTTGTGCCAAAAGGCAGGAGGTATGCTAAGAAAATAACAGCACATTTATCTCCAAAACACAAGATGGTGTCAAGGTGCAAAAAAAATAAAAAGATGAAAATCTGACTGTATTAGTATTAATGTATAGTTTTCCTTTTGAATCAAACATTTCCCACTTAAATCATTAAGTGCAGGCTACTCCTACCCTGTGAAGAATGGTGAGGGGAGTTAATGTATGTGTCGTAAGGGAGGTCTTTTTATATCTTTAATATCATTTGTTGATCTTGGAATAAAGGAAACAGATGCTACTGTAGAATATGAAATGTTTAATACTGTATTTTTAAGCTTCAGCTGTACAGTTCGTCTTTATATAGGCAATGAGCAAATGCTTCTCTGTTCCTTTATTTCCCTGAAACAGACATACACATCCACAAATGCTAAAACCTCACCCACATTCCTCCTCCAAGGCAGGACATTCTGTAGCAAAGACTCCAAATAACTTGTCATATTTTCCCTATTGGCGAATCAAAATAAACAGATTTCATTTTACTACACCCTACAGAACTAAACAAAACCATATGCAACATTGTCTTTGATGAAACTTAGAAATCATGTTGAAATGAGTTCCTAGACCTTAATATCAAAAGGATTTTTAGTTTAAATGTCTAGCACCTATGAGTATTTTTCTTTCGTTAAAATGATATCGTTATAAACTCAAGAGAAAAACTCAAGAGAAAAATCCATTTCTCACTAATCCTAAAGTTTATAATTTCAGGCAGAACTCTATGTATCAAATACTGGAAAGTAAAAACAATAAAAAATTTTAAAAAATGATATCATTATAACATCTAAAAGAAATCTAAGACATCATACAGGAGAAACATAAAAGGAAGCTACAGAATTTGAGGAAGAATTCAGGCTCCAAATGTAGGCCTTATGTCCCAGCTTGCTAAGGTTTCAATGGCATCTAGTACAGTTTTGAGGGGTGAAAAAGTAGGGTTATCTTTTCTTCAACTGGCTTATGTTTCATTATACTCTGCTACATGGCAAAGACTCAGATATATTTTTTATATTGTTAGGGGTGGTTGAGAAGAATTCTGAGACTCTGGCTGGAGGCGGCAATAGTCTGAAGAGATTGTAGTGCTAGCTATTACTTAGTCTCTGGTGGCTCAGGTCTAATGGGGACCATCTCTCTTGATCTGTGTGGTCTCAGAGACAAGATTTTGTCTTTAGGAACAATTCAGAACTTCTTGTTTGAGCATCAGAACCCCTTGATGCTCAGAGGTCACTCCTGCTAGGCCGTAAGTGAACATATGTGGTGACAAGAATAAAACCAAGGCCAGCTACATACAAGTCAAGTAAGTGCCTCACACCTGTAATATCTCTATAGAACCCAGATAATTCTGACCAGTAGCTTACTTTTATAATTGGAGGAAACGTCAGGATATTCATGTAGGTAATTAAAGAAGATTGTGATTTAATTGGCTACGAAAGTTCAATAAAGCCCATCCCTTCTCTTCCAGATAGAAACTCACAGATGAAAGCTGAGTTTTCAGTTATTCATAGCATGGGCCTCCTTTACTCCTTTTACTCAGCCCAAACATACATCTGGATTCACACTGTCTGCCCTCCAATCAAGTAACAGCTTTCTCTTCTCTCATCTTTTCATAAAATTTGCTTTTTTACTTTAAACTAGACCTCATTAGCAACATGTTCCTCTAAGGAGATCCCTGTCCCTGTGACTGGAACTTGGGAAGAATTCCACTGATGAGCAATTCTAATGAACCAAAAGGAAAAATGCTTTTGAGGCAAAACAAACAGAATACCAGTGTTTACAGATGCTAGGATGGTTAAGACACTCCCTTTGCCATCCTGGGTACAAGAAGTGCCAACAGTGTTCTGCTAATATAGCCTATCTGACCTAAATTGGAAAGACAACTTTCTTGTTTCCAACACTTTTCAGCAGAATTAGAATTCACAACTTCCCTCAGCCTGGGAAGGCCTGGTCTGGAAAAAGTCCTTGCACAGTCCCTGCTGTAATTCCAAACTAGACATGTCACCCATAAACTAGCCAGAAGGTTTTCCCAGGTCTCCAACATGGGGTCTTCAACGTATCTATGGTAGTGTTAGATGGATGGTCCATCTCCCTTCCCAGTCCAGGGTCCTCCTGCATCCAAACACCAGAAAGCAAAGCCAGATGACAAAACAACACCATGCCTAAATGATCTGTGGTGCTCATGAAAACATCAGGCATTCTAAGTCTGGGGAACAGTTAGTTAACCCTTAGGACTCCGTGTTTAGCATCACAGTTTGTGAATGACCAAGCAGTTCCTGTTCGCCAACATGGTGTCCATCATCATAAATAGCAAGAGGACCAAGATCACTGCCAACATCAAATAAGCTACATTAAAAATTTAAATCATAAAATCATATTAATCAGTGAAAACTGGACTTGTAGAGCAGTTGCATCTTTCCCCTGGGAGTTTTCTAGAAGAACAGATAATGTATGTTTGAGGGCCTCCAGTATTTCAGAGCAGGTTTGTATCAACCTATGGCCCAAAGTATAGCAGGAACTCCTCTACTTTCTCCCACTTGGGTCCTAAAAACATAGGAGGAGACCATGAAGATGAATTCAAAAGAATAAATATTTTTGTCAGGAATATTTTAACCCAGGTATAGACATTGTAATTCTGTTACTTATCAGTGTTTGCTTTATTCCTAAATTTGGCCAATGTATCTAGCTGTCCCCATAGAATCATGATTTTGCCCTATGCCAATCTAAAAATATTTTCAAGCATTTCGTATTTCCTGGAGGTCTTTCCCTGACAAGATTTTTATTTTAAAGACAAAAGAAAACCTCAGAAGTAATTACCCTTTGAACGGAGGATTCTTTTAGTCAGAGTCATTTTGTTTTTGTTGCTTGTTTTGGGGCCACACAGTGGGATTTAGGGGGTTATTCCTGGCTTTGCACTCAGCAATCATTCCTAGCACGCACCATACGGGACTTTGGGGATTGAACCCAGGTCAACTCTGAGCCAGGCAAGTACCTACCTGCTCTATTATCTCTATGGCCCAGTCAGAGAAATTTTTATCGAGGAAGTGCTTGTCCAAGTCAACATTTCCCAAATGTGCCACAAACTTAAAAATGGCAACAAAAAATGTTGAGAAGAATAAAAAGGAAAGAAGAGGGCTGAAGAGAGAGCACAGGGATTAAGGCACGTGCCTTGCATGCAGCTCTCAAGGGTTCAGTCCCCAGAACTACAAATGGTCTCACTAGTATCACTAGAAGTGATCTACTGCCAGCGAACAGTGTCAGGTGTTACCCAATCCTCCCCGCAGAAAAATAAAGGAAAAAATTTGATTAAGGGAGGGAAATTAATATTTTAGAGCAGGGGTCTCAAACTCAATTTACCTGCGGGCCGCAGGAGGCAAAGTCGGGGTGATCCTTGAGTGCAAAGTCAGTAGTAAGCCTTGAACACTGGGGGGTGTGACCCAAACAACTAAAACAAAACAAAACAAAACAAAAAAAGATTCCTCAACGGCAGGGCCACAAAATGTTGTATGGAGGGCCGTTTCGTTTGCAGCCCACGGGCCTCGAGTTTGAGACCCTGTTTTAGAGAGAGACAGCAATAAAAAAGCACAAAGTAAACTTAAAAGTATGAAACCAAAGCTATAGGAGACAGGTACAGGTATGTGTTGGTATTTGTCAAAATAATCCAGTTCTTCCAGAGTTGCTGAGAGTACATAGAAATTCAAGAATGACTACAACAGCTGGAAGTAACTTTTGAGGAAAAGAATATACAAGATCCTCACTCCCCAAAGCTTGTACAGATTTAATGTGATCCCTCTAAGGATACCCATGACATTTTTCAAAGAAGTGGATCAAACACTTCTGAAATTCATTTGGAACAATAAACACCCACGAATAGCTAAAGCAATACTTGGGAAAAGGAATATGGAGGCATTACTTTCCCCAACTTTAAACTGTATTACAAAGCAATAGTTATCAAAACAGCATGGTATTGGAATAAAGACAGACCCTCAGATCAGTGGAATAGGCTTGAGTACTCGGAGAATGTTCCCCAGACATAGCATCAATTTTTGTTAAAGGAGCAAGAAATTCTAAATGGAACAGAGAAGGCTTCTTCAATAAGTGGTGTTGGCACAACTGGCTAGCCACTTGTAAAAAAAAGTGAACTTATACCTCCAGCTAACACCATGTACAAAGGAAAAATCCAAACGGATTAAAGACCTAGATATCAGACCTGAAACCATAAAGTATATAGAACAACATGTAGGTGAAACGCTCCATGACATTGAGACTAAAGGCATCTTCAAGGAGGAAACGATACTCTCCAAACAAGTAAAAGCAGAAATGAACAGATGGGACTATATTAAACTGAGAAGCTTCTGCACCTCAAAGGAAATAGTGCTCAGAATACAAGAGCCATCCACTGAGTGGGAGAAACTATTCACCCAATACCCATCAGATATGGGGTTAATATCCAAAATATACAAGGCACTGACAGAACTTTACAAGAAAAAAATCATCTAACCCCATCAAAAAATGGGGAGAAAAAATGAACATACACTTCGACAAAAAAGAAATACAAATGGCTAAAAGACACATGAAAAAATGCTCCACATCTCTAATCATCAGGGAGATGCAAATCAAAACAACTATGAGGTACCATCTCACACCACAGAGACTGGTGCACATCACAAAGAATGAGAACAAGCAGTGCTGGTGGGGATGTGGAGAGAAAGGAACTCTCATTTACTGGAGGTGGGAATGCTGTCTAGTCTAACCTTTATGGAAAGGGATACAAAGATTCCTGCAAGGGGCCGGGCGGTGGCGCTAAAGGTAAGGTGCCTGCCTTGCCTGCGCTAGCCTTGGACTGACCGTGGTTCGATTCCCCCGGTTTCCCATATGGTCCCCCAAGCCAGGAGCAACTTCTGAGCACATAGCCAGGAGTAACCCCTGAGCGTTACTGGGTGTGGCCCAAAAACCAAAACCAAAAACAAACAAAAGATTCCTGCAAAACCTGGAAATTGAGCTCCCATACGATCCAGCTATACCACTCCTAGGGATATATCCTAGGAACACAAAAATACAATACAAAAATCCCTTCCTCACACCTATATTTATTGTAGCACTGTTTACAATAACCAGACTCTGGAAACAGCCTAGATGCCCTTCAATAGATGAATGGCTAAAGAAATTATAGTAAATATATACAATGGAATATTATGCAGCCGTCAGAAGAGATGAAGTCATGAAATTTTCCTTTATATGGATGTATATGGAATCTATTATGCTGAGTGAAATAAGTCAGAGGGAGAGAGATAAACACAGAATGGTCTCACTCATCTATGGGTTTTGAGAAACATGAAAAACATTTGTGTAATGATTCTCAGAGACAAAATAGAGGAGAACTGGAGGGTTCAGCTCCCAAATGAAGCTCATCATAGAGACTGTTGGGTGCAGTCACAAAAACAATTACACTGAAAACTATCATAACAATATATATATATAAAAACAATCAAGAGTTAAAAAAAAGAATATATCAGATCCAGAAAGATAGCACAGGGGGGTTAGGTGTTTGCCTGGCATAAAGCTGGCACTGTTTCAAATCATCATCACATGTGGGACCCCAAGCACTTCTGGGTCTCTTATGAGTACAGAGTCAGGAACAGCCTCTGAGAGCTGCTGCAAGTAGCCCCTCAAAAGAAACAAAAAGAAAAAAGAAAAAGAAAAAGAAAAGACTGTTTCCAATGGACCTAGATTAAAAAAGGCAAGCCAATATATAGGAAGGTCCTTGTCACTTTGTAGCAGAGAAAATTAGTTCGCCACCCTGACCTCTCTCAGGAGGGGAGATGATTCAACAGGAGAAAAAATAAAAGGCCACAAGGAGAGAATATTGACTCAAGCTGATTCTCAGGACTTTAAATAATAGGTCTATTTCATTAAAAAAAAAATACCCCAAACCAACATAAAATAAGTTTCAATCTGCATAACAAAAAATGCCAGGTGAAGTAATGGTCTGGAAAAAATGAGAAAGCAAGCAGCTAGCTTGGAGCTTGATACTTATAGGGTATTTTGAAATGAATGACAAAGACCTATTCTGCTTAGAAATCCCCCATTTTATTTTTAAGCCTGGAAACCAGTTAGTCATATCTATACTAAATGCTTCCTGTCCAGGGCCATGCTAATGGCACACACTGACAATCTGAGTCGCTGCCTACATTTAGTCAATTGAGTCATTCATGGAATAAAAACCAGCCAAAAACATTAAAAAAAATCTGACTTAACTGAAGCCTTAGGAGGTATACAAAGAAAACAAGTTTGACTCATTTACAGAACAAGGATTAATGGTGCCATGAAAGAAAAAGAAAACAGTAGATAGCATCACTATAAGAGACATTCTACTAGGAAACACAGAACATGAGAACTGGTATTCAGTAGGAACATGCCACTTGCAGAGTCTGGGGAATGGACAGGGAGGAAGCAATGACTGGTGGAAGAAAACACTCAGCCAGGAGGAGGAGATGTAGAAAGGTGGTAAAAGTGTTATGTATGTATCAACAATAGTACTTATAAACACAGTGCAAAAAATCTAAAAAAAGGGAGATTGTGGAGGGAAATGCATAGTGGTGAAGGAATCAGTGATTAAACATAGTATGACTGAAATCCAATAATGAATAACTTTGTCATTTCATAGGGAAGAGAAAGAGAGAGAGAGAGACAGGGAGAGAGAGGGAGAGGATGAGAGAATGAGAAAGAGAGAAGAGTAAGAATGAGTGATAGTGAGAGAGTCAGTTAGTAATTTCTATGTTATTCTATACCACCAACAAAAATGATGGTTCCTCTACCTCTATCATGACACAGCCCTACTGATAGTTGACATTTTATAGTGCAATGAGACAGGTTTCAGGAGTTAAGATGCAGCGACAACTAGCTTTTCTCTTATTTTTTTTTTTTTTTACTTATTTTTGGGCGAGCATTCCCAGGTTCGTGTAATCAAATGTCATTTCAACATTCGTGCAGAACATTCTGTTCAGTACGATCAGGGCAAGCAATGCAATGGGTCCAACTGTACTGGGGCACCAGAGCCAAGTGCCCAGGGGCCTCTAGGCTACCCCATTCTCACACTACCACTTTGCTCAGAGAACCCAGCGTTCAGTCTGAAAGATGAATATACTAATAATACTTGGTATGGTGACATGGGCCAGACACTGGGGGGACATCAGGGCTACAGATGAGGATCAGAAGACCTTGTGGAACAAGGAATCAAATTTGGGAGCTCCTATGTACAGTATCCTTTCAGCTCCCTCCTCTTCCTATTCATCTTTAAACTTGGTCCAACGATGATTTAGAGGACAGGCCACTTGAGAAGTCTGAAGAATTCTGAACACAGAGATTAGTATTAGAAACTTCATCATCTGGTCTCCCATAATTATCTTAGCTTAAAAACCTCTCTTTAGGGAAGAGGAAAATCAGTTAAGTGTTGCAATGAATGGCCCTTTCTGGGCAAGAAGTGAGCTCAAGTTCCTGAAGCAGATTGCTCTGCATGATGAAGTCCAGGTCTCAACTTCGTGCACACAGGTAAAATCCAGCATTGGCCAGGAAGAAACCTGTCCCTACCAGCAAAGTGCCTTAGCACAGTTAGGTGTGGCCCCAAAGATCTAAAAGGAAAAAAATAATTGCCCTTACCCAGATTCCCTCCAGCTGTGTTCAGCTTCAGCAGTTCCCTCCAAGTGCAACTGCAATTTTACCTGATTCATCTTTATGCAGGTTGAAACATGCCAAAAGACAGTTCCACAGCCTTGAGACAAGAGGCCTGCCTCTTCTCCACCCCCTAACAAGAGCGCTGAGAGGGCAGCCCTTCTCAGAGCAAGCCAGGATGGGTGGCCAAGGCAGGAATGTTGAGTCATAACTCAGATACCTCTAGGGTTCTCAGCTTGATGAGTGAGAGCGATGGGATGGCAGAGTGGAATGAGCCAAGCCATGGAAACCAGTCCTGCCCATAAAACTTGAGCCGAGAATTCTTCACGGAGCCTGCCGAACATCAGTCTTGCTCGAGTGTGAGGATCCAGCAGTCATGAACAGTGTGAAAGGATGAGTATTTGATGGCTTATCTCTTTTCCACCATCCAATCACTAGAGTCCCTTAGATTTCCAGAAAGGGGCGTCTGAGGCAGCTCAAAACTGCTTTGTTAATCCATCATCTGCTAGCTTTTTATTTTGTTTGTTTTAAAGAAATCCATTTTTGGGGCCGGGTGGTGGCGCTAAAGGTAAGGTGCCTGCCTTGCCTGCGCTAGCCTGGGACGGACCGCGGTTCGATCCCCCGGTGTCCCATATGGTCCCCCAAGCCAGGAGCAACTTCTGAGCACATAGCCAGGAGTAACCCCTGAGCGTTACCGGGTGTGGCCCAAAAACCAAAAAAAAAAAAAAAAAAAAAAAAAAAAAAAAAAAAAAGAAATCCATTTTTATAACCCAAGAAGAAAGTCCCTAAACATCCAAGCCCAGGCCACCCAGCCCCATTCTGACAGAGCTCCCCCTCCATACACCACCGCCACCAACCCTCCCCCCCCAACTTCAAGCAACTGGGAAAACGGCAACATTCCTCAATGTCATGTCCTTGTTCATGGGCTCTTGTGTGCATCCTGACTGGACTGGAGAGGCCTATGTTCTCCCAGTCGGGCCCTGTGGGGACAAGCACCTCATCACATCTATGTGACTACAAAATAAGCACATAAGCCCTGCATTGCTAGCCAGCCTGCTACTTACCTCTCTAGGTTTGCACACAAGTGAATTCTTTTTTCTTTGTTCAATGCAAGAGTTATTACCTTACCTCTCTCCTTTCCTCTCCACACAGTGTCCCCCCTTTCTTAGCTGAGCTCAGTGTAGCCCAGGTGCCCGTCACCCTCACAAGTACCTTCTTCTTCCTCACTGTTCACTGGAATTTCAAAACCTGACACCTGGCCTCTCTCTCATCACTCTCCTGGTCATTCTACTTCCCTTTCTTTTGTGGGGGGTGGGTGTTGGGCCACACCCAGTGACACTCAGGGTTACTCCTGGTTATGTGCTCAGAAATTGCTCCTGGCATGGGGGACCATATGGAAAGCCATAATTCAAACCATTGTCCATCCTGGATCAACTACGTGCAAGGCAAATGCCCTACCACTGTGCTATTGCTCTGGTCCCTCTTCTCCCCTTTCTTCTCCTTCTCAGCTCCTGCATTTCATTCCATCTCTGGAAACTTGCCTGAGCAGCTCCCTCCATTTTCTCCAAAGAACAGAAACCCATGGGTTGCTTGAAATAGTGGGATGCATATTCATTCTTTATAGATTTTATTCTACTTGTGACTCTCAGAAGGCAGAAATGGGTTTAGAAGTACTTGACACACACAAACTTACAAGGAAAAATAAAACTAACACCTAATTTAGGCAAGTGAAAGCTCCAGTGATTACCTACCAGAGGGAGAGGAAAGGTGGGGATCTTTTTTGGTGGCAAAAATAGTGAGAAACAAGTGAATATTGAGTTATGATATGAAGTAAACCCTGGAAATTCCATAATACTGTAAACTGATAAGTCAAGAAAAGAGTTCTCTACAATGATGAAAAAACAAAAAACAGGCAGCCTGCTAATATTTGGCTTTCATAAATATCTTTCCAGAAAGAAAAAGTTCCTGGGATCAGCCTGTCCTTCCTGCTTTTCACAGAATGTGAAGCAAGGGCTTCTTAGCTGAGGTAAGCAGGTTAGGTTTTGCCTTTGGGTGTGATGATAAGCCCCTGTATTTATATAGCACCTCTGAGTGTCTCTTAAATCACTGACACATTGACACAGGCATAAGCTCACTGGTCCTCACAAGAATAAGTCACCTGTGCTATTTCCATGGGTGTGACAAATGCTTACCAGCAAAGCTGACCTCTCAGTGCCCCAAATCTTGCTTCATAGTATGGACAAGACTAAAGTCCTAAGAGTTCCAAGTGAAATGAAGAAGAGGTAAATGCTCCAATTCTCAAACTTTTCTGAGAAGGCCAGAGCTTTTCTCTATCGATCAAGTGTTAGATTCAACTTCCCACATGAGTCACTTACTGCCCTCAAGTGCCAGTGTTGAACACAGACAGCTAGCAGGAGAGCCCAGAGGTGGCGGGGTGGAAATGAGGGAAAGAACCCGCTGACAGGGTTCAAAAGGAGTACACCATGGAGATGAGGGACATCATCATCCTCAGTAGATATGCACTACTTGCAGTGAGGCAGTGCACATAGGCGCCACAGCTCATTCATTCCCTCAAAGCACAGAACATTCAGGGGGCGAGTTCTCAGCCTCCAGTGGATGAGTTCTTCAAACCCAGACTCTCAAAGTGAGGCAGCTAAGCAACCTTGTGCAAAACCTCTCTCAACAGGGCTGACCATAGGTTCCATACTTCTCTTGTCCCCTGGCTTCCACAGCCTGTCCTCCCAGGGTCTGCCTCCCACACTCCTTTTTCTCAGCAGAACCTCACTCCCTTGTCAAAGTGGGGCTTTCTCAGGGTCAAACTCATCACCCAGACCTCCCTTCTCTCTAGCCCCTTTCTCACCACCTTTTTCTCTTATGCCATTCTCAGCCATCAGACTCTCCTTGGGCCTGAGTAACATACATTTACCTGCCATTTCTTTCACCCAGCTCTTGTCCTCTTGACCAAACTGACTTGCTAGACTCAAACACCACTTTGCAGGTTGCTCTTACCTGCTCAACCATCCCCCATCCCCAAATTGCTTCTAAAGTCTATTATTTATCTATACTAAAGGTTATTATTTCCAAGGGAAGGACTGGTAGCCAAGGGAAAAGTTAGGTCACCCACTGGTCTCCACTCCCAGATATAGCTACAAAGTTCCCACCACTGCCCACAGGAGCCCTCATCCCCTTATCTCCACTACACTCATACATTGGTTCCATGCCCTTTACCTCCCTTCCACTCACCTAGGTGCCTGCTCTGCTGTTGGGGAGAAAGAAAAGAAATTTTGGCTCCGGAAAGCACAGGCCTGTGCTACAAGGGGAAGAAGCTGGAGGTGATCATCTGCTCCTACAGTTGTACTGGCATGTCTGGCTCTGCATGGTCTTTCATGCTCTCTCTCAATCAGCTGCTCCTGTAGTGGCATGTCTGGGTGTGAACGCTGATCTCTTTCTCTTTCTCTCCTCCCTCTCTCCTTTCGTACTACAGAGAGCCACTGCCTAGACAAGCATTCAAAAGCTAATCTTCCTGTTCACTGAGGTTACCTAAGGAATGGAAAGAAAAGAGCTGGCCTCCCTACTGAACTGCCACTGGAGTGTCAGTGTCTACCAACTTCAAAACCAAGGATCCTGGGGCCGGAGAGATAGCACAGCGGGATTTGCCTTGCAAGCAGCTGATCCAGGACCTAAGGTGGTTGATTTGAACCCCGGCATCCCATATGGTCCCTGGTGCCTACCAGGAGCTATTTCTGAGCAGATAGCCAGGAGTAACCCCTGAGCACCGCTGGGTGTGGCCCAAAAACAAAAACAAACAAACAAAAACCCAAGGATCCACTGTGAATGTATTTGCAGTTAAATCCACAGTGCAATGTCTCTTCCCCTTCTACTGTTCTGAGTTACACAAAGGAAGTGGCGAAACAGGCAATCTCCACTGAGTGAAACTACTTGGGTTTTGCAAATCCCTCCAAAGGCTATCTAAGATACCTATACAAACAGATGAGGTCTGCTCTAAATCAAGGAGGGTGTGTGTGTGTGTGTGTGTGTGTGTGTGTGTGTGTGTGTGTGTGTGTGTGTGTGTGTGTGTGTGTGTACACATACATATGTGTGGCAGGAGTGATAGTACAGTGCGTAGGGCACTTGCCTTGCACACAGCCTACCAGGGCTCAATTTTGGTATCCTAAAGCACTCCAAGAGCAACTACTGAGTGCAGAGCCAGGAATAACCCCCTGTGCACTACTGGGTATGGTCCAAAACAAATAAGTAAAGAAGCAAAAAAACAATAATAACAAAGAAATAGTAAGGACTTTGAATCTTTACACAGAAAATGAAGAAGCTACACACTCAATTACTTGTAACTCCATTGAAAGGGATGTAAAGTTTTAACTTATTGATCAAGGAAGTTAGCAGAGTCTCCAACTATGAAATTATTATGTTACTTCCTTGATCAATAAGTTAAAACTTTACATCCCTTTCAATGAATTAAGAAAAAATTGTATAATATCAGTGTTTTCAGCTTAAGTAGTCATCATTGTACTGCTTGGGGCTAAAGCACAGTACAATGAATGGAGCATTTGCCTTATATACTGCCAAACCAGGTTCAATCCCTGGCAACCCATATGGTCCCCTAGTAGTTCCTGAGTGCAGAAAGAGAAGTAAGGCCTGAGCATCTCCAGGTATGGCCCCAAATTTAAAACATCTTACAATAACTTGTTATTACATACATCTGGGTCTTTTCTGGGGGGTCTGGGTGGTCAGTATAGGTGGTGGTGCTACAAGGACTGAATCCAGCACTCCTTGTTAGGTTCTCTCTAAGCAGTGCTGGAATGGGAGGGACCAGGTGGGTCTAGAGCTCAGGCATGCAAAACATGCATGTGCTCCATCTCTCTGAACTCTTACCCTAACCCACTTACAGCATATTATCCTCAATTCTTACAAATATGTGCAATTAACGTATAAGCAGTCGTGCTGGGGGATCATGTAGTGCCAGAGAGAACACAGCACCCAGCGCATGCAAGACACAGGATCTAGCCTAGCGCTTGAGCCACGAAACCCCAGCCCTGCAAAGCCACTTTTCGTTTTTGTTTTTAGATCATACCTGGGAGTGCTCAGGCTTTCTCCTGGCTCAGGGATTATTCCTGGCAGAAGTTGGGGGACCATATGGAGTGTTGTGGGTAGAAGCCAGGCCGGCCACATGCAAGGTAGGTCCCTCCATGATGTACTATCACTCTGGCCTCGGCTCCACAATAGTTATATATGAAACAATTATAATACTTCTGTAGATACCATCCATTCACTAAAAGGGGCAGACGAACCTTTCATCCCATGGTCTGCCAGGTAGTCAGCATCTCTTTCACATACTCCGAAATGTTCACAAATAAACTATTGTGACTAACTTTCGGATGCTGCATATCGGGCAATGTAAAGGCTAGGACTGGTTTTCTTTTCTTTTCTTTTGGTTTTTGGGTCACACCCGGCAGCTCTCAGGGGACCATATGAGATGCTGGGATTCAAACCACTGACCTTATGATTGCAAGGCAAATGCCCTACCTCCATGCAATTTCTCCGGCCCAGGACTTGTTTTCTTCTGGCACTCACAGTCTGGCTCACCCACAGCCCAGGGCAGGGGAGAGGTCTTAATCCTGTTATCCTGGCTGGGTGAGGTCTCTAACTCAGGAGAAGAGAGAGGAGACATAAGGTATATTCTGCGTAATGGAAATTTCAGAAGTGAAGTCATCCGAAAGACCCAGATGTTGTTGTCTAGCGGTCGCTTTGAGTAGAGGGAGGTTCAATAACAGGGAGTTGGGCCACTGATTTCAAGGAACCCACAAGATTCTGATCTAGTAAGTAGTGAGCACCTTCAGCACACTCCACTCCCAGACTAATGACTACATCAAAAGAAGCAAAAGATCCACATCTGGGATTTAGAGCAAACCCCGTACCTTTACAGGACCCATCACAGCAAGCTCAGCCACTGAGCACCATCCATTTCATCAAAGGCTCTCTGAACTTCCCTCCCTTCCCCTTCAGACCTTCCTAAAGCCAAGGCAGGGGAAGGGGGAGAGGAGGCACAAATGGGATGGAACTCGCAGAGATTAGCTGCCACACCACCACTTTGGTCCAAATGGTCCAAACAGTGTGGCACAATCTGGTGTGTACCGTCCTATAGGAACACAAACGAGGCTTCTTGGTCACCGAGAATAATATGAGTCAGTTACTGCCACAGAATAGAATTTTCCTCCCCAATGATAAACACTCCCCAGTACGTGTCCCATTCTTTCTAGTGGAAGTTTCCATTTATCTCCTTAAAGGGTCATAATTGATGGTGGGTAGGGCAATGTGAACCATGAGGTCCCTGGAAGGTTCTGCAAGGCTGCCTGCTGGCTCAAAGCACTTGGGAGCAGCCCTCAGGCACTGCTCTTGTGGTGGCACTTGTCAAACCTGTGGGTTCCTTGACCAACAAGCTGACTGATCAAAACAGGTTCCCTGAATGAGCCGCTTCTAAGGAAGTGGGGGCCCTGGCTATGGCTGACTAGGGTGCAATAGACTCCAAATGACCTAGAACCCAGAGACAACTGGGTAGTAGCACTGAGGAATAGTGTGGGTACATGCTCAGAGTTACAAGGAAGGGGTGAAAAAACCTCAAGGATCACCCCTAAAAAGGATGGTCCATGAGACACTATCATTAAGTGACCAACACAACACAGGAAGGCAGAGCCTACAACATCACTGAACTGTATGGCACAGCTCACGGAGGCCAGGACAGTAGAAATCAAGACTAAAACATCCTCTAGCAATACATAACTGGTATTACAGCGAATAAAACACAAATGTGCTAAGTCATGTACTTCTCCATAGTCAGCTGCAGATTTTAAAGAACCTCAGGACAGGGGCATCATGGGACACAAAGCCAGGGTTCTGGGTTTTGCTTTTTACCTAAAATCTGGTCTCTGTAGTCCTGACTTCTCAGTGTGGGCTACATGCAGGCCCTGGGCTACATCCTGTGCGGCTGCAAGTCCAAGTTTCCTTGAAGGCAATGGGGGCAACTCTGGGACAGGTATTGTGGTGGGAGAGATACAAATCTGGATTCACCATTCTCAGCTTTGTGATTTGGACCAGAGATAAATTTGACCTCTCTGAGCTTTAGTTTTCTTATGTGTTATGTGAAATTAAGAAATGCACAAGAATTAAATGAGTTAATCCACATTTTGGGAAGCTAAGTAGCACCTATGGCATGTGGAAAGGGTCAATGTATCTTTGCTTCCATGTTATTCCTGGGAGTTTGAGACACTGGAAAGCACTGTGGCCTGACTGCTGAGATCAAAGATACAGCTTATTTTGTCTTTGCCGTTAAGAATACTTTGGTGGTTTTTTTCTTTAACTGTAAAATAGATGTGTGCTTCAGGCTTGGAAGACATTATTTCTATAAAATGAGACTAGACAGTGTCTAAACAATGTTCTAAAAGGTTTTAGCATATCAAACATGTTCTGCATGTTTGATGTCTAACTCTCCTTCTCTTTAGTGGCCATATGAACTACCCAAAATACCACCAGTTAGCTGCCAAGGATTCTTAGAAGGGTCCTTGCTGGAGGTCTAGGAGATGAGCAAGAAATAGTTAGAAATAGCAAAGAAAGGTCAACTAAGATGAGAGCAAAAATATGGATACTGGGTCACTGATTTTAGCACCTAACTTTGGTGACTGCAGTAAAAAACAGAAAAAAAGATTCAGTTCAATGAACAATGACAGTGAGAAGGTGGGAAGTGAGTAAAAAAAAAACATGTTTAAAGGTTAAATGACAGCTGAATGTCTCATACAAGACAAGGTTGAGGATTACTTTTGTTTATTTATTTAAAGTGTTTTGGACCACACCTATTGGTGTTTGGGTACTGTGTGATGCCACAGGGAAGGAACCCACACTGCCTTCATGCAAAGTTCTACTTTCTCCTCCAGTCCTTTGAGCTCTCATCAAGTCCATTTAAAGAGCAGGAATCATTGACTCATTCATTGATTCATTCTTTGATTCAATACTAGTATTTTCTGTTCCCCTCTCACTGGATGGATCTTGGAAAGCCAGTGGGGAATGAAACAGGTAGTCTTATCCTCAACAGCCTGGGGTCTAGAGAAGAGAAGATAAATAAGATGAGGGTTGCCTGTGAAAAGAACAACTATTTGGAGAGAGGACACAGAGAGATAGATCCTCATCTAGGCTGAAGAGGCAGAAAAAGTCTCACTAAGGAGTTGAACTGTAAAAGGGGAGTAGGTGGGAAAAGAGGTCTTTCAGCAAAAAGAGCAGCCAATATGGGCACCCAAAAAGAGAGAGGGGTAGGGAGGTTCCACTGTGGAGAGGGGAGTCAGGGCTGGTGTCCCTGCATGCGGAGAGAATCCAGAGGTGGAAGGACAATCTTCTGCAGCAGAAGAGACAGAGAGTGGCTCACAGGGACCTGGAGTAGGGCTGAGGCTAAAATTAAGTAACCCTGTAGGTTTGGGAACAGGAAATGAGGGAGTTGCCTAAGGGTTACTACTACCTGAAGACAGGGGTCTCAAACTTGTGCCACAAATGGCACTCCGTACAACATTTTGTGGCCCTGCCCTAGAGGAATCTTTTTGTTTTGTTTTGTTTTGTTTTAGTTGTTTGGGTCACACTCCCCAAAGTTCAAGGCTTACTACTGACTTTGCACTCAAGGATCACCCCGACTTTGCCTCCTGCGGCCCGCAGCAGGTAAATTGAGTTTAGCAGGCCTGGTGAGGCATGAGAGAACTGGGCGAGGTAGAGGCTGGAAATGCTATTAGTAAGGCTGGTACACCTGGCTCAAGTGGTGCTCTTTCCCCAATTTGGCCTCCTTCCTGGCTTTCTGCTACCCAACACACAATCAAGACTCAGAACTACCACCCGCTTTTTCATTCGCTACTTGATTCATTTCACAATAAAGTGATTTACTCAACAGGAAGTCGTTTTAGGTGAGAAATATGGTTCTAAACATATCTCCTTAGGAAGTTCCCCAGAATCTTCTGCAAACAATTGATGGCATCCCTTCCCAGGCCTGCTCCTTTTATTTATTTGTTTGTTTTTGTGTCAAACCCAGTGGCGATCAGGGGTTAATAAATAAAGCAGCAGGTTCCTTTCTTTCCCTCACTTTCCTTGTCATTTTGTGCCGGAATACCTTAATATCACAGCGTTTCATAAAGTGAGGCCTGGATAATTTTTCTCCGTTTATTCTCAAGTACAATCATCTATTCATTGGTAAGTTGGCAAAATGAACTCTGAGTTCTTTAGGCGGTAGCTATAGGCTGAGGATGGAGGCTCAAGGATCTGGCATGGATTCAAGTGTGTTCTCAGCCATGAGAGTGTAACAATATATCCAGTCATTTGCTTCTACTTTCACTCCCTTACACAAATATGCTGGCACCCAAGCACTTCTCAATCCAACTTTCGGCTGTCCTGTCAGTTTTTTTCCGAGTCAACCCCCAAAGAAACTGTAGTAGCTTCCCACTGAGATTCAGAATACTGACTTGAACGTATCCCCCATAAAAGCAAGTCAAGCATGAACATATGATGCCAATTTTCTTGTAAGGAGACCAGGAGAAGAATTCAGTGAACAGTAGATCTATTAGTAGAGCAAGAGAAAAAAAAAAAAAAAACAAAGAGATGAAAATAAAATTGAAGGAGAGGGGGGAAAATTGAGAGAAGCAAATGACTGCGTTTTCATAACAAATTTCTTTCCATAGACAGGAGAGTGACACTAAAAGTCTCTAGATCGCAGCCAAGAGCCTTTGCAAATACTGTGTATACATACACATACGCAGAGGCAGAAACAACTCTTATTCTCTTAATATATGATTAGTCTCCCTCCGTGGCCAGTCAATAATCTATCCTAATTAGCGTTCATCAGTTAAAACTCTAGAAAGTCATTATTGAAAGACAAAAACAAAACAAAACAAACAAACAAAAACCAGCCAAACCAAAAACCATTTCAGGCTTTCTGTAAGAAACCTGATAAGTTGTTGCAGAAGTGCAGCACATAAATGAGATGAGGCACAAGCTCACACTTGTTTTTCAGAGCTGCAACTGCAGAAACCTCAGAGAAAGAGAGGGAAAATAGAGGTTTGCTGGCGTAAGATCCAAAACCATTGGGATACTCTGTTCATACTTGTTCTCCACTTCATCTTTCCCCAACAAATGGACAAACGCCTGGAAGAAAATACCACCCTGTGAATTCTGAGAGAGCGCCCAGCTAGCTTCTCTCGGCCTGACGTGTCCCGTTTGCTTTCCACTACTTTGGGCTTATAAATTGCCATGATAAAGACAAATGAAAATTAGTGATGTAGGGCCCGGAGAGATAGCACAGCGGCGTTTGCCTTGCAAGCAGCCGATCCAGGACCAAAGGTGGTTGGTTCGAATCCCGGTGTCCCCATAGGGTCCCCCGTGCCTGCCAGGAGCTATTTCTGAGCGGACAGCCAGGAGGAACCCCTGAGCACCGCCGGGTGTGGCCCAAAAACCAAAAAAGAAAAAAGAAAATAAGCGATGTAGCTCCATAGGACAGAGGCCACAGTAATGAAACATTAATACCACCCCCTAATCCCACCCTCCAGCCCCACAACAGGCTCAGAAACTAGCTCCTGGCTGTCATTCCTCATTCATGCCAGGTCCACATGGCTGTTAAAGAAGCCTCCGTTTGGACCGACAGCTTCCCTCCGTTCTTAATATTGTCCAGAATCAGGGGGAAACGTCAGCCTACATTAGGAAACAGAGCCACGGTGGTTCGGGAAAGGATTGCGTAAAAAAAAAAAAGAAGCAGAAGAGGCCAAGCTTTCAAGGAGAAGAAAGCAGAGGGCGAAAGCATGGGGCCCCTGGGGCTCCCGGAGCGGCTGCAGCAAGAGGTTGGCAGCGGACCAGCTTCCCAAGAGGCGGTTTGGAGAGGAAAGGAACCCCAGCCTGGCAGTCCTGGCTGTCGCTTTCTGACCTGTCCACCCTGAGTCCACCCTTCCCGGAGAAGTTCTCGGTGCCACTTGGTTTGGGACACAAAGCAGAACGAGCGCGCACGACTCAACCGCCCTGGCGCCGCGCGCGCCTCGCTGCGTCCGGCTCGGAGTGGTCGCCGCTTTCGAACCCGCTGCCCGCGGGGTCCGAGGCCTTCCAGAAAGCGTCGCTTCGGCCAAGGCGAGCCCCGGACCCCGTCCGCCCCGCCCGGCCATCGAGCCTCCCTGCGCCCCCCAGAGTCCGCGAGAAGCGAGCCCCCGACAAGCCCGCTCCGCCCGCGCACCGGCCTCCCCTTCCCGGCCCGACCCACCTTCGCGGGCGTCCTCGGGGGCTTCGGGCGCGGACATGGGCGCGGGAAGCGGCGCTGCTGCCCCGCGGGCTCCGGCCGGACGCGGCTCTGCCCCAGGGCCCCGGGAGCCGCCCCGCGGGGCGGGCGGAGGCGCAGAGCCCGGAGCCGCGCGTGCCAAGGCCGCGGCGCCGCCTCCCCGCCCGCCCCGGACTCCGCTGGCAAAGTCGGGGCGGCGGCCCCCCACCCTAACCCCCCTTGCTGCCGGGCCGGGCCAGGCCCGCGCGCCCTCCTCCACCTTCGCGCCTCCCCAGGCCAGGGGAAACTCCTCCAAAGTTCCAGGCGCCTGGGGGCCGGCATGCATCCAAGCTCCAAAACGCTGGTGAAATAACTTCTACCACCAGGTCCAGTCCCAGCGCCCCAGTTATTGGTGTGTTTGGGTGGGTTTTGCTCGGTTTTGTTCTTAGTTTTTCTACTGCGCAAAGAACAAACAAGAGGGGCTAAGGATAGGCTTTAAAGTTTCCCAGAGATCTACTTCTTGTTGGCGAGTTGTTTTGCTTTCTGCCAATAAAGGCGAACGTTACTTTCAAACATTTCTTAAAGCTCGATCAAGAAACTGTGTGACAAGTTAGGTTCCTTTAACAATCTTTCAACTGCTTTCTTTTTTTTTTTAATTTAAACACCTTGATTACATACATGATTGTGTTTGGGTTTCAGTCATGTAAAGAACACCACCCATCACCAGTGCAACATTCCCATCACCAATGTCCCAAGTCTCCCTCCTCCCCACCCGACCCCTGCCACTGCTTTCTTATCCCCTCATTTCCAAGTCTTATATGGGCAAGAAGCAAGAGTCGCAACGCTCAAGTCAACTTTGTGAAAAGGACACACACTATGATAGAGATGAAGAGAAACGATACAGATAGAGATTTTATTAAAGAGTCTAAACAAAAATTTAGTTCAGGGGACCAGAGTGATAGCAACGCGGGTACATCCTTTGTTTGCCTGGCAGGTAGCCTTGCTTTGATCTCCGGCATCCCCTGAGCCTGCCACGGATCCCCCCTGAGCGCCACATGGTGTGACACCAAAATAAAAAAAGTTCAGCCAATTACTATCTGCAGGATCTTGTACGAAATATTTCTAGTAGAATAAATATTTAAAAAAATTATTATTCCAGGTGGGGATGTGGCTCAGGGCTCAAGTATGTCAAGTTGTGGTTCATCCCCCAGCACAGGCACTTACATTAATTCAAGGGCTTATGTTTGAAATTCAATAAAGCAATAAAAGCAAAAGGTGACTTGAAAACAGATCATTATAAAGTACTGCACCACTAAGAGTAAATTTTTGTAAAAAGAAACTCGAGGGTTTCATTTCAATGTTGGATCTGAACAGGGGAGAAAAGCATTTATGCTATTCATAAGTGGTGAAAGATACTATAAACATCACTGGAAGGCCAGGTATTAAATCACTTCCTACTGTTGAGTGATACTAACATGTCTAGGACCCTCAGAAGAATTTTATTGCAATTTTACTGAAAGCAGGACGAAGAGAGGAAGACACAGTCAGAGAGAGGAGCAGAAGAGACACATCTGGAAAATATCAGTGCCGTAAATTCCTGGAAATTGGCCTTACCACTAACAGGGCAGCAGGCTGTTCTCTTCTGGAAGACAAAAGACAACCAGCAAGCCCCTCTCTGCCACACATCCTGCTAAGTAAGGTGCGTACCTGCCCAAGACTCTCAAAGTTAAGAAACATGACCCAACCTGAGACGAGAACCATTATGAAGGCAAGATATGCTCCTCCATCAGTCAAAAGCCTTGCTTCTCTGGCCTATGTTAACATTACCAGAAGGTAGAGGTAGCTTGACTTGGTCCCTGGTGCTGGAAAGCAGGCTTCAAAAATCATGGCACCGTGCCCTCTCCACCATCTGTCCTTGCTGCACTCCTGCCCCTCCTTCTACTCCCCCCACCCACCCACCCAGTCTAGATATTTACCAAGAGTCCAGCAGAAATGAGCAGGGGCTGCTCAACAGAGATGATTGCTTTTCTCATCTATCATTGGAGTAAGGTACGACATCTTCCCAAGGGGATGAGTAGTCAGAGTCAGCCCATAAGAATTCACTTTTGGGCCTGGAAGGTGGCGCTAGAGGTAAGGTGTCTACCTTGCAAGCGCTAGCATAGGACGGACCGCGGTTCGATCCCCCGGCGTCCCATATGGTCCCCCCAAGCCAGGGGCGATTTCTGTGTGCGTAGCCAGGAGTAACCCCTGAGAGTCAAATGGGTGTGCCCCCCCCCCAAAAAAGAATTCACTTTTACCCTCTCTTTTCAGAAAGGGTCCCCATAGGAATTAGTTATTAAATGTCAAACAAGCCACAAAAGGTGGGTTTGAGATACCCATCCTCAATGTCCTGCTTGTTTTACATGGGGCTCACAAAAAAACACCTTTAGCCTGGCTCCATTCCACAAGGAGAACAAGTACTGAAGGAACAGTTCGAGGGCAGCTGTGTCTGCCTGGTAATTGCATTTGGAGACTTTTTAGCAGTTCCATTGTCTTTGCTCTTTCACCACTATCCTCAGAAAACCTGAAGACTTTTCTTTTGTATTTAAATATATCCTAAAGTCACCTTGGGGAAGAAAGCCATAGGTTGAGAGTAGGGCAGGCTAAATGTACTTTCAAAGGCTCTATATGCATAATCTTATTTCCCTCTGTCCCCGTATAAACTCAAAGTCATCAGCATTGAGCAAATTCACTGTTCTAAGTCCCTCACCTGGTAAAGGCTGAATGAAGGGCAGCTATTTTTCTGGGGCTTCCACCAGATTAGTTACTTCATCTCGGATTTTTAAAAATCTGACCACTCGGGGCCGGGCGGTGGCGCTGGAGGTAAGGTGCCTGCCTTGCCTGCGCTAGCCTAGGACGGACCGCGGTTCGATCCCCCGGCGTCCCATATGGTCCCCCAAGCCAGGAGCAACTTCTGAGCGCATAGCCATGAGTAACCCCTGAGTGTCACAGGGTGTGGCCCAAAAACCAAAAAAAAAAAAAAATCTGACCACTCCCAGCTATATGGGGGGGGGCTAATAAAAGGAGTTAAGAGCCTTCCCCTGAATGATCAGGGGCCAGATATGCTGGGGTCTGATCTAAGCATCGCACACAAGGTAGGTCTGTGCTCCATCACTGGAGCTGTCTCCCTCATCTTGAGCTTTTAATTCCAAAAAGGACTTAATACTGTTTGGCTCCACGGGTATTATCAAGGTTTATTATCTTTCCAAGGGGAATTGTTTGCTCCTTGACCGGTTAAGAAACATCCTATTGTCTCTTAGTTTGACAATATGCTTGAAAGTTACACCAAAATCTCTTCTCGACACCTGACACAAGATGGCAATTAATAGTAACCCTTCATATTTCATGCCAAATGGCATTTAAATACTATCTATTAAACTCCAAATGTCTATATGTAACATGTTTTACCTTTTATGCAGAGGGGAGTTACAAAGCCTATTACAAGGCCGATTTAAAAACACCATTCAGGTATCAAATATTTACAAGAGTGACAGGTAACCTATTCATCAGCAGCTCCTTCATATGATTTTGGAGTTGGAGAGCAGACCGAGAGACATCCATTTTCCAAGGCACTGTGGTTCTAAGGGAGGTTTCTTTACCCCAATTCTCAAATTAACTCTATTAAAGCAACAGAACTCTTCCTAAATCATATCCATAAAGCTGTTTCTTGAAAGCCTGGACTTTGAGCCTTCTTGCTTGATGTTCATTGTGCAGATGTCTCAGTAGTATAGGTCAGTGTATTTTCAGACCCATGTGCATGAGATAGAGACACATACAGTTATCACCCAGACTGTTTCAATTTTGGGATGTGGTAATATACTTCTCTTGGGTCTACCTCCTCCCCTGAGGAGACATTCAATGGCTCACTTATGCTCCAGGGATGAGCAGGTATCTCTGAGGTGACAGTAAGATGGGACCTCTGAGGAAAAATCTCACAAAGACAAACCATATGGGATGCACCTGTTTTCGAGGCTTTTGTTTTTTGCTTGCATTTCTAAGAAATAATTCTTTTTTTTTTTTTTTTTTTTTTTGATTTTTGGGCCATACCCGGCGTTGCTCAGGGGTTACTCCTGGCTGTCTGCTCAGAAATAGCTCCTGGCAGGCACGGGGGACCATATGGGACACCGGGATTCGAACCAACCACCTTTGGTCCTAGATCGGCTGCTTGCAAGGCAAATGCCGCTGTGCTATCACTCCGGGCCCCAAGAAATAATTCTTAAAGGAAAAAAAAAAAGGGGTTAGCAGATGCTAAAACACAGAAACACACATATGTGCACAGAGTTCTAAAAATAATAGCTGAAAAATTATGATCCATGGTGTTTCTGTGATAATACTGAACAATGATGAGTTGCATTAGGATGGGTTTTATGTAGTCTCCAAATGTTTTTTGTTGTTTTTGTTTGTTGTTGTTTTTTGGGGGGGAAAACCCAGGTGCTATTCAGGGGTTACTCTAGGCTCTGCATTCAGAAATTACTCCTGGAAGGCTTGGGGGACCAAATGGGATGCCGGAGATCGAATCCGGGTTAGCCGAGTGCGAAGCAAATGCCCTACACTCTGTGCTATCACTCCAGCCCCTGTTGACAGATATGTAATTAAAGATAGAGGTTCTATGATTTTTCTCAAGCTCACAGAAGTCATAACACTTTTCCGACCACAGTAAATGTAAAATGTAACGGAGGCCTCCTATTTCCTACTTTCAGACTTTCTTACTCTGTATCTTTTATTCTAATATTTATTAAAATATGAGTCTTTCATGCTGCAGAAGACTCAAAAGAGAACTGTACTAGGACAACCCATAGAGTTGGAGGCTGGCCACAGTGCCAACAAGATCAGCTCGACTCTCTGTGCTTCAATTCTTAGCCGACAATTTCTCGATGTTATCCTACTCTTAGCCTGGGTTGATAGTACTACAAGTACTATTAACACCACAGCATTTGGCTGTGGTGACCAAAGCCTGGATTAAATTCCTGACACCACAAATGGTTGGTCCCCTATATACACCCAGGCTCACTCCTGAGCAGAGTCAGAAAACGTTCCTGACTACCACTGGGTATACATTCAATAGCTTTTGCTGATTCAGCTACATGAATCTACAAATACTTCTGAAAAGTTCTTTTCTTTACTGCTTTTTATGTATATGTAAAATATATAGAACTATATAGATTCTTACTCATTTCTCAGTGTATATGACTCAATGGTATTAAGAACACAAATACTCTTCTGCAACATTTGCCACCATTCATCTCTAGAGCTCACCTTGAAAAATTGTATTTTTTTTCTTTATTAATTACTCAGTCTCTATATTTTCCTGCCCTTAATTTCTGGGAACCAACCATTATACTCTATGAATAGGACTACTACAAGGCACTATATATGTATATATATGTGTGTGTGTGTGTGTGTGTGTGTGTGTGTGTGTGTGTGTGTGTGTGTGTGTGTGTGTGTAGAATTCTAGAATATTTGTCCTTTTATTGTGATTGAATTATTTCATGTAGCCTAATGTCTTCAGGGTTCACCCACATTATGAACTATATTTAAAATACCTTGCTTTTTAAGACAGCTGTGATTCCATTGTCTGTACCACATTCTGTACCCACTGGTGTAAACTTGGGTTGCTTCTAACTTATGTGATGTAAACAATGATGCTATAAGCAAATAAAGATACCTGTAATAGGGGCCAGAGAGATAGCATTGAGGTAGAGTGTTTGCCTTGCATGCAGAAGGACGGTGGTTCAAATCCCGGCATCCCATATGGTCCTCTGAGCTTGCTAGTAATGACTTCTGAGCATACAGCCAGGAGAAACCCCTGAGCACTGCTGGTTGTGACCCAAAACCAAAACAAAACAAAACAAAAAACAAACAAACAAAAAAAGATACCTGTAGCAAGTTCCTGCTTTCACCCCTTTTGCATATAATGAAGTAAAATTAATCATACAACAGTTCTTTTTTTTGTTTTTGGGTCACACCTGGCACCACTCAGGGGTTACTCCTGGCTCTGTGCTCAGAAATCGCTCCTGGCTGGCTCCGGCACCATAAGGGATACTGGGATTCAAACCAACATCTGTTCTGGGTCCTGACAGGTATTATTTCTTTTACAGGGCTCCAAAATTATTAGCACAGAAGAACTAATTATGTATTTCTGGACACAAGCACTTAAGAAATTACACTGTTAGATATTTTATAGATTCCTTGGGTTGTTCTAGAAATGAAGGGAGAATTCAATGAGCTAAGAATATTGGAAAACTTTGTTCTAAGTCTACATGTTTATAGCTACCATTATTAAGAGCTGTCTGGATAGCTCCCTAGGTTCATCCTGTCTGGAGAGAAAAAAACCCCGAAGGCACAACTTCAACAGAGAGCATCATGATTTCTTCATAGCAGTCCTATTAGACAATGGCAGCTAGAATTCTATGGTGCTCGGGACTGAGCCTGTGCGGTTTATGTGCAAGCCAAGTGCAAACCTGCTTTGCTCACCTTCTGCCTCCCCCTTTATTTCTAATGTAAGTGTGACAATAAATGAATTACCTGAAGAGGCTTGTTTTTCCTCCATTTCTACAGTTATTAGCCAAGCCAAGCTAGTACAAGCTAACACATTTTTAAAGCCAGTCTCCCTTAAAAGAGCTGAAAACATATTATGGAGGCTAGAATTTCTTTTTTCTTTGTTTGTTTGGCTTTGGGGGCCAAAGGTGTTCAGGGGCTCCTCCTGGTTCTCACTCAGAAATCACTCCTGGTGGTACTCAAGGGATCATATGGGATGCTGGGGATCAAACCCAGGTCAGCAGCATGCAAGGCAAATTATGTCCCCCCTAGCTCCCCTCTGGCCCCAGAGGCTACAATTTCAATCATTTATACCTGCCAATACCACTGTCAACTCAGGTCTTGCACCAAGGATGGCAACAGAGAAGTAGCTGTGAAAGCGGCACCTAAACCAAAGATTCTTTGATATCTAAGGTACAATAGCAAAGTGAGTGTGAAGCCCCTCACCCAACCTCCTACCCCACCCCCCTGCAAGCCATCAAATGATGACTCTGTGTCCCACACACCTAGAACTGATGTTAAAGGTCAGGCATCACTCAGAAAAGCTGACACTTGTTTTCATTAGCTGAAAACTGCTGGAAACAAAGCTTATAATGAATCATTGCCCCACTGTGAGAGCAACTGGGGCTAGGCCCTTTTATTCTGCTGTTGCTCTGAGCTTTTGTATCAATTCCCCAAGTCCAAAGTTACCCAGAGTGACCTAGAGAACTGACAGAGAACTTCTACTACATTTAAAGTGAATATTTTTCCCTTTGCTTTGCTTTTGTTTTATTGGGGGTTGGGGGGCACATCTGGCATGTCCAGGGGTTACTCCTGGCTCTATGCTCAGGAATTACTCCTGGTGGTGTTCAGCAGACCACATGGGAAACCGAATATTTGAATCCAGGTTGGCAGCATGCAAGGCAAGCACCCTACTCATTATGCTATCTCTCCAGCCCTTTCTTTTCTTTATTTTTTGGAGAAGGCGTGCTAGATTTTGAACTCAGAAACTCATACCTTCCTATCCCAGTGTTCTTTGTTTTTTGAAACCTATTTGCAAGATGCAAGGCTAATATGAAGATAAATAGACATACTCTGTGAGGTTTTTATGGGGTGGTGGTGGCAATACCCAGCAGTGCTGAGAGGGATGAGAGGAAAGTGCATATCTGTTCCTGGTATGTCCCAGCATCACATGATGGCAAAGACGTAATCCGGAATGCCTGCATGTAAAGCCTGACCAAGACCTCCCCTCTTGCTTCCAAAAAATGCAATCCACGAAGGACATCCTGACAACTCTGTGCAGCTAAAAAATAATCATGGATGGTGAAAATAGCTCAAAGAGCTGGACTAGATGCTGTGGTGGGAGATCAGATTCAATCCCCAGCACTGCATGGTGGTTCCCCTCCTCCAGCCCTGAGCACTGCCAGGACTCTCTCATACTACATATAATGAAAACCCCCATGTAAACACATGTAAACCCCATGTAAACACACCACATAGAGGAAACCGAGAGTACTCCTGGGTGTAGCCCCAAATGCCAAAGTAAATAATCACAAACTACTAAATGTTGTTGACATATATAGTAGCTCAATTTCCCCTTACCTGTAAAGTACAGCATAGTGCTGCAGAGATCATTCAAAGGCTAAAGCCAATGTTTCACATGAGGGAGGAAAGTTCAATCCCCAGTACAGTTCAGTTTCAAGTATCCCCAAGAATAATCCCCACAGGTCGGAGTGATGGCACAAGCGGTAGTGCGTCTGCCTCGCACATGCTAATCTAGGACGGACCACGGTTCGATCCCTCGGCGTCCCAAATGGTCCCCCACACCAGGAGCAATTTCAGAATGCATAGCCAGGAGTAACCCCTGGTTACCAGGTGTGGCCCAAAACCCAAAAAGAAAAAAAAAAGAAAAAGAAAAGAATGATCCCCAAATAGCACTTGGTGTGACACCCCCCCCCAAAAAAGCAACTAAACACATATTTTAAGGAACTACGCACATAGATAACTGCCTTCTTCAAAGTAATAAAAGTAAAGAAAAAAAAGAAAAGGAAATTTGCATCCATCTGTGGAACTAAGGCATGTAATGTCCAACATCCAACAACCTATAAACCTGTCAGGCTTTAAAAAAAAATAACTATCAGATAAAGAGCCAAGAAGAAATCCTTGCCACAGCTGCAAACTTTCTGTTTTACGAGCAGTATGGAGTGGAGGTGCTTCCTTTCACATCCTTGTAAACAGTTCAGAGCAGATTGCAGAGACCAGGGAGGGTTCTGGGTTTCAACTAAAGGACCCACTGTCCTATCTCACCTATCTCATGTTGGGTTGCGAGGTTCATTTGGGACCCCCCCTTGGAAATGGTTGAGTTAATTTAGTCACTTAGTTCTTTACTGGGTTAAATTATTCTGAGCCTGGAAAAAGGCAGCACCAGGGGCCGGGCGGTGGCGCTGGAGGTAAGGTGCCTGCCTTACCTGCGCTAGCCTAGGAGACGGACCGCGGTTCGATCCCCCGGCGTCCCATATGGTCCCCCAAGCCAGGAGCGACTTCTGAGCGCATAGCCAGGAGTAACCCCTGAGCGTTACCGGGTGTGGCCCAAAAACCAAAAAAAAAAAAAAAAAAAAAAAAAAAAAAAAAAAAAAAAAAAAAAAAAAAAAAAGGCAGCACCAAATAGGCTTTTATCTGAACCTAAGAATGGGAAAGTGCCTCTTACATTTACCCTTCTGCCACATCTCTGCCCATCAACTGGACTCAACAGATCCACTCCAGCTGAAGGATTCTCCAGAACCAGCCTGAGGGCTACCTCTCTCCAACCTCTTTATACTCACTACCACCTCACTCTTCGTGGGTGCAGCTGATATCCTTAAGATAAAGAACGAGGGGCTGGAGATGTGGCGCTAGAGGTAAGATGTCTGCCTTGCAAGTGCTAGCCAAGGATCAGGACTGCGGTTTGATCCCCCGGCGTCCCATATGGTCCCCCCAAGCCAGGGGCAATTTCTGAGCCCTCAGCCAGGAGTAATCCCTGAGCATCAAATGGGTGTCCCCCCCCCCCCCAAAAAAAAAAAAGATAAGGAATGAGCTTCTGTTACCAGACCACCTGGATTTCTGTACTAATAAACCCCAATAGGGGATTCCAGAATTCCCTGAATCTAGGCTTGAGCTTCTCTGGGGAGATAAACAATTTAGGCAGTAAAGCTCTCCTCTCAGAGGCTGTGTTTACAATATGTTGGGTTCCGAGGTTCATTTGGGACCCCCCTTAAAAATGGTTGAATTAATTTAGTCACTTAGTTCTTTACTGGGTTAAATTATTCTGAGTCTGGAAAAAGGCAGCACCAAATAGTCTTTTATCTGAACCTAAGAATGGGAAAGTGCCTCTTATTTGACCATATCTCCATTTGGAAACAGTTTAGAAGCAAAGAAGGCATGGGCTGATGTCAAGCCTGCCCTATCAGGGGTCTCAAACTCTATTTACCTGCGGGCCGCAGGAGGCAAAGTTGGGATGATTCTTGAGTGCAAAGTCAGTAGTAAGCCTTGAACATTGGGGGGTGTGACCCAAACAACTAAAACAAAACAAAACAAAAAAAGATTCCTCTAGGGCAGGGCCACAAAATGTTGTATGGAGGGCCATTTGTGGCCCGTGGGCCGCAAGTTTGAGACCCCTGAATATGATATATCATATATCAACAATCACAAGTATAACTTACCAGGCACAAACTCTATGTCAGATATTAGACCAGGTGCCTTAGATCACATAGTGTGCACAGGTCTACTCTTCCTCCCTCTCCAGGGAAAAGTACTCTCTAGCTTATGACGGACTTCTGCTCAATCACTCATCCTCCTAACAATCCCATAAGAGAGGATTATTAAGTGGTACAGGATTCACTTACTTTTGGGGATGGAGGCATTTGGCCCGCATTCAGCAATGCATAGGGCTGTTCCTGACTCTGCTGAGGGATTATTGCTTGCACTGCTCAAGGGATCCAACCAGAGTCAGTTGTGTACACAGTGAAGCCCTTACTCCCTATACTATCTCTATAGTTCCTCTGTTTACTTCTGATAGAAACACAGCCCCATGGAGAAATTAAGTTGCACTGTTGGGGGACCAGCGAGGTGGCACTAGAGGTAAGGTGTCTGCCTTGCAAGCACTAGCCAAGGAAGGACTGCGGTTCGATCCCCCAGCGTCCCATATGGTTCCCCCAAGCCAGGGGCAATTTCTGAGCGCTTAGCCAGGAATAACCCCTGAGCATCAAACGGGTGTGCCCCCCCCCCAAAAAAAATAAGTTGCACTGTTGGAGCTTGTGGCTCCCTTGATGTCATGCCACATTACTTTTCTCAGAACTAGGGTATCTTTGGTTAAGCAGAGCATGAATCATATTTCAAGACAATGCTGGGATCCAAAAGAGAGGAATATGAAACAGTAAGGAAGGACAGAGGGCAAAGATGACCTAGAAGTATTGGCCAGGGCTCAGTTACAAAATGATGTTTTATACACAATATTTATTTTGAAGTAGCTCCCATTTGTGGGTGAATATTAAGAGAGTCCACTTCTGCCAGAGATACTTTTCCAAAGTCAAAATGCCCATCAAGTCTCCTGAGGAAATACAGTAGTAATTGCTAGAGAGCCGGTTTGTGGCCTAAAAATCCAGAATCATGACTTAAACCTGGATTTTGGTCATGCAGTATTTATTCTTAGACCATACAAGTATTTTTGCTATTTGTTTTGGGTTTGGGGGTTCCACTCTGCAGTGCTTGAGGATGATTTTGGCTGTGCAGAGGTCGGGGCTTGCTCCCCTAAAGTGCTGGCAAAGTAGGATTGGCTGCACATAAAGCAAGTTACCTCCTGAACTAGCCCTTGAGCTGAATAAGTGTTTTGCATCTGAACACTAATACCTTTAGATGGTATTTAGGCCTATAGATGGGACCTGCTTTCTGCACAGATGACACAGGCATCCCAGCCTAGGACTGCTCATGTAAAAACACTCACACTGCTGGAGAGATAGCCCACTTTCATTTTCTTTTCTTTTTTTTTTTATTATCCACTTTCATTTTCTTATCTAATTCGGTGTAGACATTTGAGATGGAGTCCACTGCTTTATAGAGACTGATACTAAAAATCAACCATGGCGCCAGAGTTCAATAGGCTGAGTGCAGGTTTTCTGTTGTTTTGGATTTTTTTTTTGGGGGGGGGGGACACCCAGTGGAGCTCAGAGGCTTCTCCTGGCTCTGAGCTCAAAAAACACCCCTGGCAGGCTCAAAGGACCATAGGGGAGATCGGGAATCAAACTTGGGTCCATCCGGGTCAGCCATGTGCAAGGCAAAAGCCCTACCTCTGTGCTATCGCTCCAAACCCATGAATGCATGTTTTATATAGAGGAGGCCTGGGTTTGATTCCTGGCACCCCCATGGGTCCATCAACAATGCCAAGAGAAATTCCCCATCACAGAGCTGGGAGTAGCTTCCGGGCAAAGCACCCCAACAGACTACACAATCAACCACAACTCACCTACTGAGGTGAGGCTCCTTAGTTTCAAAGGAAACAATACTTGGGTTAAATAAGCAATAGGACACCTTTCCCAAAACCTTGATAAACCAGAGCAGGGAGCTGTAACACTCAAAAAAAAAAAAGAAAAAGAAAAAAAAATTACCACAAAGCATTATTGATTATACAAAGTATTATGTACGTGAATGAAAATGCAAAACTAAGTTATGTCAAACTCACACTTTATATAGTGGGCACTTTGCTTTAGGATGAAGGGAAGAAGGAACAAAAGAAATGGGGGTCGGGGTCAGAGAGGTGGCACAGAGCAGTAAGGCATCTGCCTTGCCGGTGCTAGCCTAGGACAGACTGCAGTTCAATCTTCCGGCATCCCATATGGTCCCCCGAGCCAGGAGCAATTTCTGAGTGCATAGCTCCTGAGTGTCACCAGGTGTGGCCCAAAAAGCAACAAATAAAAAAAAAAGAAAAAAATGGGAATAAGCTTGTTTCTTTCCAATGCCTAGTGCACACAGCATAGGACATGAAAGATATAGGAGAGAATATCAAGTCTTTTATCACTATACCTAGAATTACTCCAATCTTCATCAGAAACTGAAGCTAAAGGATTTGGCCTTTCAGACGGTAGTCATAAGATCAAAGGGAGAGAAGAAAAAAAAATAAAAAGGGCTTCAAATGGCTCACAATTAAATAAGAAGGCAGTGAGCATTAGGGCAGAAACTGCTCAAGTTAAGCTATATTTAAAGAGTTTTAAAAACTGGGCAACTAGTTTTCTTTTTCTTTTCTTTTATTATTAACAGAATTTAGGGAGAGGGAAAGTGTGGGGTTTTTTCTTCAAGAGGAAGGTTGTGGTTTCAGGGCCTTATCTATTCACCGTGCATATTCTACCCCTGAGTCACATTCCTGGGCAAGGATCCAATGCATTTTATTGTTTAGGTCTGCACCCAGAGGTGGTCAGGGTTTATCCCTAGCTCTGCTCTCAGGGATCACTCCTGGCAGGTTCAGGGGAACATATGGGGTTCCAGGGATAGAATCTGGTTGACCACCATCATGGCAAGCAGCCTACCACCTGTACTATGGGGTCCACCCCTAGATACAATGGTTAGGATTCAGTCTTACTCCCATGACAAGCATATGATGTGGAAAACTTAGCTCAAATACCTGATGATCATAGGAACTGTATCTCAAGTTTTGTTAGATCAAAGTTACTTTTAAAAAATAACATTAGGATCTATTAATACAACTCAGTAAAAGAACATTTGCCCTACGCTGCGTAAGGACCTGAATTTAACACCTATCACCACAAAATACAAAAGCAAAAACCCAAAGAACACTAGGCAACTTTAAAATATTGTACCCTCTTTCAGTGAACCATTGGAACAATCCATAAAACTTCCTCTTCATGATCAAAAAGAGGTAACATTTGGTCATTACTCTCTGTAAAATGATCTGAGCTCTCTGTATTTACAAAGTAGAATGGGGGTAGTATCTGGAGGTGGGTCGGAACATACTGGGGGAACAGCAATGTGCTTGGTGCTGAAAAGTGGCTACACAAGCCCACAGTTATTAGCTTCCTGTGGACACACAGCCCAAACAGCTTGGGTCTGCCTATCTTGCTCAGCATGAAGGTGGTATATGGAGGAAAAGGGCAAGAATGAGGTTAGAAGGGGCCAGAGTGAAAGCACAGCAGTAGGGTGTTTGCCTTGCATAAAGCCTACTTGGGACTGACCCCGGTTCGATCCCCGGCATCCCTTATGGTCCCTGAGCCTGTCAAGAGCGATTTCTGAGCACAGAGCTAGGAGTAACCCCTGAGCGCTGCTGGTGTAACCCAGAAACCAAAAACCAATAACAACAACAACAACAACAACAAAAGAATGACATTAGGGTCAAGGGCAGGTTCTCAACCATGAATCTATTGCCTCACACATCATTTGTAAAAGCAGAAGATAAAACTAGATCAAAAGATTCTCATTTCAAATCCTCTAAGAGTCAGTCTTTCTAATTATTCTCAAGGCACCTCGTAGTCTGCTCCTCCCCATTTCGGGGCTCATCTCCCTCTTGTCCTTAGCCCCTTCAACCCTTTGCTGTTCCTAGAAAACACCAAGATTTCACACCTGGAGGTCTTTGCAACTGCTTGACCTCTGCCTGGAATGTTCTTTCCCAACATGGCCATGTCTGCCCACTCATATCTCTGTCATCTAAGATCTGATTCTCGGTAAGGACACACAACTGCATGTCCTTCCCTCAAACACAAACTTCTTCGCACTCTTTTCAGCTGGTTTTGTTTCATTCACCTTCTCCATACTTAGCTTCCTCCATCACCAGTCAGTTCAATATACTTAGGTGGGACACTGATCACTAAGGAGATGCATGTTGCCTTTGTTTTCTTATTAGCCTCCAGAGTCAATTTACTATGTGCCCAAAGTAGTCCTGGAATTTGAAGGGTGCTAAAGACATAAAGGGAACTTTGCAAGTTTAGTGGAATGAACTCAGCATGGATGGACTGAAGAGTAGAGCCCTCCATAATGTCTCTCAGCTCTGAGGTCTATGGGCCATTGCGTCTCTTCTCAAAGGGTTCTCTTCTTCCACCCAGAGTCAGGATGGAGTCTACGACCACACACCAACCAGCCAACCAGCGCCAGTTTGGGATGATTTCCCTCGGAGTGGAAATGCAGAGGTAAGTCCTGCATACATGCTCGATGCACCAGACTGAAGGAATGTGGACTCCTCAGTATTTCAGCAGTGCCAATCTCAAATTGTTCACTTTACGGGAATAATCATACATACTTATTATTTAGATAATATCGTCAGTTTCATTATTAATATTAATAAAACCTATATTAAAACTATATTATTTGGGGTGTGGTGGGGTTTAAAAAAACTATATTATTTAAAATATTTGATCTACTTAAAATTATGTTTTAAAATAATATGAAAAACTTTAAATAGACTAATACATTAACACATTCTACACTTGGGCTGTAGAGATAATACAGCAAATAGAGCATTTTGAGCACTTGCCTTGCTTGTGGCTGATGCTGGTTCTCTCTCTTGCAAATGATATGGTCTCCCAAGCACCACCAGGAGTGATTTCTTTCTTTCTTTCTTTTTTTTTTTTTTTTTGGTTTATTTTATTTTATTTTTTATTTTTGAGTCACACCCGGCAGCGCTCAGGGGTTCACTCCTGGCTCTATGCTCAGAAATCGCTCCTGGCAGGCTTGGGGGACCATGTGGGATGCCGGGATTCGAACCACCGTCCTTCTGCATGCAAGGCAAATGCCCTGCCTCCATGCTATCTCTTCAGCCTCAACCACCAGGAGTAATTTCTGAGTGCAGAGCCAGGAATAACCCCTGAGTATCACTGGGTATAGTCCCCAAATTCTATATTATATAGTCATATAATTATTAATATAACCAGTAATGTGTTACTAATATATGTGATTACCACCAGCAGTCTGGGGGATTGGATATGAGTCTAGGCATGTGAGGCATATTCTTAACCACTGGGCTGCCATCCCTAGACCGGGAAGCTCTTTAAAGTGACATTCAGCTCCATTTCCTACAATCAAAACTAATGCCTTATTTATTTATTTATTTATTTATATATTTATTTATTTATTTGCTTTTTGGGTCACACCTGGCAGTGCTCAGGGGTTACACCTGGCTCTACGCTCAGAAATTGCTCCTGGCAGGCTCGGGGGACCATATGGGATGCCGGGATTCGAACCACTGTCCTCCTGCATGCAAGGCAAATGCCTTACCTCCATGCTATCTCTCCGGCCCCAAAACTAATACCATTTTGGGCCAAATAGTCACACCTACTTTTTTTCCCTCTCGTTCTTTCCACTAAAACCCCTAGAAAGAAAAATAAATGAGCTTCCCTACTACAACTCAAAGACCACACTCATAAAGGGTGTCAACATGCTCTTCAGGCCATTCCACTAGATGGCAACGCAGGCTGCTTGAGTTGATCTCCAGAGGGAAACCGGGCAGCAACTAACTGAACACACCAACTACTTTTCCGTTCCCAACCCCCACCTCCCACATGTCAGCCTTCACTTTATCCCCTTGCCACTCTTCTCTGAGCTGTGCTGCTTACTCATTGTATGCAACACTTAGCTTAATTCGATTGTAAGCTGGACGTATGCTGTTTCTCTCTGCCAACATCTGTTCCTTACCTCCCTTTTAGAATGCTACCAAAAATTCGTTTCTTTCACAAAACCCTCCTAGGAAAACCTGGCTCTGATTTCAAATGTAAATATGCTATGACATACACTCATAGACACATAAACCTTTCTATACAAAGATACAAATATAAATGCATCATACACATGGTGTGGTGTGCCAGTAAACATACACAGAGGAGGTAGAGAGTGTGATTCGCACAGCTTCAGGCATCTGGTAGGCAAATGGGCATTTCACATAAATGACAGCACTAAATGTAACAGAAGTCACGCATAAGGAAACAGTCTCGGCTGCCAAGGGTTCAATTAAAAAGACAAGAGACTAGATACGCTAATAGCCAACTATGTCTTCCAAGTTTTAGTTCCTACCTCTTTTTCCATGTCTTCCAAGTTTTAGTTCCTACCTCTTTTTCCATTTAAGTCAAAATGATCTCTATACAGCCCAACAAATATTAGGCATAAACTTGGACATAGGTATCTAACAGTAGATAGTTAAAGGCTGTTTTTAAATGTTCTCTTTGTTTCAATGCTCAAAGTATTTTCCAATTTACCTAAAAATGAAGCCTTTGTAAAAATATGAAGTATAACTGAAAACAAAGTTTGTGTGAGTTTAAAGTATAAAAGGGGGACTGTAGAGATAGCACAGTGGTAGGGCATTTGCCTAGCAAGTGGCCGACCCAGGACCAAAGGTGGTTCGAATCCCGGCATCCCATACGGTTATCCGTGCCTGCCAGGAGCGATTTCTGAGCAGAAAGCCAGGAGTAACCCCTGAGCGCAGCCGGATGTGGCTCAAAAACCAAAACTCAAAAATAAAATAAAGTATAAAAGGCCTTCTAAAGAAGCTTAAATTGCTTACTGGCTGTTACAGAAATGGCACCAGTAATAATCTGACCAATACCTACACAATAGAGAATCAGAAATAAACGTTCATATGTGTAGGTTATCACACAACAAACAGAAGGCAGACCCCTAATAGACCACAGAGAATAAGAATGAATGAATGAAAATAAGATTATATTACAAAATATAATGTAATGTAAATGAAAATGTAAAAACAAAAAGCTATCCAATCAGAGGAGCCTTGCCAAAACATTCAGAGTCTAACTTGTTGACAAATAAAACTCTGCAAACTTCTTTTGCCTTTCCTTTTTCCACCCACAAGACTCAGACTTCCATTATCATCACTCATTCACCATCCAAACTCTTTTTCCACCAAAAGACACCAAAGACTTTTCCACCATCCAAAGTCAGAGAGAACTAAAAGTTGTGAGTTATGGAACACTAGGACTTGAAAGCCGACAATAAGTCTGGTTCCCTGCTAGCGCAGAAGCAGCAGCACGTTAGCAAGTCACAGGACATTCTGCCAGATTCCCGATGCAGCACAGCCCAGGCTGTCCGAGTGACACTGAACTCACCAAGTTTCAGCATTGCCCTGTGGTCAGCCAGAGGAGGGTTGTGCAGCTACCTGGCAGAAGAATCAAACAGACACCAGTCAGGAGCTGCTGTAGGGCAGAAACTGAGCTATTCAGAATGTCAAGCGTCCCTGTGAAACTCCACCGTGAGCACCCAGAACCTCTACACAGAAGCCACTGGTCACCAACAGTCCCTCTGAAAGTTGTCTTGCTTGTTATTCTGGGAGCCAGATGTCGTCACCTGTGCTGGAATGCATTATGGAGCTTCTAAATGGGAATCCGGAGAGGTCGCCACAGTCACGGCAGGGAAGGCTGGGGTGCTGCCTGCACTTGCCGCCCGTAACGACACAGAAACACAGCGGTTACCTGTGATAGGCGAATAGGGAAGATTTTCAAAATCAAGCAGAAACAGGAAGTCTAGCATTTCAACAAGCCAGAAACAAGCAGACAAAGTGGGGCAGGGGTGGGGAAGGTGCAGCCCTAATTCTAGTTACCTGGAAAAAAGAAAAATTAAAACAAAAACATCTCATTTCTACCTGGCTAGTAGAAACATGAATATCTGTTCTTAGTAAGTACAAGTCAGTGGAGCTGTTGTTCTCCAGAGAACCAATGAACCGAGTCATGGCAATGCTGTACTTAAAATGATTCGTCTTTCCCTTTATAAATAATGAATACAATATTCTTTTTTTTTTTTTTTAGGGGGGGGCACACCCAGCAGTGCTCAGGGGTTACTCCTGGCTGTCTGCTCAGAAATAGCTCCTGGCAGGCACAGGGGACCATATGGGACACCGGGATTTGAACCAACCACCTTTGGTTCTGGATCAGCTGCTTGCAAGGCAAATGCCGTTGTGCTATCTCTCCAGGCCCTGAATACAATATTCTATACAGGCACACACAATCTGTGTATGTTCACACAGCGTGCATGAATATTGGTAGATGTACTACATACACAGACTACAGGTCCCAGTCCAACTTATTTTGTAGTTTCACTCTATTTCACACATTTGAGGCTTTTTACAAATGGAAGTTGAGACAGTCCAGCAATAATTATATTTTTAACACTAAGCTATTTTAAATTAAAAGATAGTAAATGCATGTCTTTTTAGACATAGGACTGCTATTAAATAGACTCTGGTAAAATGTAAGCATTTTATCTAAGCATCGGAAAACCAACATATTGGTGTGCCTCACTTAATGGCAGTGCTGGCTTTACTGTCACGAGCAAGATTCCAGCCCACAGCATCAACAAGATAGACCTGAGTCAGGAGTTCAGCGCTTTTTAGACCTCTAGGCATCTTATTTGAGCTTCTTTGGAACACGTTCTAAGTCCTTCTCACAAATGTCTTTATGCTGTCTTTGGTAGTCTTTCTTCTCCCCTGCTCTACAGTAACATGATTTTATTATTTGATTTCGTAGCCACACCTGGGACAGTGCTCAGTACTTACTCCAGACTGCTCAGAAATCCTTCCTAGCAGTGCTCAGGGTAAAAGAAGAGAGATCAGCTTCATTCAAGACAAGTACTTTAACCTCTGTACTACCTCTCCAGTCCTTAATTTCATTTTTATCTTTTTAGAAATAACCACAAAGATCTTGAGCTGCCAAGTTTCAGCAAAAAGGGATGGGGCAGGTAGAATACAACAAATACATGGGAATCAACTCAGCTTAGCTCCAATGCCAGCTATGCCATTCCTGGTTTTGTAGACTTGTAATTTACTTTACCTTTTACTTAAATAATTTTGTTCCATCAAATGAGAATAGTATCACCCACCTTAGAGAATTGCTACCGAGATGTAAAGTGCAACACATGATACAAACAACAGTATGGAAGGCAGGCACGGTGAGTGATTCAATAACAATGGCCTTGGTGCTGACCTGAATTCAAATTAAAAACCTACTAGAAATTTGGGAGGAGGCCGATACCAAACCAACACTTATCTATAGGCAGATATTTCTTCTTTTCTTTTTAACCTACATTATCATGTGCTAAACTCTTAATGATTCACTATTTGCACCTTAGCAACCATCCATTTTCTTGTATTCCTGTGTGTGGATTCCTCTGTTCCTGACTGGTTCCTTAATGTTACAGCAACATCAACACACACTAAAGGTCACAGAAGATGTCAAGGCGAAACTCAGTCTGGAAGAGTGGGGCTGCAAATAACATCTCCCCATGGAATGACTGACAGTTCTAAGGTTAAACTACAAAGCTTAAAGAACAGACAGACATGGTCCATCTAGGAATTGGTTTCACAACTCCTTCCCCCAAAATGTGGCCTCAGGGATAGTTTCCTGGATGGGGGCAGATAGAAATCTCTCTATTGATTGCTGGGAACGGACAAAGCAGCATAGGAGTCCTGTCAACCGGATTGGCCTGTCCCACATCCTCTAGCCAAAAAGGCACAATCCAGTTCCAGAAGCAGGCAAAGACAGAGGAGGCCACAGACATCAGGGTTTCCCGTATCACTGGGTACCTTCATGTCCAACTGGACATTCCTGATTTGGGCAAGAGCTCACTAACATTGGGGGGAAAAAGCAATGTACATGGCTGGACTACCGATTCCTTTGGTCATCCTTCTCTGTTTTGACTGTGTCCAGAATTCCCAGGTCTTACAGAATTCTGAACAGGGTTCAAGTTTGTTTAAAGCAGTTACATGGTTGAATTTCCAGATGCCCCGTCCTATTTATAGATCACTGGCAATGGGGTCGGAGCGATAGCAGAGGGGTAAGGCATTTGCCTTGCACACGGCCAACACCAGAAAGAGTCTGGTTCGATTCCTGGTTTCCCATATGTTCCCTCAAGCATGCCTGGAGTAACCTCTGAGCACTGCTGGGTGGGTATGACCCAACACTGCCTGCCCAAATATCACTGGTGATAATATCAGTGCCAGAAACTTAAGATCAGGGAGACTGTGGGGAGAGTGAAAGTCACAGAATCAACTTATGTATGCTTTATAAATTTATAAATAAATTCTTTAATTGAATCACTGAGATTTACAGTAACAAAGTTGGATATGAGTGAATTTTAGTCTTACACCATCAGAAGGGTATGTATAATACCCTTCACCAATGCACATCTTATATATGTTTAAAAAAAAAAAGGTAAAGTCTCTCTCAAGCTTAGAAGTCTTCACTGCTATGAGGCAGGAAGCTTTGCCCAGTGGCCCAGTGGTCAAGAAATCTCTCTGGATGTACTCTGGTCAAGTGGGTACAAGAATGCATGTGACACTTTCTCCTCAGTGCTCCCAGTTCTGTAGCTAAAGTAGAAGGGATTTCTCAGCACCTCAATCCCAGCCTTATCCCTGGGAATAGGACACTGTGGATGCTAAAAATTTCTAGAGAACCACTTTGATGCTACAGAAGCTGCAGATCAGGAAGTCTGGATCTGGTTTATCTGGTACTTCCTTATCTGGGCTCTTCACCATCTCTCACAACCACCTGACCCTGCACGTTAGAAAACCAGTGTATCTGCTGAAAGGTGCAAGCCTGAAGGTGCAACACCTTATCTCCATCTCCAGCTACTGCTATTGGTACTCTAGTTACTGCTGACACGCCTTGTTTGGTCATTCCCACACCCTGCGAACAGAGTGGCAATTTTCTGAGATTCAGACAGAACAATGTTGGCTCTACAGATGAGATGAGGCAGGACTGAAAACTTGGAGAGTAAAGTCCTCCTCTTCTAGAAGCATCTCCAGAACTCAAGCACTCTTTTTCTCATAAACACTCTCTCATTCACCCACTGCTGTGTACCCCAAGAAAAATATTTCCTTAACAGCCACCCACATCCTTATCAGCAGTCTTCTCAACAAAGTCACCACAAAAATTCTGACCTCGTGCCTATATGCTGATTCTCTATTTCCTTGTTATACTGCAGACAAAACCAGAAATGTTGACAAAACCCATTACCTTTAGCGTTGGCATGGCACTCCTTCATTTCCAGGATACAAAATGGGAACTGTCAAGGACAGTGTTTTCTTTTCATTTAACTCTCTCCTCTCACAGACCATCCTCTCTAGATTCCTGCCTCTACTTTCTCTCTGCCACCACAACTCAGTTGATGCCCACAAACCAATGGCCCCATCTATCACCCCTCCTTAATCTGAGTTTCCCCTTTCTCCTAACTTTTTCCTCTTCCCCAAGGAGAAAGGAGTTTGGAGAAGTAGGAAAGAAAGCAGGCTGAGAGAGGAGGGAGTTCTTTTGGGAGACATAGGTCTGAAACTGGTGAATGTTCCGGAAGCATTTTCCAAATGTTCTCATAATAACAGCTATTGCCAGACTCTCATTAAGCTAGGCCATGTATCAGCAGAGGGTGCCTGGTTCAGGTCTAAACAAGAGTGGAGACCTCCCCCATTTAAGCCTGATGATGACCACAGTTAGATGATTTCCTTCTGTTCACTCGGATGTCACCCAAACTGTGAGGTTGAAGGAAACCCAACTCCATAAGTTGGTTTTTGAGAGTGGTGGGTTTGCATATCACCATACCACATGGTGTTGGGGATTGAACCCAGGGTCTGATATATATCAAACATGTCCTCCAGCCAATTGAAGTGTCGGTCTCTCTGGCCCTACGTTCCATAAATCTAGCACACTTCCCAGGGAAATGCCCATCTGACTCGGAAAGAATTGATTGCCTTTTTTTTGTTGATTTGGGTTTTTTTTGGGAGGGAGGCAGTGCTCAGGGGTTACTCCTGGCTCTGTGTTCAGAAATTGCCCCCTGGCAGGCACGGGGGAACCATATGGGAACCACCATCCTTCTGGATGTAAGGCAAACGCCCTACCTTCAGGCTATCTCTCTGGCCAAATTGATACCTTTTTTCCTCTTCATATCTTATGAAAGTATCCTTAATTTGCCAGACATCAAGTGCAAGTAGTGGAGAGAAAAAGAACACCTAAAAATCCAGTCTTTGAAGCCAGAGGAGCACTGATTCAGTGGGGCAGCAGGTGATCCTGGGGACTGGCCTTAGAGACAGGTAGAGATTCATACTTGGTCACCTTAGGATTTACCTTCAACTGGGAATCAAAATGCAAGTGTGGGAAGGCAACCCCATTCTATCCCCCAGCGTGTTTTAAGGTCAAGTTCTACAAGTTGTTACCAGAAGCAAAAATCAAACAACAAACTATAAAGCATCTCTCTTCTCTCCTCACACCATAAGGTCAGTGTTGGCCAAACCTGTGCTTTCATCTGTCTATAGCCCATTCCCAATGAATGAGGCAGCCCAGGATGGGTGAGAGCCGCATCCAGAGCTCATACCGTGTAGTAGACAGAACATTTATGTCTGTTTTCCTACAGTGTGGTTTCAACACTCTCTCTTCTTGCCTCACCCATAAAAACACTAACTTGAAATTTATAAAGCAAAGAAATGGCAGAGCACTGACTGCAATAAATTCAGAGTCCTGCCATTTGAACGTCATTTATTTTCTACTGAACTGAGATAAAGTGCTGACCTTTTATAACATTCGTCCATTGCAAACCTTCACCTAAAACCAAACATGATCCCCAAACATGCATTACAATACAAGATTAATTCAATTCTCAACTTGCCAAGAAAAACTTTCCAACTCTAGAGTAAAAGATCTCTGTAAATTTTTAATTTCTCATAAATGGAGCATTTTATAATCTTCCCCTCCCATATTAAATCAAATCTCTGCTTTAACTATTTTCTCTGCTTTAAACTATTTGGGTTCCTTCTTCCTCCCAACCCATCACCCTTTCACTGCCAATTTAAATATGCATTTGGATGGTCAGACCTTGACGATATTCTGTTGCCTTCCATCTTTGCTTCCTCAATTCCCATCTCCTTGAAGATTCTTTTCAGTCCTTTGCTTTCAGGGAGTCAAAGGTAGCTCCCAATGGACTGGGGTGGAGAGATATTGGCACGTCAGTCTTGTGTGTGATAACACTATATCCTTAAAATATATTAATAATTATACTTTGTAAAGCAGTAATGCCTCAATGAAGAGTAAAACTACAACATATATTTTAAAAAGAAGTAATCAAAGATGGTTCTAGAAATCACTTTATGAGAGAAAGCTAGCAAAATCATTTTATTCTCTATAGAGAAGTTTGGTATAATGTGTGTTTATTCAGGTGGCAATTTTCAAACCTAAATTCCAAAACTGTATCTTTGAAATGAAATAGCAGTCAGAGGTTATCGAAGGTAGGCATTATTTAATAAACGAAGACCAGAAAACAATCTTCATGCCCATCGATAAGCTGATAATATATGAAATCTAGTCATTTGCAACAATATATACAGACATAGAGTCTTTTATAAGAGATGAAATTAGCCAGACAAAAAACAAATACTTTATGTTTTCACACAGAACAAAATAAACAAGGGGTTAGGCCTGGGGCTCAGCAGGGGCACTCTTGTATTTGCATATTTATGGCCCTAAGTTCAGTTTCCGATACTGTATGATTCTTTGAGCACTACTAGGAGCAATCTCTGCACCAAGCCAGGAATATCCCCTAAGCACCACTGTGTGAGACCCCTCAAGCCCCTTGCCCTTGAAATTGAACAAATAAACAAGAAAAGAAAAACAAAAGCAATCTTAAATTCTACCCTCCAACTCCTCTGGTCTCTTCAACTATTCCACACAAACACACACTCCCTTTGTGTGTAGCATTGGAATCAAAATTCTTTAGCTATAAGAAGAGTATGAAGGGGCTGGAGAGATAGCATGGAGGTAAAGTGTTTGTTTATTGCATGCAGAAGGATGGTGGATTTGAATCCCAGCTGAGCATAGAGCCAAGAGTAACCCCTGAATGCTGGGAGGAGGAGGAGGAGGAGGAGGAGGAGGAGGAGAAGAAGAAGAAGAAGAAGAAGAAGAAGAAGAAGAAGAAGAAGAAGAAGAAGAAGAAGAAGAAGAAGAAGAAGAAGAAGAGGAGGAAGAAGAAGAGGAAGAGGAGGAGGAGGAAGAAGAAGAAGAGGAAGAAGAGGAAGAGGAAGAGGAAGAGGAAGAGGAAGAAGAAGAAGAAGAAGAAGAAAGAAGAAGGAGGAGGAAGAAGAAGAAGAGAAAGAAGAAGAGGAAGAGGAAGAGGAAGAAGAAGAAGAAGAAGAAGAAAGAAGAAGAAGAAGAAGAAGAAGAAGAAGAAGAAGAAGAAGAAGAAGAAGAAGAAGAAGAAGAAGAAGAAGAAGAAGAAGAAGAGTATGAAGGGGGCCAGGGTGTAGCACAGGAAGTCAGCAAAAGAGATGAGGGCCAGACAAGATGGGAAAAAGGAGCCAATTTTTGATGGTCATTGAAAAAAAGACTTTTGGTGGTAAAAAATAATACAGCAAACACAGAACAATATTCAGTCATGTACCTAACTTTGGCAATGCTGCAAACCAGTGTCACCTAAACCACAACTCAACACACATAAACATACACACATACACACCAATGAAAAAGTAAAGCATCACATAGATTGAATTTCCTCTCAGGAAAAACAGAAGCAGACAATGTGTAACCCAGTCTTGGCTTTCCCCATAGGTATTGCAAGAGACCCCAAGTACCCAATAATCAGCATCTCCCTATATCCACAACAGCCTAACTACAGAATGACAGACCTGCCACCCACAGACAGCATGTTGCCTCTAGGTGAGGCATTGCCTGAAAACTGTGAGGTCCTAGGCCCATACTTCCCCTGATCCTCAATTTAATCCTACCCTTAGAGAGGATGGAGTACTAGAAATCTCCAAGTCCCCACTCAGAGCTCTGGCTGTCTTCCTGCTGTTTCTTATCTTTCAGGATGAAAAATGTCAAATGGCTGTAGCTACCATGTTCTCGTGTGGCCTCCTCGGAAATGGTCCAAGTGTCGTGCCCTGATTTCCAGTCCAAGCCTCATCCTCTGGTCTGAGCTACCTATGCCACTTTCTTTGTTGCCCTCATGGCATATTATCTTGAAGCATTGTTGTCCTCATAACCATCTGCTCAGCTTCACAGCTCTGGGGTCACAGCTCTAGGAGTCAGAGGCCAATCTTGCTCTGCCACAGTACACCCTAGATTACTTCTAACACCTGCTTCCCATAGCCTCTAGCTCCTTTCTGTAACAGATCCCTGCACAGGTAGCAGAAATCAGGTTGTCAGCATATGGCCCACTTATGGTCAGGAGCCAGAGACTACTCTTCAGTATCACCAGTCCCCTGGTAAGCTTGTTCACATATTTGACACGCCTTTGTTCCAGGGGCATCATGGCTACATACACATCCTATATCTGGCATGCTGCAACATCAGGCTTCTTCCATTCAACAAGACAACCTGCCTCCAGTCAGCACTCATTGCACCCTCAGTACTCACTTGGTTTTCATGTTGGGAAACAAAATACAAGCCACAAATTGCTCTAAAATCCAAAATCAGGGCTCTGTCTGATTGTTCAAGCGCTGAGGAACATGCCTGGCACACATGAGGTCCCAAGTTCAATCTCTGAAGCCATGTATCACCCCAAGATCCACTGGCTATACATCTGATGGCCTCCAAACAACTCCAGGTGTGGTTCAGTGGTACTAACCCTCCAGGGGTGAGTGGTGCTTCATCATCAGGAGCACTGAACAGTTCAGTACACATAAGATACCACCAAGGGGGTGACAGAGATCCCGGAGAAGGCCTCAAAACAACAGAAAAATTATTCCCATGGCTCAAGTACTAGAGTACACATGGCCTATGGTGTGGTCCCTACACCTACTGCCATTCCCTCAGCATCATTGGGTGTACCCCACGTGGGCCTCAAGCTCTACCAGGTGTACCTGGCCCCATCCCTGGAATTAAAAAACAATCAAAAAGAACCACAGAACATTCAAAGGGAGAGAGGGGAACACAGAGTACACCAGTAAATGAAGTCTGGACCGGGCACAAGGGTGGGATGCACTGCCTCAGTATAGGAAGCAATTGGGGGCTCGAGGGGTATGATGGGGGGGGGGAGTGAGGCCAAGAACCAGAGGCAGAGCCCAGGAAGGAACCTAGAGAGCCAGCACTGGGGCAATGTGGAGGCTTCATGGGGGAGAGGCCAGAGAATTAACAACAGTCAGAAGAGGGGGCAGAAAAACAAAACAGGAGATGGTCGGGAAGGCAAAGATCAAAACCTTCCAATTCCCTGTATCCTTGGAACCATTTCTAGGACTCCATCCCATGGAGCAGGTAGATACAAGTGAGGACAGATGTCCTGCAATAAGTTGCATATTCACAGTCATGAGTACAGCCTTCCCAGAGACTAGCCAGTAAAGCACTTCAAAAAGTAAAAAAATGTCACCTAGTATAGTCTCCACAGAAAAGAACTACAGATCAGCAGGAAAAACAAACACAACTTAGTGTAATAATATTCTCTAGGGGCTTTTCAAAGTGGCAAAATGGAGGATTTTTTAAATCTTTGATCAAACAGTCGTTGATAACTCTTCTAATCATCTTAGTATTAAGGAAAAGAGACTTTAAAAAAGAACTGAGAAGCAGGTCCAGAGAGATAGTTCAGGGTTCAAGGCACCCATGCTGTTGATGAATAAGGATCAAGTTCAATGTTCGAGTAATGCCACATCACTGTACTGAGCATTGAGCTTTCTACTCTAGATGGCCAAGAATGGCATAAAATAATGAATGGCCCATTAGCTACCCTGAGCACTGCTTGGCAGGAAAAAAAAAAAAAAAAAAAAAGCCCTGAGTAATTAGAAGGTAGAGCAGGTGGGACATTAAATCCTACAAAATCCAGGGTAGAAATGAAAACAAACAGAGGAAGATTAAGAGACAGCCAAGATAGTCTTTTGTCTTTTTAGGGACTCTTCAAAGCCCAAACAGAAAACCGCCCATTCAAAGGTCTGCCTGAGACTTGGGCAGGAAATGTGTCATCCTGCAAGGTGTGAGTCAGCAGTAGAGTTTGGCCCAGTCTCCTCTCAGAGGCTTCAGCTGGGATTAGTGAGACCAGCCAGAGGCTCAATATCACCCCTCCCTGAGGGTGGGGCTACAACTGCAGACCTGGCCTTTGTCAGGAGAAAAGAGGCCTTCCTGGGTCCATTACTATTATAATGGAGACCAACAGCCCCTCTTCTCCAATTACAATCTCCACAGGAAGAAATTCTTGCAATGACTGCTGACTGGAGGCAGGTTGCCTAGGATAGTCCGAGAACCAAAGAGGTTTGTGTTCAAGCCTACTTTCCGAACAGGTTCGGAACTTTTGTCAACAGTCTGGACAAGTCACAACAAGTTCTGGGTATTCTGATTCCAACTTGTGGTTGCTGGAGCAGATCGGGGAAAAGCTCAGCCCTATCAGCCACTCATTCACTGCACTATCACAAAGGCTGTGTGGCCTGTGAGTCCCTGCAGGAGCCTCATAACCTCCTCGCTCAAAGGCATTAAACAAGAACTGACTGAAAATGATGCAGCAGCAGTCAAAAATCCTTTAACTTGGGTTTTTTAGTTGTTATTCTCTCTCTCTCTCTCTCTCTCTCTCTCTCTCTCTCTCTCTCTCTCTCTCTCTCTCTCTCTCTCTCTCAAAAAAAAGTTTCTTTTTTCGTTGGTTTTGGGTCTTTTGCTTGTTTTGGATCACTTAGCAGTGCTCAGGACTTATTCCAGACTCTATACTCTGGTATCTCTCTGGTAGGATTCAAGAGACCACACAGGTGCTAGGATTGGAACTGTGACTGGAGGCATGCAAGGCAAATGCCCTACCTGCTGTATAATCTACTACCTCTCAGGCCTTCCTGTTCTAACCTCACCCCATTTTATTCTCAGGTTTTATTCCCAGGGGCCATTCCTGATTTGGGTGTTTAGGAGTCACACCTGGCTGTAATCTCAGATGCCATACCTGGTAATGCTCAGGGGAACATATGGGACTGCTGGATTTTTTGTTTGTTTGTTTTTGTTTTTGGGTCACACCCGGCAGTGCTCAGGGGTTATTCCTGGCTCCAGGCTCAGAAATTGTTCCTGGCAGGCACGGGGGACCATATGGGACGCAGGGATTCCAACCGATGACCTCCTGCATGAAAGGCAAACGCTTTACCTCCATGCTATCTCTCCGGCCCCTGGATTTTTAACTACTGTCCTTGTTACAGCTACATGCAAGGCAGTGCCTTAACCTCTGTACTATGGCTCAGATCTTGAATTTTGAGTCTTACTATTATTCTTTTTGCTTGTTTTGGGGTCCACACCCGGTGGCACTCTGGGATTATTCCTGACTTTGAACTCAGAAATCGCTTCGGGGGGGCTCAGGGGAATGCTGAACTGAACCTGAGTTGGCACATGCAAGGCAAATGGCCAACCCACTGTGCTATTGCTCTGGCCCCTCTTTTTATTCTTAAGGCAAATTAAATCAGAATTTGAGGACATCGAATAAAATGAGCTGGGCACTTGCCTTGCACATGGCCAACCCTGGGTCAGTCCCCAGCATCCCTTATGTCGCCCCTGAGTCCATCAGGAGTACCTGAGCAACACCAGGAATAAGCTTCCACTTCCTTTCCCACCCCCAAAAAGGAAGCTAGAAGCTAGGAGAGAGAGAGACACACACAAAGTGTCCAGATTTCTAAATCATGATCAGATGGTCTCTGAGGAAGAAAATGGACAAGTTTGATTTCGTATTGCCCAAATGCTGATGAGAGCTCCATAGACAGAGAGGAAGGCCCAAAACTCAGGTGAGAGGCAGTTGTAGAGCAGCATCTGAAAGCCCAGACCTGAAAGCCAAGGTATAGGGAGGACATGGAGGAAGAAGGCAGAAGATCCGAAAACCCAGACAGAACCCTGAAAATTCTGACTTTGGGATAGAAGAGGGCCCGCTTTGTGTTCAGGGCTCTATGTGTTGTGTCTCTATGCTCAGGATCACACCTGACATTTGAGGTACCACGGCTTGAACCTAGGTCCAGCCACTTGCGAGGCAAATGCCCTACCCACTTTACTATCACTTAGCCCCAGAGAAATACTAACATCTAAATAAGGAACAAGCAGAAAGGCACCAGAGAAGGAAGAAAACAGAAGGACAGCACGAGAGCACCGGAGCTGGAAGCACCAGCACTGACAGTCAAGAAGAGCCCTGGAGGTGTTCAGTCCCTGGCACCAGCATGCAAGTGGCTGTGTTCATTCTTCCACACCCAGATTGGTGAAGTCAGCTGTGTGCAGGCAGAAGCCAACTGAGAAGCGGCAGAAGAGAAGAGGTTCGAAGCTAAATCTAGTAGTTGGTTCTACTATCACCAGCTAGTTTCTCAGTGACTAGAAAAAGAGCAAATGCACAGCAGCGACCAAAGGATCAATTTTGTAAGCCAGCCTTGACAAATGGCATTCAGTTACTTCACCAAAATCTGGACACATACTGTTCAGAGTGGACATTGTCCACGTGCTGGGGAGATTCACTCGGCCTACTTTCTAGTAAATCAGCCAAGAGGAGGCCAGGACAAATCAGAAGAAAGGAATGGCTTTGGAAAGGGAAAAAAATTCTGGATGGGCCTTCAGGTAAGCAGAAATCGGAGATGGGAGAGAAGGTGAGGCAGGGCAGAGGCTATGGAGAAGAGCCACTGGGAAGAAGGAAAAGGTTCTAAAGCTGAAGTACACTGGAAAGTGTGAGAATCAAGAGAGCCTGTGGCTCTGAGAGCACAGGGATGGATGGGCTATGACAGGAGATGCAAGGGAATGGCACTGGCCACTTGGTTTCATAAGCAGACTACATATAGGCACCGTGACCAGGAGGAACAGAACAGAGCAGAGAGCAGTTGCAAGGCCTCTAAGATGGAGGAGGGCAAAAGGACACTCTGAGTCCCATTTCACAGGACCGAAAGGTAGGGCTGAAACTGGATTCAGGATTCTGCTAGCTAAATGTTGGTATTTTGGTCTCGTGGTTGATTTTTTGTGGAAGAGGCATACCCAGGTATGTTCTGGACTTATTCCTCACTTTGAGCTCAGGAATAAATCCTGGCATAGCCCCGGGACCATATGAAGTGCCAGGAAGCAAACCCAAATCAAACAGTGAGCAAGGGCAAGCACCTTACCCATGGTACTCTCTTTCCAGAACCTTCTCATTGTCCTTTAAAACAATAAAGAGGCATATTCTCATCCTGATGGAAAGTGTCCATCAGGAACACTGTAGAAGAGGGGTTATAATTTGCACAAGTTGTAAGTAAAAAGGCCAATTGGGAGTTTAAAACATTCTATCTGCAACACAACTTCACATGCCAGTGTTCTTCATTTCTTTAATTCTTCAGGGTAGTAATAGGCCTTAGGAATGCTAGACTGAAATGGAACTTAAAGATCTAGTACAATGTCCAAGAAATAAGAAGTCCCGAACTCTCTCCTATTTGTGGTCTCCTGGACAGCTGCCATTGAAAGAGAATCCCTACACTTCTCTTTCACAAATCTATGCCCAAGGCTTCTCTCAGGATGTTCCCTGAAAGGAACCAGAGCTAAATCTATTTTCCTATATTTCAATAGATTCTGGTTCTGTACCTTCAGAATACAGAGAACCTGTTTAATCCCTAGTCCATGTCCTTCAGCAGCTATTAATACTTGTCCCATTGGGTTAATCTCAGAGGCCTTTTTTATTTTTTTTTGTATTTAGATCACACTCACCAGTGCTATAGGGTTACTCTTGGCTCTGGGCTCAGGGGTCATTCCTGGCAGTGCTTGGGAGATAATATGGGATGCCGCAGATAGAACCTGGGTTGGCACTGTGCAAGGCAAAAACGCCTTCCTGCTGTGCTCTTAATATATGAATAAAGTATGGACAAACAGGTTCCAATTCTAGGAAATAAAAGAGGGGTGCTACTGATTCACAACTATTTCTACTTATAAATATACTAATTCACAAATAGTATAAAATGTATACACACACACATACACACACACACACACACATTTTGTTTCTGCTAAGGGGGTAGGCTTGGGGAGAGTGGGACCTTCCAGTGTGTACAACCAAAATAATGAGTAGTGCAGGCAAATGTGCTGATACTATAGCTAATGTCAGTAATTTCCGAGAACTAGCACATGTGTGAACCTCAGAGAGCCTCATCCACCTCAGTAACAAACCCCACTTCAAAAAAATTATTAGCAAAAGTAATTTTGTTTTAGCGTGTGTTGTAACCAACAATACAAACTATTTTTTTTGTTTTTTTTTTGTTTGTTTTTGTTTTTGGGCCACATCCGGCGTTGCTCAGGGGTTACTCCTGGCTGTCTGCTCAGAAATAGCTCCTGGCAGGCACGGGGGACCCTATGGGACACCGGGATTCGAACCAACCACCTTTGGTCCTGGATCGGCTGCTTGCAAGGGCAAGCACCGCCGTACTATCTCTCCTGGCCCAATACAAACTATTTTTACCCACATCCCATAGCGTTTTGTTTTTGTTATTCTTTTTGGGTCACACCCGCCAGCGCTCAAGGGTTACAGCTCTTCGCTCAGAAATTACTCCTGGCAGGCTCGGGCGACTATATGGGATGCCAGGATTAGAACCGCCGACCTTCTGGATGCAAGGCAAACGCCTTACCTCTATGCTATCTCTCAGGCCTCGCACATCCCACAGCGTTGTAAATAGCCCGTCTCACACTGACAGGCCAGAGGTAAATGAGTCTTTGGACTGAAAACTTTGGGCCTCCTTGGGAGGGGAGCAGTTCAAATATCCTCTCTGCTGAAGCTCCTGCAACTCATATTGTACATCTTCCACCATGTTTACAGCCCAGCTGCAGATTCATGACTGGGGCCTTGTTAGGAGCAGAGCAGGCAGAGAATCAACCCAGTCCTACACATTCTGAAGTTCATGGAATACGTGGCCACATGACATCTCCAAATTCCACAATACTAACAGTCCAGTCAATTAGTATAGCAAATTAGATGGGAAGGTATCACAGAAACCCACTAAGCTCAGTAAGAAAAAACAATGAGGGCCGGGTGGTGGCGCTAAAGGTAAGGTGCCTGCCTTGCCTGCGCTAGCCTCGGACTGACCGCGGTTCGATCCCCCAGCGTCCCATATGGTCCCCCAAGCCAGGAGCGACTTCTGAGCGCATAGCCAGGAGTAACCCCTGAGCGCCACCGGGTGTGGTCCAAAAACAAAAAAAAAGAAAAGAAAAAGAAAAAACAATGAAAAAAGAAGGCTTAACTAGCAACAAACAGCTCAATTCGTGCTCAAATGACTTTTATAACAATTTGTAAAACATTTCACAAATTTTCTTTTTTGTTTATTCATTTGTTTTTGTTTGTTTGAGGGTTGTACCTTTATACCTGTGATGCTAAGGGGTTACTCCTGGCTTTGTACTCAAGCATCACTCCTGGCAATGTTTGGAGGCCCATACGGGATGGAATCTGGGTCAATGGTGTACAAGGCTAACACCCTACCTGCTGTACTATACTGCTCCAATCTCACCAATTTTCATTTACAAAAGGAACACTTATCATTTAGTTGTAACAAGCAATGTAAAGTAAATTATTTTGTGCCTGCTAAGGAGGCAGGCTTGGAGCAAAGATGAAAAAGTACAGGCAATGGTGGAGGGAAGGTCACACTGGTGGTATATTGTTGTTAGAACACTGAATGCCTGGAACACTTGCCTTATGAATAACTTTGTAAATCATAGTGTTTAAATAAAGTGTAAATAATGAGAGAAAAATACAAATTTCCCAATGCTGTGGTTTCTTCACAATGGCCAGATCCTTCCTTCTCAATAAGCATTTCATTCTTTCCTTCCTTCCATCTTTCTTCACTTCCTTGTTTTTTCTTTCCTTCCTTCCTTCCTTAAAATTTATGTTAGTCACCATGATTTACAACACTGTTACAATAGGGTTCCATGCGTACATTCCAACATCACACCCTCCAACAGGGTAACCACTTCCCATCAGCATTACAGGGTACCCTCTGCCTAAAACTTTCCCCACCTGCTATCTTTCTGCCACTGTAAGTTTAATTCTGAGTTGGTTTTGTGTGTGTGTGTGTGTGTGTGTGTGTGTGTGTGTGTGTGTGTGTGTGGTTTTTGGGTCACACCCGGCAGTACTCAGGGGTTACTCCTGGCTCCATGCTCAGAAATTGCTCCTGGCAGGCACGGGGGACCATATGGGACACCGGGATTCAAACGATGACCTTCTGCATGAAAGGCAAACCTCCATGCTATCTCTCCGGCCCCGTAAGCTTAATTCTGTAGGTCAGTTCTCAGGTTCTGTTGTCTTTGGCCCTTTGAGTTTTGGGGATTTTTTGTCTGTTTGTTTTTAGGCCACAACAGGTGACACTCAGTGGTTACTCCTGACTATACTATGCTCAGAAATTGCCCTTGGCTTGGGGGACAATATGGAAAGCCAGGGGATTGAACCGAGCTCAGTCCTAGGCTAGTGCACACAAGGCACATTCCTTACACCCTATGCCACCGCTCCGGTCCCAGGCCCTTTGTTTTTTTTGTCTGTTATGCTTCTTAATATTACACATGTGAAAAAGGTATGTCTCTCTCCTTCTGGCTGCTTGACTCAATATGATGTTCTCCAGCTTCATCCCTGTATTCGCAAAATGATTGTCTTTCCTTATAGGCAAATAGTATCCCTCTGTGGATATGCAATATAGCTTCTTTATCTAGTCATTTATTCTTGAACACTTGGTTGTCTCAGATTTTGGCTATCGTGCATAGCGCTACAATGAAAATAGAGGCAAATGTCTTTTCTCAATAGCATTTGGGGCCCTTTAGGGTAGAAGCCCAGAATTGCTAGGTCATGTGGAAGCCCAATTGTTAAGTTTTGGAGAGTAGCCATATTATAGAGGAGCCAATAAACATTACACTAGTATTGGGGTACTTTTTTTTCCCTCCACATCCTCACCAACAATGGTTGCTTTTACTCTTTTTGATTTGCACTTATATCACTGGAGTGTGGTTCTCTTATTGTTCTTCTGGCCATATTTCTTTTTTTTTTTATTTTTGGGCCATACCCGGCATTGCTCAGAGGTGACTCCTGGCTGTCTGCTCAGAAATAGCTCCTGGCAGGCACGGGGGACCATGTGGGACACCGGGATTCGAACCAACCACCTTTGGTCCTGGATCGGCTGCTTGCAAGGCAAACGCCGCTGTGCTATCTCTCCGGGCCCTGGCCATATTTCTTAAGTCTGATTTTTCCAGAGCAATCTTACTACAAATACTCTGAGCCTGATAATGATTGGCACTAGTGTGTTCAGCTGTGTCGATAAATTGGCTGCCAGTATGTGTACCTCCACAGCTCTAAAAACCAAACTGTTTACAAATATTGACAAACTGTCCCGATTGAGAGTCACTGTGCTAAGCGCTGGTTCTTTCTGTTTGCTTTCCTCTGTCTTTGTTTTTGGGTGACACCCAGTGGTGCTCAAGAGCTACTTCCAACTTAGCACTTGCAAGTGGTTCCTAGATGTGCTTTGGAGACCTTATGGTGCTAGGGATCAAACCTGGGTCTCTGGCTAGAAAGTATGTGCTCCAAACCATCACTTGGCCTGTAGAATCCTGGTTCACAGCTACACTTTGGAAATACCCAAGGAATTTTAGAAAGTACTAATTCTTGGAGCTGTAAAGATAGAGGCTAAGGTGCTTGCCTTGTGTGTAGACCAACCCAGTTTGATTCCTATCACTGCAAGGGACCCTGAGAACCACTGAAATCAACCCGAGTCGCTCAGTACTCAACCCCTCACCACCACCACAGGTCAATAAAATAATTTAAAGTTCTGATTCTGAATCTTAGACTCAGAGATTTTGGTTTAAATCATTTCAGCTAGGTCCTGGGCATCCAGATTTTGAAAGCCAGGTCATTCTAAAATGTAGTCAAGTCCTAAAGTCTATCTGTGATATTGAATTAATTCCTCAATACTGATTTAGCAAAAATGGCTTTGGCTAAGAAAAATATCACAAAACTGCATTATACTTACCCAACTTAGTATCCCATACTTTAGAGGCAGAGCCCACAGGTTTATAATAAAATGGTGGGGGGGATAAGCACATGAAACACTGAAAAAGGATAACTATTCCTCTAAATGACGAACTTCTTTTTTCTTTCAGTTGGACAAAATGAGTCCATAACATAGTATGAAAGCACTCCGGGGCTTGCAAGATTGAGAAACCAGATTTCACAAGGAGGAAAACAGAACAATTTCCTTTCAGGGAGAAAAAGCTAGTTCTGCAATGAGGATGGCTTTGAGGTTCCATCTCTTTAATGAGAGCCAATAAACTAGTCTTGGGGAAATGCAGACTCCATTAAAAAACACAATCTGTAGGCTGGTTTGAGGATACCCAGAGAACCCCCATGGGAACTGCAGTTCACCTCCCTGCGGGGTTCATCTCTAGGTAGATGGTATGGCCAGGGATCTATCTACCCAGAAGTGGCAGCATGCTTGACTCCTGTACAAAATGTTCCTTGACTCTGAACAGCCTGCATTCTTTTCTCCTCAGGTCCTTGACCAACTTCCTGCATGGGTTCAATGACACTGGGCCTAATACCAATATTTTCAGAGAATGGCCTGGCACTACTCCAAAAGAGCTAGTCTCTGCCTAAAACTTTCCCATCAACCATATGCCAACCTGCAGTTGTGCTAGCAGATCAATTCATACTGTTAATTAAAAAAAATGCATAAGCAAACACTATCTTCTCCCATAATTATCACGTGAAATAGTATGTTTATGATATAAATGGTACTTTGTGGCCTGGAGCAATAGTATAGTTTATAGGGAACTTGCCCCGTGCACAGTCTACTTGCATTTGATTCTGGCACCCCACATGGTCCCCTGCGCTCCATCAGAAGTTATCCCTGAGCACAGATCCAGAAGTAAGCCTTGAGTAGCACCAGGTGTGATCCAAAAGCAAAACAAAAAAGACACTTTGCTAAGTGTGCTACAAGTATTATCTCTCAGATAGATTCCTGACAACACTGCGGAAAAGATATCATTAAAGTTCACATTTCTTGGCCATTGAGGCTCAGGTATCTAGGAAATTTATTTCTCTGTCACAAAGACAAGCTTTTAGTCATCATAAAGTCTCCTTCCCCTGTTTCTCCAAAAAGAATTCAAATCAGTGGATTGACCTCCAACTGTGAATGTTTTAAAATCTTATTGATTTGCTTTACGAATGCCAGAATTTATTCCATACTCCATAAACTAGACCCCAGCGCTCTGTGATGTCTTGAGCCTACCTCAAGATATTGGAGTTCAATTGGGAGTTCAATTTGGACTGCTAACACTCACATTTACACATTCTTCCTTTAAGTCTCTTCCTAATTCTCTATTTTCCTGGCTGGAACATTCTCACTTCCCACTCTTAGATTTGCAACTGCATGTCGTCTCAGTCTCAATGTAGCTCCCATAATTGCAATTCATCTTGCACACAAATGTCAAATCTTCTTTCAATGCAACTCTTTGAAAACAATACAGCATTAAAAAGTTGTTGATGGTTAAAAGTGGTGTTGGAACAACTGGTTGAATTAAACAAGCTGTTGAATTAATTAAATAAAAGTCCTTGATGGTTATGGATGATTCTCAAGGCCAGGCCAGGCGCCTGCTGGTTCTCAGACCTGGTAGGTCTGAGGGTTCAGGTTAACGCGAGAAAATGACCCACAGCCAGTCAGTAGATTTCAGGAGACAAGCAGCTTTATCATAAGGCCCTGACTACCATTTGTGGCCTCCCTTCACCCAACAGGCTCTCATCTCTCCATCATGCCTCCTCCTGAGGCTTCTTCAGCTGAATCTCTTTCTCAATCTCTCAATCTCCTCCTTCACCCTCCCCCAGGGCTTAATTAACAACTTCAGACCTCTCCCAACTGTGGGCTGGTCTGACCATCAGGTAAGATTAGCATTTGGCCTGGGGAGGGATAACAGTCAGCCACAGGCAAATTAAATAAATAAATAAATAAATAAATAAATAAATAAATAAATAAATAAATAAATAGGAACTCAGACCTCTCTTTAATACCCTGCCAAAGGTCAAATCAAAATGAATTAAAGACCTTGATATCAGACCTGAAACTTATAAGGTTTACAAAATAATGTAGACAAAACACTCTATGACATTGAGACTAAAAGCCTCTTCAAAGAGGAAACACCACCATCTGCTAAGGGGCTAATATCAAAGATATACAAGGTACTGACAGAACTTAACAAGAAAATAAACATCTAACCCCATCAAAACATGGGGAGAAGAAATGAACAAACATTTCCTCAAAGAAGAAATACAGATGGCCAATAGGCACATCAAAAAATGTTCCACGGGGGCCGGGAAGGTGGCGCTAGAGCTAAGGTGTCTGCCTTACAAGCGCTAGCCAAGGAACGGACCGCGGTTCGATCCCCCGGCGTCCCATATGGTCCCCCCAAGCCAGGGGCGATTTCTGAGCACATAGCCAGGAGTAACCCCTGAGCGTCAAACGGGTGTGGCCCAAAAAAAAAAAAAATGTTCCACGGGGCTGGCAAGATAGCATGGAGCTATGGCCTTCCATGCAGAAGGATGATGGTTCCAATTCCAGCATCCCATATGGTCCCGAGTGCCTGCCAGGGGCGATTTCTGAGCATAGTCCCAGGAGTAACCCCTGAGGACTGCCGGGTATGACCCAAAAACCAAAAAAAAAAAAAGTTCCACATTGCTAATTATCAAGGAGATGCAAATCAAAACAACAATGAGTTATCATCTCAGACCTCAAAGAGTGGCATACATCACAAAGAACAAGAACAATCAATTCTGGCAAAAATGCTGGGTGAAAAGAACTCTCATTCTCTGCTTGTGGGAATGCCATCTAGTCCAATCTTTATGGAAAACAATATGGAGATTCCACAAAAAACTGGAAATTGAGCTCCCATATGACCCAGCTATACTACTCCTAGGGATATACTCTATGTACACAAAAACAAAATATAAAAATATCCTCTGTACTCCTATGCTCATTGCAGCTCTATATAACATCCAGAATCTGGAAACAACCCAGATGTCCAACAACAGATGAGTGGCTAAAGAAACCACTATCACCACTGGTTCTACACAGTGAAATATGATACAGCTGTTAGGAAATGAAGTCATAAAATATGCCTAAACATGGATGGACATGAAGACTATTATGCTTAATGAAATGAGTCAGGGAGGGATATAGAATGGTCTCAACCATCTATGGGATATAAGAAAAATAAAAGACAGTATGGTAATAATATACAGAGACAATAGAGATGTGAGATGGAAAGACCAACCCATGATATGAAACTTACCACAAAGAGCTGTGTGCAGAGTTAAAGAAATAACTACACTGACAACTACCATGACAATAACAATGGGAGAGAGAAATAAAATGAGTGTCCAGAAGACAGGTGGGAGGGGAGAAGGGTGGGAAATGGGAAACATTGGTGGCTAGTGGCGGGAAAGTTGCACTGGTGATGTTAGGGGAAATTTTATGGAAATAGATGTTATAATAACATAGATTAGATAGATAGATAGATAGATAGATAGATAGATAGATAGATAGATAGATAGATAGATAGATAGATAGATAGATGCCTGTTAAGCCTTTCTCCACCCCCACCTTGATCCTCCTTGGTCTGGAATTTCACCTTAAGATATCAAAGAGATAGCATGGAGGTAAGGCATTTGCCTTTCATGCAGAAGGACAGTGGTTCGAATTCCCAGCATCCCATACTGTAGCTGCCAGGGAGTATTTCTGAGCGTAGAGCCAGGAGTAACCCTGAGCACAGCCGGGTGTGACCCCCTCCCCCCCCAAAAAAAAAGAAAATATCAAAGGCCTGCTGAACTGGTAACCGTTAACCAATACCCCTCCTATAAGGAATGGATTCACCTTGAGATGTCAAAGGTCTGCTGCCCTGGTAACCATCAGCCAACGCCTCTCATAAGAGGAACTTGACATATTTGGGCAAAAGAATGGACTTCTGCTCGCCCCTCCTAAGGTTCTCACTTTTTTTGAAAAGGGACAAGCTCACCATCTGATTGGACATTGTGTTTGAATCTGGACTATAGATTGGTGCATTCTACAAGCCCTACTTTCCATACTGACCGTCCTCCTAAGGTTCCTTAAACCTTCCTAGATTACCTGGGACTTCTGGTTTCAGTCTGCATGGCCCCTCAGCACTGGATTAAATAAACCCCACTTTGCTTTTTCATTCTCTAAAGGTATGTTTCGTGCTCTTCATTGAGTGGGTAGGCTTTTATGGACCCTTTTACTGACCTTTTAACAGTGATGACTGAAACTCAATTATGAACATTTCTGTAACCAAGGTGCTTAAATAAATTTTTAAAGAAAAAAAAGTTGTTGATGGTTGAGTTTCAGCCATATAATGTCCCTACTCCCATCCCTTCATCAATGTTTATTTTCTGCCACCTGTTTCCTGTTTCCTCTCATTTACTCTTCCTCATCCCCCAAACCACCACCAGCTTGACTCAATGCCATTGTCAAATTGTTTCTCTGCTCAAAATCTGCCACATTCTCTCTTCCTAAGAAAGCAATTTTTGTGCATAGCTCTGAAGGCTTTCTTTCTTTCTTTTTATCTGATCCTATACTAACAATCCTGTGTTCTTACTATTTCCCATCTTTTTTTTTTGGGGGGGGGGGGTTTGGGCCACACCCAGTGATGCTCAGGGGTTACTCCTGGCTATGCACTCAGAAATCGCTTCTGGTTTGGGGAATCATATGGGACACTAGGGATTGAATCCAGGTCAGCACATGCAAGGCAAATGCCCTACTGTTACACTATCTCTCTGGCTCCAATAACCCATCTTTTAAAATCTCAAATATCAGTCTGACCAATCTCCACTGTCAAATAACCCTGCTCACACCAACCTCTGAGAGTCCATTCATATCTGCCTCAAGTCCCACTTCCTTCACTTAGAAGCCTTTATTACATTCATTCCTATGAATTTGTATATACTATAAAAACTACAGCAAAATTATCCTTAGACAAAGAATCTGAAGTTTGTTCTATCTCCATCCCACCAGCCTCACTGCAAACTTACCAAGCACTTCCAGGTGTTGTGTGTGCTAGAAACCAAACAGAAGAATAAAGACAGTCTCTTCAACAAATGGTGGGGTGGAACAAGTGAGTGGATGACCATGTGTAGGAAATTAAAAATCAATCCATATCTCACACCTACATAAGTCAATTTAAACTAGGTTAAAGACCTTGAGATTAGACCCGAATACATGAGAAAAACAAAGGTTAAACACTCCAAGACTTAGAACTCAAAGAAGCCTTCAATTACAGGATGCCAATGGCAAAATTTATAGCATCAAACATGAATAAATGGGAATACATCAAACTAAAAAGTTTCTGTATGGCAAAAGAAACACAGGATAAAATTAGAAGACAGCAACTGAATGAGAGAACAATTTTGAACTCAACCCATCAGATAAAGGTTTCATATAGGATATACAAAGTACTTGCAAGGGTTAACTCCACAAAACCTAAAGACCCATCAAAAAAGAAGCAGATAACTAAACACTTGCTGAATCTAAATAATTCCTCAGATACTTCTATGAGGAAGACCAAGATGTCCATTATCACTTATCATTAGAGAAATCCAAATCGAGACAACAATGAGATACCATCTTACACCAGTGGAGATGGCACATATCAAAAAGACTGGGAACAATCTGTGTTGGTAGGGCTGTGGTGAGAAAGGAACTCTCTTCTGCTGATGGGAATGCTGCCTGATCCAATCCCTATGGAAAATGAAAAAGGGTATGGAGGTATGGAGGGTTCTCACTAAACTCAAAAGTGAGCTGCCGTCTAATCCACAATCCTCTTTTGGGTACCTATCCCTAGGACAGAAAAACATTTTTCCGGGGCCTGAGAGATAGAACAGTGGTAAGGCGTTTGCCTTGCATGCAGAAGGATGGTGGTTCGAACCCAGCATCCCATAGGGTCCCCTGAGCCTGCCGGGGGCGATTTCTGAGTGTAGAGCCAGGAGTAACCCCTGAGTGCTGCTGGGTGTGACCCGAAAACAAAACAAACAGAAAAAAACATTTTCCAAAAAGATGTATACGCACACTGCTATTCATTGCTGCACTCGGTACAATAGCTAAGACTTGGAATCAACCTGGATGTCCAACAACAGATGAGTGGATCACGAAGATGTGGTACATTATACAATGGAATTATTACATAGCTGTAAGTAATTATGCAATCATGCAATATGCAGCAACATGGATGGCACTAGAAGATAGTATGTTAAATAAAATAAGCCAGAAGGATAAATATAGAATGATATCACTATTATGTGGTATTTAGAATAACTGTACAAAGAAACACAATGTTCTAACTGGTAGTTGTTTCTAATACTATTGGCTCCAGAGTTTAGTGTGGAGAGAAAACAAACTGAGTTGAAGAGGAGAAGAACCAAAAATTATATTCTCTTTTATATTTCAGAAACCTGCAGCAAAAAATACAGCTTAGATTGAGCAGGTGTTCAATTAACTGCTCTCTATAGATACCTATAATAACATTGTAATGCTTTTAGCCACAGAAAGAGGTACAGAATGTGTTTGGAAGCCATGGACTCCCACTATAGTGCTCACTATAAGAATGGTGTAGTGTCTTAATTTTAATATTAATATTTAATAATAACTCTTTAATGTTTTTGTTTACAGTGGTTCTTGGAGATATAGGTTGGTGGCCCTAGTTTCATATTGCAGTATTGCAGTACTATATTATATTAGATTCCAAATACAGTGCACTTTATGATGTCTTGACAAATATTCTAATCTATTCATTTTCCACATAATTATGCCTGCTAATGTGATCTAATTTATATCCGCAGCTATCATTGGGATAGGCAACTGCATGCCATACTCTTGCTATACTGTTCATCTATTGAGTATGTTTTTGCAATTTACTTTCTTTTTTTTTTTTTGTTTTTTGTTTTTTGTTTTTTGTTTTTTGTTGTTTTTTTTTGTTTTTGGGCCACACCCTGTGACGCTCAGGGGTTACTCCTGGCTATGCGCTCAGAAGTTGCTCCTGGCTTCTTGGGGGGCCATATGGGACACCAGGGGATCGAACCGTGGTCCGTCCTAGGCTAGCGCAGGCAAGGCAGGCACCTTACCTCCAGCGCCACCGCCCGGCCCCTCAATTTACTTTCAATTCAAGTTAGTTTACCAGTTTATCACGAAGCCCATATTGTCGGTTTACTTTCAGGAAAGGAACTGGTTGCTAAAGACCGGTTAGACAATACTTTATGGTAAACTCCTTTTACAGTACTCACTATCATATTACTTGGTATTCTAGACTTGAATATTATGATTGTTTTTATAATGTTCTACACACAATCTAATCCAGGAAGCCTTTTTTTCAGCAAAGATTACCCTCACCACTTATAATTTGTCTAGGAATTGGAAAACCTATCCATCTGAACTGCTGGCTTTATATTTTTTAAGTGCTCTCACCCATTTCACGTGGGTCAGTTTTTCAATGCAATCCATGAATAGAACTTCAATGTGTTTCTATGTGTATCTGTGAGTGTTTAGTGTGGTGGATACCTGTCTGTCTAATGTCCACCTCTATTATACATAATATGTCTCTGATGTCTACAGTCCTCCCTGTTATACATAATCCTTACTTTTCCCTCTCTTCTTCTTACCACATTACAAATCCTTTTCTATCCTTTCACTCTCATCCTGATCTGTTAGTTCTCCCTATTTAACCCTTTTTTTTTTTACCCTTAGTTTGTAATTCCTCTGGAACCAGAATGTTCCCCCTACCCCAACCCGCAGCCAGCCAGTCCCCAAAGAGAAATGACAGCCTCCCAGTCCACTTTACTTTAGCCCAGAAGCTACCAGTGCCAATTCCACTACTGATGATGATTAGTTTTTGGTGACTCCTTTACTCCCTTCACTTTGAGCTTTGCTCATTACCAGATTTGGCTTTTGAGAGTCCCTTGGCTTGAGGATAACAGCTGCAAGCCAACTTTCACATCCCACAAAACCACGTCACAGGCTGAAGATGTGCTCTGTATTTTATCCCCTGCCAGACTAATTCAAAGACTTAAAGGGGATATGTATATTTCCTTAATAATAGGCATAATTCTTATTGTGTACCTCCTTATGTATATGCATTTTTCCACCTTTTTTTTTAATTTCTTGAGTAGAAAATTCTAGTAGATAAGTTTCTCTTGGGTTCCAAGCTCATATCAGAACCAGGTTATATGGATTTCTTAGCTAGTTATTTTTACCCCCCACATGTACCAGTAGTATCATGTGGCATTGTTCCTTTTTTGCATAGCCACTCAATTAAAATGGGGGAAATCTTATGTACAAAAAGAAGTTCTTACTGAATACAAATACGAACTCATAAATTTTATATTGCAGGGGTAGCTTTCACCTTGAACATTCATCATAGTGACTTGACTTAGGCTCCAGTCGATCAGCCACTCACCCCCAAACCTTGGATCCTATCTTTGGAACTGGCACAGTTTTCTACACTACTACCAAGAATCAAATTTCTATCAGGAAGGCCCTAATGCTGCCCTGGTACTGACTTGCTCCAGGATGAGTTCATATGACACCGTGACAACCTGGAAACAGCAACAACCTGCTTTCAGAGAGGGTTTTTCTGCATCACCACCTAATGCATCATCACCTAGAAGACACATCCTGACTTTGACAGAAGATCTGTGCAAAAAACAACAAAAACAAAAACAAAACAAAAACCCCAAGATCTCTAATTACTAAAGCCTAACTGCAACAATTGTGATTGAGGAGAACTTTTCCTGGGACCATGAAGAAAGACTTTTGTGTCAGACAACACTCTGAAACATGGTGGAGGGAGGTCAACACAGGTGATGGATTGGCCCTGATTCATTTTTTGTCTGAAATCCAACTATGAAGGACTTTGTAATGGTTTCAATAAAATAAAAAAAATTAAAACATTCACTGTTGCCTTGATCCCTTTCTGCTTTTCTTCATGAGGCAGCCCAGAAGACACCAGCGAACATAATCTCTCCAGGGCCCAAACCCGGTAAAATGTCCACACCCAATAAACTTAGGGGCTGATTCCTTCGGTGTGTTTGAACACAAGAGAGCCATTATATAGGACTGATGCCTTGATCCCTGCCTGCTTTTCAGATGGAGCGAGGGAAGCATGGCCGCTCCACTTTGCTCCATGGACACATGCATCTTTTAACCCCTGAACCCTAACACAGCACATAGCAAAAACCACGCTAAAGTGTGGCAATGGGAAAACATTGCAGGACAACCCCATGTATAGAGAATGAAGATGGCTTCTCTGATGACTCGAAAAATACCAAACTGCTAGGTTTCCTCTCAGAAACAACTCCATACAGCAGAAGAGATTGGAAGAGAACCATAAAGCGAATAATCAGACAATAGATAAACAACTCAAAGAATGTAAACAGGTAAAAATAGAAGTCTTGATGAACTCAACAGAAATAACATAGAAATCATTGGAGTTCCAGAGACCCAGGAAGAGAATAATAATAATAAGAGTTGGAGAAAGTATAAGAAGAGGAGGAGGAAGAAGAAGAGGAAAAAGAGAAAAAAAAGAAGGGGAAGAAGAAGAGTAATATGAAAAAGGGAAGAAGAGGAAGAAAAAGAAGACAAGAAAAGAGGAGGAAACTAGAGATGTGGTTCAATTTTTAGAGCCGATAATCTATATGTGTCAATGCCTACATATGATCCCACATGATTTCATGTATATGCTCTAATATTCTCACAACTTGTATGAATTTGTGTACATCTGTATGTATAAAAATATGTGATATAAAAAATAAATAAAAAAGAGAAAAAATTAACAGGGTTCAAACAACTTAAGAGCAAAACTATTTGATTAAACATGGACAAAGAGATGGGGCCGGAGTGGTGACACAAGTGGTAGGGCGTTTGCCTGGCATTGGACCAACCCAGGAATGACAGTGGTTCAATTCCCGGCATCCCATATGGTCCCCCAAGTCTGCCAAGAGTGATTTCTGAGCGCAGAGCCAAGAGTAATACCTGAGCGCCACCAGGTATGACCTCCAAACAAAAAAATTAAAAATAAAAAAAAAAATGGACAAAGAAATTGACTAGACTTCTCAAAGCAGATTTTTAAACAGCAAACAAGGGTGGGGTGAAATGGTGGCAGAGTGATAGTACAGCAGGTATAGCTCTTGCTTTGCCTTGCACGTAGCCAATCTGGATTCAATCCCTGAAACCCATATGGTCCCCCTGACCCCACCAAGTGTGATCCCTGTGTACAGAGCCAATAATTAGCCCTGGTCACCACCAGGAGTGCCCCACAAAATAATAAAATAAATAAAATAAAAAAGAATTCCTAGAAGTGAACTGGTTGGGTGAAACTGCATATGTGCTTTAAATGTTGACACACTGCCAGATAGCACGCAGAAAAACTGCCAACTAGCAATCTTATCAACAGTGTTTGGGAGGAACTCTGCTGCCCACTTTCCCTCCAAACCTGGATCTTATCAAAGGGTGCTTATCAGATAAGTAAAAAATGGTAGCCCAAAGCACACAGATCAAGGCCTGCTTTGTAGTTAGCCAACACTGTCCCTCTGATAAGCATAATGCCTACATTCCCATTGAAAATGTCCTAAAGAGTAATTACACCCCATTGATTCTGAGTTATAATCACAAGGTTATCAGCCTAGGCTGCTTTCAATAGCACACAGCATAATGCTAAATCTATGTTGTCAAAGCACAACAAAATGAGCCCCGAAAGAGAGTTCAAAGAAGGGCACAGTAGCCTCTTCAGAACACAGTGGACAATGAGTAAAGAAATATATAGGGGCCGGAGAGATAGCATGGAGGTAAGGCATTTGCCTTGCATGCAGAAGGACAGTGGTTCGAATCCCAGCATCCTATAGGGTCCCCCGAGCCTGCCAGGAGCGATTTCTGAGCGTAGAGCCAGGAGTAACCCCTGAGCACTGGCAAGTGTGACTCAACCCCGCCCTCCCCCCCCCCCAAAATATATCACCATGAGGAAGCCAGTTCCAACCCTGATTTGGGAAGAAGCACAGAAGAAATGTTTAGCAGTGTGCCAAAATAATGTCCCACATCTGTGGGTACTTTTATTCCTCTACTTACCCCTTAAATTCCATAAAAAAAATTGGTTTCCCTCTTCCTAAACCAATACCTATAGGCTCATTTATCAAAACTGCTCCTATGCCATGATTTCAAAGGTTTACTCACTAAGTTCTTCATACCCATTTTACCTGTCAATTTATGTTATTTTTACCTTTTGTTACTTTTATAACAAAAACTAGGAATATTTATGTCTTGCAAGTACGTTGTTTCTAAACTCTAAATGGATCACGCAGTACACAGAAGGGGAGAGAAAAGGAGAATGAAAGAAAAGGGAATGTCAAAAAAAAAAAAAAAAAGAAAAGAAAGAAAAAAGTAAGGGGGGTGTCTAGGCCAGGAAGACTCAGAGGACTGGAACACAGAACAGCCATGTGTGAGACCTGAACTGGATCCTTGGCACCTTATCTAGTGACCTGAGCACTGCCTAGCATGACCTGTCTCTGCGCCCCCCATCCCCAAGATTAAAAGATGGGGAAACTTCTATTCTCAGAACACTTTTGTCAGCCTTAATGATGAGACCAGACTGGGTTCTCTACCTTTTAAGGGTTTTCTGAGACATTCTGAGATCTCCTTGGCTCTACCGTGGATAATCCCCTTGGGTACTGCTTTGACATACAGACTTAGTCCAGGGAGAGTCCACTTCTGTGAACCACACCACCTCTGCACCCTCCCAAGAGGACTACCACTGAGAAATTCCCAGTATCAGTGCAGAGCCCAGTAGACACAAGGTCAGACCTCAAGAAAAGGACCCTGGAGAGTAGCAAAGGCATCTAGTTTAAGGGACACAATTAGCCCCATGAAGTTCACGGCTTCTGTGGCTTTAAGAGCACTCTTCTTGGGAAAGAGTCTCCCCATAACAAACATAAAAGTTGGAGAGAGGATGGGGACAGACAGAAAACTGTGGAAATCCTACAATGTACAGACGTTTATCTAGGTAATCCTAAAAAGATCTGCCGCAATCCTATGTGCCTGGTTCTGTTCTTTCAAATTTCACGGGGAAAACAAGATCTTAAAAGACATGACTCAGCTGACCGTCATGGCTTCTCACCCAGGAAGGAAGTATTAAGTGCTGACTTTCAGGTCAAGGGCATTCCTTGACTTCATTCTTGGGCCCACATACAAATCCTAGAGCAGAATGTTCCAAGAAAAGGGCCACAGATTCAGAAACTTCTAGAAGGTATCCAAAAGGGTTCTGCACCAAGGAGAAAGGCTGAAAACTAACTAGTGAGAAACACTAATATCAAGTCTTTTTCCTTTTCAGAAATTAAAACAAACTAAAAAACATACTTCTAACAAGCCCCCTTAACTCTCATTCGAGAGAGAGGCAAAATGCCTGCCCCAGAGGCAGTCAGGGTAAGGTGGGTGAAAATGAAAATGGGTACATTGGTGGCAGGAAATGTGCACTGCACTGCACTGCAAATTCAAATGTCTAAAAAAAAAAAAGGAGGGGGAGGAAAGGAGGAGGAGAAATAGAAGGAGGAAGAAGAGGAAGAGGAAGAGTAGGAAGGACAAGAAGATGAAGAGAAGGAGTAGGAAGGACGAGAAGGAGGAGGAAGAGGGAGAAATGGAGGAGAAAAAAGAGGACAAGGAAGAGGAGGAGGAGAAAAATGGGAGAGGGCATAGGTAGGGTGAGAGGAAAACTGGAGACATTGGTGGCAAAAAATGCACACTACAGAAGGTTGTTGTATATTGTATGATTGTAACTCAATTGTGAACAACTTTATCTATGGAAAAATACACTATTATGAACAACCTTGTAACCACTGATTATAAAATTAAAATGTATCAAAAATGCCAATAAAAACAGATTTTCCACATAGGGAAAGTAATTTTGAACTGCACCAATGTATGCAATTTCATATTTTGCATAAAACAGAGAAACAATTAAAAAAAGATACCTTCACTACACTAAAAAAAAGAGTCCCCTGCTCTGTAGGGCTGGAGGCCCATCTAGAGAGATAGAGGCCTCAACAACCACAAATGAAGTGATCATGTTTCATCTTACCCCATGTTTGATCTTAGGGTGAGAAAGGAAAATACTAATGCATGTTTCAGTCCCTTTTGAGAAGTGGAAGGAAGTTGTGGTTTTAGTGCAGGAAGAAGCAGCCAAAAGGGTCTTCTGATCTTCAGAATTCACACACACAAAAGCAACTGAAAATGTAAATGATGGTCTTTTTTAAAAGAATTTGACAGTTAACAAGAAACAGTTCAACAGTTTTATCACATATATGCACACCTTTTGTCCTTGTCCAGGCCTATGACAGATACTGAAAAGAGCATGACACTTCCCTGGGGCAACAAGGAGCGAAGGGGCTTGGAATCTGCCATAGCAGCAGCAGTAGCATAGACTCCAGACAGATCCAAAAGAAAAAACAGCTGTGAGAGCATGAAACCAGTGCCGACTGGTAAAGATACAGCCCTAGCATCCTCCCTAATGCCACAGAAGTCTAAGTGCCAAGGGGTAGGATTTAACAGCCCTCGTGGTATACTGCATGCCAACTGGGAAGCTAAAGCTAATTGGCAGAGAAAGATGGAGGAGAAAAAAATACAGATTTCCAATATCAATCAGCTTGAAAGCAAAAATGTTAGCAGCTAGCCGGGCCCCCTTTCCTGTCAAGAGACCCAGCAGAAGAGACCCAGTTCCAAGGGAAAGAGGAAGGCCTGTCATTGGCACCTACAATGGTTCCCCAGGAAGTGAGTTGCGAGCTGAGAAAGTTCAAAGGGTTACAGTACAAAGGTTAAGGAGCATGCCTTATGTGTGGCCAATTGAAGTTTGATCTCTGGCACCAGGGGGATCCCCCAAGCATCACCAGATGCAGCTTGAGAGCTACCCCACCCCCACCCCATATCACCAGAGTGACTTGGATAATTGCTGGCACTGCAGCAGCAGACCTTTTCATGGAACCTCAGGCCAGGTGAGCTGAGAGTCACTGAGAGGGACCTCTAGACTGCATAAGGATCATGTGGAGACCAAAAAAATTAGCTTAAAATTTTAATTATTTAACTATCAAACAATATTTGGTCAAGATGAACAAAATCCCACACACTGAGCTAGGAAAATATTCCTTTACTGTTTAGAAATGGACACCATTCATGCATTCTAGAATTCTGCGTTACGTAGTACTGGCATTCTTCAGGGTGCTGTGTGTAGCCTCATTGGTCTGTGAAATCTTTTCATACATGAAGGTTTTTACTTTTAAATTATACATGCAGACTCTAAAATAAATTCTAATAAATGTGGGGTGGCTACAAAGCTGAAGTCAAAGGACTTCCAAAACTCCTTCAATGGAATATTAAGAAAACTGTATATACATCATTAAGTTAGAAAAAAAAAATTCGAACAAGTTTGAAAGGTCATTTGAATACATATACACACAATTCCAAAAAGACATCATTTCCAATTGCCTCCATGGAACAACACACAACAGATAAGCAGGTCATCGGAGGAAGTAACTACAATTTACCATGCATACATTCGTTTCATGGTGCATCCCCTTCGAGACTGATTTAAAAAGAAAAATGGAAAATCTGTATTTCCAGATAGGAAATGTCCTCTGGAAATGTCCTCACCTAGGAAAACTAGCTAAAGCTCTTGGTGTTTGGTTTCTTTAAACACTGAAAACAGGGGCTAGAGTGGTAATTCACTGATAGGGCACTTGCCTCGCATGCGACGAACCTGATTTCAAACTTCAGTATCCAATACGGTCCAAAGAACCACCAAGAGTGATTCCAGAGTGCAGGGCTAGCAGTAACCCCTGAGCACTGCCAAGTATGGTCCTCAAACCAAAACAACATTAAAAATACAGAAGCTGGGCCCGGAGAGATAGCACAGCGGTGTTTGCCTTGCAAGCAGCCGATCCAGGGCCAAAGGTGATTGGTTTAAATCCCGGTGTCCCATATGGTCCCCGTGCCTGCCAGGAGCTATTTCTGAGCAGACAGCCAGGAGTAACCCCTGAGCAATGCCGGGTGTGGTCCAAAAACCAAAAAAAATAAAAATAAAAATACAGAAGCTGGTGAAAATCATATTCAAATGTGTGCACACTCACACAGACACATCGCATATATACTTTTGATACAATTCCACTTCTAGAAAATTCTATTATAAATACTACTGCTGGGCCCGGAGAGATAGCACAGCGGTGTTTGCCTTGCAAGCAGCCAATACAGGACCAAAGGTAGTTGGTTCGAATCCCGGTGTCCCATATGGTCCCCTGTGCCTGCCAGGAACTATTTCTGAGCAGACAGCCAGGAGTAACCCCTGAGCACCGCCAGGTGTTGCCCAAAAACAAAACAAAACAAAACAAAACAAACAAACAAAAAAAATACTACTGCTTATACACAGCCACAGAGAAACAGAATCTTATTGCAGCATTATTTAGAATACAAAAACCTATTAAAAACTGTAATATTATGATAACTGCTCAAAAACAATAAGAAAAAATTTAAATCATTACACATTTGTGGATTTAGAATATGAAATACATGCTTGAGTTTAGATTTGAAAAACTAGGAGGTACAAAGATTGAAATGAAAGCTATCTCTCTACTAATATGGACATGTTAGAGATACTGAACACATTTTAAAAAGTGAGTTCTAGAAGAGTAACTTTGGATAACTTTGTCACAGGGTGCAGAGCCTTTGAAATATATCAAAAGTAGCTTTGAGGCTATAGGAAAGTTTAAGGCAATTTTAAACAATTTTGTTCTAAGTGATTTTTTCAAATTAGAGTTGATATGGCCATTCAAATAAGCAACACCTCAATCTTATGAAATTAAAACCTTTTCTATTTTCGGGCCCGGAGAGATAGCACAGCGGTGTTTGCCTTGCAAACAGCCGATCCAGGACCAAAGGTGGTTGGTTCGAATCCCGGTGTCCCATATGGTCCCCCGTGCCTGCCAGGAGCTATTTCTGAGCAGATAGCCAGGAGTAACCCCTGAGCACCGCGGGGTGTGGCCCAAAAGCCAAAAACAAACAAACAAAAAAAAAAAAAACCTTTTCTATTTTCATTATTGTTATAAACACAAACATGGAACTTTCATTCCTTTCCAGATAACCAAAACATTAATTCTTTCCCAATATATTCAATCAAAAATAGATTGTTTTGGAAAAAGTTCATTTTGGAGGGGAGGGACTTTTAATGGGACCCTAAAAAAATACCCTACATTTCTCAGACCCTTAATTTTCTTTTGAAAGTCAAATTACTTGGCAATAAGTCAGTTCTGTTCAGTAGGTGAGACTGTACCTGGAAACCAAAAGGAGTAACATTTAAAAGTCAAATCCCTCTTCCTGGGGCCAGAGCAATAATATAGTGGATAGAAAGCCTACCTTGTGGGCCCAGAGAGATAGCACAGTGGCGTTTGCCTTGCAAGCAGCCGATCCAGGACCAAAGGTGGTTGGTTTGAATCCGGTGTCCCATATGGTCCCCGTGCCTGCCAGGAGCTATTTCTGAGCAGACAACCAGGAGTAACCCCTGTGCATATCCGGGTGTGACCCAAAAAACAAAAAACAAAAAAAAACAAAAAAAAAACGAAAGAAAGCCTACCTTGCATGAAGCTGTCCTGAGTTCAATCCCCAGCAACACATATGGTCCCCAAGCACCACCAGGAGTGAGCCCTCAATACAGAGCCAGGAGTAAGCCCTGAGCACTGCCAGTGTGGCCCAAAAACAAAACAAAAGGAGGCCTCTTTCTCTGTGATTTCACTTTGGAGTTTAATGATTTGTACATCTCTCTAGGCAATGCTGTATCATTTTTCTCTTTACATAATAATAGATGTATAGATAGACTTATAGATTTTACTAGATTGGGGTGGTAGAGTTTGAGCCATAGTCACTCCTGGCAGTGCTCAGGGGGACTATGTGGAGTGTTGGGTATTGAACTAGGGTCAGTCACATGTAAGGTAATTCTTACCTGCTGAACTATCTCTCTGAGTACAAGTTAGGCGACTTGATATTATTCACTTACTTATACATTATTTAACTATAAGTCCTCTTTCAAAGATCACTTTCACATCCCCCAGTCCTTGGTGACATTTGTCCTGGTACAATGGCAGCTTCTGTTACTATTACTGTTGAGGACTTAGAAAAATTTAGCACTTCTGTATGCAACAGAAAGTCATTTGCTTCCTGATGTATGCAAGTGCTATAAGGCTTACGGAGGATATCATTTTAATCATTTTAAATGATTTCTAAAAAGATGTTATCTATTATCTGTTTGCTGAAAAGCAAACAGGAAAAAATGCTACTTGCAACTGAAACAAGTGGTTCACTACAATCCTGGTCTTTTGATTTCACACCAACTCCATCTTGATTCCTAAGGAGAGTGATGAGTCTGCCTTATGTAAACAAGGATTCTGACTGGAATGCTTTAAGGACTTTGCCTAAGGCTGGTGCAGGATTCCAAAGGAATTCAAGTTTCCCTGTAGACCACTAGGAGGTAGAAGTTTCCACAGGCTATTTGATATTTTACTCAACGCTCTATACCATTCACACAAATTCCTCACCACCTCACCACCCCCAGGGAAATTTAGTATATATTTAAGCAACACAAAAAGGACTTTCCTTACTACTGGATATCAGGTTACACACTGAAAATATAAAATAAAGCTAAACTCAGAATTTAAATTCCAATCTGGTACGTACCTTGTTTCCGGCCAATATCACATAGCTCTGAAGCCATCTCCATATTCACTTTTTCATTTCGCCCTTTAACCACCATGAATTACTGTGTGTTCTACTAAGGATCCAGTCGTTATACAGGATCTGGGGCCAGGGTACCACGTAGGTGAATAATCCTACTTCTTCTTCCATTTTTTTTTTTGTTTGTTTGTTTCTTTTTTGGGCCATACCCAGTGAGGCGTAGGGGTTACTCCTGGCTATGCGCTTAGAAATCACTTCTAGCATGCTTGGGGGACCATATGGGACAACGGGGATCGAACCAAGGTCCATCCTGGATCAGCGGCATGCAACCACCCTACCTCTGTGCTATTGCTCCAGCCCCTAGGGTTATTTTGTTTTGTTTTATTTTGTTTTGAATGATCCTACTTCTTTTAAAAGCCAGCATCAACTAGACCTTGGATGAGTTGGACAAGGTCCTTTGACTCAATTTACTCATCCTCAAACAGAAAAAAACAAAAACATAAAGCATTGTTGTACGAATGAAAATACATATATTTCAACCCAGGACACTATCTCTCTGAGCTACAGCATCATTTCCCACCTCTGCCAGGTGTGGTCCAGATGACTCCACAAGATCTGAGCACTAAATATCAGAACTACATGTCAGGGTCAATAATCACTGTAACTATTTCCACAGTGCTAATTGCAATCCTCAGCACAGCTACAATAAAAAGAAATAGTTCCTGTCCAGGGACAGGGAGCTAGTGTGCCTGATCCCATTATGACCATACCACATAACCCCACAGCATCTCTAGGTATAGCAGTAGCGGAGAGCTTCTGAGCACCACCAGTATGCCCCCTGGCCTGAGTCTACACAGCACTGTATCAGCAGACCCATCAACCTGGTTGGGTTAAGATTTACTGGGACTATACCTGGGGTGCCCTGAACTCTGATTCTACCCCTTCCTCCCACAAAAATAAAATTAAATGAGGCTGAAAAATGTCACTGAAACTACATAAAGAGGCTTCTAATATCTTAGTGAAGAAACTTGAACTTGATCCTGAATGCCAAAGAACTTCACACCAGAAGTGAGTACTGGGGAGCTGTCTCTTCAAAAGACCACTGGTACCAGGGCCTCAGGAAAGGAGGGCATCGCTATGGTAGTCAGAAGGCAGGAAGGGCAGAAGTGGAGACAGTGCCATGCCATTCCAACAAGCTGAAAAGTTGACACTTGGTAAATACTGGGCAAAAGTCACCTGGTAAATTTACTGAAGTGAATTTTTTTTTTTTTTTTTTTTGGTTTTTGGGTCACACCTGGCAGCACTCAGGTGCCACTCCTGGCTCTATGCTCAGAAATCGCTCCTGGCAGGCTCGGGGGACCACATGGGATGCCAGGATTAGATCCACCAACCCTCTGCATGCAAGGCAAACACCCCACTTCCACACCATCTCTCTGGCCCCGAAGTGAAATATTTCAACCCCTAACAATAGTGGGAAAACTATTGCACAAGATGCTGGAATCATGCTGAGGTGGCCTGGTTATGCACTTCTTTTTTTTTTTTTTTTTTTTTTTGGTTTTTGGGCCACACCTGGTAACGCTCAGGGGTTACTCCTGGCTATGTGCTCAGAAGTTGCTCCTGGCTTGGGGGACCATATGGGACACCGGGGGATCAAACCGCGGTCCGTCCAAGGCTAGCGCAGGCAAGGCAGGCACCTTACCTTTAGCGCCACCGCCCGGCCCCGGTTATGCACTTCTTGCTGTCAGAGTCACTGGACAAAAAACTGGGGAGTCTCTGGAAGGATGATCATCTTCTCATGACTGTATGAGTATCCCAAGGGGAGAGGATCCACATCTCTGCCTGTAAGTTCCTGTGACCACACAAGGCTACATGTCTCTTGGGGACATGAAATTCTCCACTTGAACTTAACTATTTTCTTTGCAATTTTTCTGAAACAAGCGTGGGGGTGGGGGTGGCAATGTACCCTTCAGCTTTTGAATGAATGGCTGTGAATTGACTCCACCTTCTTGCACCCACAGCTGGGGGATAAGAAAGTCCGATTTTCACTCTTAGGAGGGTTGGAGAGTCAAGTCAAGGGGCTTAGGAGCACTGACCCATGAGGCACTTTTATGGTGGCATTAGCAAACTTGGGAATTACTCTCATGGTACAAGCAGAGGAAAGTGAAGAGAGGACAGGCAAGATGTTTTCTGTGAAGAGAGAAGCAAAGTATTAACGAGGGTATAATTCTCTCACTTCCCAACCCCAAGCAGTTTCAATTAGACAAACATATTTTTTAATTTTCCTGACACTTGGCTGCCTATAATTACTGAAACCAGTCCAAATTTCAGTCACTGATCTCAAGTGTGCAGAAATGTAATGTTCTCTATTCTCCTATAATTGAGTGTAATTTCTTTCTTGAGCCTCCATTCTTTGTTTTTATAATGTCTAAAACTAAAAGGAAAAAAAATGCAACCAAGTAGTACAATATAAAAATGTTTTTAGAGACTCAAAGCCAATTTTTTTCTTTCTCTGTTTCTCTAATTCTTTCTGTTTTTCTTTTTTTTTCCTTACAATATCTTTAATTAAGCACCATGGCTACAAACATGTTTGAAGTTGGGTTTCAGACATAACAAGTACACACCCCCTTCACCAATCCTGCCACCAATGCCCCCATCTCTCTCCTCCCCCACCCCCTGCCTGTTTTTGAGACAGGTATTCTATTTCTCTCATTCATTATCATCATCATGACAGTTGTTAGTGTAGTTCTTTTCTCTAACTGCACTCACTACTCTGTGGTAAGCTTCATATTGTGGGCTGATCCTTCCAGCCCTTATCTCTATTGTCTCTGCGTATTATTACCATACTGTCTTCTATTTTTCTTCAGTCCCAAAGATGAGTGAGACTGTTCTGTCTCTATCTCTCTCCGTCTGACTATTTCACTCAGCATAATAGTTTTCATGTCCATCCATGTAGAGGAAAATTTCATGACTTCATTTTTCCTGACAGCTGCATAATATTCCATTGTGTATATGTACCACGGGTTCTTTAGCCACTCATCTGTCAGACAAACATATTTTAAACAAAAAATGATACCCACTCAAGGTAGCAGTTCGCTGGTGTGGGTAAGGGAAAACCAAAAAGTTATCTCTAAGATGACTGGAATGTTTACCCTGGCAGAAAGTTCTGCCTGAATTCCTGAATTCAAATTCCAATTCTGCCTGATTCCCTGAAAGGAATTAAACCAAGTCCCATTCCCCATTATTTCAGTTTGTAGTTTCAGGCTTCAGGCTTATGAGCACTATCAAGAGTCTTTCTCAGAGACAAAACACTAAGAAGATGTGGCCAGATGTGATAGGTGGGTCTTTCCTAGTCAAGTATAAAGATAGCAAGCAAACAACCGCAGACTACAGTGAGTTCTCACAGCTCAGGTAGCACAAGTCACAGTAGCCGTCTGAACCCAGAAGTGGAAAATTCCAATTAAGGATAATCACAACTTCAAAAATTAAAAGGCTGAGAATATTTTCAAAGTCTGCTTCTCAGCATAAGATAGTTGTCTTGCTTTGTTGTTTGGGGTTTCCATTTGTTTTTTGAAGGTGAACCATAATACACCATTAGACAGGAATGTTCATTAAGAATGGTAATTTATGCACATATCCTTCTAGGCCTGATAAAAGTGATGGTCAAGTAAACAACACCCCTAAGATGAGCTCATAGGAAAAACAGTCCATAAAAAGATTATGTGATAAAAGTGAAGGAAGATGATGGGAATGCAGATTTTGTCCCATTAGATTTAAGAAAATAATTTTACGGGCTGGAGAGATGGCATGGAGGTAAGGCATTTGCCTTGCATGCAGAAGGACGGTGGTTGGAATCCCGGCATCCCATATGGTCCTCCGAGCCTGCCAGGAGCGATTTCTGAAAGTAGAGCCAGGAGTAATCCTGAGCTCTGCCGGGTGTGACCCAAAAACCAAGAAAAAAAAAAAAAAAACAGAAAAGAATTTTACTGTGCAGCAAGAACCAATCCTCAAGAGAAAAATGAGCTATAAGAAAGGTGAATTAAAAAAAAAAAAACACGGTGAGAAAGAGGGAGACTTGGGACATTGGTGATGGGAATGTTGTACTGGTGATGGGTGGTGTTCTTTACATGACTGAAACCCAAACACAATCATGTATGTAATCAAGGTGTTTAAATAAAATAAAATAAAATAAAACACAATAAACAAAAACTATGTGGTGTGACTATCAGGAAACATATTAGAAGAGGGGGCTGGACAGGAATCTATTGCACATGTCTAAGATTATTTCCAGTAGTAGAAAGATGTCTATGTTTCTGAATTAGCCACAAAAAATATCAGAAGTCCGTACTAAAAGAGAACAAGAGAACTGTACCTTAGAAGAAAAGGACTGAAACAAGCAGTGTGTGATCTGGAAGTCAATTCAATAGACTTATGATTCCAATCCCACAAAGGTCACCAGATTCAGTCCTAGGATTCATGATACCCAGGGATTGAACTGCCAACCTTCCCTCCTTTCTTGCTACAATATGGGAGTGGGAATGACTAAGAGGGGACATTGGGAATTATGTAATCTAAATAGTATCTTTCATGAAGATATGCTGAAAATTTCAGAGAAACAGCTATCTCACCCCTCTCTCATTGCTGGATGCTCATTTTCCCAGACCTTCCCCAATACAGAACATGGGAATTGAGAAGAAAGCACAGGGGGAAATCTCTTGCCTATTCATTCTTCAAATCTATGTCACTTAAGATACAAAACTGCAAACCAGTCATAGTACAGTGGGTGGGCTCTTGCCTTCACATGGATGACCCAGGTTTGAGCCCTGAGCACCACCCGGAGTGATCCCTGGGTGCAGAGATAGTATAAGCACCACCATGTGCAGCCCAACCCCCTCCCCAAACAGAACTGTACCTTGGTAAATTATGGACATGAGCCTTAAGACTTCCAGATAATTTCCAACTGCATATAAAAATGATTTATTAGAAACAAAATTTCTAAATTATACTCTAGACTTCTATGGAAAATTTTATTTTTACAAGCACTCCATATAAATCCACTGCATATTATACACTAAACTAGATGATGAAAACCACAGGAGAGATCCAAACACAGGCTGCACCCATCACCTACAACCGGCCACTTCGCCAACAATTTGCTTCACCAATCTCACCAAAACTTCAGGTATTTATGCTGGTATCTGGGCTGATATCACCAGGACTTTATTGGAGTGAGTGAGGCAGCTGTCCCCCGATTTCTCATATGTCCAAAAGACTTGGCAGCCATAAACACACTCCACAAAGGCTTCAGTATCAACAATATTGTTAGAAAGCCCGGAACGGTGGCGCAAGCAGTAAGGCATCTGCCTAGTACAGACCGCGGTTCAATCCCCCGGCATCCCGTATGGTCCCCCAAGCCAGGAGCAATTTCTGAGCGCATAGCCAGGAGTAACCCCTGAGCATCTCCGGTGTGGCCCAAAAACCAAAAAAAAAAAAAGAAAAAAGAAAGAAAGAAAGAGAGAAAGAAAGAGAGAAAGAAAGAAAGAAAGAAAGAAAGAAAGAAAGAAAGAAAGAAAGAAAGAAAGAAAGAAAGAAAGAAAGAAAGAAAGAAAGAAAGAAAGAAAGAAAGAAAGAAAGAGAGAGAGAGAGAGAGAGAGAAGAAAGAAGGAAGGAAGGAAGGAAGGAAGGAAGGAAGGAAGGAAGGAAGGAAGGAAGGAAGGAAGGAAGGAAGGAAGGAAGGAAGGAAGGAAGGAAGGAAGGAAGGAAGGAAGGAAGGAAGGAAGGAAGGAAGGAAGGAAGGAAGGAAGAAAGAAAGAAAGAAAGAAAGAAAGAAAGAAAGAAAGAAAGAAAGAAAGAAAGAAAGAAAGAAAGAAAGAAAGAAAGAAAGAAAGAAAGAAAGAAAGAAAGAAAGAAAGAAAGAAAGAAAGAAAGAAAGAAAAAAGAAAAGTAAAGGAAAAAAGTCCTGGACTGTGCAGCTGCATTTGCAGCCATGTGACAAATCCATTTCAGTTTAATACTGTCATCCCCATAAAAACACAACTATTTAGATACAAACGTGTATCTGAAGCCACCTAATGTTCAGAAACAAATGGAGAAACAGAGGGCTATAGTGATAGCACAGAAGGTAGGGTGTTTGCCTTGAAAGTGGCCAACCCTGGACAGATCCAGGTTCGATCCCTGGCATCCCAAATGGTCCCTCAAGCCTGCCAGGAACAATTTCTGAGCACAGAGCCAGGTGTGAGCTCTGAGCGCCGCCAAGTGTGGTCCCTAAAACAAAAACCAAATGAGGTAACAACTTGGTTAACTAACAACAAGAGCTTCTGACAATGACTTAATGACCTCACTGGGAGATACAATAATTTTCACAAATTTGTTTGTTGCTATACTCTTATTTTTCTTTTTCAATAATTCCTTTCCCGTATACCTGAAAACAAATGTATTATGATCAGCTATGTAACTATATAATCCATGCTCTTTAAATAAAGTAAATTAAATTAAGAGAAAGAAATATAAGAAAGGTCTAGCACATTAAAAGTGACTTCATACTGTGTATTTGTTGTCAGTGAGGGATTAATTGTATCCCAGACTAGGGGTTGGAAAGATGGGACATGCCCTGCACAGGCTGGACCTAGGTTCGATCCCAATATCCCAAATATCTGTGAGCACAGAACCAGGAGTTATCCTTGAACACCGCCAGGTGTAGCTGAAATAATTATATCCCAAACTGTCTAGAATGTTCCCCCACCTTAAAGTTTAACACACAAAGTGACTGTTACTGAACCTCCACTCAAACAGCCTTAAAATAGCTTTTTCATCACCTCTACTAATTATGGAAAATCTGAAACACAGACAAAAGTAGAAAGAAGATCGAATCCCTCATTACTCACCACTCTCTGCCAGCCCCGTTCCATTCACACCTCTATTGCTTATGCTTCGTTGGTTACTATTTCCTTTTTACAGTACTGTTGAAGCATTATTTAGTGCTATAATTGTATAGATTTTGTAAATTTAAACCCTTACCACAATCCAACTTTAAAATATTTAATCATAATGAAAGTGGCTGTTGAGGGGCCGGAGAGAGAGCACAGCGGTAAGGCGTTGCCTTAGACGCAGAAGGACGGTGGTTCGAATCCCAGCATCCCATATGGTCCCCTGAGCCTGCCAGGAGCAATTTCTGAGCATAGAGCCAGGAGAAACCCCTTAGCGCTGCAGGGTGTGACCCCCACCCCCCAAAAAAAAAGAAGAAAAAAAGAAAGTGGCTGTTGATACTGATATAAAATCTCACCTTAACTATAAACAACCACTAATTTACATCCTCATACATTTGTATCTTTGTACTTTTGAAGAGCTGCACATTTTAAAGGGAACAAAATAACGCATAGTATCTTTTCTTTCATGTAGCATAATTTTGAGTTTCATCCATACTGTAGCACACAAACCTCTTTCTTCTTTTTACTACCTATTAATATTATTATGGAAATAATACACGTTTTGTTACTCATTCACCAACTGATAGCTATTTGAGCTGTTTCTAGTTTGGGGTTCCTATATTGAAAGCTTCTACAATATTGGCCTAGTAATATTTCTGTGGATATCTTTTCACTTCTCTTAGGGAGGAAATAAATAGTAAAATTATAGGGGTTCTGAGTGTCTTTTACCCAACAAAATATCAGGGTTTAAATGGCCCTGAAATATCCCCATTTCTTGGGACTGAAGTGATAATATAGTGGTAAAGTGTTTGCCTTGCACACAGCCAACACAGGATGAATCTTGATTCGAATCCCAGCATCCCATATGGTCCCTGAGCCTGCGAGGTGTGACTTTTGAGTACAAAGCAAGGAGTAACCTCTGAGCACTGCTGGGTGTGACCCAAAAAGACAAAACAAACCCCAAAAAAAGAACTCATTTTCTTTTATTTTACAAATGAGGAAGCTGCTATCCAAAAATCATAAGCTGATTTGTTTGTATTTGTTTGTATTCAATTTATTGGTGACCGATTTGATTCAAATCTAGAGTTTCTTTTTCTGAACCAGCGCCTCATTTATACAAAATATGTGTTCTACCACTGAGTCAAATCCTCTACCTTTTTTTCCTTAATTGGTTTCATTGTTTACTGCAAAAACATTCCTCTCTGCTCTATTCTTTTCTAGACCCACACTTCTTTCTGGGTTGGAGCTGCTAGGAAAGAACCAGCAGCTGGATATCCTGCAGTCAATCGGGAAATACTCCTTACTTCTTGCCAACCCCTCTCTCTATCCCAGTCTCAGTCCCTCTGACTCACCGTATGGAACATGGGATCTCTCATTTCTTTCTGGTCCTTCTCCTTTTTTCTTTCTTTTTTGTGGGGAGGGGACGTTTATTTTTTGTCTTGAGGCTATACCCAGTGGTGGTGCTCAGGGTAGGTTAATAATGAGCGATAGCAGAGCTGGTAGGACATGGGTCTTGCATGCAGCAAACATGGGTTTGATCCCCAGCATCCCATATGGTCTCTGAACCTGCCAGGAACAATTTCTGAGCACAGAGCCAGGAGTAATCCCTAGGCACTGCTGCCAGGTATGGCCCCAAAACAAAAACAACAAACAAAACTATTTTCAAAGTTGAATTTTTATCTCGCATTTTCTATAAACATTTTTAGGAATACCACACACACAGAATTAATTCTGAGATCTTTTTTTCTACTTACATAAATCAAATACACTGAAGTTGTTTTCTCTTTTGAAAAATGTTCAACTGTAAATTACACACTGGAGGCCAGAAACAGTGTCTGGAAATATCCATAGCACTTAGTTGCCATCATTCAATCAGTTAGCAAATATTTAATGGGCACACTGCTCCTGGCACCACTATGGAAGTAAGAAGAGATATACAGCCCTGCTAACCCTTGTAATCTGCTTGAGCTAACACAGAAACACAAGAAAGTAAACTGCACAAGTAGTATGCAATCAACCATAATGAAAGCACACCTGGATGAAATTAAGGGGAAACAGGAAAATAAAGGGGGGAAACATGGACACCAAACCCCTTGAAGTCGCCCAGACTGAAAGAAAAAGAGTTACAATGCTTATGTCACTTGCTTGCTCAAAATTCTTCCATGGCTTAACACTAATGATCATAGTCCAAACTCCTTAGCTTGGTCTTGAAAACCTCCCAGGTCTTGAGCCCTTTCACCTTCCCAGAGTTCTCGCTTGCAAAAATTCCTGGAAGACATAAATAGTCGCCAATGTTCAACCCTCTGTACTCATGATGTCGCCTCCCTTCATACACTTTTCCCCAACCTCAGCTCAAGAAGCCCACCCACTGTAGCTCCTAGCTTCCTTCCTGAAGACTCTCAAGCCCTGGTTTTTCATTAGTCCACAAGGTCTTTGCCTTTTGAGACAGGCAGTCTCCATGATGACTGTCTCAAGCAATCACCCCTCCTGGCTTTTATTTTCTTGTGTGGCAGTACCAAACTAAATAGAGACAGCCTGTATAACCAACAGGTTACTGTTAAGTACTAGGATCTGACTGTTATGGCTGGATCACAGAAGACTTGAGTAGCCTTAACTTCCTATTGTCTTGGATCACTCCTTCTGGAGAAAGCCTCTGACTGTGCTAAGATACTCCAGCAAATCTAGACCAAGACTATAGAATAAGGAGAGAATGGGGCCAGAGAGATAGCATGGAGGTAAGGCGTTTGCCTTCTTAGGACTCTATAAATATTCCTTAGACAACAGAGTTGTTTTTATTTTTCAATCCTCTGAACACTTACTAAGTTAATTATGAAATTATTTAGCTGAGTGAATTATTAAAGAAGAAAGCAATTGCATTAATACTTGGTGACATATATTCATTGCACAACTATATACAATAGCCAGAATCTGGAAACAATCCAGATGCCCTTTAACAGATGAGTGGCTTAAGAAACTGTGGTACATATACACAATGGAATACTAGGCAGCCATCAGGAGAGAAGAAAACATGAAATTTTCCTATACGTGGATGGACACAAAAACTATTATGCTGAGTGAAATAAGTCAGAGGGAGAGAGATAGATACAGAATAGTCTCACTCATCTATGGGTTTTAAGTAAAATAAAAGACATTATTGTAATAATGCCCATAGACAACAGAGATCGGGGCTGGAAGGACAGTGACATGATATGAAGTTTACCACAAAAAGTGGTGAGTTCAGTTAGAGAAATAACTACAATGACAACTATTAATGAGAAGTAGAATGCCTGTCTCGAATACAGGCAGAGGATGGGGAAGGAGGGAGATAGGGGCATTGGTGGTGGGAATGTTACACTGGTGAAGGAAATGTTCTTTTTATGACTGAAACCCAACTACAATCATGCTTATAATCATGGTGCTTAAATTAAAATAAAAAAAATGTATATATATATATATATATATATATATTTGGTTTTCGGGCCACACCTGGTGGCACTCAGGGGCTGCTCCTGGTTATGCAGTCAGAAATCACTCCTGGCTTGGGGGACCATGTGGGACAGCGGAGGATCGCAACCACTGTCTGTCCTAGGCTAGTTCAGGCAAGGCAGACGCCTTACTGCTTGGCCACCACTCTTAGCCCTATAAGAGTATTATTTCAAAAAATACTTGATGACATGTTGCTAAATCAAATCGTGCTGGTTTTAAATAGTTTTGTTTGTTTGTTTGTTTTGGGGCCACACCCGATGACACTCAGGGGTTACTCCTGGCTATGTGCTCAGAAATCTCTCCTGGCTTGGGGGACCATATGGGATGACCACAGTCCATCCTAGGCTAGCAGAGATGAGGCAGACACCTTAGCCCTTATGAACTGTTAATTTTTTTTTATTCACAATCTTCTTTTTTTTTATAATGCAATGTATTGTATATAATAATATATTGTATATACATTGTATTTCATTATTGAATAACAATATTTTTTTTTCTTAACACCACCCATCACCAGTGCAACATTCCCATCACCAATGTCCCAAGTCACCCTCCTCCCCACCCGACCCCCGCCTGTACTCTAAACAGGTTCTCAATTTCCCTCATACATTCTCATTATTAGGACAGTTCAAAATGTAGTTATTTATCCAACTAAACTCATCACTCTTTGTGATGAGCTTCCTGAGGTGAGCTGGAACTTCCAGCTCTTTTCTCTTTTGTGTCTGAAAGTTATTATTGCAAGAATGTCTTTCATTTTTCTTAAAACCCATAAATGTGTGAGACCATTCTGCGTTTTTCTCTCTCTCTCTGACTTATTTCACTCAGCATAATAGATTCCGTGTACATCCATGTATAGGAAAATTTCATGACTTCATCTCTCCTGACAGCTGCATAATATTCCATTGTGTATATGTACCACAGTTTCTTTAGCCATTCATCTGTTGAAGGGCATCTTGGTTGTTTCCAGAGTCTTGCTATGGTAAATAGAGCTGCAATGAATATAGGTGTAAGGAAGGGGTTTTTGTATTGTATTTTTGTGTTCCTAGGGTATATTCCTAGGAGTGGTATAGCTGGATCGTATGGGAGCTCGATTTCCAGTTTTTTGAGGAATCTCCATATCGCTTTCCATAAAGGTTGAATTAGACGGCATTCCCACCAGCAGTGGTTAAGAGTTCCTTTCTCCCCACATCCCCGCCAACACTGTTTATTCTCATTCTTTGTGATGTGTGCCATTCTCTGTGGTGTGAGGTGGTATCTCATCGTTGTTTTGATTTGCATCTCCCTGATGATTAGTGATGTGGAGCACTTTTTCATGTGCCTTTTGGCCATTTGTATTTCTTCTTTGTCAAAGTGTCTGTTCATTTCTTCTCCCCATTTTTTGATGGGATTAGATGTTTTTTTCTTGTAAAGTTCTGTCAGTGCCTTGTATATTTTGGAGATTAGCCCCTTATCTGATGGGTATTGGGTGAATAGTTTCTCCCACTCAGTGGGTGGCTCTTGTATCTTGGGCACTATTTCCTTTGAGGTGCAGAAGCTTCTCAGCTTAATATATTCCCATCTGTTAATTTCTGCTTTCACTTGCTTAGAGAGTGCAGTTTCTTCCTTGAAGATGCCTTTAGCCTCAATGTCTTGGAGTGTTTTACCTACGTATTGTTCTATATATCTTATGGTTTGGGGGCTGATATCTGTTTTGGGGCTGAACTGTTAATTTTTGGGTTTTGTTTTCTTCAACTTTAAGGTTTTGGTAGTGTGGAAGCCAAGTACTACCTGATGTTCTGGGCCGGGGGTCTTCAAACTATGGCCCGCGGGCCACATATTGTATTTATTCCCATTTTATTACTTCACTTCTAAATAAGATATATGCAGTGTGCATAGAAATTTGTTCATAGTTTTTTGTTTTTACTATAATCTGGCCCTCCAACAGTCTGAAGGACAGTGAACTGGGCCCCTGTTTAAAAAGTTTGAGGACCCCTGTCTGGACTCTTAGCCTAGGCCTCCTGCTGCTGGCCTCACATCTGCCTCAAGGTTTGCTTCTCACTGCAACCTTTGACCGTTTCCAAGTACTACGGCCAATAGACAGGGAAAGATATATGACAGAATGCAGGGGGGAGACTAGATTTGTAGTAAATAGCAACAGCCACTTAGGAGTTTGCTGTGGGTCAAGCATGTCTAAGTAGCCCGAACCTGGCAGAATCCCCAGGCAGGCAGGCACTCTGCCACTAGGCCCAGGAACTAATGCCTTCTCATTCATGTCCATCATTTCTTCTGAGTCTTCTAATATGTCCCAGGCCAGTGCAGGTGTCTATCTTTAAATTCAAAACCTAGTTGCAATCAACAGAATCCTTCTTGTACATCTTGGTGTTCACTGTAGCTGACTGGAATAGCTAACAGGCTGCATATATCTATTTACTTTATTGGAACAATTGTGATCTACAGAGTCCTTCATCGTTGAATTTCAGATACACCATGAGCCGGGGCCCTTCACATCTCCCTCCACCAATGGACAAGGATTGCATCTGAAACCACCACCTTTGCCACCTAATGGTGCGATGAAACCAGAAGATGATCCACGTCACCCTGACTTTGACAAAGGCTCTGTACAGAAACAGAATCTCTAACTACAGAAACCTGACCACTACAACTGTGATTGTGAAGAACTTTTACTGGGACCAGAGAAAGATTTGGGGGTTAGGCAACTTAGTATGCTCAGAGTCTGTAGTTGGTTTTATGGCAGGATGCTTCATGGGCAAGGTCTCCCTGTTTTTAGGCCAAAGGTTTTTCCTATCTATCTTCCCTAGATTTTGCTGTGCCTATGGAAAAACAAACAAACAAACAAGAAACAAAAATCATCTGCCACACACATCATTTTTATAATTTTATTTTATTGTATTTTTTGTTTGGTTTTTGGGCCACATCCAGTGATGTTCGGGTTTACTCTTCTGGCTATGTACTCAGAAATCGTTCCTGGCTTGGGGGACCATATGGGATGCCAGAATTGAACCGCGGTCTGTCCTAGGTTAGCACTTGCAAGGCAGATGCCTTACTGCTAGCGCCACCACTCCGGCCCCCATTATTGTATTTTTTTAAATCACTTATCTTTTAAATCAGAATTCCTGCCCTTTTCATAGACTGTTGAGACATGGATTACTTTATTTTACCATATATTCCCACATTTTTCTATAAAATTAAGAAGAAAGGAATAAAGAAAGTCTGGGGGCCAGGGACTAAGTGGTCTCGAATGCATTAGCAGGAAAATAAATAAGGACAGATCTAAATACCCTAGCCAAAGTCAACGATAAGAGAATCAAGGGACCAAAACTTTAACAATCTAAATTTAAAGGGGCCTGTTATAGTGCATACATCTTTTGAAGTCACAAATGAAAACAAGCTGGAGTGCTAGTGGGTAAGACATTTGCTTCAAGGCCAACCCGAGTTGGATCTCTAAGACCCCATATGGTCCTTCAAGCACCACCAGGAGTGATGCCTGAGCAGAGACAGAACTAAGCTCTGAGCACCACGGTTGTAGCCCCAAAGGAAAACAAAATTAAAATGTAAACAGTGCCAATCTTGTGGCTTTTTATAATGGAACAGGTCAAAGTTATCATATGCATTCACCCTTGTAGGTGCATAAAGAACTTTGACCATCATCTCCATGGAATGATGGTACTCAAATCCAGATCAGCCTTGTGTAAGGCAAGCATCCTACTTATCAATTATAACCAATGAATGACATAGCAAATTAATTAAGAATCTTTGGACTGGAAAAATAGCATGAAGGTGGGGTGTTTGCCTTGTAGGCAGAAGGTCGGTGGTTCAAATCCCAGTATCCCATATGTTCCCCTGTGCCTGCCAGGAGCAATTTCTGAGCATAGAGTCAGGAGTAACCCGAGCGCTGCCGAGTGTGACTCCAAAACAAAAAACAAACAAACAAAAATCTTCAAACAGAAAAGCTGCAATATAGCATTAGCAGACAGATGGTTTCATTGGTGATAGAAGTTACTCTAATTTTATATCAACAGAATACAAATCTAGTCCATTTAACCTAAAGCCAAAGCAAAAAGTTTAGTTCCAAGAAAGAATCTATAGTATTTGTCAGAATTCTGTGCAGTTTAATTTGAAATGCCCCCTCTCTCCCTGGATACTGTATCCAAGACCTCAAAGAGACTCTGGTATTTAGTCTAATGATTTCCATATGATAAGCATACCTCAGAGCCCAAAGGCACCAGTCATATTAGTTTCTTGTGGGGGAAAAAGGGGAGCCTAGAATCGATTGTTCTATATGAAATTATTCCATGCTATTAGTGTGTTAGCCTGAAATCTATTAGCAAACAACTTGAGGCTAGTTACAGGAATCTGCTGATAAGAGAAGGCTGCCTTCCAGCTGCTCCAAGTAGACGATAGTAAATAAAGAGTTATTGCTTGGGCCCAGCTCTGTCTAATCTCTTTTTTTTATTTTTCTGTCTAATCTCTTTTTTTTTTTTTGGTTTCTGGGCCACACCCGGCAGTGCTCAGGGGTTCCTCCTGGCTGTCTGCTCAGAAATAGCTCCTGGCAGGCACGGGGGACCCTATGGGACACCGGGATTTGAACCAACCACCTTTGGTCCTGGATTGGCTGCTTGCAAGGCAAACGCCTGTGCTATCTCTCCGGGCCCCTGTCTAATCTCTTAAAGACATGCATTTCACTGAAGCAAGCATTTTTCGAAAGTGGATCACGATCTTAATCTAATTTACTATCCTTCAAACTTCAAAAAACTGTTTATCAATATTTATTATTCTAAGCTATCTCAGCAATATCAGAATAAGATCATGTTTTTCAAATACATACACTGCTAACAGGTCCTCAGGCTCTATCTTTGCTTTACAGCCTCAAGTTCTTTCTCAAGAAAGGCAGAAATGGGGCCAAGCTGAAGGCTCAAAGGGCTGGTGTGGATGCTGTGATGTGGGAGGCACTGGTTCATCCTTGGTACCATTCTGGTCCGATGAGCACTTCCAGGAGAGACCCCAGTACCTTATTGGGTACGGTCCCATAGCACCCACAGGTATAATCTCCCCTTCCCTCAAACAAGATGAGAAATTAATTGAATTTCATTTTGTTTTGGTTTGGTTTTTTGGGCCAAACCTGGTGACACTCAGGGCTTACTCCTGGCTATGTGCTCAGAAATTGCTCCTGGCTTGGGGGACCATATGGGACACTGGGAAGCGAACCAAGGACCATCCTGGGTCAGCTTTGTGCAAGGCAAATGCCCTACCGCTGTGCTAGCACTCTGGCCCCAAATTTCTATTATTTTCCCTGAGAAATACAGTCATGTGGTCAGTAACAGAGCACATACATCATATGTGTGATGTGTGTGAGCTTGGTCCCTGGCACCAGCAAAAAACAAACAAAAAAATCAAATGTCCATAAAAACATGCATAACTATGTAGAAAATTACAAGGGAATAGACTATTAAACTATGACACATAACTACATTAAGGATGGAAATTAAATAAAAATGTTATTTTCATACATCTTCGGTTATAACCAAACTTCTTTCCCAAAATTTCTACTTTGACTAGACAGGGCTCTCAAACTCAATTTACCTGGGAGCCGCAGGAGGCAAAGTCGGAGTGATCCTTGAGTGCAAAGTCAGTAGTAAGCCTTGAACATTGGGGAGTGTGACCCAAACAACTAAAACAAAACAAAACAAAAAAAGATTCCTCTAGGGCAAGGCCACAAAATGTTGTATGGAGGGCTGTGTGAGGCCGGCTGGCCAAGAGTTTGGACCCCTGGACTAGGAGTTATCTTAATAGTGGGAGTAGGTTGTTTGCTTTTTAAAGTTACCAGATAAGGTCTCACCTCATTAGACAAGAACTACTGACATACTTACTCTGGAAAAAAAGTGTTATACCCTAGATCGATACCTGCTTTCTACCTTCCTGAACTTACCACATTTCCAAGTGGATTTCTTAGAAAAGGAAATTCTATCTAAGTTAATTATCAATGTGGATTCCAAGGAGGTGTTACGTTTAGCTTCAGAGTAAAATCACCTTTTAAATGGAAATTAAAATGATACTTAGAATGTTGTAAAAATAATCATTTTCAAGGAATATTTATTCAAAACATGGGCACAGAGATGAGTTCTAGGTAAAGCATCTTAGTTACTGCCCTTTGGAAATATAATCTCAAGCCCAGTTTCTTAAAATAAGGATTGCTTGAAATCCTATCTTGGGTCAAGTGACATTTTCCCGTTTTTCTGACCCTATGATTGTTCAGAGCCTCCTCCTGGCTTAGTGCATAGTGTGTATCGTGTGGTGTGATTCCCGAGCATTCGACATACAAAGCATGGTCCATAGACAGGTAACTTTGGGGAAAAAATTTAAGTAAGTTTCTCTATGATCTATTATCAGTAAATGTTGTTATTCATTGATCCATTCATTTAGTTATGGCTCTGGATCACATGTAGCAGTGCTCAGGGCTTACTCCTGGCTGTGTGCTCAAAAATCATGCCTGGCTGACTGTGCCTGAGAGACCACATTTGGTGCTGGAGATCAAACATTAGTTGGATGTGTGCAAGACATCCATTACCCACTTTACTATCTCTCCAGACCTATTTTACATATCCAGGACTATTTTATATTTCTATATACCTACAGTCATGTAAAGATTTGTTGGTCAAATACGAATCACAGTGCAAAAGGTTTAAGATGCCCAGATATAGCAGGGCACAGATAGCTGTGAAGTAAGGTGGCATGCTGTGAGTGATAGCATCACTATTAATACAAGGAGACTAGCACAGGATATGGTTCAAAGGCAAGGCATCTCCCTACATGGGACATTCTAGATTCAATTCCAGGGACTTGGGTGGGTGGGTGGGGAGACAGGAAAACAAAACAAACTATTCTGATCTTAAAAGAAAAACTTTACTTCTGAATAATTTTTTTCCTGGTTAAGCAAAGTATGGAAAAGGCTTTATAGAGTAAGAAATATCTGCATTGGATACAGGATAGCTTGATGGACTTGGCTAGGAATTGTCATAATGGGGGGGGGGGGTGTCCATCTGTTTCCTAGACAAAAATTTAGGGGGTTTGTGTGTGAGTGGGTTTTTGAGTACAAAAAATACAATGGATGGGCATGGCAGGAAAGGAAAAGGAGGGTTATATTCGGTCAAACAAAATCAGAAAAGAGTTCTAGAATAACACATGGTTTAGGAATGTGTCAGGGAGGGGTGGATCACACCTGGTCTTGAACACAGAAGGTAGAGCAAATGAGCAAATACTGTCTTTTGGGGCCCTGAACTTATTCTTAATTTTATTTATTTATTTATTTATTTATTTATTTATTTATTTATTTATTTATTTATTTTGGTTTTGGGGTCAGACCTAGCAGCACTCAGGGGTTACTCCTGGCTCTACACTCAGAAATTGCTCCTGGCAAGCTCGGGGGACCATATGGGATGCTGGGATTTGAACCACCATCCTTCGGCATGCAAGGCAAACGCTCTACCTCCATGCTATCTCTCTGGCCCCCTTATTCTTAATTTTAATCTCACAATTTGTTTTATGTTAGAAGACTGAAATGCTAGAAATTGATACCATATCTTTTTTTTTTTTTTTTTTTTTTTTTTTGGTTTTTTTAGGCCACACCCGTTTGATGCTCAGAAATTGCCTCTGGCTTGGGGGGACCATATGGGACACCAGGGGATCGAACCGTGGTCCTTCCTTGGCTAGTGCTTGCAAGGCAGACACCTTACCTCCTCTAGCGCCACCTCGCCGGCCTCAAATTGATACCATTTCTGAAAACTAGATTCCTCCCCTACAAATCCCTCAAGTTGTACCATGCCTAGAGCCCTACAGATCCTCCACAAATGCTATCCATGACCCTGGACGAGAATCATGCTCAAGGTCCGTGGCTTGCTATATGCTCCTCTGCATATGACTTGCTAAGCACTGAGAGCCAACTGAAAACTGGCTTAGAGAGCTAAAATAATCAGAGCTGTGAAGACAGAAAAGGCACCCGGGGAGGTGAAACAAGGGTGCAACCTCAAGTGGGTTGTTTATAGGCAACACCTTACTTTGCTGAGTATTTAATTATTTTATATTTTTATGTTTTCATTTTATAGAAGTATATAAATATTTATATCATATATAAAATTATATAATAAATAAAATATTTTTATGTTTATACAGATTAATCTTCGTATTATAATACCCAAACTCAACTGGATTCTAAAAACTCTCCTTTATCAAATATATTTTACTTTTTTTTGGTTTCTTTTTTAGTTTTGGTTTTTAAGCCACATCCGGTTGTGCTCAGGGGTTACTCCTGGCTATCTGCTCAGAAATAGCTCCTGGCAGGCACGGGGGACCCTATGGGACACCGGGATTCGAACCAACCATCTTAGGTCCTGGATTGGCTGCTTGCAAGGCAAACACCGCTGTGCTATCTCTCCGGCCCCTATCAAATATATTTTCCTATTGTGAAATGCAACCTATGGCATAAAGCCTACAACAGTATATATAAAAAGTAACATTCCTTTTGGACCTGCAACTCTTCAATATCCTACCAACAGTAAGGTGTTTACTTCTTCCAAGAAGACTTAAATATTCATTAACGTATCATATGCTTCTTTTTGACATAGTGAGATTTTTTTTTTAATTTAGTCTATCCCGGAGATCTTTTTATATAACAGTACATAGACACAAACCTTGCTCTAAAGTCAAATAATGTTTTACCTAAAGGAAGTACCATAAAATATACAAGCAGATGATGAATAGTTAACCTGGTTAGAGGTTTTAAAATTTAATTTTTATTTCAGGGGCATACACACGTATTCTCAGGGCTTATTCCTGGTTCTATGTTTAGGGATCACTCATGGCAAGGATATCAGGAATCAAATCCATGTTGGCCACATACAAGACGTTATCAACTATGCTATCACTCTGGTACACAGAAGTTTTCATTTCTTTTTCTTTATTTTTGGTTTTTGGGTCACACCCAGTAGCACTCAGGGGTTACTCCTGGTTCTACACTCAGAAATTAACTCCTGGCAGGCTCGGGGAACCATTTGGGATGCTGGGATTCAAACCACTGACCTTCTGCATGCAAGGCAAACACCCCACCTCCATGCTATCTCTTCGACCCCAGAAGTTTTAATTTTTTTGTTTGTTCATTGTTTTCTGGGTCACACCCGGCAGTGCAGGAGTTACTCCTGGCTCTATGCTCAGAAATCACTCCTGACAGGCTCAGGGCACCATATAGGATGCTGGGATTCGAACTACTGTCTTTCTGCATGCAAAACAAACGCCTTGCCTGCATGCTATCTCTTCGGCCTCCAGAAGTTTTAAGTTTTATTAAAAAAAAAAAAACTGGGGCTGGAGTAATGGCACAAGCGGTAAGGCATCTATCTGCCTTGCACGTGCTAGCCTAGGATGGACCGTGGTTGGATCCCCAGGCGTCCCTTATGGTCTCCCAAACCAGGAGCGATTTCTGAGCGAATAGCCAGGAGTAACCCCTAAGCGTCACGAGGTGTGGCCCGAGTAATAGCCTGAGCATCACCGGTATGGCCGGGGGTGGGGGTGGGGTGGGGGAACTGGGGCAGAGCTGTGGCGCAAGCAGTAGGGCATCACCCTGCACACACTAACCCAAGACAAACTGTGGTTTGATCCCCAGCATTCCATACAGTCCTCCAAGCCAGGAGCGATTTCTGAGCACATTGCCAGGAGTAACCACTGAGCGTCAGGAGGTGTGGCCCAAAAACCAAAAAAAAAAAAAAATAAAAATAAATCCTCTGCTGGTGATCTGGAGAGATAGTACATATTTACCTAATCCCTAGCAATCCCTTTTGGTCCCGAAAGTATCCTGAAAGCCTCCTGTATTGCTTGGGTGGCCAGGCTATTCCAAGTCCAAGCAACATCCCATCCTCAAATTCATCCAGAAAACCACTGGTATTGTTGGCCAGGAAAGCTGGGAGAGTACTCCAGTCCTCCTTAATACCACTAGAAAGGCCCCTCCTCCCCAATAAACAACACTAAACTAAATCTTTTGTTTCCAAATGCAGTGCCGTCACTTGTGTCAGTATCTAGAATAGTCAAAGATGGGTACTCCCCTGTAAAAAAGCAAATGTTCTCATACATCGATATTAACTTAGTAAACGCAGTTACTTATCTCAGCTGTGAAGGGGATCATAAATAGAATCTAAAACTAAATTTACAATTTGGGCCAAAGAGAGAGTGCAGCAGCAGGGCGTTTGCCTTGCACGCAGCTGATCCAGGACAAATGGTGGTTAGAATCCTGGCATCCCATATGGTCCCCGAGCCTGCAAGGAGCAATTTCTGAGCACAGAGCCAAGAGTGCTGCAGGGTGCAAAAACCAAAAATAAATAAATAAATAAATAAATAAACAAACAAATAAATAAATAAATAAATAAATTTATTGACAACTAGAGCAATCTGCTTTACAGCCCTAGAATTTACTGGAAAGACTAAGTGAATCCCACTCCTCACAATCCCTCAACCCCTTTCCCAGGCACAAAACTTAAGATTCCCCATGGGTGTACGAAACATGGTTTTCAGCCTTCCTTGGCCTACCTACTTAAAATGAAATGAAAACTCTAAAGGTGATCAAAATAAAAATCAAACCAGTTCAAAGCAGGCAAGGATTAGCAGTCCTTACCACTGTCCTGACCTTAGAGGTGACCCAAAGAAATGGAGAATGGTCTCCGTTAAGAGTCCAGTCACTGCTATTAACAATATGCTTTAATGCCTTAATTTTACCAAGTATAAAATAACATTTCAGCTTCTTTGTCCACAGGGGGCCTTGGAAAAAAACGGGTGTACACCCTAATTTTAAACCCTGGCGGTCAATCATGCTGATACCATATACAGTGCCCATTATGTCAATGTCTTGATAAAACACTCTAATTAGCCCACTTCCTTTTGTTTTTGTCTTCAGTTAGAACTCAAAGCACATGATCATTCAGACCACTGGAACTGTCAATGGCGCACCACAGACCTATGCAGGTCCCATGCTTCCAATACATTTTGGCAAATCCTCCCTTCCTCCCTCCCTCCCTCTCTTATTTTTTGTTTGTTTGTCTGATTTGGGGCCATTGCATGTGGTGTTCAGCATTTACTCCTGGTGGGGATTGAAGGATATAGGATGCCTGGGATCAAACCCAGATAAGCCATGTACAAGGCAAACACCCCGCTTGCAGTGCATTTACTCCAGCTCCAATCTGGATGATTGGATCTCTGTCAATGATCTCTGTCAAGATGCCTGCCACAACTGGGAGCTGGACTACACGATGTTCTGTCTGTAGATCCAGGAATGCAATGAATGCTCAGCTTTCAGATTCTGTCCCCATAGCTCAGGACCAGGGAAGCTGAGTTCCTTCCCTTAATTTCTGAACCCACATTGCTAAAGCTAAGCACTGCCAGGAATATCAGCAGTACCTGTGAACTTTAGGATGCTAAAAGTTTGGGGAAATTTTTTTTGTTTGTTTTTGTTTTTTTTTTTTTGGTTTTTGGGCCACACCCGGTGACGCTCAGGGGTTACTCCTGGCTATGCGCTCAGAAGTCGCTCCTGGCTTGGGGGACCATATGGGATGCCGGGGGATCGAACCGCGGTCCGTCCTAGGCTAGCGAAGGTAAGGCAGGCACCTTACCTTTAGCGCCACCGCCCGGCCCCGGAAATTTGTTTTGTCATTAAAAAAAGATCTGTGGGCCGGAGAGATAGCATGGAAGTAGGGCGTTAGCCTTGCATGTAGAAGGACAGTGGTTCAAATCCCAGCATCCCATAGGGTCCCCCGATCCTGCCAGAGTGATTTCCGAGTGTAGAGCCAGGAGTAACCCCTGAGCACTGCCGGATGTGACCCAACAAACAAACAAAAAAGCGTCTGTTGCAAGTTCCACATCTAATACTAGGAACTAGAAGCTGCCCACTGTTCTTTTTTGGGGGGTGGGCAGGCACATGTGGCAGTGCCCAGAGCTGACTCCTGGCTCTATTCAGGGCTCACTCTAACGGGACTCCTGGTGGGGTTCAGGGTATCATATGTGTATCAGGGATCAAAACTGCCTTGGCCAGATACAAGGCCAGTGTTATACTGCTGTAAGCTTTCTCCAGCCCTTGACTATTTATGATGAATACTTTATCTTTGAATCAGGTCATGAATCTCACTTTATGAACTCACTTTTACTTTGAGAGGGGGACACCATCAGCAGTGCTTAGGGGTTCTTCCTAGCTCTGTGCTCCGATACCTCTGGCAAACTTGGGGTACCATGTGGGATGCTAGGAATTGAACCCAGTCAGCCACTGCTGTGCTATTTCTTTGGCCCTGAGAACTCACTTTTTGGGTCTATGAGAACCCAAAACCTGTCAGCTTTTTTGCAATCCTATTGGGTATCTAAGAGGCCTACACTTGGAAAATGTGCCACTGATTTTGATTTTATTCTGACATGTGAGGGACATGTGAAATAAGCAGGATCTAGGATATAATCTACAAATGGAAACTCTAGGTATTTCTAGTTTTGTTCTTTCCCGGAATCTCACCAAAAAATGGTGATTTGTTCACTAGGAAAGTGTTGTCCGCACATTTCCATACTTCCTCTTTTTACTACTGAAAATAACAAAACCAAATCAAATTAAACAGGGACACAGCTATGAAGCAGACCCTGACCAAGTGGGTAAGAAACAGCTTTGAGAACTGACTGAAAGTAAATGTTATCTGTGGCAATCTTTTTTTTTTTGTTTTTTTTTTGTTGTTTTTTTTTTGTTGTTTTTGGGCCACACCCGTTTGATGCTCAGGGGTTACTCCTGGCTATGTGCTCAGAAATCGCCCCTGGCTTGGGGGGACCATATGGGACGCCGGGGGATCGAACCGCGGTCCTTCCTTGGCTAGCGCTTGCAAGGCAGACACCTTACCTCCAGCGCCACCTACCCGGCCCCTGTGGCAATCTTTTTGTGCTTTGTTTTTTGTTTTTGGGGGTCACACCCGGCAGCGCTCAGGGATTACTCCTGGCTCTACACTCAGAAATCACTCCTGGCAGGCTCGGGGGACCCTATGGGATGCTGGGATTCGAACCACCATCCTTCTTCATGCGTTTGCCTTACCTCCATGCTATCTCTCTGGCCCCGTCCGTGGCAATCTTGGAAATGGCCAAATTAAGACCAACTGGAAGCAGAACTGAGCTGGGGAGATAGTACAGCGGAGAAAGTACTTGCCTTCAACAAAGCTGACCCTGTTTTACTCCCAATGCCCCATTTGCCCTCAACACTGCCAGGAGTGATCCCTGAGCACACAGTCAGAAGTAAGCCCTGAGTACTGCTGGCTGTATTCCACCCCCAAAATAAAATGCAACTGTAAACATAAGTATGGAAGCAGCTCAATTGCCAAGGTATGAATCCCAGCGTTGTTGAGCATCTGCTGCAGGTTATTTTGTTTCCCCAAGTCTCAAGCCCTCATCCATAAATACGGATCAACAATACTTCTTTTCACAAAGGTTCACTGGAAGGATAAAATGCAAGGACAAGTATCCTGCATTCACCCACAGCACATGACCCATCAGGAGCACCCACTAAGTATCGATTTGTTGTTATAGCCATTACTGTTAGGACTGTCTCCAGAAACACACTGACCTCTGTATGTGATGGAAATCTTTTGAATTTGAATTCCGAATGTTGTCTTCAAAGTACATTATGCTTTTTTTTCGGGGGGGGGGGTGGCGGGGGGAAACTACAGTCACTGTGCTCAGAGCTTACTCCTGGCTCTGCACTCTAAATGGAGTACTAGGGATCCAACCAAGGTCTATTGATTGCATGCGAGGCAAGCACTCTACCTGCTGTACTATGGCTTTCACTCCAACATTACTATTTTTTATAACTAACAATCCTTAACATGAAGTCATTGCTAGCAGTAACTGAATATGTGTGATTCAATACCTTCTATATCTTTGTTCTTTGTTTCTTCCTCACTTGCTCATAATGATGATTAGTCTTGATGACAAGGAATTATTATCAGTAATAGCAATGATCTCAGCTATACAGCTTCCAGGGCATGTCTGGAGCTAGGGTATTTTCTACTTCACTACTCAATGACACATCCTTCCCTGTGCCACAAAGAGCAGAGCCTACCTACCTGCAGACAGCCCACAGCCCACAGCTCACTTCAGTAACTATCCTGAGGCAGTTTCCGAGATGATTGTATCCCCATGCAAAGAAGCAGACTCTACAAGGAACTGGATTTATCAAGGCTCTCTCTGTGTAGCTTTTATCACTCTAATTACATACACAACACCCTGCTTTTGAGTGAGATTGACAGGAGCCTGGGTCACTCTGAAAAAAGTTTTTGATCATGAAATGGTATGTTTGCAGGAAAGAAAAAGGCAACATGCTAAGGAAGAGGTACATGTGGTAGTAAAAGTCCAGTTCCTGATCCTGTTTGGGTCACTGATCTAGTCTGGAGGGAACCAACACAGACCACCCCTGATGTAAGACAATTTCAGTCTTCACTATTTTTTATTTTGGGCCACACCCAGTGACACTCAGGAGTTACTCTTGGCTCTGTGTTCAGATATCGCTCCTGGCTTGGGGGACTATATGGGACACCACGGGATTGAACTATGATCTGTCCTGGTCAGCCGCATGTAAGGCAAATGCCCTGCCACTGCACCATCACTTGGGCCCCTATTCAAACCACTTTTTGTTGGATAATATCCTCCAATAGACTCAAAAGTACACTGATTGTGGCAAGAGAGATAGCACAGCGGTGGGGTGTGCTACCAACCAGGGACAGACCTGGGTTCGATCCCTAGTATCCCATAGGGTCCCCTGAGCCTGCCAGGAGTGATTTGTGAGCGCAGAGCCAGGAGTAACCCCCTGAGTGTTGGGTGTGGCCCCCAAATCAAAAATAAATAAATAAATATTCATAAAAATAAATAAAAAGTACACTGATTGTATGGCTCCAGTGTCTCCAGAACCCCCAGTGCCTCCAAATGGGACTATACTTTAATAAGACCTTAAAAGAAAGGATTCAACAGAAAAAAAAAAATGGTTGTGGTAGGTCCTCCTCCAGTCTACTTAGTGGTGTACTTATAAAATGAAGACATTAGGGCACGTAGATTAGAAAGCACAAGAGAAGCTGAGAACTGATTACCAGTGGCTTTGAACTCGAGAAAAATCACAAGACTTTCTCTAGGATAAAAGACAACACAGGGGGCCGGAGAGATAGCATGGAGGTAAGGCATTTGCCTTTCATGCAGGAGGGCATCGGTTCGAATCCCGGCGTCCCATATGGTCCCCCATGCCTGCCAGGAGTAATTTCTGAGCCTGGAGCCAGGAATAACCCCTGAGCACTGCTGGGTGTGACCCAAAAACCACAAAAAAAAAAAAAAAAAAGACAACACAGGGGCTGAAGCAATAGCACAGTGGGTAGGGTATTGGCCTTGCACGCAGCTGACCTGGGTTTGATTACTGAGTCCTCCTCATGGCAGGACTCAGAGGACTATATGGAGTGCCAGACACTGAGCTCAAGTCTCTGAGCAAGCAGCCTACCCACTGTAACGATCTTTCCAGCCTCTAGATTTCCCTTTCTTTCTTTTTCTTCCTTTCTTTGTCTTTCCCTCCCATCTTTCTTCATTTCCTTCCTTCCTTTCTTTCCTTTCTCTTTCTTTCTCATTTCTTTCCTTCTTCCTTCCTTCCTCCTTCCTTTCCTTTCTTCTTTCTTTTCTTTTTATTTTATTTTATTTTTGGTTTTTGGGCCACACCCTGCGGAGCTCAGGGATTACTCCTGGCTATCTGCTCAGAAATAGCTCCTGGCAGGCATAGGGAACATGGATTCGAACCAACCGCCTTAGGTCCTGGGTTGGCTGCTTGCAAGGCAAACGCCACTCTGCTATCTCTCAGGCCCATAAGCCACACCCAGTGATGCTCTGGGGTTACTCCTGACAGTGCTCGAGGGGTCAAGGGATGCTAAGGATCAAACCTGAGTCAGCCACATTCAAGCCAAATGCCCTACCTGCTGTATTATTGCTCTGGCCGCTGGATTTATTTCTTACTGCTCTGAGTCACTGCAATTTGTTTTGAACTTTGCAATGTTTGTTGTCAGCACTCTGCCTACTCATCTTCTCAAAAGTTCTTGGCATTTCTGCAGTTTCCTTTTTGTGCCTACCTATGTGAGAGTCAGAACTTCATCTGATCAGGAGCCCAAGACAGGAAAAGGATAAGGAGTATTAGTTTTTAATGAGCTTCCCTTGTTTTAGTTGACAGTCAGATGCAAGAAACTTTCTTTAAAAAATAGGAGCCTGGTCTGGCTAAGATCATGAGGCCATGAGTTTGATCCCTGCATTGGTCCAAATGCTGAATGTGATCCCAGTGGCTCTACTACCTGTGGTTGGTTCCTGGTGTCACAGCCAAAGTGGTGCCAACTCAGAGGCACCGTCATCAAGTTTATGTGAGCATGGTAACCAAAAATGACAACCTCGGTCATCAAAACAACAATAACTACAAAGGGGAGGGAGGAAAATAGACAATTAGCTAAAAATGAAATGAAGTAAGAAAGCATAAAGTTTGTACTAAATGACTGATTTACAAGAAAAAGAGCCAGGTTTGGGAAATTATTGCCCATGTCTATTATTTCTTATTAAAGCCTTTCAAAAACTCATGAGTGTGCTCTGTGTCCCACAGAGCATCCCAGTCCCAGAGAAGCAAACCTTAGGGACAACACAACAGTTTAACCTGCGAGATAGATCTTTTTTTGTTCTGTTTTGTTTTTGTTTTTGTTTTTGGGTCACACCCGGCAGCGCTCAGGGGTTACTCCTGGCTCTACGCTCAGAAATCGCTCCTGGCAGGTTCGGGGGACCATATGGGATGCCAGGATTCAAACCACCGACCTTCTGCATGCAAGGCAAATGCTTTACCTCCATGCTATCTCTCTGACCCGAACTTCACAAGTTCTCTGGAAACATGCCAGTCCAAGTCCCTTTGCAACACTGAGGGCCACTAAGAGATACCCACTGCAGGTCTAGGATAATCTAGTCGCACCTTTAATCTATTTTCTATTTTATTGTTGGTTAAGTGGTATGGTTGCAACACTGTTAACTTCCACGGTTTTGATGGAGAAAATAACTAGACCTTCACCACCATCAAAATGCCCAAAAGCATCCATCACTGCCTTAGATTTTTTATTTATTTAGTTAGTTAGTTAGTTAGTTAGTTGGTTAGTTAGTTAGTTAGTTATTTTTGCTTTTTGGTTCACACCTGCCAGTACTCAGGAGTTACTCCTGGCTCTACACTCAGAAATTGTACCTGGCAGGCTCGGGAGACCATATGGGATGCCGGGATTCGAACCATCATCCTTCTGCATGCAAGGCAAACACCCTGCCTCCATGCTGTCTCTCCAGCTCCTAGATTTCTTCTAATCCACATCTGCCTTCCCTGCCCACCCCCCACTGCTTGGTAATCTCAGTTGTACAATCAAAGGCCAATTTATCCTCCCTTTGCCCAGTCCACACCCTATTTAGTTTTTCTATTCAGACTAGTGTGATCATTTGGTATTTGTCCTTCTTCCCACGACTTATTTCTCCTCACAAGATGTCCTTCAGTTCTTTTAATAGGTTTTTGTTTTTTTTTTATTTTGGGCCACACCCGGTGGCGCTCAGGGGTTACTCCTAGCTGTCTGCTCAGAAATAGCTCCTGGCAGGCACAGGGACCATATGGGACACTGGGATTCAAACCAACCACCTTTGGTTCCGGATCAGCTGCTTGCAAGGCAAACACGGCTGTGTTATCTCTCCGGCCCCCTTTTAATTGTTTCTTATAGCTACAATTACAGTTATATACTCAACTATAAAAAGCAGCTTCTTTATTCTTTGTACTTTTGGGTTGCTTCCAGTGGTATTCAGGGGATGCTCAGGAGTTCCTCCCAGCTCTGTGCTCAGAAATCGCTCTTGGCTCTGGGGACCATATGGGAAACCAGGGATCATCTTGGGTCAGCCAAGTGCAAGGCAAACGCCCCACCGTTTTGCTATCGCTCTGGCCCCAGGTGTGAATATTTTTTAGCACATTTCTTTTGACTGAATATTTTTGTATTTTGGGTACAGATGCCAAGAAGAGGGATTGTTGGATCATACAGAAGCTCTAGTCTTACTTTTTAAAACATCTCCATACTACAAGAGACTACTTAACCTGTCCACTGAGTCACCCCCCAGTTCTCACAAGAGACCATAATAAAAAGAAAAGAGACTGTGTAAAGGCTTTCCTTAGGGGGCCAGAGAGATAGCATGGAGGTAAGGCATTTGCCTTGCATGCAGAAGGACAGTGGTTTGAATCCCAGCATCCTATATGGTCCCCCGAGCCTACCAGGAACGATTTCTGAGCATAGAGCCAGGAGGAACCCCTGACTACTGCTAGGTGTAACCCAAAAACCAAATAAATAAAGCTTTCTTGGGCACACAGGGGGCTAGAGAATATTATAACTCTGTTTACATATATATCAAGCCCAATGTCCTGCTGATTCATTTCTCTTCAGCAGCACTAGCATGATTCTCTTTTATAATCATATGACCTTACTTGCCAGCATTCGCTGAAATTGTACCATATTCAGCTCATTTTCAAGGCTCCTCTGACATAACTGGAGTGGACAGTTTTCAGTTAAAGGGACATCAAATCTGAGTTACCACTCTCCATCTCTACTCCACTTTGATCCAGGTCAATACCAACTTGTTGACATGAGCCTGACCAAGCTGGGCAAGTCAACAATCTACCAATGCTGGGTGTCTTGACTATCAGGATCCCAGGAGAGGAAACTGGTTCCAGGCATAGTAATCCTTAAGGAAAAATGCTGTAAGTGAAAAGATAGGTGGAAATCCTAAGAGGATAGTTACAGGTCACACAGCCAGTGGGCTGAGTCATGAACAGTTATTTCAGCAGTCCTGTGAGCCAATCACCTCTTTTTTTTTTTTTTTTTTTTTTTGGTTTTTGGGCCACACCCGGCGATGCTCAGGGGTTACTCCTAGCTGTCTGCTCAGAAATAGCTCCTGGCAGGCACGGGGGACCATATGGGACACTGGGATTCGAACCAACCACCTTAGGTCCTGGATCGGCTGCTTGCAAGGCAAACACCGCTGTGCTATCTCTCCGGGCCCGAGCCAATCACCTCTTGACTAAACCCAAAGCCATTTTTATTCCCACTGTTCGAGGAAACATCGAGTGGTCCATTTCTGTAACCTCTCACCATTTTTTTTCCTTTCTTGAGGACAAAATTTTCTGGCTTCTAAGACTGCAATCACCTCAAGAAAAAGATCATTGTGGGGTTTCATAACCCCACTTGATCTTTGTGCAAAAGTGTAACAAACGGGGAGTGACCCATCCAGCTTTGCAGCTGATCTGGAACCTCACCACTGACCATACTTGCTCTCCAGAAAAAAGGTGACTGCTCAGATTAGACTATTGCTGAGTCTGAGATATTTGTATTTATTTATTAATTTATTTTATTTTATTTTTATTTTTTGGTTTTGGGGTCACACCCGGCAGCGCTCAGGGGTTACTCCTGGCTCTATGCTCAGAAATTGCTCCTGGCAGGCTCAGGGGACCATATGGAAGGCCGGGATTCGAACCTTCTGCATGCAAGGCAAACACCTTATCTCCATGCTATCTCTCCGGCCCAAGTCTGAGATATTTTAAAACAATTTCTCAGTAGATGTCTGCTCCTGGACAGCTCCATAGATTCAATTCTCAAAAAAGATGTAAATCAAGCTGTGAAAAATTACAAGTACCACACAGCTAAAATTGGGAATCTCGGGAAGAGAGGCAGGCCAAGTCCCTATCCTGTTGAAGTCCCACTATCTGCACTCACAATCACACCTTCACCAGTGACGCTACTTTAACACTTATCTGTGGCTTTCTATAAAGCCATCAATGTGACCAAAACTCCAAGCATGCCAGTATTTAGGTTGATGTCACCAGGACTTCTCTAGAGTGAGATCAGGAACCCTCTCCCCACCTTCTCCTACTCTGGAAGGCTGGTATCCAAAAACATGCCCCACAAGATTAACAATATCAGCAATAGTGCTTGGAATTCCTGGACTGTGCAGTCATATTTGCTGCTACATGACAACTTCAAAAATTTTAATACTGTCATTCCATAAAAATACACCAATTTAGACACCCATATGGATTTGAATCCACCTTATGAAACAGAATGATCAACTAGCAACAAACCTTAATTTTCTGACAATGACCTAATAAATTCTGCAAGATAAAATAATTTTCACAAATTTTCTTATTACTATTTTCTTTTTTTTTTTTTAACTTTGGGCTACCATCTAGTAATGATCAGGGGGCTCCTGGCTCTAAGGACCATATGGGACGCCAGGGATTTTGATCCCAGATCCGTCCTAGGTCAGCTGCCTGCAAGGCAAAATGCCCTACCGCTGTGCTATCACTCTATCCCTATATTATTTTTCATTCTTTTTTTTTTTTTTTTTTTTTTTTGGTTTTTGGGCTCTCAGGGGTTACTCCTGGCAGGCTCAGGGGACCATATGGGAGGCCGGGATTCGAACCACTGTTGGTCCTGGGTCGGCACTTGCAAGGCAAACGCTCTACCACTGTGCTATCTCTCTGGCCCCTCATTCTTCTTTTCCTTTTTGTAGTTATTTTACTCCCAGTAACCTGGGAACATGTTTTATGATCAACTATGTCAATGAGATGATATACGACCATTAAGTAATTTATATATTTTTAAAAAAATTTATCAGTTAGGACCAGAGTGGTAATATGGTCGACAGACACTTGCCTTACATATGGCTGACCTAGGTTCAATCCCCAGCATTCTATATAGTCTGCTGGGCCTCAGAAGGAATGATTCTTGAGCTTAGAGCCCAGAGTAAACCCCGAGGACTGCTCAGTGTGGCCAAAAAATTCTGGGGACGGGAGAGATAATATAGTAGGTAAGGTGCTTGCCTTGTAGGCTGCCAATCTGGGCTTGGTCCTTGACATCCATTACAGTCCTAAGTACTACTGGGTGTGATTCCTGTCAGTATCCGGTTGGCCACTCTGCATGCCCCCATTGTCCAAGTTAGTTTGGGCATGCCACCAAAGAAACCACTAGCCTCCTTGAAAAAATTAGATGTTCTCCGGTTTGGTTTTGGTTGTTTTTTGTTCTGAGGCAACAACTGGCGTGTTCTGGGACTTTCCTGGCTTTGTGTTCAGGACTCAAAGGACTGTAAGTAACGTTGGGAGGTTGGTGGGATAAAAATGGAGGTTGGTGGCATAAAAGGCCAAGGGCTTTAATTCCTGTGCTATCACTCTGGCAATTGAAACAGGTTGTCTTTACTTATCACCATTTCTTCCTGCCTCCTGAATGGAGGTCACCCCATAGTCAAGCCCTTTAAAATGCCAATAGGCAAAGTGGAAGGGCAAAGGTCTTCATGGCATGGAAGCAATGCCGGATTCAGACTAGGTTGAAAGAAATCTCTAAGAAGGAAATGCTTTACTTTCAAAGGATTCTTCCCAGCAGAGGATTCATTAACTCACATCGAGTCCAGCAAAAATAGCAAGGAGCAGTTAACTGAATTGTCCCAAGTCAGATATCACCTAGAAACCTGCTCCCTCCCCTAGACCTCTAAATCCATTGGCATTTCCTAACTAAAACTGGTTGCAATCATTTCTCCTCACAAGCCCTTTCCCCCAATTTCAACAGAATTAAGACTTACAGGACACAGGCCTCACAGATACCCTGACCCTGCTCCTTCTCAATGTACACAGTCACCGGCAGCTTGGGCCACTCTATAGGAATCCCAGTTGGCCTGTCCTCATCACACCTCAACACCTCAAAGGTAGACCAACTCTCATAATGCAGTCTGAAAGTGAGACCGCTAAGCTCATTTTCCAACTCACTCCATCCTTTCTCATTCAATGTAGACAGACTAGAGCAAAAGGCACCGTAAGTTTACTTCTAAAAGAAAAAAAAATATTAAGGGCAATTTGTGCAAAATCACGTTAGTGTTTTGAAGGAATGTTCGTATAATTGGTATAATTGATAGTGATGATGACTGAGTCAAGAGAGATCAACGGGTTAGACTGCATATTTAGCATGCAGGTGGCGAGATTTGATTCCTCACACTGCGTGGAGTACTCCCAGAAAAATACCTCCCTAGCAGTGAGACTGGGAGTGGACCTTGCCTGCTACAGGATGTGGCCCCCTATGAACAAAATGTATTATCTCTTACATTATTGGATACTCTTGATAACTATAATATTTTCAAGGCCTGTTAATACAACTTATTCCATTTATTTTATAGGGGGGTTAGTGTTCGTCCATTTTGTAAAGTTTTCCCCAAACCTACAAGGAGAAAAAGGAATCATGTTACCACCTTGAATATGAACCATAACTTGTTGACTTCCCTTCCCTTGGGAGATGGAATTAGAAAGTGGCAATAAATGTTTGCAGGTGTTTGATTAAGTGTAATAATCATGTCTTTGGTTACAGAGAGATGGAGTCACATGCTTACATTTCAGAGCACAATGTTTCCTTAGTTTAGACGCTGTGGAAACAGTTTTGCGTGACACAGAATTCAAAGTGGATAAAAATACCTGCAGAGATGAGCAGCACTTGAAGGGATGTATCAACTCTCTGGCTTCCATAGGCTTTTAGAGATTTCTCCTTTAGCCACCTAGCTATGTCTATATATGTGTAAGTATGTATGTATGTATGTATGTGTGTATGTATGTATGTGTGTGCAAGTTTATCTGTATAGTTCCTATGCACATGTCTCCCCTGGAAGCGGAGCAACTCGTGCAGGAGAGAGGGCGCAGCGGGCAGCGCTGGCCTCCCCCACATCTGGCGGGTCAAAGTTCAAGTCCAGCTGTGGCGAGGCGGCCAGGGGCCCGCGTGGTGTCCCGGGCCCCCCACAGCGCCGGGCGGCGGGGCTGCCCGGGTTTGCAGCGGAGTCCCACGGCGCTCGCAGCCCGCGGGAAGCCGCGTCGCGGGGCGGCCGAGAGCGGGAGCGCGCGCGCGGGGCGGCGGCGGGCACTTACTCGGAGGAGCGGCCGGGCCGGGCGGGCCGGGCGGGCCGGGGCGAGCGCGGACTCGGGAGCGGCGCGGCGAGCGGGGCTGGCGACGGCGGCCAAGTGCCGGCCGGCTGGGAGGGAGGGGCGGGGCCTCAACGGGGGAGTGGGCGGGGCTAGGGTGCGAGGGGCGGGGCTACAAATGCCAGGGGCGGGGCCGGCGGGAGGACGGTCGCGGGCGGCAGGGGCGGGGCCTCGGCGGGCGGGCGGGTCGGAACGACAAATGCGAGGGGCGGGGTTGAGGATCCGAGGGGCGGGGCTACTGGCGGGAGGGCGTGGCCTTGGCGGGGCGGGGCGGGGTGTAGCGCGGCGTCGCGGGGCCGGCGGGAGGACGGTCGCGGGCGGCAGGGGCGGGGCCTCGGCGGGCGGGCGGGTCGGAACGACAAATGCGAGGGGCGGGGTTGAGGATCCGAGGGGCGGGGCTACTGGCGGGAGGGCGTGGCCTTGGCGGGGCAGGGCGGGGTGTAGCGCGGCGTCGCGGGGCCGGCGGGAGGACGGTCGCGGGCGGCAGGGGCGGGGCCTCGGCGGGCGGGCGGGGCGGGGCTACGGGCGCGAGGGGCGGGGCTGAGGATACCAGGGGCGGGGCTACGGGCGGGCGGGCGGGGCGGGGCTAGGGCAACAGGGCGGGGCCTCGGCGGGCGGGCGGGGCTGAGGGTGCTGGGGGCGTGGCTACGGGCGGGAGGGCGGGGCGTCGCGGGGCCGGCGGGAGGCCGGTCGCGGAGGCGGGAAGTCCGGGAGGAGGAGCGCCGGGCGCTAGCGGAGGCCCGGGGCCGGCGCAGGGGAGGGCGCCGAGCCGGAGAGGCCCGGGAGACGCCTGCACTCCGCCGGCGGGCGACTTCAGGTGGCCCCTGCTGGCCCCAGACGTCCCCAGCTTCTTATGACGCGTGTCGCACGGAACATACCCAGGCAGCACAAGATGCTCCTTGACAGTCGCTTCTGAGCCTTTGCTCCCACGCCCAGGGGTGCGGGCGTCCTTTGCTTTGTGCAGCAGCTCCATGTCTACGCTTGCTTTGTGCAGCAGCTCAATATCTACGCTTGCTTTGTGCAGCAGCTCCATGTCTACGCTTGCTTTCTATCTTCATGTAAACACTGCACGCACAGACAGGACTGCAGTTGCGTCTCGGCCAAAAAAGGACACCCCCTCACCGCTGCACCATGCCCACCGCCGCCGCACCCCATCTCCCTCCACGCACTGGACACTGGCATTCTCCTTCTCTCATTAACATCCTCAAGGCGCTTGTTACTTTTCTAACAGCACGCACCCCTCCTTCCCGTGACTTCATGGCATGACCCAGTCCTTCCGGCCCTCATCTCTGGGCATTCTTACAATAATACCTTTCGTTTTTCTTAAAACCCATAGATGGGTGAGATCATTCTGTGTGAGTCTCTCTCTCTCTCTCCCTCTAACTTATTTCACTCAGCACAATAGGTTCCATGTACACCCATGTATAGGAAAATTTCATCACCTCATCTCTCCTGACAGCTGCATAATATTCCATTGTGTATGTGTACCATGTACATACACATACAGGAAAATTTCATGACTTCATCTCTCTTGCATAATATTTCTTTGTGTATATGTACCACAGTTTCTTTAGCCATTCATCTGTTGAAGGGCATCCTGGTTGTTTTCAGAGTCTGGCTATTGTAAATAGTGCTGCAATGAATCTAGGTGTGAGGAAGGGATTTTTCTATTGCATTTTTGTGTATCCCAGGAGTGATATAGCTGGATCGTATGGGACCTCAATTTCCAGTTTTTGGAGGAATCTCCATATTGTTTGCCACAAGGGCAGGACTAGGCAGCATTCCCACCAGCAGTGAATGAGACTTCCTTTTTCCCCACATCCCCACCAGCACTTACTATTCTTGATCTTTGTGATGTGTGCCAGACTCTGTGGCATGAGATAGTACCTCATTGTTGTTTTGATTTGCATCTGTCTAATAATTAATGATGTGGAGCATTTTTTCATGGGTCTTTCGGCCATTTGTATTTCTTCTTTGAAAAATGGTCTGTTCTCCCCATTCTTCATAGGGTTAGATGTTTTTATTCTCGCTAAGTTCTGTATATCTTAGATATTAGCCCATTGTCTGACGGGTATTAGGTAAATACTTTCCCCCAATCTGTGGTGGCTTTTGTATCCTAGGCACTTTTTCTTTTCTATAGTCCCATCTGTTTATCTTTGTTTCCACTTGTAAGGAAAGTGCTGTTTCTGCCTTCAAGATGCCTTCAGTCTCAATGAAATTTTGTGTTTTGCCTATGTGTTGTTCAGTATACCTTATGGTTTCGAGTCTGATAGCCAGGTCTTTAATCTATTTGTATTTGACCTTTGTGCATGGTGCTAGATGGAGGTCTGAGTTCACTATTTTACAAGCAGCTGACCACTTGTTCCAACACCACTTGTTGAAGAGGCTTTCCTTGCTCCATTGTGCATTTCTGCCCCTTTATCAAAGATTAATTGATTGTACACCTAGGGCACATTCTCTGAATACTCAAGTGTACTCCGCTGATCTGAGGGTCTGTCTTTATTCCAGTATCAAACTGTTTTAATGACTGTAGCTTTGTAATACAATTTAAAGTTTGGGAAAGTGATGCCTCTCATACACCTTTCCCCAAGGGTTGCTCTAGCTATTTATGGGTATCTATTGTTCCAAATGAATTTCAAGAGTGTTTGATCCACTTCTTTGAAGAATGTCATGAGTATCCTTATAGGGATTGCATTAAGTCTATACAATGCTTTGGGGAGTATTGCCATTTTAATGATGTTAATCCTGCCAATCCGTGAGCAGGTATGCGTCTCCATTTCCTTGTGTCCTCTTTCATTTCTTGTTTTTTTTTTTTTTTTTTTTTTTTTTTGGTTTTTGGGCCACACCCAGTAACGCTCAGGGGTTACTCCTGGCTATGTGCTCAGAAGTTGCTCCTGGCTTGGGGGACCATATGGGACACCGGGGGATCGAACCGCGGTCCGTCCAAGGCTAGCGCAGGCAAGGCAGGCACCTTACCTTTAGCGCCACCGCCCGGTCCTCCCTCTTTCATTTCTTGAAGCGGGGTTTTGTAGATTTCTTTGTATAGGTCCTTCACATCTTTAGTTGACTCCAAGATATTTGAGTTTGTGTGACACTAATGTGAATGGGGTTCTTTTTTATTGTCCTTTTCTTCTCTATCATTATTGGTGTATAAGAAGGCCATTGATTTTTGTGTGTTAATTTTGTAGCCTGCCACTTTGCTATATGAATCTACTGTTTCTAGAAGCTTTTTGGTAGAGTCTTTAGGCTTTTCTAAATATAGTATTATGTCATCTGCGAACAGTACGAGCTTGACTTGTTTTCCTACCTGGATACCCTGGATATCTTTTTCTTGCTTAATCGCTATGGCAAGAACTTCCAGTACTAAATTAAATAAGAGTGGTGAGAGAAGGCAGCCTTGTCTTGTACCAGATTTTAGGGGAAATGCTTTTCATTTATCTCCATTAATAATGATATTTGCCATTGACTTATGGTAGGTGGCCTTGACTATATTGAAAAAAGTTCCTTCCATTCCTATCTTGTTAAGAACTTTTATCAAGAATGGGTGTTGGACCTTTATCAAATGCTTTCTCTGCATCTATTGATACAACCATATGGTTTTTATTTTTCTTTTGTTGATATGTTGTTTATGTTGATTGATTTACGTATGTTAAACTATCCTTGCATTCCTGGAATGAATCCTACTTGATCATGGTGTATGACCTTCTTGATGAGGCATTGGATCCTATTTGCCAGAATTTTGTTGAGGATCTTTGCATATATGTTCATCAGGGATATTGGTCTGTAATTTTTTTTCTTGTAACATCTCTGTCTAGTTTTGGTATCAGGGTGATATTAGCTTCATAAAAACTATTTGGGAGAGTTCCTGATTTTTTTTTTTTTAATTTCAAGAAAGAGCTTGAAAAGAATTGAGAGTAGTTCCTCTAGAAAGGTTTAAAGAATTCATTAGTGAATCCATCTGGGCCTGGGCTTTTGTTTTTAGGAAGACTTTTGAGTACTCTTTTATTTTTATTTATTTATTTATTTATTTTTTGTGGTTTTTGGGTCACACCCGGCAGTGCTCAGGGGTTACTCCTGGCTCCATGCTCAGAAATTGCTCCTAGCAGGCACAGGGGACCATATGGGACGCTGGGATTCGAACTGATGACCTTCTGCATGAAAGGCAAACGCCTTACCTCCATGCTATCTCTCCGGCCCCTTTTGAGTACTCTTTTAATTTCCTCAGTAGTGATCGGTCTATTTAGATATGCCAGATCAGTCATGGCTAACCTTTTTGAGCCCAAGTGCCCAAACTGCCACACAAAACCAAATAATTTCCTCAAAAGTGCCAGCACGTCAATTAAACCTTAATAACAAGATTTTAGTATCTAAAATTTATGTGGCAAGCGCCACATATCTTAATTGTGGATCTTCCCACGTGCCAGCTGCAAGGCCTTCACGTGCCACCACTGGCTCACATGCCATAGGTTCGCCATTGGGGCCTGGGCTTTTGTTTTTAGGAGGACTTTTGATTACTCTTTTAATTTCCTTAGTAGTGATGGGTCTATTTAGATATGCTAGATCATCCTGCTTTAACAGTGAAAGATTGTAGGAGTCCAAGAATTTATCCATTTTCTGCCAAGTTCTCATGTTTTGTGGCATAGAGTTTCTCAAAGAAGTCTCTGATTATCTTTCGAATCTCTGTAGTATCTGTAATGATCTCACCCTTTTAATTTCTAATCAGGTTTATTAAATTTCTCTCTCTTTCTTTGTGAGTTTTGTTAGTAGTTTATCCCTTTCAATTTTTCTGAGTCTAAAGTTTGTGTCATCTGATATTAATATGGCCACTCCAGCTTTTTTAAGGTGGTTGTTTGCTTTGATGATTTTCTTCCAGCCTTTTTTTTTTAGTTTATGTTTGTTCTGACTATTTTGATGTGTTTCTTGTATGCAACAGAATGTTGGCTTCCGCTTTTTGATCCATTTTGCCACTCTGTTTCTCTTAACTGGTGCATTTAGTCCATTGACATTGAGAGAGAGAGAATTGTCATAGGATTTGGTGTCATCTTTGTGTAGAAGTTTGTTGTGTCTGTTGGTCTGTCTTGTCTTAAAGTAGACCTTTCAGTCTTTCTTTTAAAGCTGATTTTGAGTCTGTAAAGTTTCTGAGCTGCTGTTTATCTGTGAATCTATGTATATTTTCTTCAAACTTGAAAGTGAGCCTGGCTGTTTGCAGTATTTTAGGTGAAGCATTCATTCTGTTGAGTTTTGACACTATATCCCCCCACTGCCTTCTGGCCTTGAGGGTTTCTTGTGGCAGATCTGCTGTAAATCTTATGGATGCTCCTTTCCCTTTCTGATCTTGCTGCTTTCAGTATTCTATCCCTATCTATAGGATTTGTCATTGTGACTAGGATGTGTCTTGCGGTGCTTTTCTTTGGGTCTCTTTTAGCTGCTACTCTTTGGGCATACAGGATTTGGTGCATACCATCTTTAGCTCTGGGATTTTCTCTGTAATATTGTCCTTGACTATTGATTCTTCCTGGGGTTTTTCTTCCTAGGTCTCTGGGACTCCAATGATTCTTATGTTGTTTCTGTTGAATTTGTCAAGGACTTCTATTTTCAACTGTTAACATTTTTTGTGTATTTTTTCCATTGTCTGATCATTTGCTTTAAGGTTCTTTTCCAGCCTCTTCTGCTATATGGAGTTGTTCTGCATTTCATCTTCCAGCTCGCTGATTCTGTCCTTGGCTACTATGACTCTGTTGGAGAGGCTTTCCATTGGGTTTTTAATTTCATCTACTAGGTGGCTCCGTAGCACAATGGGTAGCACATTGGACTTCTAATTTCATCTACTGAATTTTTCAGTCCTGTCATTTCAGTTTGGAATTTTCTGATTTCTTAGTGTTCTTTTCAGCTTGACCTATTCTTTCTTTCTTTCAGTTCTATGAGCATCCTCCATATTACTACTCTAAACTCCTTGTCTGAAAGGTTAACTATGTGGTCTGTTCTCTCTGGGACATCAAAGCTGCCATTCTTCATTCTCTATGCCTACTGTTGCCCTGCATTGTTTCCCCATTGACATGCTTATGGCATGACTTTTACTGTATGTCGTGGTGGAGTTCATGGTCTGGGAGATGTGCGTGGCCCAGTAGCAAAGCAGATCAGCCACACTCCTCTCTGCTGGTCGGTGTACCTTGATGGGATTAAGTTGATTAAGTTCTCTGGGGTCTTTCTCGGCAGTCTCCCGCAGGCATCAGGAAGCCCAAAATGGAGGGATGCGGAAGTTCCTTTATAAAGGAACTAGTCAGGAGATAGCACCGCCTTGTGGGCTGGGACCGCCTACCTGGTTGGCGAACCTTGATGGTAAGATAAGTTTGCTGGGGTCTTTCTCAGCAGTCTTCAGCATGAATCGGGAAGCCCACTTTTTAATTTTTTTGAGGAAGCTTTTTCAAAGATGTTCAACCTTTTGAACCCAGCCTTGCATGCAGTCTGGCAGTCTTGAGTTTAGTCCCCTGCGTACAGTTCCTAGAACCCACCAGGAATGATCTCTGAGTTCAAAGCCAGGAATAATCCCTGAAAACTTCTGGGTGTGGCCCATAAACAAGCAAACAAACAAGCAACCAAAAAAAGAGGTTCAACCACTCAGAGGGAAAAGGTATCCTTTTGTTCCAGGAAAAGTAAAAGTAGTTCCATTCCCTTCACATCCATACCAACAATGGTTGTTTTTGTTCTTTTATATATTCCAGGCTTACTGGCTAGTCATACCTGCTCTGCTCTTAACTTTCTTTTCTTTTCTCTTCTTTTCTTTTCAGACTAACTGCCTCTTCTTACTTTTAGCTTCTATTTGTACAGGATACAGGGCTAACTCTCTTGAAAATAAAGCGTCTGTATCTAGGGGAAGCAAGTTCAGCCTGTCACTCCTGTGGACTTCTCTGTGACTGCCTGTCCTCAGAGAAAAAGACTAGCTCTTCACATGAATAGATCAGAATCTAAGCCTGCCTTCTGCTGAGAAGGCCTGATCCTTATCCAATATAAAGTAATATTTTTATGGGCAAAATGCTGGACCTTTGTGGAAATATAATGCATCCATCCACAAATTACTATATGATGGCTCTATGAAAAGTAGTAGGCACATAAATAGTAACTGCAAAAAAATCTGTAATTGTCTGGTCCTTATAATAAAGGATGATGTAGGGCATACAGTTCTTCAATCTTTTTTTGTTTTGTTTTGTTTTTGTTTTTTTGGGTCACACCCGGCAGTACTCAGGGGTTACTCCTGGCTCCATGCTCAGAAATCGCTCCTGGCAGGCACAGGGGACCATATGGGATGCCGGGATTTGAACCAATGACCTTCTGCATGAAAGGCAAACACCTTACCTCCATGCTATCTCTCTGGCCCCAGTTCTTCAATCTTAAAGGAAAAAGAAGACAGATATAAGTGAAACAGAACAGCTTGCCCAAAGTTACACACTTAAGAAGTGACAGAGAATAACTGAGAGACATAAGAATAATCGATAGATGAAATAGACAAATAATAGCACACTTGGACTTAATGACCCAAGTAAGAATACAAAGACAAGAGTAAAGGGTTTTTAGAACAGAACACAGGCTATGGGTAAGAGATATCTAGAAGATCTTTCAAAGGAAGAAAACTGTGATGTCAGAAGCTTGATTTAGAAAAATAAATTTGAATTTTAAGAGCAGTACTAGGTGGAAAAAGTGAACATTAGACATGTTTGTAAACTTCAAGGACTGGGGACCAGAAATGTTGCTCAGTGACAAGAGCACATCTTTTGTACATATATGACCCTGTGTTCATGCTCCAGCAATAGAGAGAGAGACAGAGAGAGAGAGACAGAGAGAGAGACAGAGAGAGAGAGAAGTTTGGAGAGAAACAAAAAAAGACTGAGCTGTGATTAGAGATTGAATTGTCAGGATAAAATAATATAGTTAATATTTGGACCAGGGAGATCGTTCAGTTTTGGAGCAGATTTTTGCACATTGGAGCTCAAAGTTTAATCCTCGGCACGTATAGGTCTCCCAAGCATTATCAGTAGTAACCCTTAAGCACTGAGCTAAGAGTAGCTTCTGGGGCCGGAGAGATAGCATGGAGGCAAAGTGCTGCGTGCAGAAGGACGGTGGTTCAAATCCCGTCATTCCATATGGTCCCCGAGCCTGCCAGGAGTGATTTCTGAGCTTAGAGCCAGGAGTAACCCCTGAGCGCTGCCGGGTGTCACCCAAAAACCAAAAAAAAATTTTTTAAAAGAGTAGCTTCTAAGAACCTCAGAATGAATATAAGCTTCCTCTCCCAATTCCTACCAGAAAAAAAAAATTATGAAGGATTGAGGAAGAAGTGAAATGGAAGTTAGAATAAAGCTGAAACATTAGAAAAGGTCCAACTCAATCCCATGCCGGATGGCATTTTCCCTAGCTTGGGGGGTGCCGGGAGGCTTGACAGGCCTCCAGCTGTTCCCTATTTCCCCCTGGACTCTACGCCTGGCCTGAGTGCCACCTCGGGTGGCCTGCTGTGGGTTCCGGGTGGACTCCATTAGGGGTCTCCAGGCTTCCCCCCTTCCCTACTCTAGGGAGGAGGAGCAGAGGGAGGGGCCAGGCAGATAGCTGGCTTCCGGTGCCTTGATCCTGGAGGCCAGCTCTTCCCAGGTATGGGGTTAGGGGACACCCCATGCCGGATGGCATTCTCTGTTACACCCCACTCAGGAAGGACACACATCAGAAGTGCTTTTTAGCCTTCTTAGGTGTAGTGCACTCCTGAAAAAGAATTATTTGCCAAAAAGGCCCGCTTAGAGTAGTCAAATCAGTTGACCCTTTGCATGGATTGTTTGGCTATAATTCTAAACGTGGCTGTGACTATCTCTCTCTCTCTCTCTTTATTTTTGAACATTATTAGAAATCAGGCCTCAGTATTTCTTTCTAACAAAGGAGGACAGTATCAATCCCGCCAAAAGTCTCCCACTGACCAGTTCTCTGTGATCTCTGCTACCTTGGCGCCAAGATCATGTTTTTTCCAAAACTTAGCTCATGATGAAAGCAATTTTCGGTTTTCCCCAAAACTCTAAAACATTTCTCTCTCTTCCCACTTCCCTGAAAATTACCTGGTTTCTCCTGCTGACCCAAAACAAAAGCTAACCCACAACAGAACTTCTTTTTACCTTCAGTATCGGTTCTTTAATATGCAGATTTTATCCATGGCCTTCCATTCTGCTTCCCTGACCATCTCCCACTTTCTTTGATCTCCAAAATTACACCCCGCATTCCAGAGCTCACCCCTTAAAAGTCACCCAGCTCAAAAAATAAATTTGTCTTCGTCTTTCCAGACGCAAGTCCCCATGCATTGTGTGTGGTAATTTATTTTTTACAATATTGTTCCGTTTTTCCGTTCATTTCGTGTTTCCACTCTCTCCCTGTGAAAGGTTCCCGGACTCCACGAAGAAGCTGCTTAGAGGCGCTGGCGTCTGCAGCAATTCTCCCTAGCTTGGGGGGTACTGGGAGGCTGGGCAGGCCTCCAGCCGTTCCCCTATTTCCCCCTCTACTCCAGGCCTTCCCTGGTTGCCGGCCCAGGTGGACTCTATTGTGGTCCACTTTGTCTCCCAACACTAAGGGGGAGACACATGGGGTGGATGGTGGACCGATGCAGCACTGGTGTATGTCGGGATATTACGTCGTGACATTCACTGATATTTTTTTTTCCTTCTCATTGGCCTCCATTTAAAAAACTGCGCGGGGGCATAGTACCATATATATTTAAAATAAAAATGAGAGAACTGACTCTCAGTTTGGGAAGAGACCAGTTCGGGTGGGGGTAACATATATTTTCAAAATAAAAATGAGAGGATGGACTCTCAGGCTGGGAAGGGGCCAGTACTCTTTACCTACTTGTTTATTCTCAGCAGCCTCTTGGCCTCTTTCTTCTTTCATTGTGTAACTGTGGTTGCTACCATACTAGGTTTCTGATTAGTTCCCATGAACGGTGACAATTGAGTCCACTGTCTTAAGTTAGATTGTTTATTTTCCCCACTTTTTATCTTTTCTCCTCTTTGTGAACTGTTCAATAAGGTATTTTGGTGAAAGAGTCCCTCTCTATCTTTCCTTCCCTTTGTTATTTGTTTAATAAGGAAGTTTATAGAAGTGTTCCTCCATTTAATGTTTATATAAGAACCAAGTCAATTGGATTGTTGGACTTGTTCTAGCATCCCCATAGGCACCAATCTCGCTGTGAACTGTTTAATAAGGAATTTTGGTGATAGAGTCCCTCAGTTTAATTCTTATGTTTGAACCAGCTCAAAGGGATTGTTGGACTTGTTCTTGCAGCCCCCTTATGCGCTGATAATGCCAGGTGGCATTATTCCTTGTTTGCATGGACACATTAAAATGGAAAATACTATACATACAAATAAGTTCTTATCTAATAGAGATAGGAACACACAAATCTTGTGGTGCAATGGAACCTTACAAACCCTGAACATTGACATGATGACCTGTCACAGGCCTCAGAGGTTTGGGTATTTTCCAGTCACCCCTGAACCAGGGAAGCCATCTATGAAACATCCAACGTTGTTTATGACATCACCTGGAAGCAATCCTCTACCAGGGAAGACCCTACTGCTGCTCTGACATTGATTTACTCAAAAGAGTCTTCCCTTAATACTGAGAAGATTTAAACAACAACCACCTGCGTACTGGACAGGGCTTTCTGCATTGCCCATTAATTGTGAGTTGAAATTGGATGCCGCTCCGCACCATCCTGACTTCAATGTATGATATACAGATTCCATGACCTTCAATACAGAAACGTGAGATCAACAACAGAGACTGTGAAAAATATAACTGTATGGGCACTATGGACAATGACCAGATTGGACAAACTAGTTTGGCTGGAGCCTAGAAATGGTCTTATGTCAGGAAACTTCAGGGGTAGGGTCTCCTTGTACTTAGGCCAAAGTTTTTCCTTTCCATGACCCCCATACTTTGGTGGACCCATGCAAACGATAATTGCCACACTAACATTGTTTTTACAGTGTTCCTTTGATTCCAAACCTTTAAGAAACCACTACTAAAAATATCTGGAACTGCAAACAAAAAAAGGTTTACATTAGTGTTATCATATATGCTTTTAGTTATACTAGCACTCTGGGGGATAAAGGAGGGAGATAAGGGATATATGCTTGGGAACAGGGATGAAGGGAGGACAACACTGGTGTTTGAAAGACCCTCATTTATTGTCATCGTGTACCTTAAATATCACTGTGTAAGATTTGCCATTATATATTCAAATAAATGTCTGTCATTTAAATATATAAAAAAAGAAAAGGTCCAACTCAAAGTGCTACCTTCTTATTGGAGCTAAAGAACATTAATTTGATACTTACAAATAAGGAAGCAAGATATTTAAAAAAAATTCTTTTGGTTTGGGGGGTCACACTAAATAGTGCTTAGGATTAACTTTTCTGACTCAAGGATCACTCCTGGAAGACTCAGGAACTATATGGAGTACATACAAGGCAAGCACCCTACCCCTTTTCCATACAGCAGGATTATAAGCATGGGGACCACTTCAAATGTTCTTCTACTATAAAGGGTGATCTGACAACATTGACTAGAGAATATCAGGATCAGAAAACTGGGTAGGAATTTATGAAGTATGTCAGGGTGAGATACTATAGTAGGCTGAACAAAAAACTCCAGGAAAAATGTACATTTAATACTCCTCGGAAACTGTGACTTTGTTACCTTACAAAGCAAAAGGAACTTTGTAGATTTGATTAAAGAAAATGAGTTAATGATTATCCCCAGTTATTTGCATATATTCAGTGTAATCATATAAATTCCATAAGGTAGAAGAGATTTGATCTAGGCCAGAAGCCAAGAAATATGGGTGGTCTCCAGAAGCAAAGAATGGATCTCAGTTAACAAAAAATGAGGACTCTCAGTTCTACAACAACAAGGAGATAAATTATGCCAATAACTCCTATGAGCAATGAAACATCTTCCCTTAGAGTTTGCGGGAAGGCATTTAGCTCTCTAGCCATTTTTATTTTATCCCGGTGAAACCCAATATTGAACTTTTGATTTAAAAACTGTAAAATAATAAATTTGTTTAGTTTTAAAGTCCTAAATTGGTGAGCATTTGTGGTTGCAGAAACAGGAACCTGATACAAATGCTGAAGGTCTAAACAAATGAATGGAAAGATGATGAATTCCAGATATACACAGGTCTTGGAGATTAATGAGTTGTGAGAGAATGAGGAAAAGAAATGCATATAGAATGACTAAAGGGCTTTCTATATTGGCAGCTCAGTTTTTGATTATGCCACCATGGGAGGGAAGAACAAAGTACTTTCTAAATACTTGAGTCTGCAGTGATCCAGCAAAATTGGGATTAAAAGGGTATGTAGAAAAACAGACTTTTCTCTCTTCCCCACACCCCATAATTAAAAATGATCTCTAGGGCCCGGAGAGATAGCATAGCGGCATTTGCCTTGCAAGCAGCCGATCCTGGACCAAAGGTGGTTGGTTCTAATCTCGGTGTCCCATATGGTCCCCGTGCCTGCCAGGAACTCTTTCTTTCTTTTTTTTTTCTTCTTCTTTATTTGAACATCTTGATTACATAAATGATTGTGATTAGGTTTCAGTCACGTAAAGAACACCCCCTTCACCAGTGCAACATTCCCACTACCAATGTCCCCAGTCTCCCTCCACCCCACCCCACCCCCACCTGTACTCCAGACACGCTTTCGAGTTCCCTCATTCATTCACTTGATTATGGTAGTTCTCTGTGTAGTTATTTCTATAGCTGTACTCACCACACTTTGTGGTGAGCTTCATGGAGTGAGCTGGTGCTCCAGCCCTCCTCTCATTGTCTCTGAGGATTGTTACAAAAATGACTTTTATTTTTATTAAAACCCATAGATGAGTGAGACTGTTCTGCGTCTCTCTCTCTCTCCCTCTGACTTATTTCACTCAGCATGATAGATTCCATGTACATCCATGTATAGGAAAATTTCATGACTTCATCTCTCCTGACGGCTGCATAATATTCCATTGTGTATATGTACCACAGTTTCTTTAGCCATTCGTCTGTTGAAGGGCATCTTGGTTGTTTCCAGAGCCTGGCTATTGTGAATAGTGCTGCAATAAATATAGGTGTGAGGAAGGGGTTTTTGTATTGTATTCTTGTGTTCCTAGGGTATATCCCTAGGAGTGGAAAAACTGGGTCGAATGGGAGCTCAATTTCCAGATTTTGAAGGAATCTCCATATCGCTTTCCATAGAGGCTGTACTAGGCGGCATTGCCACCAGCAGTGGATAAGAGTTCCTTTCTCTCCACATCCCCGCCAACACTGCTTGTTCTCATTCTTTGTGATGTGCGCCAATCTCTGGGGTGTGAGGTGGTATCTCATCGTTGTTTTGAAATGCATCTCCCTGATGATTAGTGATGAGGAGCATTTCTTCATGTGCCTTTTGGCCATTTGTATTTCTTTTTTATCAAAGTGTCTGTTCATTTCTTCTCCCCATTTTTTGATGGGATTAGATGTTTTTTTCTTGTAAAGTTCTGTCAGTGCCTTGTATATTTTGGATATTAGCCCCTTATCTGAAGGGTGTTGGGTGAATAGTTTCTCCCACTCAGTGGGTGACTCTTGTATCCTGGGCACTATTTCTTTTGCGGTGCAGAAGCTTCTCAGTTTAATGTATTCCCATCTGTTGATCTCTGCTTCCACTTGTTTGGAAAGTGCAGTTTCCTTCTTGAAGATGCCTTTAGTCTCAATGCCATGGAGTGTTTTTACCTACGTGTTGTTCTATATACCTTATGGTATTCGGTCTGATATCAAGGTCTTTAATCCATTTGGATTTTACCTTCGTACATGATGTTAATTGGGGGTCTATGTTAGCTTTTTTGCAAGTGGCTAACCAGTTCTGCCAGCACCACTTGTTGAAGAGATTTTCCCTGCTCCACTTAGGATTTCTTGCTGCCAGGAGCTATTTCTGAGCAGACAGCCAGGAGTGACCCCTGAGCACTGCCGGGTGTGGCCCAAAAAACCCAAAAATAAATAAATGAATAAAAATAAAATAAAAATGATCTCTAGAGGTTGATGAGATAGTGCTTGCCTTGCACGAGGCTGGGATTCATTCCTCACCACACGTGGGCCTCCAAGGCCAGGAAGCACCATCTCTGAGTACAGAGCAGAAGTAACACTACCGAGTATGACCCCAAACTAAAATTAGTAAATAAAATCATCCCTAAATTTCCATAGAAAGTGATTTTTGTCACCAATGAAAATTCCAGTGTTAAATCTAAAAACTCTTTTTCTTTTTTTTTTAAATTGGAATCACCATAAATTAAAAACTTACGAAGTTGTTTATGATTGAATCTCAGACATACAATGCTCCGCATTCATTGCTTCACCAGTGTCCAATTCCCTCACCAATGTACCTGTTTCCCTCCCACCCTCAAGCCTGCCTCATGGCAAGCACTTTTATTCTTCTTTTAAAAATCTTATTTTATTAAATAATTATGTCCTCCCTGCCCCCCCCCCCCCAATTTGGGCACTATGGTTTACCACATTTCAGCACCCAGCCCTCATCCATTCTCACATTGTCATACTGGTCCCTTATCTGATTTATCCTCCCCAGTCCTCTCAATCCCAAGTTTCTCACTAAGGACCAGTTATTATCTTCATTTCTATTGCCTTTGGACATTAGTTATTTCCCTAGTATGTTTCTTAATATTCTGCATATGATTGAATCTGAGAGATTCTTAAGCGGAGTCAAGTTGGACAAAGCAGAAAACCTATTGAAAATTGACTACTTCTATTGTTGTGATAGGAAAACCCAGAGCTGTCTGATTTTTGAGACCTGGTGTCTGCACCTTCAAGCCCAGTAAGCAGAAGTCTATTCCATTCTCCCTAGGCCACAACTGCACCCTGAAGCAGTATCCCACAGCTATTTCTACCTTAATGAGGATGTTATGGTTTGGGTTCTAACATGTCACATACCAACTATAATCTCTCTTTGCACTCTTTGTTTGCCTTCCCTTCCTTTTTGAGTCTCAACTAATTTTTTGTTTGTTTTTATTTTGTTTTGTTTTGCATTCCAAGAGCCAAGTCAGTCACTAATTATTCATGTTCTTACTTCTTTATCCCCTCATCCTTTTCTTGTACTCAACCTGGTTAATATTTTTAGTCACTCACTCAGACACAGTGAATGAATGACTTAGAACCACCTATGAATGTGAAACTTGATCCTCTACAGGTCTAGAACCTTTAATTATTACTCATTCTTGCATGTGGCTGATCCAGATTCAATCTCCTTAACACATATGGTTTCCTGAGTCCTGCCAGGATCCTTTAGCACAGAGCCAAGAGTGAGCCTTGAGCGCTTCTTGGTATGGTCCATAAAATAAACAAAAAAATTAATAATAATTAAAAAACAATAAAACCGCTGAAATTTGGGCCCAGTACAGTGGCACAAGCAGTAAGGTGTCTGCCTTGCCCATGCTAGCTTAGGATGGACTGAGGTTCGATCACCCGGCATCCCATATGGTCCCCCAAGTAGGAGCAATTTCTGAGCGCATAGCCAGGAGTAACCCCTGGCCCCAAAATAAAACAAAACAATAAAATAAAACAAACCTCTTACCTCTTTGACCCACCTTACTAGAATTATCTTGGCCCCAGAGAACACATTGCTAATAATACAAACACTACAGAGTGACCCCCAAATACACTTTTGCTTTAGAGCAGAGTTCTCCACTGGGCAGGGCCATATGGCCCCTGGTGGCGACAAGTTGGAATTACAGGTGAATGGAGGACAGGGCCACTGGAAGATTGCCAGAAGGGACACAGAAATTACTGTTTTATAATATATAAGAAGAGTGCTGAGTGCAGTTAGAGCAGTGTTTCTCGGGGGGTCGGGTCGTTTGACCTCGACAAATACTGTCATGATGAAATATTAAAACTGAAAACTAAATTGACAACTCAACAAAATACTTTTTTTTTTTTTTTGGTTTTTGGGCCACACCCTGCAGTGCTCAGTTGTTACTCCTGGCTGTCTGCTCAGAAATAGCTCCTGGCAGGCACGGGGGACCATATGGGACACCGGGATTTGAACCAAGCACCTTAGGTCCTGGATCGGCTGCTTGCAAGGCAAACGCCTCTGTGTTATATCTCCAGGCCCTGAACAAAATACTTTTGTGGAGCAGAAGCAGCTAAATATTTCATCACTGAGAGTAAGTTTTCAAGTTGTCAAGCTAATAGCACACTCTGGCACTGGTGGAGGGAGAATTTGATAAAGAATGCCTTCTTGGGCCCGGAGAGATAGCACAGCGGCATTTGCCTTGCAAGCAGCTAATCCAGGACCAAAGGTGGTTGGTTCGAATCCTGGTGTCCCATATGGTCCCCGTGCCTGCCAGGAACTATTTCTGAGCAGACAGCCAGGAGTAACCCCTGAGCATCACCGGGTGTGGCCCAAAAACCAAATAAATAAATAAATAAATAAATAAAAAATAAAAGAATGCCTTCTTGCCGGGCGTGGTGGCGCACACCTGTAGTCCCAGTTACTCAGGAGGCCAAGGTTGGAGGATCGCTGGAGTCCAGGAGTTCTGGGCTGCAGTGTGCTATGCCGATGGAGTGTCCGCACTAAGTTCAGCATCAATATGGTGACCCCCCCAAGCCCCCCTCCCCCCGGGAGCTGGGGACCACTACTTAGGTTGCCTAAGGAGGTTGCCAACCAGCCCGGGTCAGAAACAGAGCAGGTCAAAGCTCCTGTGCTGATCAGTAGTGGGATCACGCCTGTGAATAGCTACTGCACTCTAGCCTGGGCAACATAGCGAGACCCTGTCTCTTAAAAAAATAAATAAATAAAGAATGCCTTCTTTTTGTTGCCAAAGATATGTGTCCAGAGAAGGTCGATTTATTTAGTATAGAGAGTCTTTCAGGACCTACAATTACATGGAGGATTGAAGAAATGGGAGGTAATTTGCATCAGCATTTACAAAACTCCACCAAAAAACTTTCATATTTTTTCTTGGCACTTGATGAAAGTAATGATGTTATTGATTCTGCAAAACTTGTAATTTTTATTCCTGGGATGAATGATTATTTCGAAGTCACAGAAAAGCTTGCTACACTGCAAAGCATCAAAGGACCACCTACACCAAGGATATCTATGAAAAGGTTTGCCGGGCCAGAGACATAGCATGGAGGTAAGGCATTTGCCTTGCATGCAAAAGGACGGTGGTTCTAATCCTGGCATCCCATATGGTCTCCCAAGCCTGCCAGGAGCGATTTCTGAGAGTAGAGCCAGGAGGAACCCCTGAGCGCTGCTGGGTGCGACCCAAAAACAAACAAACAAACAAACAAACAAACAAAAGGTTTGCCAAACTAAATGGTTTGGAGCTGGACTGGGCTAAACTAGCCAGCTTAACAACTGAAGGTGCTTCTAGAACGGTGGGGTCTAAGAAAGGAGTAATTGCTCACATTAACCAAGAGATAGACAAAAGTCTATTCTCTTCCAGTATCTATACACTGCCTCATCCACCAACAAGCTCTATGTTATAAATCACTGAAATGGGACTCTGTTATAAAAATTGTGGTATCCATGGGCCTGGAGAGATAGCACAGCAGCGTTTGCCTTGCAAGCAGCCGATCCAGGACCAAAGGTGGTTGGTTCAAATCCCGGTGTCCCATATGGTCCCCCGTGCCTGCCAGAAGCTTTTTCTGAGCAGACAGCCAGGAGTATACCCTGAGCAATGCCGGGTGTGCCCCCCCCCCCCAAAAAAAAAAAGAAAGAAAAAAAGTTTAAAAATTGTGGTATCTTGGGTCCGGGGAGATAGCACAGTGGCATTTGCCTTGCAAGCAGCCAATCCAGGACCAAAGGTGGTTGGTTCGAATCCCGGTGTCCCATATGGTCCCCCGTGCCTGCAAGGAGCTATTTCTGAGTAGACAGCCAGGAGTAAACCCTGAGTAATGCCGGGTGTGGCCCAAAAACAAAACAAAAAAAATTGTGGTATCTTGTGTTAACTTCATTGGAACTCATGCACTAAACCACAGATAATTTCAGGAATTTTTCTCTGAGCTAAATGTTGACAATGAAGATGTTCTGTGTCATACAGAAGTCCACTGGCTGGTGTTGGCGGGGATGTGGAGAGAAAGGAACTCTTTTTTTTTTTTTTTTTTTGTGGTTTTTGGGTCACACCCGGCAGTGCTCAGGGGTTACTCCTGGCTCCAGGCTCAGAAATTGCTCCTGGCAGGCACGGGGGACCATATGGGGCACCGGGATTCGAACCGATGACCTCCTGCATGAAAGGCAAACGCCTTACCTCCATGCTATCTCTCCGGCCCCGAGAAAGGAACTCTTATCCACTGCTGGTGGGAATGCCGTCTAGTCCAACCTTTATGGAAAGCGATATGGAGATTCCTCCAAAAACTGGAAATCGAGCTCCCATACGATCCAGCTATACCACTCCTAGGAATATACCCTAGGAACACAAAAATACAATACAAAAACCCCTTCCTTACACCTATATTCATTGCAGCACTATTTACCATAGCAAGACTCTGGAAACAACCAAGATGCCCTTCAACAGACGAATGGCTAAAGAAACTGTGGTACATATACACAATGGAATATTATGCAGCTGTCAGGAGAGATGAAGTCATGAAATTTTCCTATACATGGATGTACACGGAATCTATTATGCTGAGTGAAATAAGTCAGAGAGAGAGAGAAAAACGCAGAATGGTCTCACTCATCTATGGGTTTTAAGAGAAATGAAAGACACCCTTGTAATAATAATTTTCAGACACAAAAGAGAAAAGAGCTGGAAGTTCCAGCTCACCTCAGGAAGCTCACCACAAAGAGTGATGAGTTTAGTTAGGGAAATAACTACATTTTGAACTGTACTAATAATGAGAATGTATGAGGAAAATGGAGAGCCTGTCTAGAGTACAGGCGGGGGTCGGGTGGGGCGAAGGGAGACATGGGACATTGGTGATGGGAATGTTGCACTGGTGATGGGTGGTGTTATTTACATGACTGACACCCAAACACAATCATGTATGTAATTAAGGTGTTTAAATAAATTAAAAAAAATAAATTAAAAAAAAAGTCCACTGGCTGAGTTGAGGGAGTTTTGAAACATTTCTGAGTTACTGCCACAGATTATAATTTTTCTGCTTTCAAAAAATAAAGAAGTACCAGAGCTCAATGATGCAGAATGGAAATGGCACCTTGTCTTTTTTCTTTGTTTGTTTTGATTTTGGGTCACACCCTGCAGTGCTCAGTTACTCCTGGCTCTATGCTCAGAAATCGCTCGTGGCAGGCTTGGGGGACCATATGCGATGCTGGGATTTGAACCACAGACCTTTTACATGCAAGGCAAAAGCCTTACCTCCATGCTATCTCTCTGGCCCCATGCACCTTGCCTTTCTGACAGATGTAACAGAGCTACTCAACAATTTCAATATGCTAAGGAAGGGTAAGCCCATCTGTGAAACATAATCACATGTCAATGCATTTGAAGTAAAGTAAAATTTGACCTCCTCATCAAACAAGTGAAGGAGGAAAACTACCATCTCCCCACAACTCAAAATCTGTTAGCGGAAAAAACACTGGTTGCATTCCTAAACAAAACGTGTGGATTCACTGAAAATATTGCAAAAAAAGTTCCAAATTAGATTTAAAGAGCTTTATCTCCAAGAACAGGACATACAGCTTTTCTGTAACCCATTTTCTATTGACATTAAAAATGGGGATACAATTTACCAAATGGAACTGGCTGAATTGCAGAATTGTGACTATGATAAAGATGCATTCAAGTCAAGCAGCCTTCTTAATTTTTATGCATCTCTCCCCTCTGAGACATATCCTCATCTCAGGAACAATGCACTCAAAATGGCAACCATTTTTGGCAGCACTTATATCTGTGAACAGATCAAGACTAATGGAGCAGTGACAAATATGGACCCAGACATTGACCATCTATCACATTAGCCAAAAGCAGTAGTTCCCATTGAAATACTGGTAACTTTGTTGATTTAATTTTACTTCATTTTAAATATTGTATTTGTTCTCGTTTTGTTTCTTCACTTAAAAATAAGATATATGCAGTGTACATAGAAATTTGTTCATAATTTTTTTTACGATAGTCTGGCCCTCCAACGGTCTGAGGGACAGTGAACAGGCCGCCTGTTTAAAATGTTTGAGGACTCCTTCTTTATGCAATTCTCCACCTGTCTAATTCTATTATGGCTTGCATGTTTTTTAGTTCCTTCAGTTCCATTTGTATAAATTCTCTCATCTTCTGAAGAGTTGTTCTTTGAGTTGGTTGAATTGTTCATCTGTAGATTTCTTAATTTTGTAGGCTAGTGACTCCTTGATTTCCATTGCTAAACCATCAAGTATTGATTTTAGGTTCCTATTTGTAAGGTTCAGGCGTTTGGATGGACTTGGATACTTGCCAAGATTTCTCTCTCTATCCCCCAAGTAGATGTCTCCTTTAGCTTCCCCACTGATTTTTACATAGTGGTTTAGAGTGCTGGAGTATCAGGGTGTTTAAGAAAGTGATCTATTGAATTGTTTGTATGAAATGTGACTCCAAGTATATCTTCTTAGAGGTTATTTTTCTAAATTAGCTATTGAGTCAACACACGGTGATGCTCAGGGGCCATTCCTGGCTATGCCCTCAGAAATCGCTCCTGACTTGGGAGACCATGTGGGATGCTGGGGGATTGAACCGCAATCTGTCCTAGGTTAGCTGTGTGCAAGGCAAACGCCCTATTGCTGTGCCACCACTCCAGGCCCACCCCTTTAAAATTTTTTTTGAGCTGCATATTTTTCTTTTTATTTATTTATTTATTTATTTATTTATTTATTTATTTATTTATTTATTTATTTATTTATTTATTTGGTTTTTGGGTCCACCCAGCAGCGCTCAGGGGCTACTCCTGGCTCTACACTCAGAAATGACTCCTGGCAGGCTCGGGGCACTATAAGGGATCCCGGCCCGTCCTTTTTCATGCAAGGCAAATGCCCTATTTCCATGCAATCTCCCTGGCCCATTGAGCTGTATTATTTTCTAAGAGAAAAAAAGTGCTAAATCCAATCTGTCAGGAAGTCTGTGATATAAATTGAAATGATACTACTGTATCCACACGGTTTGGGAAAAGGACTGATTGGAAGGAAGGGAATTTAATGACCTGGAAGGAGGCTGGGAAAAGACTCAAAATTATAGCCCCATTTGCAGTTGGTGGAAGGGATTAGGGCATGAGATTCCCTATTCGTTCCCTGACACCAGCTTGACTGGCCCCAAAAGACTGATGAACAGTGATGGCACTGGAACACAGAAGGAGGCTGAGGGATAGATGGAAAAGGGCCCTTAGAGTATTCTTGACATAAAACATTTTTTTTGGGGGTCACAACTGGCAGTGCTCAGGGGTTACTCCTGGCTCTAGACTCAGAAATCGCTCCTGGCAGGCTCGGGGGACCATATGGGATGCCGGGATTTGAACCACCGTCCTTTTGCATGCAAGGCAAATGCCCTACCTCCATGCTATCTCTCCGGCCCCACACAAAAACATTTTTTTTTTTTTTTTGGTTTTTGGGCCACACCCGGTAATGCTCAGGGGTTACTCCTGTCTATGCGCTCAGAAGTTGCTCCTGGCTTGGGGGACCATATGGGACACCGGGGGATCGAACCGCGGTCCGTCCAACGCTAGCGCAGGCAAGGCAGGCACCTTACCTTTAGCGCCACCGCCCGGCCCCACAAAAACATTTAATTCAACAGAGCACCTACTAGTTTTCTTGGTAAAAAAAATATCCTCCCCACCCCTTTGGTATTACATTACCAAGTGGGATTTGTAGTTTAGAAAAATTTCACTTCCTTCTCTTCTCCATTAAAATTTTGTGTGCTTTGTGTCAGAATCCACGTGGGAGCCAGATCAATAATAGCACAGCAGGTAGGGCATTTGCCTTGCATGCAGCTGACCTGGATTTGATTCTGGGCATCCTACATGGGTCCAGAGCCTGCCAGGAGTATTTCTGAGCAGGGTCAGAAGCAACCCGAGCACTGCAGGTGTGGCCCCAAACAAAAACAGAATGTGGCCACAACTGGTGGCATCAAAGTAGGTTGTCCAGTTGGGGAAAATTCACATACATATTTAAAAGTTTTTTTTTCTTTTAGCTATATTTCTATATATGGCAAAGCTTTCCACTTCTATCTCAAAGTTCAGCATTCCTATGGAACCTTTTATAAGGTTTTATAAGCAAGGTTCCATGCGACCAAGGAGATAACTTAAGGGGCGAGAATGTATATTTTGTATGCTGGAAGCTTGTATTCAATATCTAACCACTGCACAGTCCCCAGGGATAGGACTAGTTACTGAACACAGCTGGGTGTGATCCAAAACCAAACCCAAAGGATAGAAAGAAGCAATTACAATTAACTTATATGGAAAAATGTTTAGTATTCCCAAACTGAATAAATAACATGCCAACAATACCAAGTAACACATAAATATTTAAAAATATTTCTACAGTAAAGCAAGAATCTATGCATATGCCTGTATAAAGTTTCTGGGAAGAAGTTTGGTAGCAACATCTTGTTGCTCAGTGGGACCGAGAAAGGTTCTTGGGAAACAGAAACCGAAGAGTTGTTTTATTTTTTCACCTTATGTCCTAAGAAGGGAAAAATTCTATTCAGATTTTGACTACAGAAAATACATGATGTAGATTTTTCAGAAGAGCCTAAGTGGGGGCCAGAGTGACAGCAGAGCAGTAAGACATTTGCCTTGGGGCCGGGCGGTGGCGCTAAAGGTAAGGTGCCTGCCTTGCCTGCGCTAGCGTTGGATGGACCGCGGTTCGATCCCCCGGTGTCCCATATGGTCCCCCAAGCCAGGAGCAACTTCTGAGCACATAGCCAGGAGTAACCCCTGAGCATTACTGGATGTGGCCCAAAAAAAAAAAAAAAAAAGACATTTGCCTTGCACGTGGTCTATCCAGGACGGACCTGGTTAGATCCCTGGTGTCCCACGTAGTCCCGGAGCCAGGAGCGACTTCTGAGCGCAAAGCTAGGAGTAACCCTTGAGTGTCACAGGGTGTGGCCCAAAAAAGAAAAGAAAAAAGTCTAAGTGGCAGCATTTGAACTTTCTTTTTTTATACCAAGACCCATTATAATTGAAATAGAAAAAATTACAGAAAACCATAAAAACAGCAAGATAAAATCAAAGTACTGCATATATTTTATACACAAATCTTTACTGCATATGCTTTCGTCTACTTTTACCATCTGTAGCTTGTCTCTATTTTATTTTTATAAATTTATTAAAAGAAAATGCATCCTAATTGACATAATTGATCATAATACATTTGTTTCAGGATGACAGGAAGCAAGGTTATAAAAAAATATAAAGAAAATAAGAGATCTAAAATAAAAAAAAACCCACAAAGAATTGAAAAAAGAAAAGGAAAGTTCATTAGTATTTTGGTGACAATTATATTGTATCGCCAATAAGGTCGTTAATACAATAGCAGAAGTTAATATAAGAGCAGAATGCTTTTTCTTTTTCTTCAGGTAATAGATGGACTAGAAGAAAAGAAAGGTATGTGTGGCAGTTGTTTGCATAGGAACAGCAAAATATGGAAGAAATTGGAAGGAGAAACCTTTGGCCTAAAGCATTTGAACTTTCAATAAGAGAGACATAATTGCAATTTTTCTCACCAACTGAGGGCTCCATGATTTGACATAATAGATTTCTATATATAAGCAACAAAACAATATTAGAAATTCTATCATTACCACATTACATTCCCAGGAAACAATCAAAAAACGTTTCTGGCAGAGGCTAGAAATCAAACCATAGTATTACACAATCAGAACATTATGAAATTTATGAGCAGGAGTGATACTACAGCAGGTAACTGCTTGCCTTACATGTGGCCAACCAGAATTCAATCTCCAGCACACCTGTCAGGAGTGATCTCTGAACACCACCAGGAGTAAGCCCTGAACCCCTGACAGGTGTGGCCCAAAATTTAGGAAAAAAAGGTACCTATTCATAAAAGCATATAAAATATATACACTATATCCTGTGAATTACATATATATACACACATGTACTTCATTTTATATGATTTCTATTCTCAACTTTTTCTTTTTTTGTTGTTGTTTTGTTTTGTTTTTGTTTTGGGGTCACAACCGGTGGTGCTCAGGAGTTACTCCTGGCTGTGTGCTCAGAAATAGCTCCTGGCAGGCACGGGGGACCATATGGGACACAGGGATTCGAACCAACCACCTTTGGTCCTGGATCGGCTGCTTGCAAGGCAAACGCCGCTGTGCTATCTCTCCGGGCCCTATTCTCAACTCTTTCAATTAATGCTTGTCACTATAATAAAAAGACTGTAGTAAAAAAAGTGGGTTTTGGGAGAAAATAACCAATTATTTCTTTATAAACTAAGTACAAATAGAGAAATTCTCCACTTGAAAATATATATTTTGTCAACTAAAGTGCATAAATATTACTTAAAACAACAGCATGGTAGAAAAAAATGACTGAATGATTGTTTATTTAAAATACGACTCTGGAGTAAATACATATGGCCTTACATAATTTATTATTCATATAAACTCTCAAATAAAATGCATAATGAATCATTCACAATGCCTTTTTTCTGATTAGCATAATATTTTTTATCTCATTGAAAAGAGTTTGAAGCCTTTTGAATCTTGATTGTGAAGACATTACTGGAAAATAACTTAAGATTAGTTACATCAAACAACAGCACAGTTTGCAATGTTGTCATAGACGGCAAATAGTTCGTACTGTTATTGCACAAGTTCTAGGTACAGGGTATCATGTGCACATAAACTCTCTATATAATGACAGTGTTTTTATTGCAACTCGCTCAACACATTTAAAATGATTACAAAATCTTTAATAATATACTTTTAAGATAGAAGTATCCTGAGGATATTACAAAATTCATTTTACCAGCCCTTCATTTCTTTGCTTTGACTCATTAATTTCTAACATAGATGTTCATATTTTGTTATGTAAAAATGCTCCTATTAACAAAATATATGTAAGCTAAATAGTAATATAGTAGTCCACTAAATACTTTAGCTTCATCAGCCTTCATCTTCATTGGTTAAAATCAAGTATTTATCAAATATTTTTAATAATTCCAAATCACAAAAGGTATAGCACAACACAGACAGAAATAGAGTTAGACTATTTAAGTGAAAAGCATTTTGTGATTTTGATTTTGGTCATATTCTATAATAAAATAATGTATTTTGGCAAAAATAATAAAATTAGTTTAGCTTATTTTCTACGAAAGGTGGATCTTGGCAGGTATTTTACATTTGTAAATACTATCTATTTACTTTGCTTTCACATTTTCCCCTAAAAACACTGCTATAAAGTTTTCAGATCTTTGAGACTAAAAGCACCTATAAAACAGGAAATAAGAAAAGAAAACAAAATATAAAATGTTTAATTTGGTGCTAACTTCCCTCTACAAAGTTATGAACTTAAAAATAATCTTTAAGTGTTTCATATCTGTTAACTCAAAATTATTACTGCCTGTTAGAACACTTTTGACTCAAAATAAAAATTTTAGAAATCTTCCTGTGACTTATTTAAAAAACATGGAAAAAACAATGGCAAAAAAAAAAAAAAAAAAGATGCTATTCTGGTGGTGGTAGTCATTATGGCACAAAATTCACACTAAAAAACTTTTTAATTTTCTCTTATATACACACAAACTACATTTAAGTAAGATGTGTAAGTTATATTACATATATACATACAACTAACATGTATACATATACACAACTTGGGCTCCAGATGGAAAATTAATGAACCAGATAGCTCATTTACAATTAAAGTCCTAATGACAGAGTTTATGCAAATGCTACTTTTTGATTCTTAGCAAATATCACTATATCATTAAGAGTTTACAATGGACCAATTTGATAAAGGAAGTGTGGTGAATTAAGTGATGACTGATGTACAAATGCCTTTTCATAAAAAGTACTTTTTTTCCCCTGCTCCCTTTCTACCCCCCAGCCATAAAAAGTACTTTTACATTGACAGAAATTACTGCAGAGATATTCTGCAGAATTTATCAGTGATAAGAAAATAAAACTCTTAAATACTATAGCATACATAAATATGTATTAATACAGCATTATTTATGCATTCTACTTTACACAATATAGTATAATTCTGATTGACCTTGTTCATTTTTAAGGCATCAGTGCATCAAGGGCAAAACTCCATAAAACAAATATGAAAACAAGAAGCTTCTATTAGCTTCTTTTTGGCATGAAGAGTGAACACTGCGCGTGTAGTCGATAACCAATTATGTATCTTATTGTCAGGATGCTATAGTATAAATTTCACATCATTTTTCAAGACTTCATTTAATGGGCTAAACTGATCTGGCAGTATTCTCATTTTCATTGTTCCATCAGCGCCACATGAAAAAATGTGATTTGCTGGTCCTGTCTCCACTTGCATCACTCCAGTTCCAATATTCCTGAAAATGGACTGCCGAGCATGTTCATTGATAAAAGTGTGGAGAAGAGTGAAGGTAGAGAAGCTCCAAATCTGAAAGATATTTAACAGTAAAATATAAGGTGGGGCTTATGATTACCTTAAAAATTAAATGAAATTTCAAATAAAAATATGCAGGCCTGCCATCCTATGCAATGAAGATTAAGATAGAGGAAAACGTACAGAGTTTGTAGTCATACTATCTTAATTCTGCATGATAGCTTTCCATTTTGTTTCGATATGATTGTGTAATATTTTTATTTGAGGGGACGACACCTGGCTGTGGTGACGGCTTAGTCCTGATTTAATGCTTAGGATCACTCCTGGCAGTGCTCGGGAGAATATATCTAATGTTGGGGATGAAATCCAGGTTAGCTATATAAAACGTAAGCACCGACTGCACTATCTCTCAAAGTCTTGGCAAAGCTGCAATATTGTTTTGGAATCAAACCCAAGTCTGTCTTGGGTCAGCCCCGTGCAAGGCAAACACTTTACCGCTGTGATAACGCTCCGGCCCCAACATTCAAGATTTTAAAGTGTTTAACAATGGGTTTTGAGAAGGACAGTAATAGACATGGTTTATCCAGGTATATTCAGAATTCTTTTTATGATTATATGAAGTAAACATGGAAAACAACTAAAAATAGTCTTCAAATTAAATATTTTACTTATTAAAATATTTATTAAATGCTATTAATTGTGTTGACATCAAAACAGTTAAAATGGCTATTAAAATAAATAAGCATCATCAGTAAGATTAAATATCCAAAGTTTCTTTTTGTTCCAATTGTGTAATCACTGTAGGTTTACCTTTATGCTGCCTTCTGCGGATCCTGTAACAAAGTACTGTTCTGTTGGATCAATAGCAACGGCTTTAACAGGAGAATCATGGCTCTGAAAAAGTTGCCTCTGTTGTCGTTGCTGAAGGTCAAATATGCAGGTAAAGCCTTTTCGGCCACCAGATATTAGTAGCTGATGTTTTGGAGCATATGCTAAAACAGTAGCTCCACTATCGTGGCAAGTAAAAGCTAAAAGGGAAAAAAGGGTGAAAACTACTTAATATAATGAGAAACATAACATTCTGTTTTATTAGCCAATGTAGAATAATACAGCAGATTACCCTGATGCTTGAAATAATTTAAAAACATCAATTTATGAACTAAAATTTGAGAAAATGGACATAAAACAATTAAAAATAAATGCTGGGTGATGAAAAACAAATGGTGTGTAATCCTACAACTGGCCCAGATAACTGCTAGAGTGTTTTTTAGTTTACATATCAGGAGGTCATACATCTTTACTGCAGAACAGTATTTTATTATAAATATATTCTTCCTTACTCTGCTAGTAACCAGCAACTTAGATACTCAAGATCTGGAAAGCAACCAAGTATCCCAAAATGGGAAAGTAGATGAAGAATATATTTATTTATGGCATACTTTGTGGAATTCTACTCAGTGTTAAGAAAAAAAAATCTTGCCTTTTTTGACAATGAGTAGAAAATAAGTCAGGATAAAAACAAATACAGGATGTCTCACATATAAATGTTATGTAAAAAACAAAGCAAGGGAAGAGATGAAACCAAATGGAAACCTTGGACTCAGACTCTAGAAAGTAGTTTGGAGACTGGGGCAGAAGACGTGGGCAGGAAGCTCCATGGACTGTGAAGAAAGAATATTGATAGTTTGGTGATGTGTATGTATGGCTAATATTTACTTTGAAGAGATGTGAAGTTGTAATCCTAAAACATAATTCTGCAAGCCAACATTATCTCAGTTAAAAATTAGAATTAATTTTATTATAATTAATTGTAATGCTTCAAAAATATTCGTATTCAAGTTATTTTTGTAGGTGTATTCTTTAATTTCACTTGGGTGAAAACATATCTTATGAATCTGATGTGCTAATTTTATTAGAAACTATTTTTCCAAGTGGTGGTTCCATTTTATACTTCCATTAGCATACAAGAGGTTTCTCCATATCCTCACCAATTCTAGAATCTTCCAATACAGTCACATATATTTAGATATTTTTCTTTTCCTATTTTCTTTTTGGTATTTGGGTCACACTTGGATGCACTCAGAAATTAATTCTGTCAAGCTCGGAGATCACATGGGATCAAACCCGGGTCTGCAGCATACAAGTCAAATGCCCTACCCGATGCGCTCCAGCCCCTCTGCCTTCTATGTAGATCTTTTATAGCAAATTTAGTTTATCTTTTCTAGATGATTACTTGATGTTGAGCAACTTTTCAGATACTTATTCATTAACTGAACTTCTGGTGGGCCATACCTCGTGATGCTTAGGTATGAGCTCAGAAATCGCTCCTGGCTTGGAGGGTCATATGGGATGCTGGGGATTGAACCGAGGTTCGCCCTGGGTCAGCTGCATGCAAGGCAAATGCCCTACCACAACGCTCAGAACCTTCTATTGTCATTTTTATCAGCACAGATTACTTATCTCCACTGAAATATATTGTGCTTTACTTCTTGGTTCTTGGGTCATACCAATAGTGCTCAAGTACTACTCTTGGTTCAGTGTTTAGCGGAACTCCTACCAGCTGATGTGATATTGTGAATTGAATCCAACCTCCGGCATGCAAATTCTGTCTGTGTTCTAGTCCACTGAGCTATCACTATGGTCCTCCACTGATATATTTTTTTTAATAATTAGTCTATAAAGGATATGTAGGTTCACTACTGTTTCTTTTTTTAACTGCTGTTCCATTATCTATTCTATTTCTTTTAGTTCCCTCAAGTTCTAGGGATCGAACTCAGGACCTCACACATGACTCATGCAAGGGAAGTGCTCCACTGCTCAGCTATGTTCTTCAAAAATATTTTTTTTGAGGGGGCCATACCAAGAAACGCTTAGGGCTTTTTGGCTTTGTACTAAGGAATCACTCCTGGTGGTGTCTGGGTAACCACATGGGATAGGATTCTGGGGATGGAACCTGTTGGCACCTTACAAGGCAAGTACCTTATTTTGTTGTTCTATTTTCTTTTCTTTTCTTTCTTTCTTTTTTTTTTTTTGGTCACACCCAAAAAAGCACTCAGGGGTTACTCCTGACTCTATGCTCAGAAATTGCCCCTGGCAGGCACAGGGGACCATAGAGGATGCTGGGATTCGAACCATGGTGTTTCTGCATGAAAGGCAAATGCCTGGGGCCGGAGAGATAGCATGGAGATAAGGCATTTGCCTCTCATGCAGAAGGTCATCGGTTTGAATCCCGGCGTCCCATATGGTCCCCCGTGCTTGCTAAGAGCAACTTCTGAGCATGGAGCCAGGAGTAACTCCTGAGCAACTGCCGGGTGAGACCCAAAAACCAAAAAAAAAAAAAAAAAAAAAAAAAAAGAAAGGCAAATGCCTTACTTCCATGCTATCTCTCCGGCCCCTGTGCTATTTTCTTTTTCTTTTTAAAGGGACACTCCCAGAAGTGCTGTGGTTACCTCCAGGTCTCTTCAGGCAATGCTTTGCCAGCAGTGTGGGGCTTCATCTCTGTTATCTATACTTCATTCAATACCACAATATCTTTATAAAAATATATTTTCAGGTAGAGTGAATCCTATACATAAAAGAATTCAGTATTCTAAGTCAACTGTATTTCTTTATAAACTTTGTAGTTTGTTCACATATAAAGAAGAGGGGAAGTTTGTTTTATAGATAAAACAGCTTTCTGGGATTCTGATTAAGGTGTGTTGCATCCGTGAAGCTGGGAAGAACTAAAGTGTATATTGTATTGTTTGCTTTTAAACTGTGCCATCATGAGGAAATATCTCAAGGGCTAATAATTATGCCATTATAAATTTCAGTTAAGTAAGCCTTGAATTTCTTGATTTCCAAAGTTTACAGTTTTGTTTTCAAAACTTACCATGAACTAAACTATTGGCAGGTGCTACCAGAGTATCCCACAAACATACATTTCTGAAAAACACAAAGAAAAACAAATACCTTTTGAATGACATAACATTTAACAACAGAATAGAAATATCATATAATTACATACTGTTTGAATATATTTACAAAAACTTTGTATGAAGCTTGAAATGAGAAGTATTTTTTGATACAATCATAGACTTTGCAGCAACGCGGATGGATCTACAAAATATTATGCTAAACGAAGTAAGCCAGAAGATGAAAGAAACACAGAACGGTAGCACTATTCTGAAGTACCTAGAATATACACCATATAGACAAGTAATACTCCATGAACAAATAACAGGGTTTAACAGGGTAGAAACTCCAACCGTAACTGTCAACATTTACTGGGAGCAGTGTCCAAAACAAGAACAACACAAAGCCTTGACTACACATTATACCATAAAGAAACCAGCAACAGTAGAAACAACAGAATAGAAAGAACAGGTAAATAATAAGGCTTTTACTACAAAGGCCCATAATAATATCTAAGGGATCTTATAGAGGATTACAGGTAAAGAATATGATGGGAAGTCACTGACTCCAACGGAAGCATTTCATAACAATATGTTGTAATGTCTTAATCTTACTATATTTAAAATAACCTCTCAGCTTTGTTGTCCACAGGGGTTCTTGGATACAAAGGGAGGACAACCTAAGGTGGCACCTCGGTGCTCAGTCACAGTAGATACCATACTCAGCTTGCATTATGAAAATGTCTTGATAAAACACTTTAATATACCCTTTATCTCTAGGCTATGCCCTCTATTAGGACCTGAAGCATGTGACCAGCCAGACCACTGAAGCAGGCAATGTGACTCACAGGCTCATACTATAGGGCCTACTCATTGAACACATTCAAGCAAACTAACATTCCCTTTCTCTTTTCTTCTCTCTTCTCACTAATTCTTGCTTTCTCTCATTTCCTCCTCCTCCTCCTCATCAATTCAATCCATGTCAAATAAAGATCACACTGTTACTTCCTCTTTAGGAAAGGAAATTTGATATATAAGGTGCTGCGGACAGTACTACACCTATATAGATAGACCTCACTAACACATTGTTTAGTACTCAAGATACAAAACCTATGTGTATGCAAAATTGCTCCAGTCATCACCTAATCCGGAAACCTTCATACAGGGAGGACCAACCCCATCACTAAAAAAATCCCTAGAAATTGAGAAAACCTCCTAACTTTGACACACCGGCCCAATTTCTATTAGTTTCTTTACCTTACATGGACTATATTTACCTATCTTTCTGTACTCAGCTTACTTCTTGCTCTTTCCTCTTCTTTTTCTTAAGCTATACCTAAGCTAACTATTGTATGTTTATATGTGGGCATGAGCACACAGAGATAGGACTCCTCCATGAGATTCAAACCTAAATTGTACACAGCCCATGCCTATAGTGTATATAGCTCCTCCCATATACTATCCCTTCTCCCCCCTTCAGAAATCAGACTATCCCTTCACCTCCCAATCCCATCCCTATTTCCCACCTTATTAAAACTCTTCACCCTCAGTTCTTAATCCATTAGGCATCAAGACCAACCTCCTACTCCAATAAACCATTACCCAGCACCCAAGCGAAGGGACACCCACTCAGACCTACACCTCATCCCCGGCAAGAAAATACAACCAAAAGCCCTGCTAACTCATGCTGTGTGGCCCTCCTTATTACCTTTCCCTAATGTGGACTGTTGTTTGATACTGGACTCAGTTCCAAAAGGATCCCCACTGCAAGAACTCTACCCAAGACCTCTCTGCGCAAATCTTTTCTCAACCTAAAGAAGACCAGGGTGTGTGATAAAAATGTGCCCTGGATCCCACACCCCACAAGAAAATCTCAAAAGACAATAGGGAAGCCTATACTCCTTCATAAGTTTAAGACCTATATAATACTACTTCTTAACCTGTTTTTTCCCAAATGTAGTCTCCTGCATCACTTTGTTGCTTTAAATATTTTTTAAATTCATTTTAAAAATTCTTTTCTTTATATATATGTGAGTATATATATTTTTATTTTTTGTCTTGTTTCTGTTTTCTTCTCTTTCCACTCCCAAATGCACCAGCAATATAATGTAGCACCATTTCTTCCTGCAAAGGCATACTAAAAAAAGGGGAAATCTTACTTACAAAAACAAGCTCTTATCTACTAGGGATAAGAACTCATACTTTTGGGGCTGGCGAGGTAGCGCTAGAGGTAAGGTGTCTGCCTTGCAAGCACTAGCCAAGGAGGGACCACGGTTCCATCCCCCCGTGTCCCATATGGGCCCCCCAAGCCAGGGACAATTTCTGAATGCTTAGCCAGGAGTAACCCCTGAGCATCAAATGGGTGTGGCCCCAAAAACCAAAAAAAAAAAAAAAAAAAAGAACTCATACTTTTTTACAATACAGGAGTGCCTCCTACCTTGAACACTTGTCATGTGGACCCAACTTAGACCCCAGGTGATTATACACCGACCTTCCAACCTTGAACCTTGGATCCCAGACACTGAAATGACACAGTTCTCCACAACAGATCCACGAACCAAACCCCCTTTGGGACACCCTTAATACTTTTCTGGCACCAACATGTGCCAGTTTTGATATGACATCCTGACAATGAGGAAATGGGAACAACTGGATCGAAGAGCAGATTGTCTTACCTCACCATCACGATAAGATAAAATCAGAAGACTTGTCATCCTTTGATCTGTATAAAAGGCAAGATGGCTACTACCAATGACTGTCTGTGACAACCATGACTGGACAGAACTTATCCTTGGACCAGTAAAAAAGTCCTAGTCTAGGTTTTGGCCTACAATCTGTACAACAACCAAGATCTCTAATTCTAGAGGTCTGACTGAGACAACTGCAATGGAATGGGTCTTCGGGAAACATAACAAAAGACTCTCCCAGACTTCATTCTAGGATCAACGCAATGACCAAAACCACCAAATACAGAAGACTGATTAAAACGACAGTGAAGGAACAGAACTTCTAAACCACAAAAAAAGACTTCATTCTAAGCTCCATTTCTGGTTTTTGGGCCACACCCGGCAGTGCTCAGGGGTTATTCCTGGCTATCTGCTCAGAAATAGCTCCTGGCAGGCATGGGGGACCATATGGGATGCCGGGATTCGAATCAACCACCTTAGGTCCTGGAACGGCTGCTTGCAAGGCAAATGCCGCTGTGCTATCTCTAAGGCCCCATAAGCTCCATTTCTTGACCTCTGCAGATACCAAGATCTCTAGATACAGAGGTCTGAGTCTTCCATACACCACAAAAGCACATAGGGGAGAGTAAATGAACATGCAAGGAGTCTGTAGTTATTCCCATGACAGTATACTTCAAGGGCAGAGAAACCCTGTATCTTTTAGACCAAGGGAATTGCCTTTCTAATCTCCCCAATATTTACTGTGCCTATGCAGGAAAAAAAACAAAACAAACACTCAAACAAAAAAAAAAAACACAAAAAACCAAAACAGTACAAAGTAATCTTTTTTATTTATCTATTTTTTTGCGCTGTTTTTTTTTGTTTTGTTTTGTTTTGTTATGTTTTGTTTATGGGTCACACCCAGCAGCCCTCAGGGGTTACTCCTGGCTCTATGCTCAGAAAAACGCCCCTGGCAGGCACAGGGGATCATATGGGATGCCGGGATTCGAAACACCTTCCTTCTGCATGAAAGGCAAGCGCCTTACCTCCATGCTATCTCTCTGGTCCCTGCTCTCTGTTTTTTTATTTCAAGACCATGGTTATTATGTGGTGCTTGTCTTTATTGCTGAATTGTTCATTGGATTTTTTTGTTTGATATTTTTTTGTATTGTTGTGGTGTTTCTCTTCCTTTTTCCCTTTCTTCACTCAAACTGATGTTGAGAGCCTCTAGAAGGACTCCGCCCATTTTTGGCTTATTTGATTTTTACCCCATTTTTTTGCTTTCCTTTTCTTCAAACAGAACCACATAACTTAAACTATCTAGTTCCTCCTCTCAAATTGAGGGGGAAATAATGGAGGGTACCAAGACCAAACAGTTGTATGATCACTAAGTAGTAAGTGAGACACAGAGGAGACCACCTATACTAGCAGCCTGGAGGGTCAAGGTGGGGATATGGGATGCAAGCTGGGAATGGGGTGGAGGGATTATAACTTTGGTGATGGGAATTCCCCTGATTCAATGTTAATATGTACCTAAAATATTACTGTGAAAGATATGTAATTCACTTTGATTAAAATAAAAATTATTACTAAAAAAGAATAAAAAGAGAAGTATATTTTAAGTTTATTATCTCTAATGTGACTTCAAGTGACCTATACAAATATCAAAATACACCAAATATTTTTAAGCACAAAGAAAACCTACCTATTCTGAATGGAAACTTACAATCTATAATAAGATGGGCTGAAAAATTCCATTTTCCTACAGACACATTATAGTATAAAGTGAGGCTTTACAGATATACATGGAAATTCAATATCCTCACAGAAATGGATTTGGCTTAAAGAAGTGTTCACGTACTTGATGAGTGATAATTCCAATTTTGATCCCCTGCTTTGCAGGGTCCTAAGCACTACCATCCAAGTACCATTGGGTCAAACCACTAATTTGTCAGACCAGCACTGCTCCCTCAACACTATGGCCTTGTCTCTCTCCCCTCTCATCTAACCCCTCTAAGCACTGCTGGGACTGGTCTGTTAAAAAAAAAACAGCATCCTTGCCTAGAGCCTGACCTTAGAGCAGGGGTCTCAAACTCAATTTTCCTGGCGACTGCAGGAGGCAAAGTCGGGGTGAGGCAGGGCTGCATAAGGGATGTCACAAAGAAAAGTCCTCAAACGTCATTATTAACAGTTTTAATTATTTCTTCTGAACATGAATAAAACATTGAGTGAAGATCATGAACAGTTCTTCTGAACATGGCATCTTTTGCATATTCCTTGCTGCCAGAGACTTGACAGCGCTTCTTCTCACAAATCTGAACCAGATTTGGCTTTAGAGAGGAAGCAGTTGAGACCCTCAGTATGGCTTGAAGATGATCATCATTAAGTCTAGATCTGTACTTTGACTTATTGAAGTTCAATGTGGAGAATAACTTTTCACACAAATATGTGCTCCCAAAAAGGCACATGGTGCGCTTGAACATTCGGGAAAGCTCAGGGAAGCTGGGGGGCAATTCTCTCAAAAATTGCCCATGCATGTCTGCTTTTCCATTCATCTCCCTCAACTTGGCTTTGAGATCAGAGTTGCATTGCAGGTCAATGAGCTCCATTTGAAGCACAGGAGGGGCATCTTGCACATCAAAGGAAAAGGGGTCCGCAAAAATTTGGAAAGTGGCTCTGTGCTTTTTGAAGTCTGCAAATCTGTGATCAAATCCCTTCTCTAGCATCAACATATTTCTCACCACTGAATGGTATGCCTGCATCCACAAGTTCCGTGCAAGCTGGGAAATGGCAAAGGTTTGTCTGAGAGAGCTGGGATTTCCATAACACAAGTTTTGTGGAGAATGCTCTCACGTTGTCATAGGCAGCACTAATAAGCTGCCCTGGGCCTTGTAACATCTTGTTTAGTACATTCAGCTTATTGTATTTGCTGGCGTATAAGATGACCATTCAACCCGTAAAAAACTTCCTAAAAGTCGGGAGTCATATTATATGCTGGTATACGGCATGCTGAAACTTGATCCAGCTTCAGAGACGAGTGATCCGCACCACTCTTACTTTTAAGACTTTTAGGAAGTTTTTCATGGGTTGAAGGGTCATCTTATACGCCGGCAAATACGGTATGTGTGATGTCAACAAGAAAAGCTAAGTCCTTTGTGACCACTCAACTCAGAAACAGCATTCCCATCCTTCTCCATGAAGGCTTTCACTTGTTCTCTCAATTCAAAAAAATCTTCAGGACATTTCCCCTGCTGAGCCAAGGTGCCACAGTGAAACAGAGCACATCTCGATATTCTGACTCCATTTCCTCTAAAAAAGTATGGAACCTCCTGTGCTTTAAGCCCCTGGATCTGATTTGGTTGATGCATTTCACAACAGACATCACATTGTCACATGGCAGGCATTTACTGCAAAGGGCCTGCTGATGGATAATGCAGTGAAGAGCATTGGCCTTCTCTACACCCTCCTCTTCAAGTTTTCTTTGAACAAGTGCCACCAGTCCATTTTTCCTCCCTGTCATCGATGGCGCTCCATCGGTTATTATTCCAACAAACCTCTTCCATGGCAAACCTGCATTCTCAATGGCATCACACAGATGCTAAACTATTTCATTAGCGGTGGTCTGGTCATGCATTGGAATTATTGTAAGCAGCTCCTCTGTCAATTCAAAATTGCAATCAGCACCACGGATATAAATTGTGAGCTGCGCAGTGTCTGTTATATCTGTGCCCTCGTCAGAAGCAACTGAGTATGCATCAAAACATTTGGCTTTCTCACACAGTCGATGATAAATGTCACTTGACATATCAGAAATGCGCTCTGCTACAGTGTTGGCAGAAAGGCTGATTTTGCTAAACTGACCTTTCTTTTCCAGACAGATAATACTTGCAGCCTGTAACATGCATTTTTTTTTTTAACAAACTCTCATTCTTTGAATTGTTTCCCTGCCTTAGCAATCATCTCACTAACCATGGAACTAGCTTCGACTGATGCAACATTCTCTTTGTTGCTTTCTTGAAGAAATCTTGTTGCCTCATTAGACATGCTTTAAGACTGGCAACCGCTTGGCTCTTTCTCATTTCCTTGATATTTTGCACATTCCTCAGCATGTTTAGTTGAATAGTGGCGTTTCAAGTTGTATTCCTTGTGCACTGCAACTTTCTCTGAGCAAATAAGACATGTGGGGATGCCCCTGTGCTCAACAAAGAAATGCTGCGTCTCCCACTTTTCCTGAAATTGTCTGTGCTCATCATCAATCTTTCTCTTCACTGCAGGCTTTGATGAAGTCATGATGAAGGTATGACAAAATCTAATTCTGTAATAAACTTCTCTCCCTTGGGCCTCCGATAATGCAAGGGACAGCGGGCAGGAGCAGCGGAAATGACGTCTGTGCTAGGCGCAAAGTATTCGTGATTATTCGCTTATCGAATATTCGCAATAAAATATCACATTAGTATAAAAAATCGCAAAAAATTGCATTAAACATTTGCATACCCCGAACGGAACTGCTCGGGGTATGCGAATGTTTAATGCGATTGTTTTCTTACTAATACAATTTTTATTGCGATTATTCAGTAAGCAAATAATCGTGAATACTGCGACATTTGAAGGCCAGCTGCAGGCCACAAAATGTATGGAGGGCCTCGAGTTTGAGACCCCTGCCTTAGAGGAAACGCTTTCAGCTTTTTTCCATAAAGAATAATGATGGCTGTGGGATTTCTATAGATAGCTGTTACTATCTTGAGAAAGATTCCTTGCACACCTATTTTTGCTGAGGGTTTTAATAATGAATGAATAATGGATCTTGATGAATGCTTTCTCTGCACCAATTGATATGCTCATGTGATTTTTATCCTTCCTTTTACTGATGTGATGTATGATCTTAGCTGATCCACAAATACCGAACGAAAGAACCATCCTTGAATTACCAAGATGAAACCCACTTGGACATGATGTATAATATTTGTAATGTCTTGCTAAATTCAGTTTGCTAAATTTTTTTTTAAGGATTTTTGCATTACTGTTCATCAGTGAGATTGGTCTTAGTTTTCTTTGTTGGTGTTATCTCTGTCAACTGTGGGAATGAGCATAAAGTTAGCTTCAGAGAAGGTATTAGGGAGGACTCCTATGTCTTCTTTATTTTGGAATAGTGTAAGGATCAATGGTAGTAATTCTTTGAATTTCAATTAAACTCACCTGTAAATCCATCTAGTCCTGGGCTTTTATTCTTGAGAAAATTTATGTTTGTTTGTTTTTGGGTCACAAATGGCAGCACTCAGGAAGGTTATTGCTGGCTCTGTGATTAGCTATTGCTCTGGCAGACTGGAGACCATATGGGATACCAGGAACGATATGAGATGCCAAGGATCAAAGCCGATGGGTCCTGAGTTGGCTGTGTGCAAGACAAATGCCCTATCCTCTATGCCAGGGGTCTTCAAACTTTTTAAAGTGGGGGACGATTACGGTCCCTTAGAGAGCTGGAGGGCCAGACTATATGAGCTACTAATTCCTACTTACACTGCACATATCTTATATAAATAAAATGAAAACCATTTATAAATAAACAGATCACGCACCAGTATTTCAATGGGAACTGTGGGCCTGCTTTTGGCTAATGAGATGGTCAATGTCCGGTTCCATATTTGTCACTGCCAGCTGTTAACTAGTGATGCAAGTGGGCATCAGTTAATCTTGATCTGGTTGGAGATTTCAGATGTTTCATTCTTGAAAAAGTCTGTTCACAGGCATAAGTGCTACCAAAGATGGTTACCATTTTGAGTGCATGGTTCCTGATATTTGGATATACACTGAGTGTATATGCTGGCAGGTATCTTGGCAACCAAACAGCGCTCACTGCTGGCAGGCCGGATCAGACTCCTCTGCAGGGCGCATGTGGCCCGCGGGCCGTAGTTTGAAGACCCCTGCTCTATGCTATTGCTCCAGCCCTGAGGAGAGTCTTAATTACTGTTTCAACTTCCTTACTTGGCCTGTTTAGGCTTTTTACTTCCTCCTCATTCAGTTTTGGGAGATTATAATTTCCAGAAATCTGTTCATTTCTTCTAGGTTCTCTATCTTAACAAAGTATAGTTGTTCACAGTAAATTCTCATGATGTCTTGGATTTCTGGAGATTCTGTTGTAATTTCTTTCTTTTTTTTTTTTCTTCAGTTTTTTTTTGGGAGTCACACCAGGCTGCACTCAGGGGTTACTCCTGGTTCTGCACTTAGAAATTGCTCCTGGCACACTTGGGGAGGACCATATGGGACACCAGGATTTGAACCACCTTCTGTCCTGAATCGGCTGTGTGCAAAGCAAATGCCTGACTGCTGTGCTGTCTTCCCTTTCATTTTTGAGCTGATTTATTTGATCATTTTTCTATTTTTTCCTTGTGAGTCTTGCCAATGGTCTATTTTGTTTATTCTTTCAAAAATACAGTTCCTGGTGTCATCAATTCTTTTTATTATTTTTCTTGTTTCTATATTCTTGATTTCTGCTCTGGTTTTTATTATTTTTCTTCTGTTTGTATTTTGATTCCTTTGATGTTGGCTTTCCAGATATTTAAGATGTTATTTTAGGTTGTTGATTTTATCTTTTTCTTTCCTAATGTAGACCTGAGTTTCCTGCTAGTTAACATTTTTGCTGTGTCCCTTAGATTTTCTTGTTTCTTCTTTATCATTGGTCTCTAAGAATCTCTTTATTTCTTTCTTGATTTCCTCTTTAATACAGCTATTGTTGAGCAGCATGTTGCTTAGTCTTCAGGCAGTAGACTTGTGTACTAAAATGTGATATACCCTAGAGAATTTTCCACGTGCACTTAAAGAAGAATGTATATTCAGCTTTCTGAGGATGAAAGGCCCCTAGTAACAGCTCTTCTAGTTTCTCATTTAGGGCTCTTCTGTCTTTGCCAATGTTCTACCTAGAGGGTCAGTCCAGTGGTGAAAGTGGCAAACGGCCCTCCGTACAACATTTTGTGGCCCTGCCCTAGAGGAATCTTTTTTTGTTTTGTTTTGTTTTAGTTCTTTGGGTCACACCCCCCAATGTTCAAGGCTTACTATTGACTTCGCACTTGAGGATCACCCCGACTTTGCCTCCTGCGGCCCCCAGGTAAATTGAGTTTGAGACCCCTGCCCTAGAGTCCACAAAAAAGCTCCTAGAAACAATAAACCAGTATAGCAAAGTGGCCAGCTTCAAAGCCAATATACAAAAGACAGTTGCATTTTTTTTAATACAAATAATGACTTAGAGGAGAAAGAGATCAAAGAGTCTGTCTCATTTAAAATTGTGTCCAAAACTATCAAGTATATAGGAATCAATCTAACAAGAGAGCTGAGAGACTTTTACCACAAAAACGTCAAAGCACTTCAGAAGAAATGGAAGAAAATGTAAGGAAATGGAAAAAAAATTCCATGCTCATGGAGTGGAAGAATCAATATTTTTAAAATGACCATCTGACCTAAACTGCTGTATAGATTCTATGCAATCCCTATCCAAATTCAGACAATATTCTTCAAGGACTTAGAACAATCAATTATAAAGTTTGTGTGGAATCATAAAAGACCTAGGATTGCCAAATCCTTGTTTTTCTTGAAGAACAAATAACAAGGAGGCATCTCATTACCTAATTTGAAGATCTATTACAAAGCCACAGTGATCAAACAGCAAGTTATTGGAACAAAGACAGACTTTCAGACCAATGGGTCAGAACAGACTATCCAGTGACAAATCCCCAAATATATGGGCAATTAATCTTTGACAAAGGAGCCAAGAACTTGAAATGAAATAAAAATGGTCTCTTCAACAAATGGTGGTGGAACAACTGGATAACCCTGTGTAAGAAATTAAAGATCAATGCATATCTCACACGTTACATAAAAGTCAATTCAAAGTGGATTAAAGACCTTGAGATTAGACTGGAATCCATACAGTTGAAGAAAACATAGGCAAGACAATCCAAGACAGACTTCAAAGAAGTCTTTAATGATAAGATGCCAATAGCAAGAGCTATAGCATCAAACATGAATAAATGGGACTACATCAAACTAAAAAGTTTCTGTATGACAAAAGAAACATGTTCCAAAAATCAAAAGATACCTAACTGAGCAGGAGAAAAAATTATACATTCGACACATCAGGTAAAGGTTTGCTATCTAAGAAATAAAAAGCAGGCACAAAGTTTAACTTCATAAAAGCTAAAAACCCCTTCAAAAAATGGAAGAGGATATGAACAGACTTCTCTGAGGAAGAACAACAGATGGCCAATAGGCACATGAAAAAATGCTCATCATCACTTATCATTAGGGAAATCCAAATCAAGACAACAATGAAATACATCTTACACCAGTGAAGATGGCACATATCAAAAGTACTGGCAACAATCTGTGTTGGTGGAGCTGTGTTGAGGAAGGAAATCTCGTTTACTGCTGGTGGCAAAGCTGTCTGGCCCAACTCCTATGGAAAATGGTTTGGAGGGTTCTCAGTAAACTCAAAATTGAGCTGCCATATGACTCAGCAATCTCACTTTTGGCTATCTATCCCCAGGACAGAAAAACACTCATTTAAAAAGATGTATGCACCCCACTATTCATTGCAGCATTTGGTACAATAGCTAAGAGTTGGAATCAACCTAGATGTCCAATATGAATGATGAAGATTTGGTACACACACACACACACACACACATTGAAATATACTATATAGCTGTAAGGAATGATGCAGTCATGGAATTTGCTGCAACATGGATGGCACTAGAAGATATTTGGTTTAATGAAGTAAGCCAGAAAAAGGAAGGGTAAATACGGAATGTTAACAATCAGAATAACTGCATGAAGAAATGGAATGGTTTAAATGGGAACTGTCTCAAACATCCTTGGCACCAGAGTATAGCAAGTGGAGCAGGAGAAAAACAAATATTAAAGGATGGGACCAGAGGATAATTGGTCTCAGGTGTTAGTTAAATCCCAGCTTTAAGGCTCAAGTTTTTTCAATAAAAAATACTAAAGGCATATTATTGAATATTTTTGTGAACCAAGATCATAAAGTATGTACAATATGAATCAAGTTACATAAAACATACTTGAATTCCTGTTATAATCTCTTACCTATTATCAGTTGAAAGACCAGCAGTAGCTATCAAAGAAGAAGAACTAACGAAGACAAAATCATTGGCTGTTTTGTTATGACATTGCCAAGTCTGAAATGATAGTCATAAACAACAAATAATATTACTATCACTAATAATTTTATAACAAGTAACTTGATTAACTAAAAAGTCACCATGGCTAATTTGATTTCAATGTGTCTCTCCCTTTCAACTTTAAAAACTTCCAAGAATAACATAGAAAACTCATATACTTTTGCCCAAACTTTAACATTTTTGACATTTATTTTGCCTCTTTCATATTCTCCCTCTCCTCATCTCTCTCCCTTTCTTGTTCTCTCTTTTTCCTTACCCTCCTCACTCTTTCCATACCTCCCTCCTTCTCCTTCCCTCCTGAATCCTTTTAAGAGAGTGTATTTCAAAATGTTTTGTTTTGTTAGACAAAAAGTTCAATAGAGGGGGCCGATGTGGTGGTGCTAGAGGTAAGGTGTGTGCCTTGCCAGTGCTAGCCTAGGACGGACCACGGTTCGATCACCTGGTGTCCCATATGGTCCCCTAAGCCAGGAGCGACTTCTGAGTGCATAGCCAGGAGTAACCCCTGAGTGTCACTGGGTGTGGACCCCCCCAAAACAAACAAAACAAAGAAACAAAAAAAAGTTCCATAGAGAAATAAAGGCTGAACTATGTAAATTTCCTTTAGAATACTCAATAAAAAAGATTCTGCCAGAGACAGGACTTTATATGATCTCAGAATTATTTCAACTTGTAAATAATTGCTTTTTCATTTGTTTTTAGTTTTGAGCCATACCTGGTGCTCCGGGCTTACTCCTGGCTCTGCACTTAGAAATCAATCCAGGGGACCGGAAAGATAGCATGGAGGTAAGGCATTTGCCTTTCATGCAGAAGGATGGTGGTTCGAATCCAGGCATCCCATACGGTTCCCCGTGCCTGCCCGGGGTGATTTCTGAGCATAGAGCCAGGAGTAACCCCTGAGCGCTTCCGGGTGTGACCCAAAAACCAAAAACCAAAAAAAAAAAAAAAAAAAAAAAGAAATCATCCTGGCCTGTTCGGGAGACCATATGGATGACAGGAATTGAACCTTGTTCAGCTGCATGCAAGACAAAGGCTCTACCTGCTGTGATATTGCTCTGACCCCTTTAAATTAGTCTTCATTTGTAAACTGAAATACTACTCATATTCACAATATTTTCACACATAGCAAATTATTTTAAAAGATTAAATCAATTATAAAACTTCCAAGTTATATCTACTTAGATGTTTCTCCTCAATATAAAGAATTTTGTTGTTACTGTTTCTTAGTCACACCTCAGGAGTTACTCCTGGCTCTTCATTCAGAGATTACCCCTGGCAAGACTGAGGACTATATAAGCTCGAACCTGGGTTGGCTGTGTGCAAGGTAAATGCTCATTGTGCGCTGGCCCCAAAAAGAAATTTCTAAAAAAATGTCAAAATAATCACATGAAAGTATTTTCCTTCAAATCATTTCTACAGTTCCCATCCTTATATAGGAGCTGTGCTAGATGTGATGGTGTCTTTAAAACAAACAAATGTAGTAGTTTAATTCCCTAAAAGCATATAGTGTATATTCTTAATTTCTTTTTTTAGAAGTTAAAATAAGGAAGTATCAGAATAAATGAACTTGGGGCCGGGCGGTGGCGCTCGAGGTAAGGTCCTGCCTTACCTGCGCTAGCCTAGGAGACGGACCGAGGTTCGATCCCCCGGCGTCCCATATGGTCCCCCAAGCCAGGAGCGACTTCTGAGCGCATAGCCAGGAGTAACCCCTGAGCGTCACCGGGTGTGGCCCAAAAACCAAAAAAAAAAAAAAAAGAATAAATGAACTTGCATATTAAAATTATTGGCTCAATGAAGAGGGAAAATAAACTCTTTCACTAATGCTTCCTTATCCCCAGCATTTAACTTGGAGTTAACTATCAGAAGTTTAATGTTCATGATGGTTTTTTTATTTTTTTATTTTTATTTTTTGGCCACACTCATTTAATGCTCAGGGGTTACTCCTGGCTACGCGCTCAGAAATCGCCCCTGGCCTGGGGGGACTATATGGGACGCCGGGGGATTGAACCGTGGTCCTTCTTTGGCTAGCACTTGCAAGGCAGACACCTTACCTCTAGCGCCACCTCACCGACCCCCCCTTTTTTTTTGATATTTAATTCTTAGTTCTATAAAGAACTTTACTAAAGAATGTCAAATAAAAATTCCATGGTCTCTTGAGCTGTACACACCTTATTAAACCAGTGCAATCATACAAAGAGATAAATCAATAACATTTATAAAGAAATGGTAGGAACTTGCCATAAAGAGTTGAGAGTGCAGTTAGAGTAGAGAAGGTCTAATATGGAAAGGACATTCATGGCACCCCTTCATTTGCAGTAGTACAAACCACAATGTTACAAAAGACAAGAGAGAGCGAGAGAATGAGAGCGGGAGAGAGGAGAGAGAGGAGAAAGAGAGAACGAGAGAGGAGAGAGAGGAGAGAGAGAGAACGAGAGAGGAGAGAGGTGAGAGGAGAGAGAGGAGAGAGAGAGAGAGAGAGAGAGAGAGAGAGAGAGAGAGAGAGAGAGAGAGAGAGGGAGAGAGGGAGACAGAGAAAGAGAAGTAAAATGATGCCTGGCCCTGATGAACAACTTTATCTTTAAAAAAACTGTATCATGAACAACCTTGTAACCATGGTGTTTTTAAAATAAAAAAGCAATGGGAAAATATAGTATTGTCTACGTATGCTTTGTACTTCGTGATTTATAAGGGATAACTGCAGAATGACTACAGGATACACTGGTCACACCAGATCACTCATTCTTTTTCATTAGAATACCCAGTATCGATTACTAAGGTTGCAGAAAAGCATCAACTGTTCAAAGACGCCCTGGGTTGCTGGGTCGATACAAGATTATTTTCCAAGAGATTAAGGACTTTTTCTTTTTCTTTTTTTTTGGTTCTTAGGTCATACCCCACTGTAACTCAGGGGTTAATCCTGACTTTATGCTCAGAAATCACTCCTGGCAGGCTCAAGGGATGCTGTGATCCAGCCTGGATCCATCCCGGGTAGGCTTTATGCAAGGCGAACTCCCCACTGTTGTGCTATCGCTCCGGCTCCAAGATTAAGGATCTTTAAATCTCATTAATTTCACATATGAAAGAATGAGAACTTGTTTAAAGTGACAGATTACATAGGATTAGGTAGATTTTACTTATTGTGTTGAATATTTCTTGCCTAAGAATATATTATTAGATTCTCTAACATTTCAAGAAAACTTTAAAGGTTTTAATTTTGAGCTTACCAGGTATGGTTTAGGTATGCTTCCGGCAATAGGACAGCATTTCCAGTTTGTCTGATACAAGCTTAAATATCCATCGGCATCAACTATTCCAAACTTAAGAGAAAAAAAGAAAGTACTTCAAAACAAATACAAAAACACCAGCAGTTATTTACTCTTACCTCAATGGAAACCCCATATTTTGACTATTAAATATTTGATTCATAAATTATTTGATATTTTGATTCCTTAATGCATAATTTTAGCTCAAAAATATTTAGCAAGAGTTTTGTTTGTTTTTGTTTTTCTGGGCCACACCTGGCTGCGCCCAAGTGTTACTCCTGGCTCTCTGCTCAGAACTCGCTCCTGGCAGGCACGGGGGATCATATGGGATACTGAGATTCGAAACGTCATTGGTCCTGGGTCAGCTGCTTGCAAGGCAAATGCCCTACCGCTGTGCTATCTCTCCGGCCCCATTAGCTAGAGTTTTAAAAAAATAATTCCTGGAGGTTAGAGATAGAATTCGGCAGTGGCACTTATCCTTCACATAAATTAGGTTCTTAATATATATATTAATATATATATTAATATATATATATATATATATATATTTTGGTTTTTGGGTCGCACCTGGTGGCGCTCAGGGGTTACTCCTGGCTCAATGCTCAGAAATCACTCCTGGCAGGCTCAGGGGACCATATGAGATGCCAGGAATCGAACTAGGGTCTGTTTTGGGTTGGCCACTTGCAAGGCAAACACCCTACCACTGTGTTATCACTTTAGCCCCTAGATGAGGTCCTGAGTTGATCTCTGGCACCAAAACCCCAAAATAAAAAAACTTCAAAGGAGTTATTAAGGAAGCAAACATCAGACGTCCATATTACTGTGCTAACAATCTGACATCCTTTATAAATTTACAAAAAATCTGGCAATTTACACATTAAGCTATAACAAAGTTTGAAAAGAATGTATGATAAAAAATGTTCATTTTGAAAAGATAAAATAAGAACTTCCAGAAATACCTAAGAATACCACGTCAACAAGGACAGAAAGAAAAACAATGAAACAAATAATATCACAGTCAAAGAATTTCACTATGATAACTCAGAGCAAATTTAGTTGGGGTGATGAAAAAATAATCTATTTAATAGTTCTTTAGCCAAAATAATAATTATGAAGTAATTATAAAAACAAAGCAAATATCTCCCTCCACCAGATCAAACAACTAATAACTAATGTAATGAGTGTATTCTTTTTCAGATTTGTTTTATAAGTGTTTTAATCACATATACTAACAGGCCTTTTAGAAAATGTGATCATTGGGGTGGAGAGATAGCCTGGAGGTAGGTCATTTGCTTAACACGCAAAAGGATGTTGGTTCTAATCCCAGCATCCCATATGGTCCCCCGTGCCTGTCAGGGTGATTTCTGAGCATAAAGCCAGGAGTAACCCCTGAGCGCTGCCGGGTATGACCCCAAAAAACTCAGAAGATGTGAACATCATACGCCAGGCCTTTTTGTGTCATTCTGAGCATTAATGTGCATACATTTTTTTTCTATTTCTTTTGGGTAGATTCTAATGAAAAAGGTTTGTTAAAAGCATCATCTAGAATTGGCAGATGAGGGTTGAAGAGGCAATACTGTGTGGTTCCAACCCTGACACTGCATACAGTTCTCCAAGCCTGGCCAGCAGTGATCCCTAAGTGAAGAGTCAGGAGTAAACCTTGGGCAATGTCCGATGTGACCCCTAAGTTAGTAAAAAGAGGGGCCGGAGAGAGAGCACAGCAGTAAGGCACTTGCCTTGCATGCAGAAGGACAGTGGCTCAAATCCCAGCATCCCATATGGTCCCCCGAGCCTGCCAGGAGCAATTTCTGAGCAGAGCCGGGAGTAACTGCTGAGCGCTGCCAGGTGTGAACCCCCCCCCCCAAAAAAAAAAGGTAGTAAAAAGAAAGATTAGTAGGTGAAGCCAAATTAAACCCAAGTCGTAATATCAATTACACATCTATTATTCTTTTCTTTCTTTTTTTTTTTGCTTTTTGGGCCACACCTGGTGATGCTCAGAGGTTACTTCTGGCTCTGTGCTCAGAAATCGCTGCTGGCTTGGGCAGCCATATGGGGTGCCAGGAGATTGAACAGCGATCCTAGGTTAGCTGCGTGCAAGGCAAATACCCCACCGCTTGTGCCACCACTCTGGCCCCACACATCTATTTTTCTTACACACTACATATTACTAAGCTTTATAAAATTTTAATATTTTTTAATTGAAGGGAAGGAGGATTGGGCCACCACACCTAGCTAGCAGTGCCGAGTGCTTACTCCTTCTCAGGGATCACTCTTGGCTGTGCTAAGGAGAAACCATACCTGGTGCTAGGGATCAAGCCACAGTAGACCACATGTAAGGCAAAAGATACCCATATTCTCTTTGTGGCCCAATTCAAAGACATTTTTAATGACAGTGATTTACAATACTCTTAATAGTAATTTTTCAGATATAACATGTTGTTATATCACATCTAGAACGTCAGCGTACCTCCACCACTACTTCTTGGTATAAAGATACATTTAACTGTGTATTTTTTCACAAGGGTTACTGGCTATGAAGAATTCTTTTTCAAGATATTTCTATTCTTTCATTAGAAAATTTGTTGATATCATAATCAACTATTAATCAATTATTATTAATTATCAATTGTTAATCAATGTTTACGGTATTTGTTAGACATATATTTCCAAGATCTACTCTATTTTTTCTTTCTTTCTTTTTTTTTTTTTGGTTTTCGGGCCACACCCGTCAGCTCAGGGGTTACTCCTGGCTGTCTGCTCAGAAATAGCTCCTGGCAGGCACGGGGGACCATATGGGACACCGGGATTCGAACCAACCACCTTTGGTCCTGGATCGGCTGCTTGCAAGGCAAATGCCGCTGTGCTATCTCTCCGGGCCCTATTTTTTCTTTTTTTAAATATCTTTATTTAAACACCTTGATTACAAATATAATTGTAGTTGGGTTATAGTCATATAAAGAACACCCATCTTTATCAGTGCAACATTCCCATCACCAATGTCCCAAATCTCCCTCCTCCCCATACCACCCCTCTCATTCATTCACACTAATATGATAGTTCTCAGCGTAGTTATTTCTCTAACTGCACTCACCACTCTTTGTGGTAAGCTGGACCTTCCAGTCCTCATCTCTTTCGTCTCTGAGAATTACTGCAAAAATGTCTTTTATTTTATTTTATTTTTTTTTTTGGTTTTTGGGCCACACCCGTTTGACGCTCAGGGGTTACTCCTGGCTATGTGCTCAGAAATCGCCCCTGGCTTGGGGGGACCATATGGGACGCCGGGGGATCGAACCGCGGTCTGTCGTTCCTTGGCTAGCGCTTGTAAGGCAGACACCTTACCTCTAGCGCCACCTTCCCGGCCCCTTATTTTTCTTAAAACCCATAGAACAGTGAGACTATTCTGTGTCTATCTCTCTCCCTCTGACTTATTTCACTCAGCATAAGAGTACATCCATGTATAGAATTTCATGATTTCAAGATCTAATCTTTTTATTATTAACCCTTTGCAGAATAGTGCATATGGTGTTATTATTGTATACTGCTGCATATTAAAAAGTATGCCATCAAAGTTGAACGAAAGCATACATACAGTATGGGTGATTTATTTGATCCGTTTACCATAGGAGACTTCCTTACATGTGAAATAGTAAGCTTGGAAGTTATGATGTTAATCTCAAACAGGTTAAAATGAATTAATGGTATGCTATTTGTCGCTCAAAAATAGTAAGGCAGGGTCGGAGCGATAGTACAATGGGTAGATTGCTTGCTTGCATACGGCTGGCCCAGATGGATCCCCGGCATTCCATATGGTCCCTCTAAGCCACCAGGAGTGATTCCTGAGTACAGAGCCAGGAGCAACCCCTGAGCATTCCCAGGTGTGGTTAGTCCAAAAACAAAACACAAAAACAAACAAAAATATTAGGGCAAATAATGAGGAATAAGTTGCTGTGCTTTAAAAGAACCTATGTGGAAAGTTATAGTAACTGTTAAAATTGTACCACACTTCAGAAAGTAGATGTTCTTGAATACCATACTAAAAGAACCTGGAGTTCTAAATACAACAAATCATCTTGCAGTGTTCTTAAAAAGTATAATTATCTCCTCAACAGTCTAGTTATAAAACTGTTATTTGTTACAAAACTTGTTGGCCAAAAGTATGTACTACAGATACAGAGTTGAGGAATATTCTTTAGGAGCGATAAAATAGGGAGATCCAAAGTGGAAAATCATGAGTACAAAAAAGCTACTGATAGGTCAAACAATGAAAAATAAAGTGGAATTCTGGGGCCAGAGCAATACCACAGTGGGAAGGATATATGCCTTGCACGTGGCCAGCTTGGGTTTGATACTGCATCCCATATGACTCCCCCCAGCACTGCCAGGATTAATTCTTGAGTGCAGAGCCAGAAAGAACCTCTGAGCACCGCTAGATGTGGCCCCCAAACCAATCAACCAACTAAACAAAGTGGAATTTTAAATGCCTCCAGATTAAATTCTCATTATGTAGTAGAAAATACAGCTAACCAGGATTAAGAAATAATGTATTCTGGTTGTTGGAGCAATAGCACAGCCAGGACTGGTCCTCCCCCCAAAAACAAAGAAACAAATTGATGCAGCAGGTCATGATACAAACAAGGAGGACTGAAACTTTAGAAACTGAGAAAAAGGAAAGCAAAATCTATTAAAACACTGGTGTGAATGTTTTTTAATTCTTATAACTCTAACTTTTAAAAAGTGAAAGATGGAATGCTTTAAATTCCTTTATTTGTGGAGTCATATTCTTATTTACCACCATACACCAAAAGTCTCAAAAACTCATTTTCTTAAATGTCTGAATGTTTTTAGTGAAGCATGGCCTATGTGTGTGAAGAGCAGATTAATTTTCCCTTTGTGGTTCTGAGTACTAGAGGCAGAGAAAGAGAAGTAAGTAGGTAGGTAAGTAAGGAAAGTTAGGATTAGAAAGAAGTTAAGAGAGAAAGGATATTGTAGAGAAGCGCTGACAAATTTTTCTGAAAAAGTCTTATGGTAAATATTTAGAATTTTCACCTATAAGGTTTTCTCCTGAACACCTGCTGCTCTAATGGAAAGGTAATCATAGAAAATAATTAATGAGGCTACTGTAATCCAATGACAATTTATTTATGAAACATGTGGCTAGTTGACTGATTTTCTATTCTCCTTAAAATTATATTGTATATTAAAATGAGTTTCTAGCTAAAATGTAATGTTAGTAAAGCCAATAAACTCCTAGATTTTACTTGACCACACTTTTAGTAAATTACAGAAAATAAAGTCAGAAAGCTAATAAAGATCATGTAAGAGATATAAAGCATTCCTATAATCACTTAGTTCTCAATCATCATTTATGAATTTTAATGGACACAGAACATTTTTTTTGGTTGTTTTTTTGGGTCACACTCGGCAGCGCTCAGGGGTTACTCCTGGCTCTATGCTCAGATATTACTTCTGGCAGGCTGAGGACCATATGGGATGCCAGGATTCGAACCACCGTCCCTCTGCATGCAAGGCAAATGCCCTACCTCCGTACTATCTCTCCAACCCCAAACCAGAACATTTTTTTTTGATTTTTGGGCCACACCCGGTGACCCTCAGGGGTTACTCCTGGCTATGCACTCAGAAATTGCCCCTAGCTTGGGGACTATATGGGACACTGAGGGATCGAACCAAGATCCATCCTGGATCAGCTGCGTATAAGGTAAAGGCCCTACTGTCTGTGCCCCGACATAGAACATTTTTACAGGAAGAATCAAATGAATTTCATTTCTCTTCAAAAATATTCAAATAATTAAATATAAAATATCTAATTAAATTATTTCCCGTTGTCATTTTTTACATACTACCTTATTTCCCTGATAGCTAAATCTCATTCTTGTAACTCTTGAATTGCCACCAGATCGAAAACACGTTATTTGTTGAGAATGGCCCCATTCAAACATTCTGACACTTCCATCTTGAGCTCCAGTCAGATCTGCATTATAAGAAAGCAAAAAGAGTACATTTATTTCAGGAACTTCTGGGAAAATTTATTTTGATCTAATGTGAAAATATTCATAGAATAAATCACAGTTACTTTACACGAATTTACCTATTCATACATTTCACTTGAATAACCTTAAGCTTAAAAAATAGATATTTTTTACAAGAGAGATAGCATGGAGGTAACGCGTTTGCCTTGCATGCAGAAGGACGGTGGTTCGAATCCCGGCATCCCATATGGTCCCTGTACTTGCCATGAGTGATTTCTGAGTACAGAGCCAGGAGCAACACCTGAGTGCTGCTGGGTGTGACCTCCCAATAAAAATATTTACATGACATAATGTCCCTTCACTTGACTGAGAATATATCCCTCACAGATTACAGCAGAAGCAATCAAATAAGTTCTCTATAAATATTCTTTTCTTTTAAAATGGTTTTTACATTAATAGCTGAATAGCCTATATCAAATGATTTTTAGGATAATCATTTAACAAATTTTTGGTCTTTTTCAAATTAACTGGCATTTTGCTTCTATGTTACAGACAGGTGACATGGATCAGGGGCCACTCACTAGTATAGATGTGTATGTGTTGTAATGAAAGGGATGGATTATGTGGTGCAGGAATCAAGTCCAGGGCTCTTAGTTGCATTTGAATCATCTCCCCACCTTCCCAAAGTTCATTCCACTTAAAAGAAGGGGAGTGGTCACGTATGGTAGTGCATGGGATCAAACCAGCTTTTATCATGTGCAAGGCAAGTGTCTTACCACATCCATTATCTCTCTGGCTTCTAAAGAATTAATTCTTTTGATTTTTTTTTTTTTTGTTTGGGTCAAACCCGGCAGCGCGCAAGGGGTTACTCCTGGCTCTATGCTCAGAAATCACTCCTGGCAGGCTTGGGGGACCATATGGGATGCCGGGATTAGAACTACTGACCTTCTGCATGCAAGGCAAATGCCCTACCTCCATGCTATCTCTCAGGCCTCAAGAGTTAAGTCTCTCCTGGCAGGCTAGGGGGACCATACAGGATGCCGGGATTCAAACTGGGGTCCGATATGCGTTGGCTGCATGCAAGGCGTGCATAGCCTTACTGCTGTGTTATCCGCTCTGGCTCCAAGAGTTAATTCTTAAATGTCAGAGTATTAATGTTCAAATTTATACATTTTCTCTGGAAAAATTCTGGCAGAAAGTTGTAAATTTATAACAAAAATATTTATAACAGAAAATTTATATTATCTCCTGATCTAATCTTTCGAGTAAAGAGAAAAATAATATATCACTAGATATAAGAACTGAGATAATTCATATATAACATTTGGAAATACCCCTAATACAGACTAATTTATATATATATTTGGTGTTTGTTTTTTAATTTTGTTTTTGGGTCTCACGTTGTGGTGCTTAGAGATCACTCCTGGCAGGCCCAAGGGACCATATGGGATTGCAGGGATAGAACCTGGGTTGGTGTATGCAAAGCAAGGGTCCTACCAGATGTATTATCTTTCTGGCCTCAGGATGAAGTTTATTTTATTTAAAAAAAATAAAACTTTTATTTAAGCACCATAATTACAAACATGTTTGTAGTTGGGTTTTGGTCATAAAAAGAACAATCCCCTTCACCAGTACAACATTCACACCAACAATGCCCCCCAGCAAGTCCTGATTGTATTTGAGACAGACATACTACATTTCTCATTTATTAACAGTCATTATAGTTGTTAGTATAGTTATTTCTCTAACTGCACTCACCACTCTTTGTGGTAAGCTTTATAACAAGGGCTGGTCTTTCCAACCCTCATCTCTATTATCTCTGGGTATTATTACAATATTGTCTTTTATTTTTCTTAAATCCCACAAATAAGTGAGACCATTCTATGTCTATCTCTCTCCCTCTGACTTATTTCTAACCATAAAAGTTTCCATGCCCATCCATGTATAGGGAAATTTCATGATTTTATCTCTCCCAACAGTGCATAATATTCCATTGTGTATATGTACCACAGTTTCTTTAGCCATTCATCTGTTGAAAGGCATCTTGGTTGATTCCAGAGTCTGGCTATTGTAAGTAGTGCTGCAATGAATATAGGTGCGAGGAAGGGATTTTTGAATTGTATTTTTGTGTTCTTAGGGTTCCTAGGTTCCTAGGTATAGCTGATTCATATGGGAGCTCAATTTCCAGGTTCTTGAGGAATCTCAAAAGTGTTTTCCATAAAGGCTGGATTAGACGGCATTCCCACCAGCAAGACCAAGTTTAAATTAAGTATAATTTTCAGTACCAATTTGATATAGTGAGAAATCATATTAATGTAAATATGTCATCTATCACAGTGCTAGTCATGATAATTGTCCTCATTCCTTACCGAGTATTTCATTTTAATTAAAAATGTAATTATAGGGGCCGGGCGGTGGCGCTAAAGGTAAGGTATCTGCCTTGCCTGCGCTAGCCTTGGACGGACCACGGTTCGATCCCCCGGTGTCCCATATGGTCCCCCAAGCCAGGAGCAACTTCTGAGCACATAGCCAGGAGTAACCCCTGAGTGTCACCGGGTGTGGCCCAAAAACCAAAAAAAAAAAAATGTAATTATGTTTTTATTTTTACATTATACCTAGTGGTGCTCAGGGCTTACTCCTGGCTCTACATTCAGTAGTTATCCCTGGCAATACTTGGTGGACCATATGGGGTGCGGGAGATCAAACTTGAGTTGGCCACATGCAAGGGAAGTACCCAACCTTCTGTACTATGGATCTGGCCCTCTTATCAAGCAATTTAAATAACTAAAAGAATTACAAATTTTTGGAATGTTTTTACAACAGTCTTGCAGGTGAGGGTAGACTGAATTTCCTTCCTTCCTTCCTTCCTTCCTTCCTTCCTTCCTTCCTTCCTTCCTTCCTTCCTTCCTTCCTTCCTTCCTTCCTTCCTTCCTTCCTTCCTTCCTCCCTCCCTCCCTCCCTCCCTCCCTCCCTCCCTCCCTCCCTCCCTCCTTCCTTCCTTCCTTCCTTTTTTGTTTTTTGGGCCACATCCGGCAATGCTCAGGGGTTACTCCTGGCTGTCTGCTCAGAAATCACTCCTGGCAGGCACGGGGGACCATATGGGACACCGGGATTCAAACCAACCACCAGGCAAACGCCGCTTTGCTATCTCTCCGGGTCCTCTTTCTTTTTTTTTTTTAAACTTTTTTTTTTTTATCTATTGATGATTCATTGATTGGTTTTTAGGCCACACCCAGTGGTACTCAGGAGTTAATCCTAGATCTGCTCTCAGCTAGGAGAAAGATGCCCTATCTCACCATCTAGTGGTATGATGCAACTGGCAGACATATCATCCTTTGCCCTAAGCAAAAACCGAAATTGCTATTTCCAGAAGACTGACCTTGACAAACACAGACTGGACAGAACCTAGCAAGGGACCAATGAGGAAGTTCCTAGACTAGGCCACAGCTTTAGATTCCTAAAAAAGCAAGATCTCTAATCCCAGAGGTCTGACTTTGACAACTGCAACTGAACAGAACATCTGGAACCATACTGAAAGACTATAGCCTATGCTCTGACCTAGGATCTGAGCCAAAACCAAGTCCACTAATTACAGAAGACTGATTACAACAGTGAGGGAACAGAACTCCTAGAACCGTAAGAAAATCTCTCTCCTAGCCTTCGCCCTATGACCTACGCAAATAGCAAGATCTACAGCTACAGAGGCGGGACGTCACTGCCCACATCTGAGCAGAAAGTCTTCTAGCACAATAAAAAAGACCTTGGGGTATGTAAAAGAGTGAGTATGGAGCCTGTAGTTGTTCCCATAGTAGTAAGCTTCAAGGGCAGAGAAACCATGTATCTCTTAGGCCAAGGGATTTCCCATTCTAATTTCCCCAATAATTTTTATTTTTAATTATGAAAACAAAGATGCAAAGAAAGAGGACAAGGTAAAGTTACAGTAGAAAGACAATCACCCATACACAGAATTCTCAGTAGTCCCATTGCTGAAATCTTAACTTTGAACTTTCAGCCAAAATAAATAAAACAGAGAAAAATAAAACAGAACTCATGTACAACTACTTTGTCCCTCAAGTCCCCAGATTGTAGTACATAATATTTCTTAGCAGCACACAAAGCAATCTGAAGCCATAAAACTTATGCAACTCCTTAAACATTGAAGGCAAAGTACTTTTTTTACACTTCCATGCACATGCATATTAGTTTAAGTTAACCTCAAAAGTTTAAGTGGGTTGTTTTTCTTAAGGATTAGAGTGAAAGGAGCACAGCAAAAACGGTGTTAGAGTGGCGATTATTGTTTGCATAGGCCCACCAAAATATGAGGGACAAGGAAAGGAAAAGCCTTGGCCTAAATACAAGAACACCCTACCCCTGAAGTTTCCTGGCATAAGACCAACTCTAGGCTCCAGGCAAACTAGTTTGCCCAATCCAGGTCATTGTCTGTAGTGCCAATACACTTTTATTTTTCACACAGTCTCTGTTGTTGGTTTCATATTTCTGTATTAAAGATCCTGGAATCTGCATATCCTATACTGCAGTCAGGATGGTGCAGACCGTCCTCTCGTTTCACTTCACAATTAAAGGGCAATGCAGAGAACCCTGTCCTGTAAGCAGGTCGTTGTTGTTGTCAAGTCTTCTTAGTGTTAAGGGAAGTCTCTTTTGAGCAGGTCGATGTCAGAGCAGTGGTAGGGTCTTCCCTGGTAGAGGATTGCTTCCCGGTGTTGTTATAAAAAACCTTGGATGTTTTGTAGATAGCTTCCCTGGTTCAGGGGTGAATGGAGGATGCCCATTCTTCTGAGGCCTGTGCCAGGTCATTATATTAATGTTCAGGGTATAAGGTCCCATTGAACTATGAGATTTGTGTGTTCCAATCTCTATTAGATAAGAACTTATTTGTATGTATAGTATTTTCCCATTTTAATGTGCCTATGCAAACAAGAACAATGCCACGTGGCGTTATCGGCACATATGGGGGCCATAAGAACAAGTCCAACAATTCCCATGAAATGATTTAATCATAAGCATTAAACTGAGGGACTCTTCCATCAAAATTCCTTATTGAACAGCTCACAAAGAGAAGACAAGATAAAAAGAGAGTAGAATTGTCACGGTAAAAGAATATTTAGAAAGACTTATAGCTGTTAAAGAAAATACACAAAATATTCAAAAGACTTATGTGTCCATTTTATGTCTTTTGAAACAGTTGGGGGTTGTTAAATCCAATACACAACTTTGGTCTGTGATTAGAACTGTGTAGTACTGAAGTTAAAAAGGTTAAATGTGGGGTACTGATGGTTGGGGGTGAGAGTAAAGGAGTAATAATGAGCTTTGTAGGGGTATGCGAAAGGGCAGAGTCTGTTGGGGCAAGAGGTCTGTCTTGGTGCCTAGCAAATTAAAGAACTGAGGTAAAGAGGGTTAATTAAGGGGAAGATAACGAATCCGGATTGGGAGATGAGGGAGTAGAAGGCACTCTGGTGTGGAGGAGGGGAAATATATCAGAGGGGCTATATACATTGTTTAGATGAATTGTATATGGATTAGGCCTGGCAGTCAGAGAGGACCACTCTATAGGAAGTCATGTCTACATATACACTGATTTTAGAGACCTATTTGAATGTTATCCTCCAAATCTAGGGAATTCCATTTTTCTCCTGAGAAACAGTCGAGAATTAAGAATATTTTTTACCAGGCGTGGCCCTGAAGACCACTCTGAAGTGGGGGGAATCTCAGTCCCCTGGACTAAGTGATCAGCCCAGGGGGCCGATGGCTAGCTGTTCTGCCCAGAGCCCCCAACATACCAGCTGAAGACAAACAGAAGAACTGGCATGTGGAATCTTCTGGGTGCAGCCTGCCTCTGTAGTTTGTGGATGGCTGCATAGGGGAGGAATTTATCTCCTCCACCCTCCCCCAGGGCCCAATTTACCAGGTGTGGCCCTGAAGACCACTCTGGCGTGGGGGGATCTCAGTCCCCTGAACTAAGTTAATTTCCCCAATATTTACTGTGCCTATGCCAAAAAAAAAAAAAAAAAAAAAAGAAAAGAAAAAGAAAAAGAAACACAATTCTTTTTTAAGAAGTTGCTGGTCTGGTTTTTTTTTTTTTTTTTTTTATTTGCTTTTCTTGTTTTTGCTATTTTGGTTTGTTTGTTTCCTTGTAGCTGATGGTTTTTGTCTTTGTTTTTTTTATTCTTTTTCTTTTATACTTTTGTACTTTTGTTGTTACTCCCTTATTGGTTTCTTGCTTTGTTGTTTTTGACTTGTCTCATTTTGTCTTGTTTTATTACTTTTTTCTTCTTTCCTCTTTCTTCTTCCAAATGGAAACTTACAGCACCTAGACGAACTACTCCCATATCCTTTTTTTTTTTTAATTGTGGCCAAAGTGAATTACAAATCTTACACAGTGATATTTAAGGTACACAGTGACAATAAATGAGGGCCTTTCCACCACCAGTGTTGTCCTCCCTTTATCCCTGTTCCCAAGCATATATCCCTTATCTCCTTCCTTTATCTCCCAGAATGCTAGTGTAACTAAAAGCATATATGTTAACACTAATGTAAACCATTTTTTTTGCAGTTCCAGATATTTTTAGTAGTGGTTTCTTAAAGGTCTGGAGTCAAAGGAACACTGTAAAAACAATGCTAGTGTGGCAATTATCATTTGCATGGGCCCACCAAAGTATGGGGGTCATGGAAAGGAAAAACTTTGGCCTAAGTACAAGGAGACCCTACCCCTGAAGTTTCCTGACATAAGACCATTTCTAGGCTCCAGCCAAACTAGTTTGTCCAATCCCAGTCATTGTCTGTAGTACCCATACAGTTATATTTTTCACAGTCTCTGTTGTTGATCTCACGTTTCTGTATTGAAGGTCCTGGAATCTGTATATCCTACATTGAAGTCAGGATGGTGCAGAGCAGCATCTAATTTCAACTCACAATTAATGGGCAATGCAGAAAGCCCTGTCCAGTACGCAGGTGGTGGTGGTTGTTTAAATCTTCTCAGTGTTAAGGGAATATTCTTTTGAGTAAATCAATGTCAGAGCAGCAGTAGGGTCTTCCCTGGTAGAGGATTGCTTCCAGGTGATGTCATAAACAACGTTGGATGTTTCATAGATGGCTTCCCTGGTTCTGGGGTGACTGGAATATACCCAAACCTCTGAGGCCTGTGCCAGGTCATCATGTCAATGTTCAGGGTTTGTAAGGTTCCATTGCACAAGATAACAAGATTTGTGTGCTCTTATCTCTATTAGATAAGAACTTATTTGTATGTATAGTATTTTCCATTTTAATAAGCCCATGCAAACAAGGAATAATGCCACCTGACATTATCAGCGCATAAGGCCGCAAGAACAAGTCCAACAATCCCTGTGACCCGGTTCAAACATAAGCATTAAAATTCCTTATTGAACAGTTCACAGCAAGATTGGTGCCTATGGGGATGCTAGAACAAGTCCAACAATCCAATTGACTTGGTTTTTATATAAACATTAAATGGAGGGACATGTCTACAAACTTCCTTATTAAACAAATAACAAAGGGAAGGAAAGATAGAGAGGGATTCTTTCACCAAAATACCTTATTGAAAAGTTCAGAAAGAGGAGAAAAGATAAAAAGTGGGGAAAATAAACAATCTAACTTAAGACAGTGGCCTCAAGTCACCATTCATGGGAAATAATCAGAAACCTAGTATGGTAGCAACCACAGTTACACAATGAAAGAAGGAAGAGGCCAAGAGACTGCTGAGAATAAACAAGTAGGTAAAGAGTAGTGGCCCCTTCCCAGCCTGAGAGTCCATCCTCTCATTTTTATTTTGAAAATATATGGTACCCCCACCCCAACTGGTCTCTTCCCAAACTGAGAGTCAGTCCTCTCATTTTTATTTTAAATATATGTGGTACTATGCCCCCGTGTGGTTTTTTAAATGGAGACCAATGAGAAGGAAAAAAAAATACCAGTGAATGTCACGACATAATGTCCCGACATACACCAGTGCTGCATCGGCCCGCCATCCACCCCATGTGTCCCCCCTTAGTGTCGGGAGAGAAAATGAAAAACCCTGAGGACCACGATAGAGTCTACCTGGGCCGGCAACCAGGGAATGTTACCACCCGCAAAAGGAAGCATGCACCAGACGTGGCTTTTGCCTTCCTGGTGCTTAATTTTTCTCCCAAGAATTATCTGCCAAAAGGCCCTTTCAGAGAAGTCAATCATTGACCTTTTGCATGGATTAATGGCTATAATTCTGACATGGCTGTGACATTACATTTTTTCTTTATTTGAATTTTGTCTCTTTTGCTACTACAGAAATTCGGTGTTAGCTATCCTGCAGATAAAGAAATGTTGGTACCAAAAAGCCTGCCAAAAGTTCCTCGCTGGCTAGTTTATTTGTGACTCTTACTTCTAGTATAACCTGGCGCCGCAGCTTGCTTTTCTGAGTCTAGCTCTCTGATGGTAAACAATTATTTCCGTCCCCCCAAAAATCTATTTTCCAGCAACTACATAAACATCATAAATATCTCTGTCTCTCTCCTTCTGGTTTCTTGAAAAACCTGCTTTAGCTCTTGTTTCACAACCCTCTAGCAGGGCTCTTTCTCACCTACATCAAATAGTTATTTGATATGTAAATTCTAGGGCTGGTCTCATTGGGAAGATCCTCTGCTCTTTGTTTTCCCTGAAAATACCTGGCATACCAGAGTTTCTGCTTAAAAATGTCATCTGTCATCGGCTGAACAGTAAAGTTGTCTCCCGTCCCATGGACATTGGTCCCTATACAATGCATTTTGTGTGGTCTCATTTATTTCATTTTCATATTTCATATTCATCCGCCTTGTGTACCCGCTTATTCCCAGTGAGGATTATTTGATCCACTAAGGTTTTGCTTAGGGACGCAAACACGTCCGCAGCAAGGGAAGGCCTGGAGTATAGGGGGAAATAGGGGAATGGCTGGAGGCCTGCCCAGCTTCCCAGCACCCCCCAAGCTAGGGAGAATGCCATCTAGCATGGGGTGTCCCCTAACCCCATACCTGGGAAGAGCTGGCCTCCAGGATCAAGGCACCGGAAGCCAGCTATCTGCCTGGCCTCTCCCTCTGCTCCTCCTCCCCCATATCCTTTCTTATAGCTCCAATATAGCTACATTACTGGAATCACCTTTATCAGTATCATAATTGGAGGGAGAAAAATGGATGATACCAAGACCAGACAGTTGCATGTTCATTTGGTGGAAATAAAAATGATCAGACTTGAATATAAAATCCAAAGTCAACGACAACAGAAACGATACCCAATATACATCAAACTGTACAAGGAGGGAACAGTTGCACTAGCATTATGGGGAGTAGAGGAGGGGGAAGTGGGATGCATGCTGGGAACAGGGTTAGAGGGAGGACAACACTGGTGGTGGGAATGCCCCTCATTCATTATTACTATGTGCCTTAAATATTACTGTGAAAGATTTGTAATTCACTTTGCCAACAAAAAAAAAAAAAAGAAAAAAAAAGAGAAATCGAACCCTGGCAGTCTAGGGGACCATATGGGATGTCAGGAATTGAACTGGGTCCTTCCTGGGTTGGCCACATGCAAGGCAAATGCCCTCCCACTGTGCTATCTCTCTGGGCCCAGACAGAATTTCTTTCCTTTTTTTATTGGGTCACACCCGGTAGCACTCACATACCAACAGTACTGATATTGATACCAACTTATTATTTAATTTTATGAAGTTTTCTTTTTATCACCTCCTTAAAACTTCAAATAAATTTCCTATTAATTATGTTCTTTGTAAATGGAAAAAAATTATGATGCCTAAGTGGAGAAGAAATTTTCAGACTTAGGATCTTCTAGTAACTATTTCTACTACTTCTGTGTGTCTGTTAAAGGACAAATTAAAGAACTGTTAATCAAATACAAATTAATTATAAGGCAATTAAGATATGGTCCTAATTTAATTTGGAGTAATCCTACAATTAAAAGAATCACAATCAATTACAATTTAATATTATGTAAGGAGTCTAGAAATGCTCAAAATTGAATAAATTTATGTTTAGAAGATGCAGTCAAAATGCTACAAATGTACAGTAATAAGTCATCTTTCTTAATTCAGGAAAATTTCTCTATGTTAACCAAATTTTATATTAATGAAGACTTTGAAAATGTCTGCCAAAAAATAGGCAAGTATTGATTATTTTTCAACTGAAATAAAGTTTTCTTGAAATTCCTTAAATATTGCCAAGCATAACTTACAGTAAGGAAGTGTTGGATGAGAAGTCATTCTTCTGACATTATTAATAGGTTTCTTAATCATCTGTTAACAAATGAAAATCATTATTTTATATTTAGAATAAAAATTGTATTAGAAATATGACAGCGAATGTAATAACACTCATTTTATGTAATTCTAGTAACTACTTATAAATGCTAAACAAACTAAAAAATGTGACAGGAACTAAACTTCAAAATTCAGTTTTATTACATTTAAGTTTACATACAATGTCTGTATAGATACTAGAATCTAAGAATAATTCACCTTAATTTAGATAATTTAGTCTTACCTCCTTTCTTGTCAATTCTTTTCTGATCCCTTAAATTTATTGGAAAACTCCTGAATATTATAAGGATAAAAAGACAGGCAGAAGCATGTAAAAAAAGGTAAACAAAAAATGTATAAACTTTGATCGGTTGTAACCATTTTCTTTACATGAGGGATGGAACTCAGAGTTTCTTATCACTGAACTTTATTCTGTTCCCTGTCTACTCATTTTATTTTATCTAATTTTCTGGAGGGTTTGGGTCCCATGAAGCCATGCTTAACTGTTACTCTTGCTTCTGCTCTATGGAATCACTCTTGGCAGGCTTGGGGAAACAATGTGGGGTATCAGGAATCAAACCAAGCTCTCTCTGCTGTATGCAAGTCAAATAAATGCCCAATGCTGTGTTATCACTTTGGCCCCTCTGCTCATTTTAAAACATGCTTCGAGTAATTTTAGTTACCTGAAAATAAGAATGAAATAACTAATAAAACTAATGAGGTAATTTTAGTTTCTAGGATATGTTCTATTTATACAGTACCATAACTATTTTATATATAGTTATATATATAGTTTATATACTAGTTTATATATTATTCTACATTTGTAATATCAATCTCAAGTAAATTTTGATGTAATTGGTAGTGTTCTACTGTATTTCAAAACTAAAGTTTTGAGTAAAGTAAGAAGTTGGTAGAGAAAATTGCTTGGTAAGCAAGGAAATGAACAGGTCTGAATTATATATATAATTATTATATAGAATTATAGTTCTATAATTGGTGAGAAATAAAATGTTGAAAAACATATGAATGCAGCAAAATATGGTCATAACAAGAAGGCTCCCTATATTCTCTCTCTTTTTCTCTCTCTCTTGTTTTTGGGCATTCTGGCAGCGCTAAGAATTTACTCCTGGATACGTGCCAAGAGATCACTAATCACAATTGATGCAGTTCAGGGCACCATATGGGTGCCAAGGATTGGACCTGGATTAGCAATATACAAGTCAGTGCTCTACCTGCTATACTTTGTGTCTGGTCCTTAGTTATCTTTTTTTTTTTTTTTTGGCTGAAGTATCAAAGAAAAACTATGAGTAAAAAAAGATTCATAAATACAGATTTTCAAAGTGTTTGAGAGTATATATAGATCACTATAAGGCAAATAAATCATTAGTTATCTTAAAAGGCTCATATTAAAAATAACCGCCTTGTTGGGGCCGGAGAGACAGCACAGCAGTAAGGCATTTGCCTTGCATGCAGAAGGACGGTGGTTCGAATCCCGGCATCCCATATGGTCCCCCGAGTCTACTGGGGGCGAATTCTGAGCGTAGAGCCAGGAGTAACCTGAGCACTACTGGGTGTGACCCAAAAACCAAAAACAAAAACAAAAACAAAAACAAAAAACAAAATCAAAACTCCAAAAAACAAACAAAAAAACCCCGTACCTTGTTATTGTAGTGTATTTATTTGGAAGATGGAGTAGGAAAATAATTATTTATGTTTACAGAATGCAAAAACCCATCTAAAAAATGTCCTATGATTTAGATAGAAAAGACCTTCAGTCCTATAGATAGGGGCTGGGGGAGGACTATGATGGGGGGCATTGCTAGTGGGAAGGTTGCACTGGTGAAGAGGGGTGTTCTTTTTAAAGCTTAAACCTAACTACAAACATGTTTGTGATTATGGTGCTTAAATAAAAATATTTAAAATATAAAATAAAAAGAACTTCAGTCCTAAGAAGAAAAGGTGAATTTCTATATTATAATACTGTGAAAGAAAAAAAAGGAAATTTCTGAGCACCATTCTAGGTATAGAACATTAATATAAGGCAAGCTTAACATAATAACATAGTCTTAAGAGTTTTTATCTCTAGAGGGTAGAAAAAGAAAACTGAAAAATGACCATCTCAATAACTGATAAAAGCTGTAATGATAATAAAAGAGACAAAATGGCCCAAATTCACTACTAAAGTCCAAAAGGAAATGATAACCACTGAACCTTTCCAGGTAGTCTGGTTAAGGTTGATACCTCTGGGCAGCCTACGAATGAGTGGGGGAAGATTTTCCGTTCTGTGGAAGCCAAAGCAGCCCATTACAACACCACTTGACATCCTCTGACAGAAATGACAGTTGTACAACTTAAACTTATTCAAACTGCCAAGCACCAAATTTGTTTCAGATCTATAGATTCTGGGCTCAGTGACACCTCTAAATTACATAGTGGTGACACCACAGGAAACCTGATGGTCAAGTTTCATAGAAATCTAACAAGCGTGGGACCGGAGAGATAGCACAGTGGTAAGGCACTTGCCTTGCAACGCAGCCGATCCAGGACAGATGGTGGTTCATAGCCCAGCATCCCATACTGTCCCCGTGCCTGCCAGGAGCAATTTTTTAGCACAGAGCCAGGAGTGACTCCTGAGCACCTTGGGTGTGACCCAAAACCAAAATCAAACAAAACCAAACAAAAAAGAAAATCTGGCAAGCTCAATGAGCCTAAATAGTAATGCAGAGGATCAACCAGCACAAGTAAATGAAGTTAGACTATATGGGGAAATAGAACAATTATTTCAAGTTAACCCTTGTTGATCAAAGCTTTGATAATTCCATTTGCTTTTGTGCTTTATATAAACCAAATAATATGAAGTAAATATTTGTGTCTGCAAGGGGCCAGGATAAGGTGGTGATGGGAAACTGGGAACACTGATAAAGCAGGCTGTAGATTATTCAGATGTAAATCTAAAAACCTGATAAATCATAGTTATAATAAATAATTAAAAAAAAGATAATACAAGATAATAATGCAATAAAAGGTGATGGGGATTTAGAGTAGGATAGGTGACACCTTCTTTTAGTAAATTTCTGAAAATTTGGAGTGAGATCAGAAAAGTAAAAGAAGAAAAGGGTAAAACAGCATATTAAGCAGAAAACAAGTTAAAAGTTACAAAATGAAGTAACCTAAAGTATTCAGTTGATAGAAAGGTCGCCAGTTTATCTCCAGTAAAGAGAGTCAGATGATAAAGGAAGGAAGACAGCAGAAGCTGGTCAGGGTCAAATCACATAATGTTTCTGTTCAGAAATTGCCTTTTAAAAGTTGTACTGGGAATTTTTTTTGTATTTTTGTTTTGTTTTGGGTCACACCTGATGATGCTCAGAAGTTGCTTTTGACAATGCTTAGGGGAACATATTCCCATATGCCGAGGATAAAACATGGTTTGGCCTCATGTAAGACAAGCTCTATTATTGCTTTGGCCTTGTAATAGGAACGCTTGAAAAAAAAAAAAAAAAGAAGTTTTACGTAGCAGAGTAACAACTACAATAAAATAATCAACATGTTCTGTGTCCCATTTTGAACTTCCTAAGATTAAGGAAGAACATGGTACAGAGGCATACAGTTTGGATTAGTTGTTTTCATCCTCCAGGATGTGCTTGTAAAAAGACCCCTAATTTTAGATAACGTGGCAACACTTCCCTGAGAAGCATACTTTTGTGTGCCAGGGTGGAGGGGACACCTGTAATTTCTTAGGCCTTACTCTGGGCTCTGGGCTCAATCCTGGTGGTGCTCTTAGGACCATATGTGGTGCCTTAGATAAGACCACATCAAGACAAGCACCTTACTAGCTCTTCACCCCCTTTTGGTATTGACTAGATCAAGTCAAAACTTTATAATTTTGTAATGTTAATGACCAAATGGTAATGTCAAATGTTAATGACTCCTGACCAGACAAAGTGGTCAGTGTAGAATGGATAGTAGAATTTTTGACCCATTTTACCACACTAAAACTCATACCCTTCATGACATTCCTCTGCCATTTTCTGTACATTTATGATGATGTGCATTCATTGTATGCTCAATTGTATGCTCAATGTTCCCCTCGTAAATATGAATGTTTTATGCTTATAAAACTCCTAGATATATACAAGACTATTAGCCTAAATATAGTCAGCATAAAACTAGACCTTTAGAGCTGAAGCAATTGCAGAGTGGGTAGGGCCTTTGCCTTGCATGCAGCTGACCCTGATTCAGTCCTGGGCATTCCACATGGTCCTCAAGCACTGCCAAGAATGACCCCTAAGCACAGAGCCAGGAGTAATCCCAGAGCATTACCAGGTGTGGTCCCCCAAAACAACAAACAAAAACAAAACCCCAAACATATTAGATACTCAGTTTCCTTTATGAAGCTTGCTATGCAGGTCAGACTACCTTCCCAACCAATAAATTATCTCCAAGCCAATAAAAACCATCTTTTCTATTGTGCTTTTCTTGGATTATAGAATCTGAAGGATAATTTAAGAAATAGTAGATTTGGGCCCGGAGAGATAGCACAGTGGCGTTTGCCTTGCAAGCAGCCAATCCTGGACCAAAGGTGGTTGGTTCGAATCCCGGTGTCCCATATGGTCCTCCGGTGCCTGCCAGGAGCTATTTCTGAGCAGACAGCCAGGAGTAACCCCTGAGCACTGCCGGGTGTGACCCAAAAACCAAAAACCAAAAAAAAAAAAAAAATAGTAGATTTGACCCAAGTGTCCAAGAGGAAATGACCATATAAAGAAACATATACACAATGCAAAACTACTCTTCCATAAGAAAGGAGGAAATCATGCAGTTTAAAGTTATGTGGATGGATCTGAGAGTATCATGCTGAGTGAAGATAGAACAGAAAGGACAGACAGAGTGGTGTGTGTGTGTGTGTGTGTGTGTGTGTGTGTGTGTGTGTGTGTGTGTGTACAGATACATATATATATATATACATGTGTGTGGTATATAAAATAACCTAGTAAACAAACAACAAGTCTCAAAGGCAACAGAAACTAAGAACAATTACATTATGAGGGAACCAGGGCCTTTAAATGGACTTTACATACCACAGACGCTCCTCTGCCAGTCTGTGTACTACCAAGCCATGGCATATTGATTGGAGTGCCAGGATTGCTATGTGTATAGGGGGTGGTGCCTTGCACAGCTGTCAAATCATCTCGAGCATGGATGACCAAGAAATCTTCTGACCTACGAAGAATGTCAAGCAGAATGAAAAGAACCCATCACTTTTCTATTTCTATTAAACTATAAAGCTACATATTATGATTTTACATAATTTTCTGAGGCAACAGAGGGAGGTAAGGCAAGTGTTTTGCATGTGACTGATCTTAGATAAATCACTGACACCACAGGGGTTATCAGATGATCTCTGAGAACATCCCTAGATTGTCTGATCCTATCCAGCAATGCTGAGAGTGGCCTGAAAATAGACAGGGATCCTATTTCCTTAGAACAGTTTAGAAGGCCCCTGTCTACAAAAATTTATTTTCTTTACCTTTCAACTCCTAACTGGACAGATTTATACTTGAATGATTTCAGATTCCTTCACTTATTCTCCTTTAACTCTCAATTACCTTCTTTTCCCCAGTCATAAACTTTGCTAATACATAACTGGCTGTATTGCATTGTAACCACAAACTGTAGTACAAGAGATCATGGGTAGCACAGTTTTGGCCAGGATCATGCTCAGTGCAGTAGGAATTGTACTCACAACCTTACAGGATGTGTAAGGCAGGCACTCGAGACACTGACTGGCCCTCAACTCGCTCCTTTAAAGATCCTATCCACAGATTCTTTACTCTTGAACATACCAGCTTCCAATGATCCAGAAATGCTCAATGAATTCTTATAAAGCTAAAGTTTTGTTGATACTATCATTTGCATTGCAATGCTATTGATGAAAAGAAAAAGTATAGGTTCTGAATCAACAGTACAATGATTTAGAATGCAAATATGTGGGCACAAGTTCAAATCCTTAGTACTGATACCACAAGTGATAAACACAATTTTGGCAGCTCTAGTCTGTGTTCCCCAGTGCTTTCTGGCTGTTCCACATCCAAGTGCATGTAAGCACCACAAATGTCTGGGACCCCCCCAGAGTACTATAAATGGAAAGGGGGGAAAAAACCAAATCTGTGTAAGCATCACACAAAGATTGCACACTATGCAATCCTGGAAAGCATATTTGTGAGCAATGCAGCCACCTTCAGATAAGCACCACCACCAGAACAAGAGCTGAAACTAAAGACTGTGAGTGCTGGCAAGCACATATACAAATGTCAAAACTAAAGGAATGTGAATTCTGGTAGGAAAGAAGGCCAAGTGTGAGCTCTGCAAACTAGTATGTGCTGTCCATGGAGCTCCACAGTTAAAGTATGAAGTACTACAGCTAGACATGCACGTAACTTCCAGTCACTAGAATGACAAGAATAAGTGGAATGAGAAGAAAATTATTATAATACAATTAATAATAAAATATAAAAATATGAACATATTTTATTTAATTATAAAAATAAAATAATAAAATATAAGGATGGGTATGGTACCCTTTGGCTTCTATTTCTGTGTCATCATCTACCCATGTATAGATCTGTGTAGCCAAAATTCCAGAAACATCCAGTTCTTGAACGTCGTGGCTAGATGCAATTGCTATGCAGTTTCTATTTGCCTGGAAAATAAATTATATAGTCATTTTTTGCTTTTTAACATTTATACAGATTTTTGTTGTTGTTTCTGTTTTGAACCACACTCAGTTATGCCCAGGGCTTACTTGCTCCTAGTAGTACTCAGGGTACCATATGGGGTGCCAGGGATGTAGCCTGGGTTGGTCATGTGCAAGGCAGCACATTAAATCCTGTACTATCTCTCTGAGCCTAACATCAGTAATTTACAAGTGAGTCAGTGGAAGAGGGACAGACATAGTATGGTTGCACTCATCTGCAGGATATGTATATGTGTATATATATATGTATATAACACAGATTATATATATGCATATATTATATACACACATATATAAAACATTCCCAAAGACAATAGAAATGATGAAGGAAAAGTAAAAAAGACAAAGGACAAAGAAGGGAACACTGGCAATTATGTGGAAATGATCACTCTGCACAAGAACAGGGAACTGAAAGAAAGAAATTGATATACATAATAACAATAATGCAAACCACTGTTCCTAAAAGTAAAAAAGTGGGGTAAAAAGAAAGAGAAGAAAAGTGGCAGGCAGGAGCTGGGGTAAGGGTGGGAGATGGGAAGATACATGGGTAAGGTGGTGGTGGGAAATGAGCACTAGTATAGGGATGACTAGTGGAACATTTTATGACTGAAACCCAACTATCAACAATGTTTTAGCTTGGTATCTCACAGTGATTTAATTTAAAAGTGCACAAAATATTTTAAAAACTACAAAGTATGGGTTACTTTAAAATGAAAACGAGGGGCCGGAGAGAGCATGGAAGTAAGGCATTTGCCTTGCATGCAGAAGGTGTTGGTTCGGATCCAGACATCCCATATGGTCCCCAGAGCGTGCCAGGAGCGATTTCTGAGCATAGAGCCAGGAGTAACTCCTGAGCACTGCTAGGTGTGACCCAAAAAAAACAAAAACAAAAACAAAAAGAAAAAAAAATGAAACTAAAATGACCAAATAGGCTCTAGAAATAATTTTTTTTTGTTTTTTGTTTTTTGTTTTTTTTTTTTTGTTTTTTGTTTTTTTTTGGGCCACACCCTGTGACGCTCAGGGGTTACTCCTGGCTATGCGCTCAGAAGTTGCTCCTGGCTTCTTGGGAGACCATATGGGACGCCGGGGGATCGAACCGCGGTCCGTCCTAGGCTAGCGCAGGCAAGGCAGGCACCTTACCTCCAGCGCCACCGCCCGGCCCCTCTAGAAATAATTTTAATGTATTAAGTACATATAGCTTTCTTACAAAGGAATATATTCAATTCATTTGAATAAACCATAGTAATTATAAGCTTGAACTTTGAGATGTTTATATTCAAAAAAGTAGAAAGCATTCAACTCGAAAGCTAGCTATTAGTGGCAGTGCATATACCACTGAGTATATCTTCATCTGGGATCCTCTAGTCTACTATAAAATACAATGCCCTATAGTTATGTACAGTTAAGATATAGGACATAGTCTCAAAATAGGATCTCTGGAAAGGGGAGGGAGACAAGGTATGCTTAAGTAAAGAAATAATGTTTAAGACTTTATTGATGATTCAATGATTTTCACAAATATAACTGCTAATAAGCAGTCTCCTCTTTTTCCATCTTTATTTTTTTAATTCTATTTTTTTCCTATGTTTGAATAACTTCACTTTCTAGTTAGTTTGAATGCAAAGAAATATTCCTTTCAGGGGCTGCAGTGATAGTACAGGGAGTAGGGCTGATCAGTGTCCTATATAGTCCCCTGAACAAGCCCACCAGGAGTAATTCTTGAGTGCAAACCAAGAATAATCTGAACACTGCTGAGTGTGACCCAAAAACCAAAAACCAAACAAACCAGTAACAACAAATAACAAAAACAATAATACCCCATCTCTTTCATAGTTCTTGGTACTAACAAATAGGGGGAAAGTTCCAGCTCATCAATATTTTAAAATAAGGCAATGCAAAGTAAATATTTTATTACTCAGCTACAAAATAAGAAAAAAGATAGGAAATTAATAGCACATTGGGAAAAATAAAAATTAAACGAGTATGCTTTTAATACAATAAATGGCAGACTTACATATGGATGATTGTTCAGTGCTTGCTACAGACATTTGAAAGCAAAATGAGGTTTATAAGATCATACTGTTTTCAAGTTAAAGAGGTATGTATTGCAGAGAATAGTTTTGTATTTGTATTTGACAAGTACTGGAGCATTGGAAAAGGATGGCATGGTTAAGGGGATAATTCCAAACTTGCCTCCTTGATCACATTTTTGAGTGGTATCTATGAGGAAATTAAATGAACATGAGGACAGATGAGCTTTGAATGAGAAAAGAGATCTAGAGGACATCAAAGACAGATACAGCATAGAAAGATGGCAAACCAGGTGGTAAAATGATTATAAATGGATAATGTCACATACTGTGCATCAAAACAGTATTTTTAAATTATTAAAAATAATTTATTAAGTGAGTCCAGAGCAATAGTACAGTAGGTAAGGCACTTGCCTCGGATACAGCTGAGTAGGGTTTAATCCTCAGCATCCCATAGGTCCCCAGAGTCTGCCAGGAATAGTTCCTGAGTGCAGAACCATGAGTAAACCCTGAGAACTGCCAGGTGTGGCCAGAAAAAAACAACATTTTTTTAGATGAAAAAGTACATATCTGGTGCATAATGGAAATGAAAGGAAGAGTGATTGTAGGGCTGGAGAGATAGTACAACAACAAGTAGGGCACTTGCTTTGCATGTGGTTTACCTAGGTTTGATCCCCAGCATTCTACATGGTCCCCCAAGCCCATCAGGGATCATTCCTAAGTGCAGATCCGACTAACTCCTGAGCACCACTGGACATGATCACAAAACCAAAAACCAAAAAACAAGAAATAAAGAAGTTTTCAGTAGGGCAACTAAGAAATAGAGAAGAAAATACTGACATAATCAAACCTTGGATTTCTTACAGTATCTTACACTATGTCTTCAGTGAGTATTATGGACAGACACCTCTAAAAAGGATTTTTGGTTGGATAATGAATATAAGAGAATATTCTAGTTGGTCAGGTCCTAATGCTCTAAGTCAAAGAAGGTAAAATTCTGCGGATGGGGTAAAAAAAATGAAGGTAAAATTCTAAGAATATCATTTGTAAGTTGTATTTAATTAAATATTAAGAGTCACATTAAGCATATTCATATAAGAAAAAGAAAAGAAAATCTTTTGAATAGTAACATATTTTACCTCTTATATCCAAAATGAATAAATAATCAAAACTACAATAAACTTGTGAAATAAAAAACCATTCAGTAGCCAGAGCAGTGGCACTAGAGGTAAGACAAGCGCTAGCCTAGGTTGGATCATGGTTCAATCCCCGGGGCCCCCCAAGCCAGGAGTGATTTCTGAATGCATAGCCAGGAGTATCCCTGATTGTTAATGGGTGTGGCCCAAAAACCAAAAACTAACAAACAAACAAAAAACCCATCATTCAGATTGCTATTTAAAGAGTGGTAAAGTAGGTTACGGGGAAAAGAAATACTGCTACTACACTTAGAAATCCAGAGACATTCTCCAGTTATGACTACTTAATAAGAAAATCAAATAATGTACTTACTTTATTAACAGCAAAGGCAGTAATGATATCAGATTCTTTATGAATAATTCTTGCTTTACCTCCAGGATATCCCAAATCTGCTTCTATCTAAATGAAGGCAAGAAAGTACAAAAAACATAGTCTAAATATAATCAAAAAGACCCAAAATATGCTAGTCATTTAATACTTTCATAATTTTATTAAATTCTCAGATATTTTAGTATTATTTATATTACCCAAAGGTAATATCTGATATGCTAATTATCCACAGACAAAATTTGACACGACACTTACATTTTTAGGTTCATTTCAACATGACATTTTTTGATATAATATGTAACTTCATTAATTGCTCATTTTTCTAAGTTATGATAAATTGACTAAAGTATCAAGACATTCCAATTGTTGAAGTAAAATTTATTTAGTTTCTTAGTACTATAACCTTTTTGTAATTTATAAATTTTAAAATGCCAGATATTTTTATTTTAGATTTTACTGCTCATATTTGACTTCAATATTATTTAACCTTATAAAAATGTAGTATTCTTAGTTCACATTCTATAAAAAAAGGCTATTATTTTTTATTATAATTTTTATTTTAATCATAGTGGATTACATATCTTTCACAATAATATTTTAGGCACATATTAACATTGAGTTAGGGGAATTCCCATCACCGAATTGTCCTCCCTCCACCCTCGTTCCCATCCTGTCTCCCATATCTCTCCCCCACCCCTCCAGGCTGCTAGAATGAGTGGTCCCCTCTGTGTCTAGCTGACTACTTAGTGATCATACAACTGTTTGGTCTTGGTACCCTCCATTATTTCCCCCTTATTTGGGAGGTGGGACTAGATAGTTCAAGTTATGTGCTTTTATTTGAAGAAGAGAAAAGCAATAAAATGGGGCAAAAATCTAATATGCCAAAAATGGGCGGTTTGAGAGACGAAAGGGAAAAAGAAAGTGAAATACCACAACAATACAAAAATAAATATCAAATAAAATATTCAGTGAGCCCTTCAGCAATAAAGATAAGCACCACATAATAGAATAGGCTATAGTTTGATTATTAAAAAATGTCTACTGATTCCTGGTCTAAAGTTAACTTTTACTTATGGAAAAAAAACATGAAATTTTCGAAAGCAAAGGAACTTGTCAAGTCAGCATTTTAGTAGTTATACAGTCACAGATCACTGTATTTAATACTTGAGGAATTTATTAGAACGTCTGCTTACTCCAGAGATATAGTGGGACAACTCTGAACTCAGAAAAGAATACAGGATAAAATCATCATTTACTAAAATAAAGAGGTAAAAACAAGGAGTCAATTATTAAGTCAGAAATGTTGCTTAATGTATGATACCACTTTATTTTATCTCCCCTAACTTTCAACCCTTAGAAATAGTATAGTGGTTAGAACATTTGCCTTGCATGCAGCTGACCCAGGTTTGATTCCTGGCAACCACCAGAAGGAAGCCCCGAGCCCTGTCAAATGTGGCCCAAACTACCAGCACAAGTTTGTTTTATTTATTTTTTTTGGTTTTCGAGCCACACTCAGTGGCATTCTTATATTAATACCCCTGGTCTAAGCTCAGAAATCACTCCTGGCAGACTCGGGGACCATAAAGGACTCTGAGAATTGAGCCTGGGTCGGCAGCGTGCAAAGCAAATGCACTACTCACTGTGCTATTGCTTTGGTCCCCCATCCCAAATCTTTAAAATGAATTACTATTAAGTATTTCACAGTTTATTATTTACTATACTTTTTCTCGAAAAATTTAGATAAAAATATCACACACATGAAATTGTTATAAAGCCTATCTACTAGCATAAAGCCAGGAGTAACCCCTGAGCGCTGCCCTACCTTCATGCCATCTCTCCGGCCCCTTCATAGTTTTTTTTTTTTTAAATAATTCCATTACTATCTCATCATAAAAAGCAATACTAAGTAAATTATTTTACCTGCCAAAGGGCAGGCTTTGGGGAGAGTGGGAAACTGGAGATAATGGTGGTAGGACTGTGTTGGAACATTGAATGCCAAAATTAACTATGTTATGGTACCTGAAGCATCTCCAAGTCTGATCCCTGAATACAGAGCCAAGAGTAAGCCTTTAGCATGGCTGAATATGCCCCCCCCCCAAATCTATTCATAGAACACATTTTGATGAGACCAGTGTATCAATTTACTGGCTTAAAGGGTATTACAAAGAGAATAAAGAGACAAGAATAGAGAAAACAAAATTTAAAGACCTAATGAAGAATTTGCTACATTTAATTTCAAGAAATAAAACCCTGGGGCCAGAATAATAGTATACTGAATAAAGCTGTTGCCTTACATGAGCCAACTAGATTTGATCCCCAGCATCCTATATGGTCCCCCCAGCACTGCCAGGAGTAAGTCCTAAGTGTAGAGTGATAAGTAACTCTGGAGCATGACCAGGTGTGCCTCTTCCCCCACCAAACAGGCACAATATTTGAAAAATACTTTGCAAAAAGCTGTAAGCTCCTAATAAGGTCTAAATGCAAGTTAAAATCACAATGAACTGCAACTAAACACCTATTAAAAGAGCTACCGTGGTTGATCAACATTCGTGTGAAACAACTGAGATTCCTTACAGTGCTTAAAACCACACTTGCAAAATACTTGAACATCTTTTTTTCTTTTTTTTTTGTTTTTGGGTCATACCCCGCAGCACTCAGGGGTTACTCCTGGCTTTATGCTCAGAAATCGCTCCTGGCAGGCTCAGGGGACCCTATGGGATGCCGGGATTTGAACCACTGACCTTCTGCATGCAAGGCAAATGCTTTGCCTCCATGCTATCTCTCCGGCCCCATACCTGAACATTTTAAAATAAGGATTTCAAAACATACATGTAATATTATCAGTTACTAATTCCAAGGCATATACACAAGATGAATGAAAGCACATGCCAACATGAAGAAACTTCTTTTACATGAAATATTCAAACTAGTTATATTTGGAGTAACCGTAGGTGTAATCACGTCAACTATTCATCCGTAGCAAATAGTTTAAAATAAAATTCTAGACAAAGCAACCTAAAGGTTTAACACTGTGTCATGAAGGGTATATTATCTTGATTGTGAAGATGGTTTTATGAGTATATACATATGACACAACAGGTCAAATTTTATACTTCAAATATGTATAACTGTATTTTTCTTCCCTTATTTGCCAGGGCTTAATTCAGGGCCTTAGATGTGCCAGGCAGGTACTCTACTGCTGAGCTACTGCTGAATATACTTAATAAAGTTACTTAAAATAGGCAATAATTTGGAAGATTCTGACCAAAAATGGTTTAGATATCAAATAGGTTGTGTTTTTGTTTGCTTGTTTAGGTTTTTTTTTTTTTTTGGGGGGGGGGGGCTGTCACACCCGGCAGCGCTCAGGGGTTACTCCTGGCTCTATGCTCAGAAATTGCTCCTGGCAGACTCAGGGGACTCAGGGACCATATGGAATGCTGGGATTTGAACCACCTTCCTTCTGCAAATAAGGCAAACTCCCGAGCTCCATGTTATCTCTCTGGCCCCAAATAGGTTGTGTTTTGATGTAGAACTGTAGCATTCTGATTATTAGCATTCTATAAATAGTAAAATTCCCAATAATGTATGAAGCATAATTAATGATTACCCAGGCAAGGAATATTAAAAGTTTTAATTATAATCTCAAAACACCCAAAGACCATCAGAAATATATATATATATATATATATATATATATATAAATTTCATGAATTCATGTTTGTTATAATTACCTTTTAAATTAAATGCAGTAAATTGTTTTGTTGAGAAACTTTGCCCCCAAATTACTCTTGAGACTATATCAATGAACCACAAAATATATCTATTTATATGAGTTAAATATCAACCTAATAAAAAGTCATGTTTAATCACATTTTTCATAATTATTCAAATTCTCATGCTCTGTGTTCTTTTTACAAGTTCTGAAGAGCTATTATGTACAAGGCAATGTATAACACCTCCTGTAGATAAAGTAATGCTATGAAACTTTTCAATGCTAATTTCAAACGTGATTGTTGTGATTGCAATAACAGAAGTTCAATGTTAATAGAACTTCAGTTGTATTTACTTATAATAATCTGTAGCCAAAACAACATGCATTCAACTCCCTTTAAAACTGCATTCTTTCTTTTAGAAAACTGGAACATGATTGCAAGCACGAAGCTTGTTAAGATAAGTAAAAAAACAAAAACAAGAAAACCTAGTAATTTAATTGCACTGGAAACTAAGTATAGTGCAAAGCTAAATGCAAACATTTTGCTTTTTATTGTTAAAGAATGCAATTTCTCATTCAGTTGAATGATATTTTGTACCTTTTTGATGTTTGGCTCCTCCATCAGAGAATATTTGATGGTTTCACAGTGGTCCTCTAAAGACTTCATCAAGAAAAAAATAACCACATGACAAAGGGTAAAGATGAGATGTAACAAGCAAAATACCAGAGGTATTTAATAACGGTACTTAGAATTTAGAGCTTTTACTTTTACAGCTAAATAAGTTTTTAGTTTTCCATACTAAAAATAAGTATGTGTATCAGGTGGAAAAAAATTCCTTAGCAGTCATTAACTAACAATGTAAATTCTACTCTATTTCCAAAGACATTTTTATTTTATAGCTTCTTTTAAAATGTTGACACCAAAGGAAAATTGAGTCCAATTAGTTATAGTACAAATTTAAGAGCTACTGAGCCAGAGTACAGTAAGCCCTCAATTAGCATGAAAACACCAATGAATTAGCAAAGCATTTTATTGCCAGGATAATATTTTCTCATTGTTTTAATGAGATATTTTAGGACATATATTCAAGCCTATAATATCTTGACTCTATAATATCTCACCACGGGAAAATCTCATAGCCCCTTCCTTTTTTTTTTTTTTTTTTTTACTTCTAGGCTTTATAAATCTAGTTTTTGAGATAGCCAGAAACATTAAATGAAAGGGATTATATATAGGTTTCAAACCCATTAGTTTCTTTCAGAAAATGGGGTTAGGGATAAAAGTGATAGCTGAAAAGCATTTTTTTTGCTATTAAAAATAAGACTACTGGGCCCGGAGAGATAGCACAGCGGCGTTTGCCTTGCAAGCAGCAGATCCAGGACCTAAGATGGTTAGTTCGAATCCCGGTGTCCCATTTGGTCCCCCCGTGCCCGCCAGGAGCTATTTCTGAGCAGACAGCCAGGAGTAACCCCTGAGCACCACCGGGTGTGGCCCAAAAACAAAAAACAAAACAAAACAAAAAAAATAAGACTACTTATAGCCTTTTTGTACTCCATTCCCAAATACATATACGAGGCTAGAAAGACAGTATATTGAGTATGATGGATCTTATTTGCACATAGCTCGCATGAGTTCAATAATCAGCACCCCACATATTTCCCCAAGCCCATGAGGAGTGATCCCTGAGCATAGAGCCAAGAGTAAGCCCTGAGTACTGCTGTTTGTCTCATGTTTCTTTGTTTGCTTATTTCCACTCCAATGAAGACTATGTTCTTTTGAACACACATTTCCCCTTTCTCTCCTCTCACATCTTTCTAAGCAAATTTTGTTTAATAAAATTGACCTTACTTCATTAAAAAAAATGGAAAAAATAGGGAAATAGAATTTTCAAAATATGTATGATCTATCACCTCCCACCCAAAATGCAGGGCCTGACAAGCATTTATATAAAAATGTCATAATAACTGGGATCCAACTATTTTAAGTATAATTGTTTTACTTTTAAAAAGAGAAGATAATCTATAAATATTAAAAACATGGTACTCATATAATTTGGAGCAATTCTGTAAAGTTAATATAGCAACATTCATATAAAATTTATATAGAAATTTATTTATTTATTTTTATTTTTGGGTCACAGCGGCTGCACTCAGGAGTTATTCCTGACTCTGCGCTCAGAAATTGCTACCAGCAGGCTCGGGGAACCATGTGGGTTGCTGAGAATATAAGCTGGGTCTATTCCGGTGGGCCGCATGCAAGGCAAACACCCTACCACTGCGCTATTGCTCCAGCTCCAAAAATTTGTATTGAAATTTAAATGCTATTTCCTTTAATCAAAATGTCACTTTTTTTTTTTTTTTTTTGGTTTTTGGGTCACACCCAGCAGCGCTCAGGGTGACTCCTGGTTCTATGATCAGAAATCGCTCCTGGCAGGCTCAGGGGACCATATGGGATACCGGGATTCAACCGATGACCTTCTGCATGAAAGGCAAGCGCCTTACCTCCATGCTATCTCCCTGGCCCCAAAATGTCACTTTCTTTAGGAGTATCACTTGTCAAGGATTAAATAAGTGAAATCTACTGTTCGAACATTGTTTTACTGATACAAAACTAAAATTCATAGAAGAAAGCTTAGCAATAGTTACAATTACCATATACATATTCACTTTCTCTCTCTCTCTCTCTCTCTCTCTCTCTCTCTCTCTCTCTCTCTCTCTCTCTCTCTCTCTCTCTCTCTCTCTCTCTCTCTTTCTTTCTTTTTTTTTTTTTTGGTTTTTGGCCACACCCAGCGGTGCTCAGGGGTGACTCCTGGCTGTCTGCTCAGAAATAGCTCCGAACCCACCACCTTTGGTCCTGGATTGGCTGCTTGCAAGGCAAACGCCACTGTGCTATCTCTCCGGTCCCTACGTATTCACTTTCTAATAATTTATTACAATAACAAAGTAACTTCACAGTTCTAAGTTTGTCAAAAAAGTACTTAAGAAAAAAGGGTGAAACTACACCAATTAAGAAGGTATATTTACACTTATTTACCTGCTATCTTTTTTATGTACCTTTTTATGTATCTTTATGTTCGTTCGTTTGTTTATTTACTTATTTATTTTTGGGTTTTGGGTCACACCTGGCAGAGCTCAGGGGTTATTCCTGGCTTTATGCTCAGAAAGCGCTCCTGGCAGGCTCAGGGGACCATATGAGATGCTGGGATTCAAACCGCCATCCTTCTGCTTCTAAGGCAAAAGCTTTACCGCTGTGCTATCTCTCTGGCCCCCTCTTTATGTTCATTTATTTCTTAATTGATTCAATGCTGATTCAGATAGATAACTAGTAGTATAATTTTTTGAGAAGTATTTCATTTCACAGCTGCATTAAATAAATATAAAAGCATTTTTAATTTAATTTTTTGTTTTTTTTTTTTGTTTGTTTGTTTTAGTTTTTTGGACCAGACCTGACTCGGGCTACTTCTGGCTCTGTGCTCCGAAATCACACCTGTCAGGCTTGGGGGACCATATGAGACACTGGCGACTGAACCTGGAGTAGCCACATGCAAGGCAAAAGCCCGAAACATTGTGCTATCACTCTGGTCCCAAGCATTTTAATGTAAGTATTTATGTAAGTATTTTATGTATTTATCAAATAGAAAAACATTTTAAATGATTTTGTACTTAAAAATTAATGTCAAATATGTAACATCATTTGTAAGGCAATTCTCTAATTGCCAAAGTAATAAAAAGTACAGTAAACATCCTTTTGTTACTGAACAATATCATATGTTCTATATGTTCCTATCAGAATACTTTAATTATTATTTAAAAAATAAGTAAACTTATTCGAAAGAGATATTTTAAATAAAAGATAAAAAATAATAGACAATGCCTAATAAAAACCAACCTGTAGATCTGACAATAGAACTTGGGTCAACCAAAGATAGAAAGAAAAGAAGGGGAAAGTCTTAAGGATTGTGGTAGGGAGTTTTTAGGAGTGGTAAGCAAGATTATGTATCTATTAACTGTATCTGTAAAATCTATAAAAAAAAAATGCAGTCCTGGGCTGGAGCGATAGCACAGTGGGTAGGGCATTTGCCTTGCGCAATGTCAATCTGGGTTCAATCCCTGCCTTCTCATATGGTCCCTGAAGCCTGTTTTGGGCAATTTCTGAGTGCAGAGTAAGGAGTAACCTAAGTGCCTCTGGGTGTGATCCCAAAACAAACAAAAAAATCACATCCATAAATTAATGCTAATGCAATAAATTAATGCTTTAAAATCATTAGTATAGGGCCCGGAGAGATAGCACAGCGGCCTTTGCTTTGCAAGCAGCCGATCCAGGACCTAAGGTGGTTGGTTCGAATCCCAGTGTCCCATATGGTCCCCCGTGCCTGCCAGGAGCTATTTCTGAGCAGACAGCCAGGAGTCACCCTTGAGCAACGCCGGGTGTGACCCAAAAACTAAAAAAAAAAAAAAAAAAAAAAAAAATCATTAGTATATAATCAGACAAACAGATATTATTTTCTATTCAGAACGTAGCTTTTAAAAAGATGGTTGTGATTCCATCAGGGATAACGTAACTGAATGTGAAGTCATTTAAATACACTTATAATTTATTATCATAAAGTATCACTGTTTTATGTACTTGTAATATCTAGGTTTGTATAGAATTTCTTGAATAGAAAAGAGATTATTGTGGAAGAGTTGAAGAAGACCTCATCTAAACATTCAATTTTAATTTTATTTATTCAAAAATTTGCTTGAATGATTTCAATAATTTAAATCGCAAACAGGACATAACTTATCAAAGATAAACAAAAATCTGTATGCTATTTCTTCTATTACATGCCTAAACTATGTTAAAGTTCAGATGTCAAAATTCTTCTATGTTGGGGCCGGAGAAATAACACAGTGGTAGGGCATTTGCCTTGTACTCGAATCCCAGCATCCCATATGGTACCTGCCAGAAGCCATTTCAGAGCGAGAGCCAGGAGTAACCCCTGAATGACACTGGGTGTGGCCCCCCCCAAAAAAAAACAAAAAAAGTTCTTCTAAGTTAATATGAATACTCTTTTGTTTCCTGGTTTCCTAATTCAAGTATTTTCATAAACTAGCAAATAAAAAATAATAGTTCATTTGGTAATTTCTTAAAAATTCAAATGCTTGAGGCCAGAATGATAGTACAGTGGGTAGGGCACTTGTCTTGCACATACCTGAACTAAGTTTAATCCTTGGCATCTCATAGGATACCTGGCCCAGACCCAAGCCCACCAGGAGTGATCCCAGAGCTCAGAACCAGAAGTAAGCTCTGAGCATGGCTGGGTGTGGCCTCCCAAACCAAAACCAATAGCAACAAAAAAGATCTACAGAATACCTGCCAATCTTGTGCTTTTATCTCTTTTTTTAAAGCACATTAGGAGACTAATCTCCATTCTCTTTGGTGGGGGAAGAGTGGGAAACATTTGCCCAGGAGGCCTGAAGTCCCTCCTTACAATTCTCAGCCATCCAGGCTGGTGGTTCAATGCAATGATTCAAATATGCAGTGTTAGAAATTGGCCTGACAGTGCACAGTATAGTGATTCTTATAGAGAATCATTTAGAGATCATTCAAATAGAGATCCATTTATGTATTGCTGGAGAAAGAACTGGGAGTTGGCTGCAGTCAGGAAAGCACCTTAACCACTGTACTGTCTGGGCTCATCAAGTCCATATTTGGGGGTGGGGGGGGGCAGCATAGCCGGTGACGGTCAGGGATTACTCCTGGCTACGCGCTCAGAAATCGCTCCTGGCTTGGGGTACCCTATAGGACACTGGGGATCAAATGGAGGTCTGTCCTGGGTCAGCTGCATGTAAGGCAAATGCCTTACCACTGCGCTATTGCTCCAGCCCAAATCCATCTTTTAATAGCAAAGTTGTCTAAATTAAAAAAGCACTATATTAATTTAAATTAAGGTACTACTTCTCTATCTTACCAAACATACTAAATAACTGTTACGATGACAATGTCAAGATACAATAAGTACAGTATAATTTTAAATTATCCAATTTCATTAAACATAATATAAACATAAACATATATAATGTTGCTATATAAAAGTAAAATTCAAATGAAAACTTTTTTTGTCACCTGATGTCATTATCACCATTAAAGTGATAATGGCAATTTAAGAGCATAGAGACAAAATAACCTTAATTCAAAATTACCTTTTTTGAGAGGAAAAAGCCAGATGAAACTGAAATAGTTACTTGAAGTTAAATAGATTTAGGAAAATATTGAACATCTACTGTCATTTTTTAACATATCTTTATTTAAACACCTTGATTACAAATATGATTATAGTTGGGTTTCAGTCATATAAAGAAAACCCCTCTTCACCAGTGCAACAGTCCTATCCCCAATGTCCCAAATCTCCCTTTTCCTCACCCCTTCCCCACCTATACTCGAGATAGGCTTTCTACTTCCCTCATTCTAACTGCACTCACCACTCTTTGTGGTGAGTTTCATATCGTGAGCAGGACCTTTCCTCCCTCATCTCTTTTGTCTCTAGGAATCATTGCAAAAAAGTTTTTTATTTTTCTTAAAGCCCATAGATGAGTGAGACTATTTTGTGTCTAATTTTTCTATGTGTTAACTGCAAATATATCTGATAGAAAAACAAAAATTTAAAAACCTGTAAAATGCAAATTGCTTGTGGTTATGTAAAATCTTTAATAATAAAATGGCAAAACAAACCTCATTTAAACATCTTTTCTTTGTGAATATATTTCTGATAAATGTTTCCTGAACTTCTTCCTGCTTTACCAAATACTGCCAAAGTCTCTTCACAGACAGTGCCAAATAGTGTTTGGATCTAAGAGAAATCGAGCATACATAATTCATTACATTATAATATTTGTTCTTTGAGGTTCCTGATTAATTTGAACACATTTCCCTATAAAATTGAACAAAAATATTTATAGTAATTCAAACAGAATCAGACTATATCATTTAGAGCAGAAAATCCCAAACTTATTTGGCCTATTAACCTATTTTCAGAAAAGAAAAAAAAAAATCACTCAGTTACCCCTCATTCCACCCCAAAATTTATATTATTTTAATGAAAAAGCAAAAAGTACCGAGCAATTATACCAAATGGAAGAAAATTTATGCACAGACTACATCAGATACAGAATTCAGATATAAAAGTATATAAAACACTTACAAAATCAACAATAACAAAAAAACTAGTAATTCCAACAAAAAGACCAAAAATAATCAGTACTGGAAGGGACAGCTTAAACAAGGAGCTCTCATTTACTGTTGGTAGGAATGATGTCTAATTTGTCCTCTATGAAAAATACTATGGAAATTTCTCAGGAAAGAATAGAATTTCCACGTAATTCAATGATAAATATTCATATTGAAAAGATATATAAATGCCTCTATTTGCTAGAGCACTTAGGACATGGAACTAGCCAAATGTCCAAATACAGATGAATAGCTTAAATTGTGCTATATACATACCAATGAAATACTAAGCAGTCCTAAGAAAAAATAAAATCATGCAGTTGGCATCAACTTGGATTGAATGGAGGATGTCATGATAAGCAAAATAAGAAAAAAGGAAGACAATTATATATTACATCCATCTGTGGCATATAGAGAAATAAAACAACAAAATGGAAGATATAAACAATAGAAAACCCATGGCCCTAGATTTCATAATAGAAAACAATGAAAAACAAAATGCTGGCTTAAAGAAACTCAAACTATGAAAGAGTCTAAATAGAAAAACCCACTTGAAAGGAGTGTTTGTAGGTTCTAGCAAAGCTTTATGGCGAAGAATAGCAGGACCTGCAGACACACTTTCTTCAGAGGTATGACTTGAAATATAGTTTTGAGGTGGCCCACCATGGATTTCAAGACGCCTAAGAAGAACTTGTTCCCAACACTGAAGAGTTTTTAGAACTGCATGACAAAGTGGTGAACTGACTGGAAGCTCTGAAAGGGAAAAATAAAATTGACCCACATTTTTTTACAGTAAAATGCAACAAAATTAGATTACCATATCAGAGCAAATGAGTGACAAAATAATAGTGAATTTTGGCAAAGATGTATTAGAAAGGTGGAGGGGAATCAAAGGTTAAAGTAAGTATATCATTAATCTGGATAGCATATTTGAACATGATTAGATCTAAGATAACAACATAAAGTAATTTAAGTCAAAATTAGTACAATAGCTTACAGGAAGCTTAATAATTGGCCTTGACTATATTGAGAAAAGTTTCTTATATTCCCATCTTGTTGAGAATTTTTCATCAAGAATGGGTGTTAGACCTTATCAAATGCTTTATCTGCATCTAGTTGATACGATCATGTGGTTTTAAGTTAGTGCTGCATCTATTACGACTTTTGATTATTTTTTGAAAATGTATTTTCCCTCAGTTCCCTTTTGATGCTGTTGCTCATGTTGTGACAATGTGGGTCATACATCCAGCTGTGGTACTTACACATTTTTGGCTGTGGTTTTCTCTCAAGGTTGAGGTTTTGCACAATCTAATTGTACACATGCTAGCCAAGGACATACTTTTTGGCCATGGCACAGGTAGTTTTTGAGTTGTGATCAATGCATGTGTATGTGTGTGGGGGAGAGGACCGGGCGACACACCATACACACTTTGGGTGTGTACGAGGCTATGGAGTGGCCTAATACCACTTGCAGCTCTAGGAATCACAGACAGCAAAGGTGCACATATGGCACATCACAAATCTGCCTGTGATAAGCTGGCAAAATAAGTATTTTAACTCACTACACATTCCTTTAAGCCCTGGTTTTGACTTTTTGACTATTTCACCTGAAAACTACATGCGGATACTATAAAAATATGTCTGGGAAAATTACTTTATATTTTCGTATCAGCTCAACTTCTTTATAGTATAACAAAAATTTATTCAGAAAATTAAAGCAATATGCAAAACTTCAAAAGAAGTTACAGAATACTTATCAGGAAACCCATCTCTGTCCAGTTTCATAATCCATATACCTAACTTTTGATCCCACTTTGAACTTCTAGCTATTCTTTTCATTTTTTTTTTGTTTTGTTTTGTTTTGTTTTGCTTTTTTTTGGTTTTTGGGCCACACCCGGCATTGCTCAGGGGTTACTCCTGGCTGTCTGCTCAGAAATAGCTCCTAGCAGGCATGGGGGACCATATGGGACACCGGGATTCAAACCAACCATCTTGGGTCCTGGATCTGCTGCTTGCAAGGCAAACGCTGCTGTGCTATCTCTCTGGTCCCTATTCTTTTGTTTCTTATGTATAAAAATGTAAGTAACATAACTAAATTGTGAATTCTTCATTCTTTAATTTTAGAAATGATCTGCTGATTTACCACTATGGAATATAAGGATAGAATTCTATTTTATTACTTTCATTTTATCACAGTATATAATAATTTTACTAAACTAATACTTCAGTATTTGTTTATTTTATCAAATGCATATAAAATTAGGTGACCATATTGTCTCTTTCCTGCTGAATCTTTTCTGCCTTCTGTTAATCAAGGAATTTGTCCTCTCAGAGAACTCTGACTATATGTTCAGTACTACAAAATACCTATGAACTCAGCAAGCAAGAACTCCATACAGCTGATTGAATCAGTTAATATATCCTAATTTCTTTTGCATTTTACTTTTTTTGTTGTTTTGTTTTTGGTTTTTGGGCCACACCTGGCGGTGCTCAGGGGTTACTACTGGCTGTCTGCTCAGAAATAGCTCCTGGCAGGCACGGGGACCATATGGGACACCGGGATTCGAACCAATCACCTTTGGTCCTGGATTGGCTGCTTGCAAGGCAAACACAGCTGTGCTATCTCTCCGGGCCCTGCATTTTACTTTTTTATTTAAAATAATTTTGATTGAGATTTTGTGTCAATAACAGCTTCTTAGAGCTATTGAGATAATACACTAGGTTAGGTGTTTGCCTAACGTAGCTGACCCAAATTCAATCCTTGACATCCCAAATAGAGTATTTCCAGGAGTAATTCCTGAGTGTAGAGCCAGGAGTACTTCCTGAGTATCACCAAGTGTGGCCAAACAAACAAACAAAAATGTTTCTCACATACATCATATTCCCTGGTTTTAATAACATTTTTCTCTGAGAACCTAACAATATAAGACATGTACAGATAAAATAGCAAAGATACTTTAATAATAGGAAGTTAAATTTCAGATAAAAATATAAAATAGCAATTCAAAAGCCAGATAAGTCAACATCGTTAGCTACTTATTACCTGCAAGGTCATGACCTGCAAAGGGATAGAAAGTCTTCAAATTACTGAGCACCAACTGCACCATTGCCAATCGCATCAATGACCAACTAAAAATAAAGCGAGAAGAGGTCTGTTAAAAATGTGTTACAAACTTAGGACAGTAACAATTTCAATGACAGAAATGAGTTATAATTCATATTTTGACAAATTATAAATTTGTCATTTATCATTAAAATATTACGTACACAGAATTATAAAAAAGGCTTAAAGCTAAATATTCCATACCTATATGAATTTGAGTTAGAATGTTCTTGGAGATGAAAATCTGAAGTTAAAACATCCTCCTCCTCCTCCTCCTCATCACTTTCCAGACTCTCCTCTGAATCATATTCTGCTCTACTTTGTGATGGGGGTAGAAAAGGCTAAAATAAAATGTTAACGAATTTGTCATTCAATTATCTGACAACACATTCAATGGACATCTATGTTTCTAATATAACTGAACACAATTCCCCTTTATTTTTATCCATTTAACAAAAATTTTATTAAGGATTCACAATGGCCCAAAAAGTAAATGGGGGCCAGAGCGATAGTACAGTGGTTAGGGTATTGGCCTTGCAGGTTCAACCCCTGGTATCCCATATGGTTCCCTGAACCTGCCAGGAGTAATTTCTGAGTGCAGAGTCAGGAGTAACCTCTGAGCACCACTGGGTGCTCAAAAAAGTAAATATGACAATTAAAAAAACAGTTTTTATTTGTTACTTAAGAAAGACATACGATTCTTGACCAAATATATATGAACAAAGGGATTTGGATAGTGGTCTTAGAAGTTGGGTATAGGAATGAACTGGTCTTAAAAATAAATCCATAGGAGTGATAGCAATATTAGGCAACATATAAAGACAAGTAAACATAGTATTTTTGTAGAGCTAGGTATCATTGTGTATTGTCTTTCTGGGACTACCACAGCAGAATGCAGAGTGGAAGTCTTAAATAGCAAAAACTCATTTTTGCTTAGTTCTGGAGACGAAAAGTCTAATATGAAGGTGTTTAGAAGTTTACTTTTCCTTTATTTCTCTCCTGAACTTGACGCTCACCATACGCCCCCATGTCCTCACATTCTATTTTCTGGGTGTGTTATCGCCTTGTATCTGTTTTTGTAATCTAAGTTCTGCTTCTTGTAGGGACATCAGTAAGATTAGATTAGGGTCCACTCACCTGACCTCATTTAACTTTAACTACTTTAAATATTCTATCCCTGGGGATGGAGAGAGATGCCTAGTAAGTAGGGTATTTGCCATGAACAAGCTGACTCAGGTTCGATCCCAGGCATCACATATGGAAATATGACAGAATTTTTAGGACTTATGCAGACACTGTTCTCAAAGAACTTATAATCAGTGGAAAAATAGGCAAATTAGGAGAAAATCAAATAAAACTTTTTTTATTTATTTGAGAGGGCCACACCTGGCTGTGTTCATGCTTAACCTGATAGTAACTACTGGCAGGCTCAGGAGACCATATGGAATTCCAGGGATCAAAAGTGGGTTTGCCATGTCTAAGTCAATTCCTTACCTTTTGTACCTCTGCTCCAATGCCAAAGAAAACTTACTGTGCTCTAAAGTAGTAAAAAGGCAGTCAAGACAGTGAGTATTAAAAAGAATGGAGATGACCTGATCATCAATATCTCTGAAAAATACCATTTATGTGAGGCTTAGAGGAAAGGATGTCAGAAAGGAAGATGTTCTAGTCAGTAGAAGTAGAATATACAAAAGCTTTACTATGGAAAAAGTTGGAATAAAAAAAAAAAGGGATTTACTGAATTCTACCTAAATAAGAAGAAAAATGTTGAGGGAAATGTTGAAGAAAACAGCAGATGGTCGATCAGGTAAAATTTGTGCAACTAATAGTGTAATGGAAAGTCAGTAGGAAAATGTTTGGAAGCACTTAACAATTACACTTAAAATTTTTTTTAATTCCAGGGTCAGAGCAACAGTATTTGCCTTGCAAATAGCCAACTCAGGCTCAATCCTTTCTTTATATTTCATGTGGTCCACAAGCCCACCAGGAATAATTCCTGATAGCAGAGCTAGGAGTAAGCTTGAGCACAAGGTATGACCCGGCATGCACACAGCTCATGTTTTAAAATTTAGGCACCGGAGAGATGCCTAACAGTGGTTAGGGTACTTGCTTACACACAACCCACTTGAATTTGATAACTGGTATCTCTTAAGGACTGCTGTAAACTGGCACTAAGGATCTCTGGGCACAGTGCCAGGAATAAGCCCTGACCACTACCATGTGTGGGACCAAAACAAAACACACACATACACACACCACAAGAAATAACCAAAAAAAAAACACAAAACCTCATTCTAATTACATTTGACTATATAAATATTAATCTTGATAGTAAATGTATTACCTTGGCTATGAAATAATCCCAGATACTCAGCTCAGGTGGGATGAATTTCTCTTTGACTGGAAGTGATTCCTGGTTTACCAATGGTAAGGAAGAGGTCTGTGGAGCAGATTCTCTGCAAGACATTTTTGATGACCTGAAACGTTTGTTCTGTTTCTCTTCTTCCACTAGTGAAGAAACTATCAGAACAAAACACAGTATTAAAATACAAAATATAGTTGAACTGATTTCACCTAATTTTACATAAACTCAAAGGTGAACTAAAAGTATGTAGTTACACAAAACGGAGGCTATTATCATCATAACAAGAAAGTGGGTAAAGGAAGTAAAATAAAAAGTCTTTTAAAGCAATACATGCTTTAAGCTCAATTTGTTCCTCATGCTCTGGTGACTTATCTATTGTACTATTTAAGTAACAAGATATTATTTGCCTATTTGAGTGCACAATGTAGCTGAGAATATGATAGAACATTTCTGCATCTTTTTTTTTTGGGGGGGGGCATACCTGGTGATGCTCAGGGGTTTACTCCTGGCTATGCACTCAAAAATTGCTCCTGGCTTGAGGGATCACATGGGATGCCAGGGGATCGAACTGTGGTCTGTCCTAGGCTAATGTGCTACCACTCCGGTCTCTTCTGCATCTTTTTATATATTTTAAAAATTTTATGGGGAGATATAATTTGCTAAATAAGAATAACAATTCACTTATGGGAATATTCAGTAATCACTTGGCCTTTTAAATATGCATACTTATTTCATAAGAAGAATTAATTAAAAAAATATAACACCTAAACCATTGAAATGATTCAAATTTTTAGATGAACTTTCTTGTGAAGGTAGTAACAAAGAAGAAATGGTCATTTTTACAGTTTTTTAAGTCCTAAACATTTAATATCAAGTCAGTATACTTAGAATAGGAAGGGAAATAGCACAGAATAAACAATTTACAACTATTTAAACAACAGTAAGCCATTAAAGGTATATCCCAATAGAGAATCAATAATCTTTCAGATAAAGGCATGGTTTAATTGACAAATGTTCCACATTGAGATATGTTGGAATTGGTTCTAATATTCTCTTCTATTAGTTCCAGTAGGAACTTACTTACCTTTCATAGATGCAAATATTGGAGCTGTAAATAAACTTTAATATTTTTTTAAGTTACTCAGCTTGCATCAACAGCATGCACATGCATTTTATCAAGCTAGGCCAAGCTGAATTTAACAGTATAAGTTTGATACTTCAGAAAAATTCAGATGTATCAAATTTGTACCCTAAGGCATTGCTAAAAAGTATTATAACTGGGGCCAGGGACATAGCTCACAGAGGTGGAACACAAGCCTAGCATTTACAGGACCCTGAGTTTAATCCCCAGCATAACCGTATGGCTTCTTAGATATCTACAGTGCAAAAGATGATATAGATAGATTTCAAAAACTTCAACAAAGACTAAAACATGAGATCAGAAAAGCAGATAAGTATTTCTTAATCACCATATAATAAAAAATTCCAAGAAAATAATCTGTTTGTTTATGTGTTAGTGAAACTATGCAGATTTTATAAAGATTGACTTCATGGTCTCTTAGGGCTAACCCCTTGCACAGAATCTTTTACCTGCTTCAATGAAAATGAAGCCAAAATTATCTTTTGCTTTAGAGGGCAACTCTTAATGGTGCTCATGGGCTTACTTCTGACTCTGGGCTTGGAGATCATTTCAAGCAGAACTTAAGGAAACCTATGGGTACTGGGGACCACAAAACAAGCACCTTATCTGTTGTGCTATCTCTCTGCCCCCCCCAAATTATCTTATTAGAAAGTAATAATCCATTTCAAAATAGCAAGTAGAGTGCTAATGTAGTAAGTATTCAAAATGACTGGAGAATAAATGCATTACAACTTCTACTTAGGTTTGTTTGTTTGGTTTTTGGGTCATATCCAGAAATGCTCAGGGATTCAGGCTCTGTATTCAGGAGTCATTCTGCTGAGCTTGGAAACCAAATGGGATGAGGGGATAAACCAGAAGTGCTCTACCCACTCTATCTCTCCAGCCCTAGATTTGTTATCTAACAAATAAAAAAGCTAAGAGGAGTAAAGGAGTAAAGAGAGAGAAAGAGAGAGTGAGATAAACAAAGGGAGAGAGAAAGGGAGAAAAAAAGAAAGAGAAAATAGCAAAGTGAAAAGTTGAGGGAAAAATAAAAGGATTGTATATGGGAAGGTAAAAGGCACCAGGAGAAAGGAGAGAAATGGGCAGAGGAAGCAGAGAAAGATGGGGAAAAAGAAACAAAATATACCTTGTTTTTGTTTCTGGCCCACACCCGTTGATGGTCAGGCTTACTCCTGGCTATATGCTCAGAAATCGGTCCTGGCTTGGGGAGACCATATGGAGCGCTGGGGGAATGCTGGGGGATCTCCGGGAGAATGAACCACGGTCCATCCTAGGCTAGTGCTTGCAAGGCAGACTCCCTACCTCTAGCGCCACCACGCTGGCCCTATACTGTGTTTTATGTCTAACCCAATAATACATAAATATACATTTATCAGGAGTTTGTTTGAGCATAATTCATAAACTGTATTATATAATAAAAATCTGGTGATAAACTCTCTTAGAGTACTAATTTTCAATTACCCTGTAGGTCACAAAAGGGTTCTGTCTGTAAGATGTCAGATTAAACATAACACTCAAAGAATAAATACACACACACACATACATACACACACACAATTCAGCAATAAGTAGAACAGAAATCCTGTCACGTTTTATAACATGAATAAATATTAAGGCAAACGAAGTAAGTCACAAAAAGATAAATATATCAAAACATGAGAGCAAAACAATAAATGACAGCTATAAAGGGGTAAAAGTTGTGGAAGGGGAGTTATTCATTGTATGGATGTAAAAAGCTTTGCAAATTAGGAAAATGAAAATATTCTGGTAATTTCTTGAATAATGTCAATGTACTTAAAATATACAAATGATTAATATTACAAAGATATTTCTACGAGTTTACTAAAATAGAAAACTGGGATAGGAAAAAGATTACAGCAATTTTGCTGCAATTAGGATGGTTAGAAACATTAGAAAATGCTGCCAAAAAAGAAAATTACAGACGAATATCCCTGATGAATGCTGATGCAAAGATCTCAACAAAATCCTGGCAAATAGGATCCAATGCATCATCAAGAAGATCATACACTACGACCAAGTAGGTTTCATCTCAGGAATGCAAGGATGGTTTAACATCTGTAAATCTATCAACATCATACACAACATCAACAACAAGAAAAATAAATTTCACATGATCATATCAATAGACACAGAGAAAGCATTTAATAAGGTCCAACACCCATTCTTGATCAAAACTCTCAGTAAGATGGGAATGGAAGGAACCTTTCTCAATATAGTTGAAGCCATCTACCACAAGCCAATGGCAAATATTATCCTTAATGGAGAAAAACTAAAAGCCTTTCCTCTAAATTCTGGTACAAGACTGGCTGTCCGTTCTCACCACTCCTCTTCAACACAGTACTGGAAGTTCTTGCTATAGCGATCAGGCAAGAAAAAGATATCAAGGGCATCCAGATAGGAAAGGAAGAAGTCAAGCTCTCATTGTTTGCAGACGACATGATACTATACTTAGAAAACCCTAAAGACTACCAAAAAGCTCCTAGAAACAATAGATTCATATAGCAAGGTGGCAGGCCACAAAATCAACCTACATAAATCAATGGCCTTTTTATACCCCAATAATGATAGGAAAGAGATGGACGTCAAGAAGGCAATCCCATTCACATTAGTGCCACACAAACTCAAATATCTTGGAGTCAACTTGACCAAAGACGTGAAGGACGTATAAAAAGAAAACTGTAAAGCCCTGCTCCAAGAAATAAGAGGACACACGGAAATGGAAACACATACCCTGCTCATGGATTGGCAGAATTAACATCATTAAAATGGCCATACTCCCCAAAGAATTGTACAGATTTAATGCGATCCCTCTAAAGATACCCACGACATTCTTCAAAGAAGTGGATCAAACACTTATGAAGTTCATCTGGAACAATAAACACCCCTGAGTAGCTAAAGCACTCCTAGGGAAAAGGAAAATGGGAGGCATTACTTTCCCCAACTTTAAACTGTACTACAAAGCAATAGTTATCAAAACAGCATGGTATTAGAATAAAGACAGACCCTCAGATCAGTGGAATAGGCTTGAGTTCTCAGACAATGTTCTCCAGATATACAATCACCTAATTTTTGATAAAGGAGCAAGAAATCCTAAGTGGAGCAGGGAAAAACCTCTTCAACAAGTGGTGCTGGCAGAGCTGGTTAGCCACTTGCAAAAAAGCGAGCATAGACCTTCAGTTAACATCATGTACGAAGGTAAAATCCAAATGGATTAAAGACCTTGTTATCAGACCTGATACCATTAAGGTATATAGAACAACATGTAGGTAAAACACTCTATGACATTGAGACAAAGGCATCTTCAAGAAGGAAACTGCACTTTCCAAACAAGTGGAAACAGAAATCAAGAGATGGGAATACATTAAACTGAGAAGCTTCTGCACCTCAAAGGAAATAGTGCCCAGCATACAAGAGCGACCCACCATGTGGAAGAAACTATTCACCCAATACCCATCAGATAAGGGGCTAATATCCAAAATATACAGGGCACTGACAGAACTTTATAAGAAAAAAACATCTAATCCCATCAAAAAATGAGGAGAAGAAATGAACAGACACTTTGATAAAAAAGAAATACAAATGGCCAAAAGGCACATGAAAAATGCTCCACATCACTAATCATCACGAAGATGCGAGTCAAAACAACGATGAGATACCATCTCACACCACAGAGATTGGCGCACATCACAAAGAATGAGAGGGATGTGGAGAGAAAGGAACTCTTATCCACTGCTGTGAGAATGCCGTTTAGTCCAACCTCTATGGAAGGCGATATGGAGATTCCTCCAAGAACTAGAAATTGAGCTCCCATTCGACCCAGCTATTCCACTTCTAGGGATATACCCTAGGAACACAAGAATACAATACAAAAACCCCTTCCTCACACCTATATTTATTGCAGCACTATTCACAATAGCCAGGCTCTGGAAACAACCAAGATGCCCTTCAACAGACAAATTACTAAAAAAACTGTGGTACATATACACAATGGAATATTATGCAGTTGTCAGGAGAGATGAAGTCATGAAATTTTCCTATACATGGATGTACATGGAATCTATCATGCTGAGTGAAATAAGTCAGAGAGAGAGAAAAAGAAAGATGCAGAATAGTCTCACTGATCTATGGGTTTTAAGAACAATAAAAGTCATTTTTGCAACAATCCTCAGAGACAATGAGAGGAGGGCTGGAACTTCCAGCTCATTCCATGAAGCTCACCACAAAGAGTGGTGAGTGAAGTTATAGAAATAACTACACTAATAACTACCATAATCATGTGGATGAATGAAGGAATTGGAAAGCCTGTCTGGAGTACAGGTGGGGGTGGGGTGGATGGAAGGAGATTTGGGACATTGGTGGTGGGAATGTTGCAAAAAAAAAAAAAAAAGAGAAACATTAGAAAATAGGGTATGACTGAGCTTATTTACATTCTTGAAATTTAGTTGTCATCAGGTTTTATAGTGAAAGATATCTAAAAATTTAAGCATATCTGTTTCTTCTTTTTTGGGTTTGGGGGTGGGGTGACACATGGCAGTGCTCAGAGGACCAGGGATTGAACCTGGTTCACCCACATTCAAGAGGAGGGTGCTACCCACTGTAACTATCACTTAGGTCCCCTAATTTTTTTCTTTTATTTTCTAAGTTAGTTCCCACTATGTGGCCTGTTCTTGTTTTATTTTCTATTCTCAGATTCTTTTGTTCCCACTGACATTTGATCAGTTGATCTACTTCACAACTCTACATCCTTTGTTATCTTCAAGAGGAGGGTGCTACCCACTGTAACTATCACTTAGGTCCCCTAATTTTTTCTTTTATTTTCTAAGTTAGTTCACATTCATGTTTTCTTTCAATACTCCATTATGTAATTGTTTTTACTAAAGAATAGCTTATGGATTCTGAAATTTAAATGTTATATGGTATAACCCAAGTGTGGCTGCCTCCCAGCTTAACCCTAAGTGAGCCACAAATATATTATGTTACTATATTTTTCAGCTAACTTGCACTAAACTAACATATACATATGAATTTGGTCCCTTAAATATTCAGAATTCAATTAAGAATTTAAATTTAAATTAAATAAGATTTAAAATGTATGATGGTATTTATGATAATACCTGAGAGACTATTTGAGTAATAGCATTTGTGCCTAGAAACAAACAGTGATTTGCAGTAGTATTTTTACAATGTATACTCAGTAGACTAAGTTGAAACTTAGAACATGCTGACTGGTTATAAGATATTTTGTTTAATTTTTACAGATATATAGACATTCCATAGCAATAATTTAATACCATTACCTTATTACACATAAGGTAACTAAATCAGTCTGGGGGTGAGGGAAGAGCATATGGGAGGTAGGAAAAAAACGGAGGTGTAGGGAGGACAAATTGGTGATGGGAATCCCCCCTGATTTTATGTAAATATGTACCTAAAATATTATTGTCAACAACATGTAAGCCACTATGATAAAAAATAATAATAAAATTGTAAACTTTAATAGAGCATAATCTCATATTGATAAAATCAATGCAGTGAAGAAATTATAGTGGAAAATACTCCAGAATACTGCAGTGTTCATCTCTGAGTGATAATAGAGTTATGTTATTTTAATTATATACTTTACATTTTTCTGTATAGACTTACTATTCTATAAGGAGTGTGTTATTTATGCAAATAAATATGATTTATTGCTAAAATTATATTTTTAATTATATATAAGCATATATAAGTGCATATAATATAATTAGTTATAATTAATACATAACATAAATTTATGTATTTATATATAATATGAATATCATTAATATAATTAATTATATATAAGTATATATAATTTAAAATATGGCCAAAATTAATTTGCTAATTATTTAATACTAATCTCAATAGAACCACAAAATCTTATTCTTCTTAGACTTTGAATTTGTACATCTAAATTAAGTTTAATAACAAAAAATAAAGTCACATGTATCCGCCAAGTTTCATGAGGTTAGTCATAAGCTATATAAATATTTTTATTTATATGAATAAATGGAGAACAGCTAATAATTCTTTTAAAATTATAAAGGAGATTCTATAAAAATGGAAATATTTTTAAGAATTTGAAGAACCAGGGGTTGGAGAGAGAGTACAGTGGGTAAGAAACTTGCCTTGCACACTGTTGATAGGGGTTCAATCCTTAGTACACCAGAGGGTCCAGGAGCAAAATCAAGAATCCCCAAGTACCAAGAGGAATGAACTGAGTGCAGAGTTAGGAATAATCCCCGAGGAATGCCAAGTGTGGCCAAAAAATGAAATACATTTTGAACAGAACTACTTTATATAAATATATACACAGACAGACATACAGAGACACACACACACAGATATACTCACTCACTCTAATAAATTATAAAAAGAAAACTTAGAAAGTCAGAAGGCACCATGAAGGTTCTTTTCAAGTCAGAAAGCTGGGTGTTTCAATCTTTAAATATTATATTAATTTATATATTATCTTTAAACATTATATATTGTTTTAACATTAGGATCTTTAGAAAATTTCATGTGATAGTTTAAAATATTTGTTTTTTTGTTTTTGGGTCACTCTGCAACGCTCAGGGGTTCCTCCTGGCTCTATGCTCAGAAATCGCTCCTGGCAGGCTCAAGGGACCATATGGGATGCCGGGACTTGAACCACAGACCTTCTGCATGCAAGGCAAATGTCTTACCTCCATGCTATCTCTCCGGGTCCCATATTTGTAATGATAATATAAACAATTAGAAATCCAAAATCCCTCATGGCCAGAATCATATGCAAAACATAAAGCAGGCTCATTTAAAATATTTTTCCAGTCATTTCAAGCCATAATCTGATTTATCAAGTTTATCAAAGATATTTTTTATTTAAAAATGTCTTAGGTTTAAAAAACATGAAAACTAAGAATTTAATTGCATAATGGGATGGTTTTAAAAAAATGTTAGTCATTGTTCTAAATCAAAAATATGGCTTGACTAAAAGAAAAATTTCCATTGTCTCATATAAAATGCCAAACAAAATAAAATTGGCCAACTGTTCCCCAGCCCCTGTGAACCACAAAGAAGCAAGCTGAATTGTAAAAGCCTATTTCTGAAGCTAATATCTTGCCTGCGAGACTGGGAGGGCTATGAGCACTGATGGTTGAAAGAGCTTTGGAAAAGGTCACACAGTCCATGGAGAATACCACTACCTGGTGGGGGCTAGGCACAGCAAAGTACCTTCCTGCCAAAGAAAGAAGAGATAATCTGTATTCGGAATAGCACAAAAATCAAAGTTATAGAGTATCTTAAAACAAATGAAAGCTTCAATAGTAGAAGATGTAAGAAAAATTTTAATCCTACATATTGGTGCAAGAATATAAAAACTGGATCTCACAACAGAAATTCTATGCTATATTTTACCATAGAGTACTTGTCTGAACATTAAGAAATGCTCTTTAATAAAAACTTTCTATGAATACATAAAGATGCAATTATTTTTGACGTAAAACGCAATTCTATTTGACAAAGCTGTTACTCAGATAATAAAGTTTCAGCCATGCTAAAACAGACAAACATTAAAAACTAACCATGTAAAGATTTTGAGTGTGTCTGTTCTTTGCTGGAAACATGTGCACCTCCACCAAATACAGCAGACCACATTTTGTCATTTAGAGGATGGGCCACAATCCGAAACAGCTCATTACTGGAATGTGTTGCCAAGCCATGAATGAAGAGACTCAGGTACACTGCTGTGAGAATCTCACAGAGCAGGGTTGTTAGTCCTGACTGGGCTTCCTCACCAGAAGAATTCAAAAGTCGCATTAGAGAAGTAATCCCTAGAAGAAAAACAACAAACAAAACAACTACTGACAATACATTTCTAAAAATAACGTTTTTTAATTTTGGAAAAAACTTATTACATTAGGATTGTCCTATAGATTCACAGACTAGTAGGTATTATTATAAATAACGTATTAATGTTGATTTTTTGCGGAATTTAGAGAAAAAAAACCTAAAATCTGTACTATAATTAAAATATGACAGACAAAATTTAACTGTCCTACCAAATGCCTTACTTTTGTGACAACAAAAACACAGAAAGTAACATAACAAAGCTTTTTTTTTTTTTTTTTTTTGGTTTTTGAGTCACACCCAGCAATGCTCAGGGGCCACTCCTGGCTCCAAGCACAAAAATAGTCCTGCAGGCTCGGGGGACCATGTGGGATGCCAGGATTTAAACCAATGACGTTCTGCATGAAAGGCAAATGCCTTACCTCCATGCTATCTCTACGGCCCCATAAAGCATTTAATTTAATTTATTTATTTATTGGTTTTTAGGTCATACCTGGAGGTGCTCAGGGACCATATGGGATGCAGAGATTCAAATCACTGTCCATCCGTCCTGGGTTGGCTGTGTGCAAGGCAAACGCCCTACCGCTGTGCTATCTCTCAGGCCCCAACAGAACATTTTAATATAATGATTAATGAAATGAATTAAGCAACTACATATTTTGAAATGAGTAATGAATTCTGTATTTGTATCAAGTTCCAATGATTAACAAAACCAAACTTCCTTTCCTTATCTGATTAAATCATTAAAGCTAAGGAAATTTCCATTTATAAACTGTTTCTTACCTGGCCATTGAGATGGTGATGTATTCGGAGTTATAGCTTCATCTAAGCTTCCTGTCTTCAAAGAGTGACGATGGGGAAGAAGAACTGTTTGATACACCATTCCAGTAAAGGGATTTGTTTGAAATGAACTAAAGGAAGAAAATATTTAAATAATAATAAACCATAAGGAACATCGATCCTAACAATAAGCAATAATAGTATAAAATTATGTAAATGAAATGTCACAGTTTTCCCATGTCTAGGTCTAATAGAGTATCTAAAAATAAATTCTTGTTTATAAGCTAAACTAATAATTATATTTATATGCTGATATTATATTAAACTGGTATATTATAAAAGGAGATATATACATGTAAATATACATATTCTAAAGTAAAGCACAAGAGAGTTTAAGTAAGGAATAAGCACCAATGCAAAATATCTAAATTAAAAAAAAGCAAATTAATTCAGTGCTGGCCATAAGTAGCAAAAAAAACTAATGAACTTTTTTTTTTTTTTTTTTTTTGGTTTTTGGGCCACACCCGTTTGATGCTCAGGGGTTACTCCTGGCTATGTGCTCAGAAATCGCCCCTGGCTTGGGGGGACCATATGGGACGCCGGGGGATCGAACCGCGGTCCTTCCTTGGCTAGCGCTTGCAAGGCAGACACCTTACCTCCAGCGCCACCTACCCAGCCCCAAAACTAATGAACTTTTAAGGACTAATAAATTTTATTTTATTTATTTATTTATTTATTTTTTGGTTTTTCGGTCACAGCCGGCAGTGCTCAGGAGTTACTCCTGACTCTGTACTCAGTAATTGCACCTGGCAGGCTCAGGGTACCATATGGGTTGCCGGGATTTGAACCACTGTCATTCTTCATGCAAGGCAAATGCCTTACCTCCATGTTATCTCTCCAGCTCCTAAACTTTAAAATTAATTTCTTTTTTAATTTAAACTCTATGGTTACAAAATTGTACATGATTAAGTTTCAGTAATACAATGTACACCACTCTTCATCAGTGCACATTTCCCACATCTATTGCCCCAGTTTCCCTACCACCTTTCCCTCCTACTAGCCACAAAGAGCAGACAGATTACCTCCGCCCCTTCTCAATCTCTATCTCTCTGTCACTGTCTCTCTCAAACTCTCATTCCTCCCCCCCTTTTTTTCTTTTTTCACACTGTGGTTTGCACTATTGCTAAAGAAGGGGTACTATGCATATTACTTTATTCCCCTTTCAGCATCCATTTCTTTCTAGGATGATCAAAAACTAATAAACTTTTAAAAACAAATCATCTGGTTGAAAACCAAGTTTATATAAGTTCAATAGAATATGTACTGGCAGTCTGTCTATCCTATCTCAGGGTAGATTATAACAGAATTGTGCACCAGGTACTAGGTATATAATACAATACCATAGTTCTAAACCAATAAAATTTATAAAACTGGAGAACGACTCAAAATAAAGTTGTATTTATTTATTTGCTTTAGTGGTGGGGGTCATACCTGGCAGTTCTCAGGATGGGCTCAGGATCTATTATGGCAGGGCTTTGGGAAACCATATGTGGTATGAGGGACTGAAATTGTTGGCTGCCTGCCACAACTAGCCTACTTACTATAATACTGTTTTTAAAGATAAAACTGCATAGTGACGTGAAAGCAAATGGGAAATTTTTTTGCATGATTTGGAAATCAGAGTAAGATTCTCCATGTAAACAAACATTAACATAATACTAAGCAAAAGGATCAATGAAAAAAATAATTTGCAGCTTCACTAGGGAATAAATTTGAGTAAAAATGTTACAACACATTTTGCTAAAATCTATTTAAAATTCCTGTGTTACATGTTAAATAACGGGCCCGGAGAGATAGCACAGCGGCGTTTGCCTTGCAAGCAGCCGATCCAGGACCAAAAGTGGTTGGTTCGAATCCCGGTGTCCCATATGGTCCCCCGTGCCTGCCAGGAGCTATTTCTGAGCAGACAGCCAGGAGTAACCCCTGAGCACCGCCGGGTGTGGCCCAAAAACCAAACTAACAAACAAACAAACATGTTAAATAACATGTAATTTAAATCAAATCAATCTATAACGTAATTGAATGTAATCGTATAATTTAAATCAATCAATCCAAATCAATGTGTTCTGATTGAGAAATCTTTTTTTTTTTCTGTCACGCCCAGCAGTGCTCAGGGGTTACTCCTGGCTCTACGCTCAGAAATCGCTCCTGGCAGGCACGGGGGACCATAGGGGATGCTGAGATTCGAACCACTGTCCTTCTGCATGAAAGGCAAACACTCTACCTCCATGCTATCTCTCTGGTCCCTGATTGACAAATCTTGTTAATCCTAATATTTTGGTGCATTTTGAAGTTTTTCTCCTTTTGCTCTCCAGTTTCAAGATAACAAAATGAATCAAATTTTTAACATTTTTCCTCCTATATTGTGTATGAAAATATTAGGATAAAAGCTATTGATAAAAAGCAGATAAGTAATCTTTAATAATAAAGTAAATTCCTTGAGGACTAGGGACAAAAAAATCAAGTTGCTAGTTGAGCTCAAATTCAGCACAGAATTCCTGAAGGAAGCAAAGACAGAGGTGCCCTGGACAAGCCTGACCAGGCTGAGTCCGGGGTCTCCCACATCATTACTGAGGGTGCTTCGGGTTTGAGCTAAATTCCAGCACAGAATTCCTGAAGGAGATTGGTGACTGGGAGAGACCAAGAGGACCTGTCGGCTTTGCGTGTTTCTCTTCTCTTCTCTCTCCTGAAGTTCTCCTGAGAGGGCCAAGAAAGGCCCGCAAAGGTCTCCTTGAGGCCCCAGAGGAGCACGTATGCTAAGCAAAGCAGAGCGGGCGTGCGCTCTTTCTAACTGATAAACAACACCATAACACGCAGAAAAAAAATCACACTACAAGCATGACAATTGGGAGCCCTACCCGGCAAACACCATGCACATAGAATGAAGATGATAGCTCTGATGACCCAAAAATTACCAACCATATGATTAATCTTTCAGAATAGAAATATGGAGGATCTTCATGGAAATCAAAGAAAACATAGCTCTAGCTGAACAGAACACAAAGAAAGAAATCAGAAAACTCCAAACAAAAATAACAGTTCTGAAAAACAAGATAGTTGAACTGAAAACCTCAATGGAAAGCCTCTCAAACAGGGTAATAGCAGCCAAGGACTAAATCAATGAACAGTAAGATGAAATGCAGAAAACTCCATACATACAGCAGAAGAGAATGGAAAAGAACGTTAAGGCAAACGATCAGACAATGGAAAAAGTACTCAAAGAATGTGAACAAATGAAAATAGAAGTCTTTGATAAAATCAACAGAAACAACATAAGAATCATTGGAGTCCCAGAGACCCAGAAAAAAGATCCCTAGGAAGAATCAACAGCCAAAGACATCACCACAGAGAAACTTCCAGAGCTAAAGACTGCATGCAATCAAATCCTGCATGACTGATGAGTACCAGCTAAAAGAGACCCGAAAAAAAAACACCCAAGACACATCCTAGTTACAATGACAAATTCCACAGATGGAGATAGAATACTGAAAGCAGCAAGATCCAAAAGGGAAATTACATTCAAAGGAGCATCCTTAAGATTTACAGCAGACATGTCACAAGAAAGTCTTAAGACCAGAAGATAGAGGTGGGATATTGTGACAAGACTGAAGGAAGGGTACAAGCTTCATGGATAAGCAACAGCTCAGAACCTTTCCAAATGCAAAACCAGCCTTAAAGGAAAAGCTGAAAAGCCTACTTTAGGACAAGACTGATCAACAAACACACCAAACTTATACACAAAGATGACGTTAAATCCCACGATAATCATCCCCCTCAATGTCAATAGACTAAATGCACCAATTAAGGGACACAGAGTGGCTAATGAATCAAAAAGATGAATCCAACCTTCTGCTGCCTACAAGAAACACATCTGAATACTTAAACAAACACAGACTCAAAATCAAAGGCTGGAGGAAAATCATCCAAACAAACAGCACCCTTAAAAAAGCTGGGGTGGCAATATTAATATCAGATGACAAAAACTTAGAAAAGTTGTGGAGCAGGTGAGGTGGCGCTAGAGGTAAGGTGTCTGCAAGCACTAGCCAAGGAAGGACCGTGGTTCGATCCCCCAGCGTCCGATATGGTCCCCCCAACCAGGGGCAATTTCTGAGTGCTTAACCAGAAGTAACCCCTGAGCATCATATGGGTGTGGCACAAAAAACAAAACAAAACAATTAAGTTAGAGAATATCAAAGAATTTAAAGAAAGCTACTGAATGGACAGAGTTTAAACAATGTTTATAATAATGCAGATAAATTAAATTGAAACCTCAGTACATAAATAGCAAAAAACAAAAATCAATAAAAAATTTTATAACGCTTTTTACATTCTAATTCAGTCACTCAATTCCTCCTTTGTGCTTCCATGACATGATTCATGTCATTATCAGCTAATATATTTTTCTCTAAAGTTAGATTAATAAATTATTAAAATTCATTTATAACATAATTCATAATAACATAAATTAAATAACATAATATAAATTATGGAAAAGAACACTCTAGCCATACCCATTTTTATAACAAACGAGGCTAAAGTAACCAGTTTTTCTAAAACACAGAAATATTCTGAAGCGGCACATTAAGAATTCCTAAATTTTATCAATTTATACCTGTAATTATGACTACCACAAAGGCACTGATAAATACAAGCAGAAAGTGAGGCTGCTAAAGTATGCATGACATATACCTAGAAGAAAAACAAAACAAAATTATTCAAGTGTAAGTATTTTTTAAGTATTTTAAACAAAATTTTTTTCAATACATAGTTAGGCATTATTAAATTATTATTAAATTGCTGTTATGAACTATATTTCCTTATTTCTTTAACATTTATTTCTGCCTCTCCACAGGTTTCATCACAACCAAACTTAAAACGGAACACTAGGCTTTGGCAGAAATTATACACAGATCTGCTATTTGAACAAATGGTAACAAATGTTTTAACTCTTCACTACTGCATGAAATATGCATGTAAAATCCTTTAAGAGTCAATCTGCTTCTTGTTCAACCAAAAGATAAAGTTCAGACTGATAGGTCATTGGAGAATATATTATCAAATATTCTAACCACCACAGAAAAAGGATACATTAAATATTTAGAGAAAAGCCAAGATACAAAAATACAACAATTAAACTTGCTACAAACTTTTGTAATAAAGTTTCCAAAATTGGACTTGCAAGAGCAATTAACAGAAATAAATCTTAGACAAAATATAACCTAAATAAGCAGATTAAAATAAAAATTAGTGGGGCCGGAGAGATAGCATGGAGGTAAGGCATTTGCCTTTCATGCAGGAGGTCATCAGTTCGAATCCCGGTGCCCCATATGATCCCCCATGCCTGCCAGGAGCAATTTCTGAGCCTGGAGCCAGAAATAACCCCTGAGCACTGCCGGGTGTGACCCAAAAACCACAAACAAAACAAAACAAAACAAAAAAATAAATAAAATAAAAATTAGTATTTTCGTTCATAACAAATAAAACTAAAAAACCCTAATCTTTTGTTCAGCTTTGGGTCTGTATCTTCAATGCTCAGGGCTTATGCCTGGTGCTCACGAGTGTACTTCTGGGGATCAAATTCAGGATGGCTGTGTGCAAGGCAAAAGCCCAATCCACTGTACTCCAGCTCCCCCCAAAATCAATATTATTGGGATGCACTCTCACAAGACTGATTTAATAGCTTGGCAAAAACTTAAGCATACAAACTTTAAGAATTTCACAGGCCCTTTCTGTTGTGACTGGCTTATAAATAAGTGAAGACCTAACCTGAGGAGAAAAAAATTTTCACAACATCAACTGGAGAAATAGTATAGGGGTTGAGAGGCTTGCCTTGAATGAAGCTAACTGGGTTTGATTGCTGGTACCCAATATGGTCCCCATGAGTAGTCCTGGAAAAGTTTGATCCCTGAGGACAATGCCAGGAGGAAGCCCTGAGCACTGCTAGGAATGCACCCGAAGCAAACCAATCAATTAACCAGAACCAAAAAAAGCTTTCTTGTTTATTAGAAAAACATTTACTGGGGGCCGGTGAGGTGGCGCTAGAGGTAAGGTGTCTGCCTTGCAAGCGCTAGTCAAGGAAGGACCATCCCCCGGCGTCCCATATGGTCTCCCCAAGCCAGGGGCGATCTCTGAGTGCTTAGCCAGGAGTAATCCCTGAGCATCAAACGGGTGTGGCCCAAAAAATCAAAAAAAAAAGAAAAAAACAAACAAAAAAGATTTACTGATGTATTAGTAGGTTTTTCTTTTCATTTTAGGGAAGCAAAGCAATCCTTATTGAAAAATTCTAGAGAAATATGAAGGGATGAGGGGAGAGAACACAGGTTTCTCCAGAGCAGAAAAAGTCATAATTTAATGGTCCTTTTACATCAAAATATCAGATTCTTATTTCTGACAATCACCATTTTAATTAAGTTCATACATAAAAAATTACTCCTGGGTCTAAATATAGACTTATTATCTTAATAAAAATTACCTGTGAAGTGATATAAAATTGATGTACCTTATTGGCATAAGTAACACAATAATATCTATTGGTATAATTAACGCCTGCTCATTAGAAATCTTCTCTGATCAAAATCGTTATAAAACTTGATCATGTAAATAAATTATTATAGGTAGAACTTGCAATTAAAATTCAGTTATTATAATTATTTCACTATTAGAATTTGTTATTTAAATTTTAAAATAAAAAATCATAAAAATTATCTTTTACTGTTATTATTGCATATCACTAATTCAAAATGTTGAAACCAATCATACTTACTTTGTTGTTTTGGTTATCGGGATAGGGTGGTGAATCAAAGTTTATTATGGCATGCAGAATATCATGAGTTAGATTACTAAGGTGCAATAATGGATTGGCAACCACTGTTTTGGCACTGGCTGTACAAGCAAAAAGGAGAGGGACTGAGGTCTGCTCAGACAGAGGGTTAGGAAATATGGGTTCTGACGTTTCCTTGAAAAAAAAAGAAAAAGTTTCATCAGCCATTTATAATTACAATCTATTTCTTAACATAATTTAGAGATTCTTTTGTAAAACTTTCAAGTTTTAATGCAATCAAAACTTAAAAGTTTGATGTAAGCTTTTATATTAGACTGTATCTAAAGAGATATAACAACTATAATGAAAACTGACGGGATAATACTTTCTTGTAATAAAGAGCAATTCCTCTTCTCAAAAAACATCCATATAAGAAATGCACGGGCCCGGAGAGATAGCACAGCGGCGTTTGCCTTGCAAGCAGCCGATCCAGGACCAAAGGTGGTTGGTTCGAATCCCGGTGTCCCATAGGGTCCCCCGTGCCTGCCAGGAGCTATTTCTGAGCAGACAGCCAGGAGTAAGCCCTGAGCACCGCCGGGTGTGGCCCCAAAACCAAAAAAATAAAAAGAAATGCACAATATGAACTTAGCAGCTCACTCTTTCAATGGAGCTGAAACAACAGTCCTGAAACTTAACACATAATTCATAATATAAAGCATCATACAGATAAAATAATACAAATCAATAACATAAAAACATAATATAAAACATCATAAAAACTGCAATGAATAAAATAAAATTTAATATTTAAAATGAGAATATCAAAAACTTTCATATAGGGGGCAGAGAGATAGCAAGGAGGTGGGGCATTTGCCTTGCATGCAGGAGGACGGTGGTTCGAATCCCGGAATCCCATATGGTCCCCCGAGCGATTTCTGAGCGTAGAGCCAGGAGAAACCCCTGAGCGCTGCTGGGTGTGACCCAAAGACAAAAAAAAAAAAAAACCAACAACAAAAAAACCCCTTTCATGTATGTGCTTATTGGCTACTCTGTAAGTTACATACCTGCTGAGATTCTTGCAAAAGTAAAATTAATTCCATTCTCACAGATGCAAGTCCCCCACCATGGGATCCATGAAGTATACAGTAACTAAGAAACATTCGTAAGAGTGACTGATATTTCAAAAGCCACTGTCTTTTTTCCTCAAAGATTTCTCTCTGTTGCTTCATTTTTGTTTGGTGAGGCAAGTCATCAGTATTTTCACTTAATCCAAATTTCTCTTCATCTTCTCTAATAGTGGACTTTAATTCTTCAGCATCTGAACAACAGTCACAAGTTCTCTGAAGAGCTATCACTTCTTTTTCAAGCCAATGGTATAGTTGATAACGCAATTTTCCACCATCAATTTCATAGCCAGTGGATAAAGTACGAAGTTCCACTGTGAGAATTTTTAAACATGCTCTAAACTTTAACTGAACTGCAATGATATCTTCTGATGGATTTATAATATCATTTTCATCTAGAGAGACTGTGCAATTAGAACTTGTTTCATCTATTTTACTGAGGCCGCTCTGTGAAGATTTCAATTCTTTCCTTGAAATAGAGAGATCTTCATTTTCTTCCTCATTATCAGTGTCCCATTTTAATTCTAAAGAGTCATCCTGAAATACAACACTTGGTTGACTCCAGTCAAAAGAAAGAGTGGAATTTGATTGTTTCTCTGAGGAGCCCTCTGAAGAAGATCCAAAACCATTGATCAGTGACTGTGACCAATCTAGAGCAGAAGATTTATCTTCCTTTGTATCCAATTTTAGTGAAGGTGAACAATTTTTACTAGTATTCAGAAAACTCGATGCTCTACAAAAACCTTTTGTTTTTCTGATGACTTTTGGCAACTTTGATAATACTTCCAAAGCCAACATAGGGCAACCAGCTTTTAAATGAGCACTGGCAGTAGTAAAAAATAATCTTCTTTCACTTAAACTAATTGTCTCTGCTAGTCCACTTTTTTCTGTTAAACTCATGTGTCTGGAAAATGCATCCACTGATCCAAAATGACGTCTCAGCAAAAGAGGATGTGTTCTTAGATAATTATAGAAATTAAAAACTGCAGGGTTACAAGTTGACATCTTGACTTGATCTGAAAACAAGTAAGTCAACAAAACTTTTCAAGAATAGTACAGTCCTCCATTTTCTCTACTTTGCATTATAAATTTTTTTGGGGGGGGGCCACTCCTGTCTCTGTGCCCTGGAATCACTCCTAACAGGTTTTCCAGGGACCATATGCTATGACAGGGATTGAACCTGAGTCAGTTGCATGCAGGCAAGAATTGTACCTGCTGTACGGTCTCTTTGACCCTACTCTGGCACCTTTATCAACCTAATATTTTAATATTTTTTATTAACAGATCACACTAATACATAGCATTTAATAGACAAAAGCATTTTTGCAATAAAAGAGTTGAAGAACAATAACAATAAAAGGTTATGATGGTCTCACATCTCTTCTGATAATAATCTCAGATAACACCAAATATCCCCTAATATACTTTTAGTTGTTTCCTTCCTTGAATATGTATTTGTAGTCTGCTTTGTTAGTTTTTCATAGCTAAGAATGTGCTAGGGTTCAGTGCTTAACATCTTTTCTATCTACTCTCCCTGGGTAAACTTAACAAACTGTCATGGACTTACCACATATATGCTGATAACTTAAAAGCTTCAATTTCCATTCTCAACTTCACAATGTAATCTAGGCGTATGAATATTTACATGTTATGTATACACTTGCCCCGGGGTCTTTTATTTACCGTGTTTTTTAGTCAAAAATAAGGTATCTACTTTGATCATTTGCTCATTAATTACATATCTCTACTCAAAGGTCATTTTACCAGAAAAGTCTTCTTTTTCAAAGTAATTATCTCCAAATAAACTCTCTTCCCTCAAATATTTGTTTATTGCTCAAGCTTAAAAGCAAATAATTATCCCTGACTCATTTCCAAACCAAACCATATTATATTCAGTAAACAATAAAACTATATTCCACAAATCAGACATTTTTCTCTCCCCATCAGTATCACGCCTAATTTTTAATTTGTAAGAATAAGTTTGATTGGTTGTGAAAGTATGTGATCATTATTAATTCCAAATTAAAAAATTTTAAAGACTTTTAAGTTACTAGAAAATGCCCTTCCTTCCTTCTTCCTTCCTTCCTTCCTTCCTTCCTTCCTTCCTTCCTTCCTTCCTTCCTTCCTTCCTTCCTTCCTTCCTTCCTTCCTTCCTTCCTCCCTCCCTCCCTCCCTCCCTCCCTTCTTCCTTCCTTCCTTCCTCCCTCCCACCCTCCCTCCCTCCCTCCCTCCCTCCCTCCCTTCTTCCTCCCTCCCTCCCTCCCTTCTTCCTTCCTTCCTTCCTTCCTTCCTTCCTTCCTTCCTTCCTTCCTTCCTTCCTTCCTTCCTTCCTTCCTTCCTTCCTTCCTTCCTTCCTACTTCCTTCCTTCTTCTTTCCCTCTTTCCCTCCCTCCCTTTCTCCCTCCCTCCCTTCTTTGCATAGCCAGAATGTGCAGGGTGATTTTTCCTGGCTCTGCACACAGAAATCACTTCAAGCAATATTCAGTAGACTATGGTTCCAGGGATCAAACCCAGGTACTATGCATGCAAGGCAAGTTGTGTGTAACTAATTAATTGTACTGTTGTACTAATGCTCTAGTCCCCTTTTCTTTCTCTCTTCCATTAAAGTGAGTTTAAAATCCCTAGCTTGATGGCTAGGAAACTGAGTAACATGGCTTTTTTGCTGTTTCTTAATAACAGCTCTTGACTAAATTATGAAATGTAAAAAGTCATAACTAGAACCTTTACCATTTAATATTCTAAATTATGCTATTATATATACTTTCTACTTACAAAGTATTTAAAGTACATACTTTACTTATATTTTAATTCATTTAAAGAATTCTTAGTTTATACTAACTTCTAGGGAAAATTTTAGCAGAGAATTGCTAAAATAAAGGAAAAAAATAGACATAAAACATTACACTTAAAAAATGTGGCTAGAGTGACAGCACAATGGGTAGGGCTCTTCTCACGTTCAATCTCCAGCATCCTATGTGGTCCCCCCCAGGCCACCAGGAACAATTCCTGAGTGCAGAGTCAGGAGTAAGCCCTAAACATTGCTGGATGTGGCCCCCAAAACAAAACTAACAACAAGAACTTATTTAGCACAGGACAGAGAGAGAGTTCTAAGATGAGGGAAGATGCAAAGGCCCTGAGATTGGTCCAGAGGGCACTGAACTATTTCATGGGTACCTTTTCCATAGTGGCCCAGCTGTTCCCAAGCATCACTGGGACGGAGTAGCAAATGCATCATGGAGCTTGAGCACTGACATGTTCTGTTTCCACAGCTGGCCTTGAGCAGTGCTAGGAGAGGGAAGATATCCACTCCCTCCTACTAACTAACTTATTAAAAGTTTAAACAAAAGTTTAAAACTTTTGTTCTGTTTTGTTTTTGGACCACATCCAGTGGTGCTCAGGTGTAACTCTTGGCACTGCTTTCAAGAATTAGTCCCTGTGGTATACTTGGGAGACGATATGAATGCAGGGGATAGAATCAGGAAATAGAACAGAATCAGTCGGACCATGCAAGGCAAACATCCTACTGCTATACTCTGGCCCCAAGCTTAAGACTTTTAATCAATAACTTTAAGTCATCTTTCTTTACACTGCACATATTTTCATTATAAAAATAATAAAACTGAATAATATATTAATTTCCACCAATGGTAAACTGACTTGATTACCGCATTTTCTTTAAAATGTTTACATTTATGAGTTTAAAATATTTAACATATCAATTTTATAAAATAGAACATCTTAAGCTATTACTACCAAAGTATTCCTCTAACTCTTCCCCGCAAAAGAAAAAGAAAACTGGGGCCGGAGCAATAGCACAGTGGGTAGGGCTTTTCGCCTTGTACGTAGCCAAGCAGATTTGATCTCTAGCATCCCATATGGTCCCCTGAACCTGCCATGAGCAATTTCTGAGTGTAAAGCCAGGAGTAACTCCTGAGCGCCACTGGGTTTGATCCCTGGAACCATAGTCTACTGGGTAGTCCAACAACAACAACAAAACCTGTACAATAGATACATTATCCTGTACCTCATCTAAACCAGTAAGTCTTGGACAATGTCTTAAATTTGTGTTCTATGACAGGTTGCTTCCACTACCTAAAAGTTCCTATTTTGTAAAGATTTGATGAGCTACTTTTCAAGTCTGGAAATGATCAGAAATTTTCCATAAAAAATAATGTATAGCACTACTTCATACACACACACACACACACACACACACACACACACACACACACACACACACACACACACGATATCCTGATGAGATTATACGAAATATAACAATCTACCTCTGGACAGTATGGAAAAACTGACAGCTAGTACCACAAACAGGGTGGGGATGGAGAGACAGCAAGGAGGTAGGGCATTAGCCTGGCATGCAGAAGGACGATGGTCAAATCCCGGCATCCCATATGGTCCCCCGAGCCTAGCAGGAGCGATTTCTGAGCGTAGAGCCAGGAGAAACCCCTGAGCGCTGCCGGGTGTGACCCGAAAACCAAAACCGCACAAACAAAAACCAGGGTGCTCTGATTCACAAACATCAATAAAAGTCTCTCAGTAACATCTGAGAAGTCCAACTTACCGTCATCCTCTGAAGCAGGTTGCTTTACCAGTGTTCCCAGAGCATTACCGTAATCTTCTAGAATCCAATATGCCATGCTCCGAAGGAAAGGATCAGAATTCATACTTATGTTCAATGACTTCAGTTCACTGACAGGAGAATCAACTCCCAAAATTTTTTTATATAAAATAGATTTATATGTTGTAGATGCATCAAATTCAGACTCATAAAGTCTTGCTATTATAAGAGCCAACTGGATATCATTCAGTTTCTCGAGACAGACCTTAAGAAAATGAAATTTTGTTTGCAAATAAGTGAGCACATCTTTCATTTAGGATAAACTCAACTAATAGCTGCAGAAAGAAATTTGATTAGCATCAAGATTATGGAACAAATAAATGATACATGCTTGTTTTGCATATCTATTGATATCATTTGCAGGCATACTGAACTGCTGATATTAAATACATATATTTGTAAAAAGACTTAACCCAATGAAATGCTAAATAATTTTTAAAAGCATCAATTCATAAGAAATACTGTTTTATACTGAAATTTTAACCTCCCTATTCACTTCGGCAATATAAAACTAAGCAAATGAACACATTTAGATAGCAATATCAGAATATCATAGTCACAATAGCACTGAAGGTCACCAAGATATAATTAGCTAAAAGTTTTCCAAGTTTTACCAATTTACATTCAAGCTACTTTGTTAACCTACTTATAAAAGTTCTCTCTCTCTCCCTTCTCTCCTCTCCTTCTCTCTTTCCTCTCCCTCTCCTCTCTCTTTCCTTTCTCTCTCTCTCTCTCTCTCTCTCTCTCTCTCTCTCTCTCTCTCTCTCTCTTCTCTCTCTCTCCCTCCCCCCCTCACTTTTGGGACATTCCTGGCAGCAATCAGGGGTTACTCCTGGCTCTGCACTCAGAAATTCCTCCTGGTAGGCTTAAGGGACCATATGGGATGCCAGGGATCATATCTGGGTCAGCCGCCTGCAAGGCAAATGCCCTACCACTGTGCTACTGCTCCAGCTCCTATTTATAAATTCTTAATAGTCATATATATCAATGGAAAGAGGTACTAGGAGTAATACTTAGGACACTGGTGGAGGAAAGGAGTCTCTCTGGTAGTGGATGCAGTACAGGGATGATGTATGCATGAAAATGATAATGAGTAGTACTGAAAACCCTGGTATATCAATATAAATTTTTTTAAAAAACGAGTTAGATTAAGCTATCCTTAGCTATCATGGATTGGAAGATTAACACTATCAAAATACTCCCTAAAACATTATATAGATTTGATGCAGTCTCCAGAATACCCAAGAGATAACTTCAAAGAAGAAGATAAAACACTCTGAAATTCATATGGAATAGTAACCCCCAGGAATAGTCCGAACAATGCTCAGAATATAAAAAGATGGAGGCATCTCTTTCCTCAATTTAAACAATACTACAAAGAGATAGTAATTAAAACAGCATGGTATTGGAATAAGGACAGACCCTCAGATTATGGAATTGAATTGAAGATTCAGAGATAGACACTCAGATATATGGTCATTTTATCTTTAATAACAGAGAAAAAAAAAAGAAAAGAAATGGAATAAGAAAAGCTTTTCAATAAGTAGTGTTGGGAAAACTGGTTGACCACAAGCAATATATCTATATCTATATCTAAAATAATAAAGGAGAATATGTCCAAATGCCTAAAGGTTTTGAAATGAAGAGCACATAACTAGTTTCCATTGTGAGGAAGGGGAGAGAAAAGGTCAAGGGACAACACAATATGACATTGGTGGAAGGAAGTGGTTACTCTGGAGAAGTAGGGAGTTTTAAAAAGGGAAATTTAAAAGGGTATAAGTGCCTGCCATAGAAACAGGCTGTGAGTGGAAGGTTTACCCAGGACACTGGGAGGGAAATGGACACTGACTAAGGGACTGGTGTTAGGGACTGAATCTCAATTATGAATAACACTGTAACTTTGAGGAATCTACTTTTCTCTACTAACCAGTATAATCTTGGTTTATGTTATGTAAATATCCTTCAAGCAAACTAATAAAATTTTAAGTCACTATAAAATATTATTAGTTACTTCAATTATTTAATATGTGCCATTTCCAACATACTTGAATTGAAATTGAAAAATTAATAAATTCTAGTAAATGAATGACAATGCTATAATTTAAAAAATTGCAATCATTACCTCAATTGCATCTTGGAGGCAACCAGCTAAAAGAAAAAAGGCTGCAGAATGTTCAAATCTTTGTTTCCCTAACAAAGAAAAAGCATTCTTTAAAGCTGCTTTCCGCCACCGCTCATCCTCAAAATTATGTCCAAAAAACTGTGTCATCTTTGTATCTTTTTGGGATCTATAAAAGAGATAAGCATTAAAATTTTGTAACATAGTGTTTCTATATCAGAACCAATTTTGTAAAGTTATCCACTTAAAACTTAAAACTTAAGATATATACTTTCCAGTTCGTAAATCACTAGACTTCGCTTCTTTTCCAAGCAAAGGAACATTTAGGTAATTATATTTTTTTCATATAAATCTCATTACTAAATAAATTTCTTTCCAACTTAAAAACATACATTAGTAAGTACTGTTAAAATACTTTTTGAATCTATGCAACACACATAATTTATACTTGTTTTCCCTTCCCCTTCCTCTATTGATGCTGTTGCGAAGACGGAGTCACACACCGCAGACTATGGTTTTTGCACATTTAGCTGTGGTCTGCACAGTACTCGTCAGAGATTGTATTTCCATCTGCAGCATTTGACATTTGCTAAAAGAAGTCACACTCGTGGCTTTAGTGCTTATGCTTTAGTTGTGGCCCTTATACCCTCCTGGCTGTGGTGCACCAGGCACTCATTTATATCAGGGATCCCAAATGGCAGAGCTGCCAGGTCTGCCTCTAGTTCATGTGGAAATACTGGGGATTGAACTTTCTTGTAAATCAGGCAACTTGGCCACTGAACCATTCCCCAGTCTCCTATAATTATCGCTTTTGTATTAATGTACTAATTAACTCTTACTCCGGTTGCCTATCTTAAAATGACTCTAATGATCAAAATCTTAAAATTTGATGGCTGGAGTTATAGTACAGTGAGTAAGGTGTTTTACAGGAGGCCAACTTAGGTTCACTTTCCAGCACTCCATATTGTCTCCCAAACTGCCAAGAATGACCCATGAGCATAGAGGAAGTAGCAAGCCCTGAACTTTGAAAGGTGTAGCCTCAACATCCCTACCACCTAAAATAAGTCCAAAAAATTTGTTCTGATTCAAAATATTCTAAAATATCTAGTTTCTTAAGAAACTGATCTGATACCATGATTTTTTCCCAAGGTTTTTCTTCCTATAAAGTTACCTAGGAATGAACAAACAAAAGTATTTATGATAATCATGTTGAATAAGTCTTGCTTGTTGAAGGGGAAGAGAAAAAAAATATAATCTTAGCTCAGAAGTGGAGTCAGAGTACACTGGATGAAAGCAGTTTTAGGTAAGATTATTCATATATTCTTTTTATTTTTCATTTTCTTTCTAATTTTGGACCATAGCTCCAAGTTACTCTGGCAGTGGTGGTAGTATTAAGGACTGAATCTGGGCCACATGTACTTTCAAGCCCACTGAACTACCCTCTCCCACCTTCATGTACTCTTCATAGGGTCTAAGACTTAATCCTGCTATATATTAAACCAATCTACTTTCTTTACTATTTTAGGCACACGTCTGGTTCACCTCTCGATTCTAGATGAAAAATTAGTAAACAATATTTTTGTTATTATTATTTTATAAAAACTTAAATTTGCTTTAAACTTAAGTGACCTGATCAAGATTTTCCTCTTAGGAATTTGGGAGAGCACAGGAGTTGAAGACTGCTTTACATGTGGCTTACTTGGGCATTGCATGTGATCCCCAGAGCACTGCTGGAAATGGACCCAGAGCAGAGAGTCAGGAGTAAATCCGGAACACAGTCATATATAACCCTGAGCACCCCAAAATAAAACAAACAAACCAAAAAAAAAAAAAAAAAAAGATTCTTCACCTCTGGAACACATGTGGGCTTCTACGCTTAAAAAAAAAACAAACCTCGGGGCCAGAGTCATAGCACAGCAGGTAGAAGTTTGCCTTGCACGTGGCCAATCCCCGGCATTCCAAATGGTGCCCTGAGCCCTGAGCCCTGAGCCAGGAGTAACTTCTAAGCACAGAGTGCCATGGGTGTGGCCCAGGAACCCCTGCTCCACAGTAAAACCTCTATTTAAATTTAAAAATCTAAGATCTATGTGAATCACATGAACAATCTTTACTTCATATATTTATATCCGATAATGATTTTCAATTTATTCATTTCTTTTTAAAACTTTTAGTCACTATAATTCACATATCACAATAAGGTTTCACGAATATGATGTTTTTTACCTACCTATATAATCCCCAAATGATACCTTTCTTTCTCATTGCAAGGTAAAAAATGGCTGCATCTAAAGGATCATTCTTTCTATAAAAGGCGGCTTTGGCTACCTGTAATTAAAACAAAAATTTTATAGAAACAGTTTAACCTGATTTTTTATTTACATAAAGTGTTGTGATTTATAATACTGTTAATAACAGGGTTTCATGCCTCTACCATTCCAACATCACATTCTCCACCAAACTAACTGCTTCCACCATTTATCTCAGGGTCCCCCCACTCAACCAGCTATCCCCCAAGACAAATTTTAAATGAACAAATAATTTCCATCATATATAAAAATGGCATACTTATTAAAATTTTCAGTAACTTGTGTGTGCGTCTCTCTCTTTATAGTAGTGCTAAGGGGCTCCAGTGCTTGTAGAGGGGAAAAGGGTATCTGGCATTGAGGATCAAACCCAGGCCTTACACATGCAAAGCATGTGCTCCATGACTTGAGCTACATCCCCTGCCCCTGTGGAAGCCACTGTTATCAATGCTCACACCAACAGTGCTTGAGTCCACACCTAAGGTCCTCAATAGGTCATGCAGTGCTTAAGAACAAAGCTAAGGTAATCTCCCAGAAGTGCTCTATTACTTGAACTATGTCCCCAATAAATAATAAAAACATGGTTTTCGAAAGCTGGAGACATGTACAGTGGGTAGGGCCCTGCATGTGTGAACAACCTGGGTTCAATCCCCAACACAACATATGGTTCCCTGAGCACCACCAGGAATGACCCTAAGCACAGACCAGGGTCTGGTGCTCAGCATCACCGGGTTTTGTCCAAAACCAAAAAAATGATAATCACACACTTTTTGGGTTACATATATGAGGGCCCTTGTTTTGACCTCTGTTATCACAAAAGTAAGCAAAACCAATGTATGTGATTACATGTATAAAGATATATATGCATATTTTATATATATATGTATACTATCCTACAAAGTAATTTATAAGGATATTTCAAGTAAACAGATATTGAAAATAAGAATTCTCTTTGCATTACAAATGTCACTAATGCTTCACTTCTCTAAGCATATAAATACTTTATTTTTCAACTATCCATGCAGGGGAAGAAGCATCCATAGCAGGCCTTTTGAGGAATCCCAGGGGGGTTCAGTTGTCCACACCAGGAAAATCCGGGGATACATCTGGTGAGCCCCCTGAGTTCCCCTTAAATGAAGCTATCTATGCATGGTGTGGCAAGTACCCATGCGCTAACCTATTGTGTCACAGGAGCTCAAGAAATAATTTTTCACTTGATCTTAGCCAAAAGGCCATTTTTCCAAATTTCAACTGTCAACTAGCAATTTAAAATTTAGAATATAAATTTTATTAAATTCTTCTTATATACCTTCAGGAGTATATATATACTTCAGGAGAAGTACTGACTTGCAAGCAACAAAGCTAGGTTCAATTTCTGGTACCACATCTGGTACCTTGAGCCCAGTCAGGAGTGATCCTTGAGCACAGAGCTGAGAGTTCTGTGAACCGCTCCCCCCATCCCTCTGCCAAAATACCTTTGAAAAACCATTTTACAAATTACAAATATTAACAGCAGAGAAGATAGAGATCACTTAAAGAAATATTCAAAATATCTTAATTCACTACACACAGAAACAAAAACTTACTTTTTCTATGCATTTGCGTAAGATACGGTTACTCCGAACCCACCATCCCACACCCATAGCTCTGAGTTCAGACCAAGTGGGGTCATCTTTCTGCATTGCTGGCAACATGTTCAGTAGTTCTTCTTCTGCTACTGAGTGAAATGCCCAGGCAAAGTGGCTTGTAGACAGGCCTAATGAAACATCAATAAAAATATTCATCGGGAAAACAAACATGGTAATATAATGATTGTTAGAAACACGACCTTCATACTTAGAACCAAAGTGTCTAATTCTATTAGAGATCACACTGTTGCAACTAAGTATTTAGGGGTAGAGGCAATGAGAGGTTATTTATCTTCCAAACAAATCAATTTTTCCTACAATTCAAATGCATTTTCAAATTGCACATTATTCTTAATTGATTGGTTGTTGAAGTTTCTCATGCACATAAATCCAATAGCACACTCATCACCAGTGTACCCATCATTCTCCATCAAGGACCCCAACACCTTAAAAATAAAACTGCTATGGCCAATGAGGATTTTTGTTCTACAGCTATTGACATAATTAGAACAAGACAACATAGTCTAAGGAGTCAGTAATGGTTAGAGCTAGATATGCAAGCAGAGACCTGGGTTTGATCCCTGGCATCACATGGTCCTCTTCAGCACGAGAGCAACCCCCAAGCACAAAATGGTGTCAGTCAATAGCTGCCCTCTTCCCCAGCACTACCAGGTGTGACCAAAAAGCCAAAATGAATCCCCCCAAAATGACAAACTCTTGAAGCATTATTCTATATGACACTTTTATAAAGCCATTGATTTTTTTAAATATCTTTATCTAAACACCTCAACTACATACATAATTGTGGTTGGGTTTCAGTCATATAAGGAACACCCCCCTTCACCAGTACAACATTCCTATCACCAATGTCCCAAATCTCCCTCCTCCCCACCCCACCTCAACCTGTACTCTAGACAGGCTTTCTACTTCCCTCATTCATTCACTTTGTTATGATAGTTCTCAATGTAGTTATTTCTCTAACTGCAATAATCACTCTTTGTGGTGAGCTTCATAAAGTGAGCTGGATCTGCCAGCTCTCCTCTCTTTTGTCTCTGAAAATTATTGCAAGAATGTCTTTTATTTTTATTAAAACCCATAGATAAGTGAGACTATTCTGCATCTATCTTTCTCCCTCTGGCTTATTTCACTCAGCATAATAGATTCCATTCATGTAGGAAAATTTCATGACTTCATCTCTCCTGACAGCTGCATAATATTCCACTGTGTATATGTACCACAGTTTCTTTAGCCATTCGTCTGTTGAAGGGCATCTTGGTTGTTTCCAGAACCTGGCTATTGTGAATAGCGCTGCAATAAATATAGGTATAAGGAAGGAATTTTTGTGTTCCTATCAAAGCCATTCTTCTCTATCTTTAAAGCAACCTTTGTTTTAATATATGTAAACCTTTGATTTAATATATGTACTATAAAAAATACCTAAATTTGGAGATAAATAGGGGTGGGAAAGGATTGATGGAGGGAAGCAGACACTGGTGAAGGAATTACTGTTGAAACATTTTATGCCTGAATCCCAATCACAAATAATTTTGTAATTTTTATTATGTATTTTGTAGTTATTGTAATTTTGGAACAACTACTATGGGGGATGGAGAAAATTTGAAAAATTAAAAAATTGAAAAAGATGAAAAGCAAGATTTGCAAAATGTACAATTTGGTGAAAACATAGCAAAAACTTCAGAACCTGAAAACTACGTCAAATTTCAGTTCCACACCCCAGTTAACTAACTGGGGCGCTGAAGAGATAGTAGAGGCAGGCAGGAAGGAGGGCAGGAAGGAATCTGGGAAGACTGATGTCAGGAAATGTGCGCTGGTGAAGGGAAGGATGTTGGAACATTGTATAACTCAATCCTAAACCACTTTGTATTTCAAATTGGTTCAATTAAAAATCATTAATTAAAAGTTAGCTAATTACGTCTTTGATAATTATATCAGACATATATAAAATAAAATTTTTATAATGAACCTAAGGTTCAATCAAGCTACACACTATAACTAGCTACATCCTTGGCACTGATCTCAAATATTAATTTAGTATTCATTGTCTTGGAATAGAAAATATCCAGTATACCCAAGTTTTGGGAAATAAACAGGAAAATTTAAAAAAAGTCTATGTTATGAATGGACAGTTGTATTAAATATATTTAGATTATTATGTCCCCTCCACCAAGTCCAGTAACTTTTCATGAATAATTAAAGATTGGATTTAGAATCCTAAGCTTTATTTTTCCAAACGTTAATACAAAGTGAATGGAGTAAGGAAGCAGAAGAGAGAGGAAAAGAAGAGATCAAAGAACAGATACAAACTTATCATCCCAATGACAATGTTTAAACCTGTAGAACCAAGGATGCTTCAACTTGTCTCAGCTTTAGGCAAAGAAACATACAATTTTGTTTAAATTATGTTAAATGGTATTTTTGCTTCTTGAGTTTTCTGAGTAACAGTATTTAACAATCTGAAATAGTAAAATAATACATGAAATAAAAAATACGGGCCCGGAGAGATAGCACAGCAGCAAGCAGCCGATCCAGGACCAAAGGTGGTTGGTTCGAATCCCGGTGTCCCATATGGTCCCCCGTGCCTGCCAGGAGCTATTTCTGAGCAGATAGCCGGGAGGAACCCCTGAGCACTGCTGGGTGTGGCCCAAAAATAAAAAAAATCAAAAAAAAAAAAAGAAATAAAAAATACATATACTATAATAGTCACTGTGAAGGCAAGGAAATTTTACTCTTCCTTGTTTTAGACCAGTTTCTAGTAAAAAATAAATTTGCATTATTTCTATTACAAAAGTTATCCACATTTTGAGGGAAAAGAACATTGAATAAAGAGGAAAACAAGAAAAAAACAGTACTAAGCAATCTGTACTATACATACTATAATTGAAAATGCATCACCATGGAGCTAGAGAGAAAGTATAGCTACAGGTAAGGTGTTTGCCTTGCACAAAGCCAACCAGATTCGATCCCTAGCATCCAGTATGGTCCCCTGGGCACCACTAGTAGTAATCCCTAAGCACAGTGCAGGAATAAGCCCTGAATACCACCTGGTATGGTCCAAACACAAACAGAAAATGCAATACCAAACATTCAACTGCTCAATATGTATTCCCATTAACTTTCTTAGCTACCAAAATGTTTCCATGATTTTGTCTGTTTGTGGAATACTGGACAGTGCGCAGGGGATCTAACCACTGTTGGCCAGAGGCAATGTCTTAAGCTCTGTACTATCTAGCCCCAATTTTCAGTAATGCTCAGGGATCTATATATATCTATATATGTATATCAAACCACTGTTAGCCACAGAGAAAGTGATCATAAGCCCTGTACTATCTAGTCCAAATTTTCAGTAAAATAAAATATATTAGTGGGGTGAGGATATAGTTAAAAAGAGATGGAACAATATTTTACATAAAGGAGCCCCCAATTTGATCTCAAGAATCATTCTGAGAATTGCCATAAATGACCCTTGAGTCCCAAGTAGGAAATAGCCTTGGAGCATTGCATGGCATGGTCCAAAAATATCAAAACATTAAGTAGAAAGAAACCAAAAAATTGTAAGACTTAGAATGTGTCAAATTTGTTATTATCATGTCTAAGCAAAAAAACAAACTTAAAAGTTTTCATGCCTCTCTTCTATTTGCCTTACTATTTAATATATTACTACCAAAATCACCTTGATGAAGGAGTTGAATTCGATACGCTGGAAGGGATGTGGTAAGAAATGTATGAAGTCGAACAGCCAAAAGAAATTTTAATCCACATTCATCAAGTGTTTCTCCACCTACAAGAGGGAGAAATGGGTTATTTTATTTGAATTATTTTTTCATTAGCAAAACACAACAATAATAATCCCTAGAGGCAGGGTATGTATGCAGCATGAAATAGGGGTACAAAATATTCTGAAATTGATAAAAGTTAGCATTTGATGCTCCATATCACTAATCATCAGGGAGATGCAAAACAAAACAATGACGAGGTACCACATTACACCACAGAGATTGGCACACATCACAAAGAATGAGAAGAAGCAGTGCTGGCGAGGATGTGGAGAGAAAGAAACTTTTATCCACTGCTGGTGGGATTGCCGTCTAGTCCAACCTTTACAAAAAGCGATATGGAGATTCTTTCAAAAACTGGAAATTGAGCTACCATAAGATCCAGCTATACCACTCCTAGGGACATACCCTAGGGACACAAAAATACAATACAAAAATCCCTTCCTTACACCTATATTCATTGCAGCACTATTTATGATAGCCAGACTACAGAAACAACCAAGATGCCCTTCAACAGATGAATGGTTAAAGAAACTGTGGTATATATATATATATAATGGAATAATATGCAGCTGTCAGGAGAGATAAAGTCATGAAATTTTTCTATACATGGATGTACATGGAATCTATTATGCTGAATGAAATAAATAAGAGGGAGAGAGAAAGATGCAGAACAGTCTCATCTATGGGTTTTAAGAAAAATAAAAGACACTCTTGCAATAATTTTCAGAAACAAAAGAAGAGAGCTGGCAGTTCCAGCTCACTTCATGAAGCTCACCACAAAGAGTGATGAGTGTAGTTAGAGAAATAACTACATTGTGAACTATCCTAATAATGAGAATGTATGAAGGAAATAGGAAGCCTGTCTAGAGTACAGGCAGTGGTAGAGTGGAGAGGAGGGAGATTTGAGACATTGGTGAATGTTGCACTGAAGGGGGGTGTTCTTTACATGACTGAAACCAAACCATCATCATGTTTGTAATCAAAGTGTTTAAATAAAGATATTAATTAAAAATAAAATAAAAAAGAAAGAATTGAATTAAGAAATGGTAAATAACTATCTAAAATATAAATTAGGAGAAAATAAAAAGAAAAAGTTAGTATTTGAAATATCAGTAAATACCTTTTTCTATACAATCATGCACTATAAAAATACAGTACAGTTATATAATTGGGAAAGTGAAAGAACAAGTTGACTCAAGATAACCAACACTTTATAATCTGATTATCATAAGAGAATTTTTTTTTTGTTTTTAGAGCACACCTGGTGATGCTCAGGGGTTTTCCTGGCTATGTGCTCAGAAATTGCTCCTGGTTTGGGGATCTTGGGGATCGAACCATGGTCTGACCTAGGTTAGTGAGGCGGAAGCTCTAGCGCTTGTGTCACCACTCTGGTTCCAAAATGTGGATAATTTTTTTAATAATTTAGCTTTTCTAGTATATAACATATTTCATATTAGTTCAAGTTATATATCCTTTCCAGTAACATGTGGCTAACATCAAAAGAAATGGTTATGGTGGAAGTCCTGACTTTTTCTTCAATTAAAAACATAAAATACCTATGATTTTGCTAAAAAACAAAACAAAACAAAAAACAAACCCTGTTAGTAATATCTCTTAAAACAGAAGAATCATGCTTTATTAAGCCAGCTTTTTTCCCCCTTAAATTTTTAGTTTTTCATTTTTTCCTTAAATTTGCTTCTAAGTTCACAGGAAATATACTATTGATCTAGGATATTCAGACTTTTATTTTTTATTATTTTTTCATTTTTTCCTTAAATTTACTTCTAAGTTCAAAGGGGACCTCCTAACTGATCTAACATAAGACTGAATTTATTAATTTCATATCTCATTTGAAATTAATGAAAATTTGGCATTGGAATTTGTTCAAGAAAGACCTAAGAAGGCAGAGAGATAGGTAGCACAGCAGGCAAAGGCTCTTGCTTTGCTTTTGGCTGACTCAGGCTCAACTCTGATACTTACTATAGTCCCGACTGATCACATGCAGGTGTGATTCTTGAGCAAAGAGCAGGAGTAAACCCTGAGTATTACCAGTTATATCCCAAAACAAAATCAAACAACAGAAAAGACAAATAAATATATAAACCAATAGTACAGTATCAATATACAAAGACAAATTGTCTTTCTTTTGTTTTTTTTTTTTTGTTTTTTTTTTTTTGGTTTTTGGGCCACACCTGGCAGTGCTCAGGGGTTACTCCTGGCTGTCTGCTCAGAAATAGCTCCTGGCAGGCACGGGGGACCATATGGGACATCGGGATTCGAACCAACCACCTTTGGTCCTGGATCGGCTGTTTGCAAGGCAAACACCGCTGTGCTATCTCTCCGGGCCCACAAATTGTCTTTCTTAGGGGCTCAGCCTATCTTATATATTTCAGGGTCTGGGTTTAATCCTCAGTAATCTCCTAACATTCACTGAAGTGCCAGGGCAAGGAAGCATTCTAGATGGGCTGCCTAGTGCCACGATGAATTGTGATTTCCTGTATACATTAACTTAATGTATGTGACTCATACCTAAAAAGTGTGAGTACCGAAGTGTGACCTGACAAGTACTGCAACACAAATGCATGCAAAATCCAAGATACAGTCTGACTCCTGGGACAGGAGGGATAATATAGGGCGCTAGCCTTGCAAGCAACAGATCCAGGTTCGATCTTCAGCACTTGCATATGTCCCCTGGAGTCCTGCCAGGAGTGATTCCTAAGCTGAGCTAAGAGTATCCCTGAGCACACTGGGTGGGCCCAAAAAACCAAACCAAAATTGTATGACCTTTAGGTAATAACATACACTACCCACAATACACAATAGTCACTGCAACAACCATAACACAAGGGTCAGAGAAGAATGCCAAAAAGTTGCTCTGTGGGTAAACATTATGTTTAATTTCCCCCAATACCATACTCAATTTAGTTTTACCTTGGCTTCTGTCTCTGCTTTCTCCAATATCGGTGCTCGTAGTTGCAATTGTATCTGCTAAGGCCATCAGAGACATCTGTTCCATCCGACTGAGCCCTGGTAAACTAGAATGAAGCAAGTGTCCAGAAAGAACCTGAGCATGTTCAGGACCAAAGTAAGTTGGACTGCACTGTGAAAGGTCAATAACCTTGGGCTTTGCATTTTCTTCATCTGTTTCTAACACATAACTATCAGTAGTTAAAGATGAAACCTGAAAAAGGGCATCATAACTTTCTTTTGACAATTGGTTTGAGTTATTTCTGGTACTCTGATTGCTAGATTTCTCCAAAGATGAGTGACAGCTATCATCATCTGCTGCAAGTAAAGCATATAAAGGAAGTGGAGGGACAGAATCTATTTCTGTGTAATCAGTATTCTCACTCTTGTTGAATGCCTGTGGGTCTCTGGTAGTGCTGCCACTTGCACTGATAGTGAGAGACCTGAGACGGCGCTCATGATTAGACTCAGTTTCATTAAGAGCCACAATTTCTCCAGCAATGCACTTAACAAGATGTGACAAGATGGCTTTTGCTCTCCGAACTTTGCCAAGATCCATGAGTTCCAAAAGCTGTAAAGGATGGTACTGAGGTAAAGTTGGGGACAGAGCATGAGCTGCTTCAAAAAGACCTGAATCTTCCATATCCACAGGAACAAATGCCGTTTTCTTTCCACATATTTTCTGTGCAAGACTGGTCATAGATCGAGTTAGAGTTTTCTTTGGAGGATGTAATCCAGAACTTGATAAGTTATTGTGTTTCACTAAACTTACTAAAGATGGAGTACTCCCATTATATGAATCTGTTATAATAGGTTCTTGTTTGCAAGATGGCTGCCACTGGGAATATACATGCATTTCACAATCCATTCCTACAACAAGGATGCCATCCCGGACCCAGGATAAAGAAACAGGAAAAGGTGGAGAGCCTTCTACAGAAGAGACCAAGTCTACACTTCGTAAAAGCACAAACTTAGAAAGAGGTACAACTCTAGTATTCTCCCAGAGAGGAAAAATAAGGCTTTCCTTACCAGTCTGTTCTTGTATCTTGCCAGACAAGGGTCCATACATAAAGAGTTTTGATCCGATTCCTATAGTCAAGATATGAGAACCATCCTCTCTAGACATCCAGTCTAAATGTACTAAGTGCTTTGTGTTTGATGTGACACTTTCTTTACTGGATAAATATACCTCTTGTTTATTATAGGCAATTAAATTGCTATCGATACTAATGTCAGAATCCAACACTGTATTTAACTCATCTAAATGAATTGTCTGTTCAAGGACCCAACAAGAACCTCCTGTAGATTCACATTCAAAAATACTCACATGCATCACAAAGTCCTGAGAATATCTACTATTAGATGTGGGTTGCTTGTATGCTACTGCTAGGCGGTTTGTGTGTGCACAGCTAACTTCAATAGGCCTACCAGGTATAGTTATACTACTATTGCTGTGAAGTCCATCTTCAATAAGTAGTGGCCATTCTTCCCAAATATACACAAGCTCCAATTCTCCATTCTTGGATGTGGTGGACTCTCCATCCATTACTCTGCATCTCCAAAATCTTACTTTCTCATCTGAACATGAAGTTGCCAACAAATATGGAGCACTGCATATAGGATATATGGAAGAAGAACTCAAATGTCCTAAAAGAAAAATAATACAAACTTAGTTAATATTTGTTTCTGTTACAGTCTATAAAAGAATGTTATAGTCTAAAAAGGTTAGTCTATAAATAAAATGATGAATTAAAGGTTTTACCGTAGTTCTTGTGCCTTATTAATAATTCTATATTTAATTTAAATACACGGGGACACAAGGGTCAACAAGATCAGAAAGATACTTTTAGTGACATCAAGATAAATTAATTTTTATTTTTGGTAGTCTTTCAGATTCAGCATGAATTCACATTAAGAGAGCTGTTTTTAGAAATACCTTCCATTTTTCTTATATTTTCAATATCATTAATAGGGACTATATCCAGCAGTACTGAGGACACCCTGGGTGTTCATAGTTAACATCGTGATTTTAGGGCTTGACAGTTTAGTGCTTGAGTCAACATTGCAGTTCTATGACTCTGGTACTGATTGGGGGGGGGGGGGGGAACTACGGCAACATCAAGCACTACTGCCAAGAGGCATTAAATGCCGAGTACTAAACTCAGGGTCTCAAATATGCTAAGCATGTGCTCACCTGAGTCAAATCCCCAGTTCTACCATTTTAAAAATAAATTATAGTATTAAAGCTATTTGGTCTGGCTAAGGATAATAGTGCTAAAAATTGTGTCAATGTGGCCAGAGTGATAGTACAGGGCACTTGCCTTGCATGTAGTGATGCTAGTTTGATTTCAGGCCCTGAAATATCCCTCCCCACTCCCCCCATACACCTAAAAAATGTGTCAATATTTTTTAACTTTTCATTTTTCTTAAAAAGTATAAAATGAAGCAGAAAATAAAGTGATTAACACAGGTTAATATGCTTACTTCTGCTAATTTTGCTAGTTAGAAAAAATCAGTAGCTAAGTAGCAACCTAGCAAACAAAAGAGCATCCCAAAATATCAGCTAAATAAACAAATCCCTTTCATATATTTGCTGTATGTGTGTGTATGTATATAGAATAGACAGACTGTTAAGCAAAATAAAAAATATGAAAAAACTCAATTTTAATTATAAAATGAAAAGACTTTGGTTATAAAAAATGGATTTAGTTTAGGTCCTCTTGATACTCTCGAACAGTGGTTCTTTCTTTTTACTGGCATTAGAATCATGTGTTCCAGGATTAAAGCCTTGCTGGCTTCTCGCAAGGCACGTGTCCTATCCACTATACTATCAATACAGCCCCAACTTCTTTGTGGATTTACAAAGAAACATCTGCACCTATTTTAAAATATACAGTAAGTCCTTAACAATTACTCAAGGATTACAAAGTTTGATTAGTCTCTTTAGAAAATCTACAAACCTGCTGAGGGTTTAACACTTATTATCTCCACTCCTTCTGGCAATTGCAATTCTTGACTATAAACTATTTCTGAAGACAGAGTCAACTTGCTGGTACTCTGGAGATTTGCTCTGCAAGCCTGATATTTCTGTGAAAAAGGAGACACAATCTTCTCTGGAGAAGAATAATCATCTTCTTCAGACTGCCAAATGGTTTCAGATACTTTTACATCTACTTTTTCATCTATAAATTATAAGATAATTAAAATCAGTAAAGATAATTACGATTGTTATGTATCTAATCCATATGCCTAATGAAAGGCTTTAAAAGGAACATTTATGTAATACTTTACAGTAAAAAAAGCAATTTGTTTTTTAAATTACATAAATAATAATTATCACTACTCAATACAAATACTTTTTAAAAATGTACCCTCAACTGCTTACTTAACTAAAGAATCAAGAGTTAAGAAATAAAACTTACCCAATAAGACAGGAACAGATTTTAAATGTAAATTCCACATGTGCAACAGTGAACGGTTCTCTTGAGTATATTCTATTACAATTAAGTAGAATTTTTCAGAAAATCCATTACAAGATTTGCCTGTTGGAATTAATTATTTTTTCATTACTAACAAGAATAAGAGGCAACTTATTAAGTACACCATATTAAAAAGTGCATTTTACCAAAGTACTAAAAATTCTTTAAGTTCCTGGGCCCGGAGAGATAGCACAGCGGCGTTTGTCTTGTAAGCAGCTGATCCAGGACCAAAGGTGTTTGGTTCGAATCCCGGTGTCCCACATGGTCCCCCATGCCTGCCAGGAGCTATTTCTGAGCAGACTGCCAGGAGTAACCCCTGAGCACCGCTGGGTGTGGCCCAAAAAACCAAAAAAAAAAAAAAAATCTTTAAGTTCCATAGTAGCATCATAAAATATAAATGATTTCTTTGCCACACAAATTTATAATAACTTGAAATTTTAACTTGTACTATATATTTTTAATCAACAGGATTTTAGAAAATGCAGTGTGAGGGATCAAATATAGCAGGTTAGGTAAGCACTCTACCAGTTGAGCTATATCCCTAACCCTCAGAATTTTGTGTGTGTGGGGGTGAATTGTGGGAACACAACTAAAATTTCTCAGGGTTATTCTTTGCTCAGTACTAGGGTTAACTCTCACAATGCTCAGGAGCCAGTATGTGGTGTTGTGAATCAAACTGGGGCCTCAGACATTAAAAGTATGCTCCAGACTATTGTGCTTCACTCCCACGCCCCTCCCTAAAAATCCTCACACACAAAGCTATTTCTTTTTGGTTTGGGCCATATCCAGCAGTGCTCAAAAATGTAAACTGGTTCAACCTTTTGGGAAAACAATATGGACACGTCTCATCTCAAAAAACAAGAGCAGGATGCTGAAAGAATATAGAAGTGATACGCATGGTATCCCTTCATTAGTGCAAACTAGAGTTTAGAAGGAAAAAAAAAGGGAAAGAGGGAGGGACAGCAAGAGAAAAGAGAGAGAGAGAGAGAGAGAGAGAGAGAGAGAGAGAGAGAGAGAGAGAGAGAGAGAGAGAGAGAGAGAGAGAGAGAGAGAGAGAGAGAGAGAGAGAGAGAGAGAGAGAGAGAGAGAGAGAGAGAGAGAAGTAAAATGTCTGTCCCAAAGGGTTAAGGCAGGGGTAAGTGTGGGAGGCAAACTGGACCCAATAGTAGAAGGAAACATGCACTGGTGAAAGACAGTGTGTGTGTGTGTGTATATATATATATATATATAGTATGACTGAAACTCAAGATGAACAACGTTGTAACCACAGGGTTTAAATAAAGTAATTTATTAAAAAACAAAACAAAACAAAACAAAACCTGATCTTCTATATCACCGGAATATCCACTTCTAGGCATCTACCACAAGGGCCCAAAAACTCTACTCAGAAAAGACCCCTGTGCTCCCATGTTCATTGAAGCACTATTCACAATACCCGAACATCTGGGATTAATTATGTTTCTCAATAATCAGGTGTATATACTATGAAAGTTGGGGCTAAAGTGATAGTATAGTGGGGTAGGGCATTTGGTTTTCACACAGCCAACCCAGATTCTAGTCCCTGCATCCCATATGGTTCCCATGAACCCACCAGGAGTAATACTGAGCACAGATCCAGGAACACCCCAGAACACTGCTGGGTGTGGCCCCAAAATTTAAAAAACAAAATTGTAAGGGAAGAATTCAACCATGCAAAGAGCCCCTTCATGTTAATGATAAAAATAAACCTTTTAATGAGCTCAAGAAACAGTACAGTAGGTAGGGAGCTTGTCATATATGTAGCCAATACAGTTTTGTTTCCTGGCACTCCATACGGTTCCTCAAGAACCCAAGGAGTGATGCCTCAGCACAGAACCAGGAGTAATACCTAAGCACAGCTAGGATGGTCTGAAACCCCAAAGGATGGGAAAATACACCTAGTATGGTTTTTAAAAATCTTAATTGATGAACCTTTTCAATTTTTCAAATGTAATGCCTGTTATGAATAAAAAGAGTATCGTAAATCCTCTTATTGGAGATAAATATTATCAGAAACATACAGAGGAAAATCTTAACTTTAAGAATGAGGCCGGAAAGATATCATGGAGGTAAGGTGTTTGCCTTGCATGCAGAAGGACGGTCGTTCGAATCCCGGCATCCCATATTGTCCTCTGAGCCTGCCAGGAGTAACCCCTGAGCACTGCCAGGTGTGACCCAGAAACCAAAAAATAAAAAAATAATAATAGAATTAAGAAATATTCTATCAGGCTGAGCAGTGGCACGAAGTGGTGTCTGCCTTGCCAGTGCTAGCCTAGAATGGACTGTGGTTCGATCTCCTGGAGTCTCATATGGTTCCTCAAGCCAGAAGAGATTTTTGAGTGCATAGCCAAGAGTAACCCCTGAGCCTCACTGAGTGTGCCCCCTCAAAAAAAAAAAAAAAAAGAAAAAGAAAGATTCTATTAATTTTTCTTTATTAAATGCCAAGCAAATTCTATATTTCTTATTGTATAAAAAAATCTATTACCTGCATCAGATTTTGTATCTTTTCCCAGACTTTTCTTCTCATGAGTACTCAAAATAAAATCTTCTTGAAAAACATGAAGCAATTGGGTTTTTCTGCCTTGCTGAATATAAATAAATAGCAACATTAGTGACATAAAAATTATTTACTTCATGCTAAGTGACCTGAAAATATACTTACAAGTTTGGTAATGGGATCCAAAGCAATAATGCATCCTGGCCTTGCTGTTGACTGTTGACTTACGATATTAAACACTTCACCAACATATTTCTGTTTGTAAAAAAAAAAAAAAGTCATCTCATTTATCAAACAATCTGAAAGAACTATTAATACCAAGATAAAATATCTTAAGCAAAATATATGAGAACATCAAGGGAATTAAATAAGTATACAAGTCAATTTCACTATAAACACTGTAGGATTTTATCTTATAAAGAAATAATTAGGTATAAATTAAGATTTTCAGCTCAGGGGTGAATCACCCAAGCATAGCCCACATCTCCAAACAACTTTAAAAAAAAAATAAAGAAAAAGATATCAAGGGAATCCAGATAGGAAAAGAAGAAGTCCAGCTCTCGCTATTTGCAGATGACATGATACTCTACTTAGAAAACCCTAAAGACTCTACAAAAAAAGCTTCCAGAAACAATAGATTCATAGAGCAAGGTGGCAGCCTACAAAATTAACACACAAAAATCAATGGCCTTTCTATACACCAATAGTAATAAGGAAGAAACAGACATTAGGAAAACAACCCCATTCACAATAATGCCACACAAACTCAAATATCTTAGAATCAACTTGACTAAAAATGTGAAGGACCTATACAAAGAAAACTATAAAACTCTGCTCCAAGAAGAGAGGACACGAAGAAATGGAAGCACATACCCTGCTCATGGATTGGCAGAATTAACATCATTAAAATGGCAATACTCCTCAAAGCACTCTCTAAAGATACCCATGACATTCTTCAAAGAAGTGGATCAGGCACTTTTGAAATTCATTTGGAACTATAAACACTCTAGAATAGCTAAAGCAATCATTGGGAAAAAGAATATGGGAGGAATTACTTTCCCCAACTTTAAACTGTACTAAAAAGCAATAGTTATCAAAACAGCATGGTATTGGAATAAAGACAGACCCTCAGATCAGTCCACCTCGTGCTCCTGCGTTCTCACTGCAAAGGTTCTCGGACCCTATGAAGGTTGCTTAGGGATGCAGCACTTCCACAGCAATGTACGAAGGTAAAATCCAAATGCATTAAAGACCTCGATATCAGACCCGAAACCATAAGATATATAGAACAACACGTAGGCAAAACGCTCCAGGACATTAAGACTAAAGGCATCTTTAAGGAGGAAACTGCACTCTCTAAACAAGTGAAAGCAGAGATTAACAGATGAGAATATATTAAGCTGAGAAGCTTCTGCTCCTCAAAGGAAATAGTGCCCAGGATACAAGAGTCACCCACTGCGTGGGAGAAACTATTCACCCAATACCCATCAGATAAGGGCTAATCTCCAAAATATCCAAGGCACTGACAGAACTCTACAAGAAAAAATCATCTAATCCCATCAAAAAATGGGGAGAAGAAATGGACAGACACTTTGACAAGGAAGAAATACAAATGGCCAAAAGACACATGAAAAAATGCTTCACATCACTAATCATCAGGAAGATGCAAATCAAAACAACTATGAGGTACCACCTCACACCACAGCAAGACTCTAGAAACAACCAAGATGCCCTTCAACAGACAAATGGCTAAAGAAACTCTGGTACATATACACAATGGAATATTATGCAGCTGTCAGGAGAGATGAAGTCATGAAATTTTCCTATACAAGGATGTACACAGAATCTATTATGCAGAGTGAAATAAGTCAGAGAGAGAGAGAGAGAGAAAAAGGCAGAATGGTCTCACTCATCTATGGTTTTTTGTTTTGTTTTGTTTTGTTTTGTTTTTGGGCCACACCCGGCATTGCTCAGGGGTTACTCCTGGCTGTCTGCTCAGAAACAGCTCCTGGCAGGCACGGGGGACCATATGGGACCCGGCATTCGAACCAACCACCTTTGGTCCTGGATCGGCTGCTTGCAAGGCAAACGCCACTGTGCTATTTCTCTGAGCCCTCATCTATGGGTTTTAAGAAAAATGTTTTGTTTTGTTTTTTTGGGGGGTCACACCCGGCAGCACACAGGGGTTACTCCTGGCTCTATGCAAAGAAATCGCCCCTGGCAGGCTCGGGGGACCATATGGGAATGCTGGGATTCGAACCACTGTCTTTTTGCATGCAAGGCAAATGCACTACCTCCATGCTATCTGCCTGGCCCCATAAGCTGATTTCTTGAATTACTTATTTTGACAGCTCTAGTTAAGATTACATTATCAAGATGATCCAACATAACTTATACATAATACTGTTGATTGCTATTTATCTCTGAGAAAAGAAATATTACAGAAAAACATATCATAGAACTTACTAGATTCTACTTTTGTAATGAATAAAGAGATTACTTTTTAAGGTCCTAAGATTCACTTAAGGGCTATCATGCAAATAGTTTTTTTAAAAAAATTAAAAAACGTTAAAACAAAAAATTAATTGCAAATAATGTGCAAATTCTAGAATATGTTCAATAAGTATTATTAAGCTATCTAAAATATTTATTTAGCTTTAAAAGCTATTTATACTCACAGAGATTTCATGATTGGAAAGTTCATATAGAAGTTTCTTGGCATCAATAACTGCTTCATACAATCTCAGATATTGTCCATCACTTGCTACAAAGCATGCACTAGGAGAGTTGCAGTATGCACCTAGAAAATATGTATGAATACTTAAATTTTCATTCCTAAGAGATGTTATAGAATCTGATCTTCTTAAATAAAAATGATAATGCTTACCTAGACAGTAACTGGGTATAAGTGTGGGCAGCCATGCAACATTAGAAAATGCAGAAACATGAAGAGAATTGATCCGGGCAAGCTCAGAAACACCTCCAGAAAAAGACAATGGCCCAACAGGATCAACCCTCCAAAGAATAAGTTCACTATAAACTGCACTGGGATCCTGAAATGGCACATCAAGAGTGCTTTTCTTTTGTGGAGCCAAGGAACAGTCTTCAGCATTTGCAGCATCATATGGTTGGTTTTGGTCAACATCTGGAGTCCTCAGTGCATTATGGTGTGATGTAGTAAGTAATAATGGTAATACTGAATGGCAAGCTAAATTGTTAAGATGAAAACGATGACCACAGTATCTAGATTTATGAGAAATACTGAGAACTGTAGAAAAAGCAGATTCCTCAGCAAAACTGACCAGCCACTGATTCAAAGAGCCATCTGCATGTTTTGAAATCATCATGACATTAGGGGTAAAAATGCTTAATTTTAAGTTATTAGTTGATTTGCTATGACCAGAAGAGAAAAGCATTGATGTGGAACGTGTGAGGACAGAGGGTTTTTGTTTTCCTTGCTGAATAGCCAAGTCAACATTTTTAGTGCAGGCGTACATCACTATGCTTTTACAGAGAGAATTTGCATCGCCAGTCGGGAAAGCTACAGGAATTCTGGAAACGAAGGAAACCTAGGATGTTAAAAGTAAACATTAGAATACATGTAGTAATATACAAAAACAACAAATGTATATCCACATTTAACAGGTAGCCCTCTAAAGACAGTAATAATTTTACCTGTACTTGGCGAAACATTCCAGGCTGGTATTCATCCAGCCAATCCACGTGCCAAACCAGCAAAGAACCATCCATAGGATGAATACTGAATAACATGTCTGCATTCTTACTCCACTCAGACAGAAGCACTTCAATTTGATGATCAATGGCAGCTGATGGTAATGATACAAAACTTGTGTTTGATACCATTTTATCCTTGCCTAATTCCTTCTTTTCAAAATTTATTTTCAGACCAACATCCTCATCATCATCCATTTCTGTAAGAAAAAAGATTTAAGAACTGACTAAAATCAATTAAGTCATTATTATAATAAGAAATACACTTCTAAACAGATTCAAGATCACAACATAATGGTATTCATATAAATAAGAAAGGAACTTTGATTTTTTTAGTTTTGGGGCACACTCAGAGTTGGTACTCAGGGATCATATGAGATGGCAGGGACTGAACCAGGTCACCCACATGCAAGGCAAGTGTGTTACTTACTATAATATTATTCAGTCCTCAAACTGCCTTTCAAAAGTAACTATGTACCACGACTATAAGAACATTGGAGCTAAACCCATTAATCGTAGGTTATGAGATTAAGCCAGTTAAAGGACTAATAAATTAATTAACTATGAGTTAAAAAAGTTCAATCTGTTTCAAATCCCAGATGTCTCACAATAACTCCTTAGAAGAAACACTTCTCAGGTCCCTAGTTTATTCCAGTAAAATGGGGGAATTAAAATTAGGAATTCTAAGCAAATTTTCTTAAAAGAAATAATTTTTATGGTAAGTATTTTGCCATTTATTTATATATGAAAGCATCACATTATATACCTAAAATTTTACAATGTACTTCTTAGTTTTATTGATCGAAACTGTAAAAATAAAGGCAGTTATATATGAAGTTCTATTTCTGGGCTTACTCATAGTTTTTGGTATTGTATTATGTTCCATTGAATGCGCTATGCTGTTCTATTAAACCTTTTAGTTAGTTTTAATTTTCATTGTAAATTGACCATTTGCATTGTGGTTTGAAAATTGGGTTTTTATTGTGTGGTGCTTCTCTTTATTGCTGTAGGGCTCACTGGATATTTAATTTGACATTTATTTTTGTATTGTTATGGTGTTTCAATTACCTTTTTCATGTCCTCTCTCAAACTGAGGCAGATAGCCATTAGAAGGACTCCACCTATTTTCAGCATATTTTTTAAAATTAATTAATTAATTAATTTTTTTTCTTAATCTTTACCCCATTCTATTGCCTTTCTTTCCCTCAAACAAAACCACATAACTCAATTTATCTAGGTTAGCCTCTCAAATAGAGGGGGAAACAAGGGAGGGCACCAGGACCAAACAGATGTATGATCACTAATAGTAAGCTAGACAAAGAGGGGACCACCTACTCTAGCAGCCTGGGGGGGGGTAATTGTGGGGGATATGGGTTGCAGAAAGGGAATGGGGAAGGGGCAAGGACAAATTTGATGGTGGGTATTCCCCTGATTCAATGTTAATATGTACCTAAAATACTAATGTGAAAGATATGTAAGCCACTATGATCAAAATAAAAATTAAAAAAAAAAAAAAAGAAAATCAGGTTTTTGTTCCTGACCTATGGTTTTTAAAATTACTGTTATTATATATGGTTGTGGGTACTTCTTTTAAGAGCTATTTTCTTTTTTTAAAGATTAAAAAATTACTTTGTATAAACACCATTTTACAAGGTTGGTCATAAAACAGTTGTTTTCCATAAAAGCTGGACTAGACGCATCCCCACCAGCAGAGAATGAGAGTTTCTTTCTTTCCACTTCCCCACCAGTACCGATTGTTCTTATTTTTTGTCATATGTGCCTGTCTCTGTGGCATAAGATGGCGCCTCATAGTTGTTTTGATTTTCATCTCCCTGATGCTTAGTGATGTGGAGCAATTTTCATATGCCATTTGGCCCTTTGTATTCTTTTTCTATACTCTGAATTCCAACCTACTCATTAGGGTAGGATGGCTTGGGTGGTGCCACTCAATTTATATGATCTTCTTTGGGATTCCTTAGATCTTCTAAGACCTAAGTTCAAAACTCTTGGCTTTCTTTCTTTTATTTTTTATTTAAACACCTTGATTACAAACATTGTAGTTGGGTTTCTGTCATATAAAAAACACCCCCTATCACCAGTGCAGCATTCCCATCACCAGTGTCCCAATTCTCCCTCCTCCCCACCCGCCCCTGCCTGTACTCTACACAGGCTTTCTATTTCCTTCATACATTCTCGTTGTTAGGATAGTTCTCAATGTAGTTATTTCTCTAACTAAGCTCATCATTCTTTGTGGTGAGTTTTATGAGGTGAGCTGGAACTTCCAGCCCTCCTCTTTTGTCTTTAAAAATTGTTGCAAAAATGTCTTTCATTTTTCTTAAAACCCATAGATGAGTGAGACCATTGTACGAAAAGAAATAATTTTAAAAGATACATTGAGGGGCTGGAGAGATAGAATAGAAATAAGGCGTTTGCCTTGCATGCAGAAGGACGGTGGTTCAAATCCTGGCATCCCATATGGTCCCCTAAGCCTAGCAGGAACGATTTCTGAGCGTAGAGCCAGGAGTAAACCCTGAGCGCTGCCGGGTCTGACCCAAAAACCAAAAAACATAAAATAAAAAAGATACATTGATAGTTTCCTATTTTCAAATTTATCAACATATGAATAGAAATAAGCGTATTGATTTTATTATACAGTAACGTATGTACATTTTCCCCTTTAACTCAAAATATTTTGGTCTCTACCCTTAGTGATAAACCAAAATAACCCTTCTTAAAAGAGATGCTTAAAAATGTCTGGCTGTGTACAGGTAAGAAAACTAGACAAGGGCTGTAGAGATGGTACAGCGAGTAAAATGTTTGCTTTGTATGCAGCTGAGCTGAGATTTAATCCCTAGTCTGATTCGTCACCACGTGCCCTAGGCCTAGAGCCTCGATGCAAACCTATGGCACGCACGCCAGCGGCGGCGGCACAAGAAGGCCTTGCAGCTGGCACACGGGAAGGTCCGCAATTGAGATACGCAGCGCAGCAGGTGGTGAGTGTGCTGTTGTCTGCTCTGAAGCTCATGTGGCAACAGGGCCGGACTGCCCACTGGGAGGACCGGGCACTGTGCGGCACTTTGGGCACACCGGCTCACAAAGATTAGCCATCACTTCGAGGAATGACCCCTAACCTGAGCATTGTTGAGTGTGGCTTCAAAGCAGAACAGGACAACAGCAACAACAACAACACACTAGTCAAGAGTTGGTGAGATAGCTCACCAAGAGTTGGACTGAGTGCTTTGTAATTAGGAGCCCTTTATTTATCTCTGGCACTGAATAGTTCAAATAAATAAATAAAAATCGTGAAGCTCTAACCCAATAATAGAAAAAAAAAAAAGGAAAAGGGCTTAAAAAGGTAAACCATATTACTTCTACCAATAAAAATATTAGTGGAGTCCTGTAACTAAAACTTTTTAATAGCAAAATATTTATGAATAGAAACAGTGCTCATTTCTATTCTGTATGCTTAAAGAAAAATTCAAGTAAAATAAGACATTATTTCCTACATCACTGTCATGGATATAAAATAATTTACATGAATTTAAAACAGTATTGCCAAAAAGATAATAAACATAGTTAGAGAAAGGATAAACCAGTAAAACACTTCTGGAGAAAAATCTGGCAGAAGTTACTAAAATTTTATATGTTTACAAACTGTGGCAATTCTGTATCTAAGAATCTAAGTTATGGGGATGGAGCGTTAGGATAGCAGGTAGGGTGTTTGCCTTGCATGCGGCCAACAAAGGTTCAATCCTGCCAGATGTAACTCCTGAGTACTGCTGGATGTGACCGAAAAAAACAAAACAACAACAACAAAAGAATTTAAATTAATTTTTTAAATCACATAAAGATGGGAAATATGTGTCTTTACATCATTATCAGTTCAGTGATAAAGAATTTAAGTCAATTAAATGCTTATCATAGCTGAGATGTTAAGGTTTTTTTCTTAGATGAACTATGAAGGAGATGTGAATACTAATTAGATAAAAATTTACAAAGCAAGTTGTAGGGGCTAGAGAGATGGTACAGTGGGTAAGGCACTTGTCTTCCATGGGTTAACTGAGTTCAATCCCCTCACAGTACCACTGGCAGAACCAAGAAGCCCTTATATCCCAAGTAAGATACAAGTAATACCACATTTTGGCCCTAAACTATCTTGGGCATTGCAATATCAGTCCAGTTGTCTAAGAATCACTAGGCATGTCCCCTAAGCTTCCTGAGAACCGTCAGAGAACACTACTCTTGTTTTGCAAAAACAAAAGCTGTTTATACATACATAAGATTTTATGAACATTAGAACAATTAACCTAGAAGGACATACCTCAAACTTAGCAATATGAAAATATTATGCCTATCGGTATATGTCATCAGAAAAAATATTAGGATTCTGTAATTAAAACAAAAATGTTTAACAGAAAACACATTTATGAGTATTTTAAGAGTAGAAACTGGTAGCTGCCCAACCCCCAACTTTATGACTGATTCTTAGTGAAGAAAGACTATTCAACTAAGGATTTCATGGACATTATGACTATTTCTTGGGAATAAGAGTGGACCTGATATGTGCACTCAAAGCTGGAAGACATTTATAACTTCTTGCTCTACCTCTCCCGTTCCTCCTACTGGTTTCCCTACCCCTTTCCTAACTGAAGCTGAGCAAAAAGCACTTTAAGGTCTGGTGAAATGTTTTTCCAATTTAAATATATGTAAAAGAATCCTAAAGATGTTATTAAATTACAGGCTCTCAACATAGTAGTTCAGAGTGCAGCCTGAGATTTTTAACGTTTTTAATGTTTCTTTTTTGGGAGTGGATGGTAGGAGGATACATCCAGCAGTGCTCAGAGCTTATTCCTAATTCTGTGCTAAGGGATCATTCCTCACAATGTGCAGGGACCATACTGGATACCATGGATTGAAGCATTTAGGTTCCCGAATTTTTTACATTTCTAACCAGTTCTTGGTTAAAGCCATTGCTACTCATATAGGTTGCTGAGGATCAAAATGGGTGGGTTCCTGAATTTATTTTATCATTTCTAACATGACCTTGGTTAAGGCCACTATGGTATTTTAGGTAGCAAGGACCTAGATGTGGCAAAAACACAATTATGAAGAATTTGGGTCTCTATAAACCCGTGTGTAAAAAAATCACCTGGAATAGGAACCTCAAAATATCATTAAATGAGCTAGCCCAAATTTGCACTATGCCATGAAAATTTTGAAGCATGACAGAAAAATAGAAACCTAAAATCAAAATTTTACTATATTGAATAAAAAGTTTACATTTTATACCCTTATGAAAGTTTACCTTCATCAGATTTTACATCTGCCTGATTAGAGTCTTCTACACTGGTCTCAGAAGATGGTTGCTCAAAACTTCTTATTTGCTGTAAAAAGACTTCCATGGACAAAGTGAAATGTAACTCTTTGTTGTTTAGCCAGTGTACCACAAAAGGTCCGTTCTTCTCTTCATTCTCACTTAGACTTAGAGATGTAATAGAAGGTAGAAGTGGGATATCTAGAAAGAACAACATCCACATTTTAAAAAAGACAAACCAAAGTTTCTATTCAAACATATAAATCATGAAGTGTTATTATTACTATCAGCTAAAATGGTATATTCTAGGTTATAGACCATATATATTTACATACACATACAGTATAATTATTAAAGTCACTGAAACACACTAATTTGCATATATGCTAATAGAAAATTGATAATTCATGTAAAAGCAATTTCATTTTTTAAATAACATTTAAGAGGGATTTGGGCTACATCAGCTGCACTCAGGTGTTACTGGCTCTGCACTCAGAAATTACTCCTGACAGGCTTGGGGGGCCTTAAATAACATTTTTAATTAAATTGTTTTAAGAAACATAGTTGTAAAATTGTTCATAATTGAGTTTCACAGATATAGTGTTCCATACACCCATTGCATCACCAGTACACATTTCCTGCCACCAAAAAACACATCTGAATAGTCAGAGCACATAAACTCAAAGACAAGGTTGGAAGACAATTCTTCAAACAATTGCTGTCCAAAGGCAGGACAGCCATCTGTAATAGTATTTACACACAGATTTCTGGCCCTCTTCTCTATTGTCTCTGGGCATGATTACAATAATGTCCTCAATTCTTAAAACCCACTGATGAGTGCAACTATTCTGTGTCTATTTCTCCTTCTCTGACTTATTTCACTCAGCATGATAGATTCCATGTACATCCAAGTATAGGAAAATTTCATGACTTCATCTCTCCTGATGGCTGCATTGTGTATATGTACCACAGTTTCTTTAGCCATTCGTCTGTTGAAGGGCATCTTGGTTGTTTCCAAGTCTGGCTATTGTAAATAGTGCTGCAATAAATATAGATGTGAGGGATGGATTTCTGAATTATATTTTTTGTGTTCCTAGGGCAGTGATGGCTAACCTTTTTGAGCCCAAGTGCCCAAACTGCCGCACAAAACTAAAGAATTTCCTCAAGTGTGCCAGCACGTCAATTAAACCTTAATAACAAGATTTTAGAATCTATAAACTATGCAGCACGTGCTGCATATCTTAATTGCGAACCTTTCCTCTAGCCAGCTGCAAGGCCTTTGCGTGCCACCTCTGGCACTCGTGCCGTAGGTTCCCCATCGTGGTCCTAGGGTATATCCCTAGGAGTGGTATAGCTGAATGATATGGGAGCTCAATTTCCAGTTTTTTGAGGAATCTCCATAGTACTTTCCATAAAGACTGAACTAGATTGCATTCCCACCAGCAGTGAATAAGAGTTCCTTTCCTCCACATCCCCACCAGCACTGATTGTTCGTGTTCTTTGTGATGTATGCCAGTCTCTGTGGCTCGAGATGGTACCTCATTGTTGTTTTGATTTGCATCTTCTTGATGATTAGTGACGTGGAACATTTTTTCATGTGTCTTTTGGACATTTGTATTTCTTCATTGAGGAAGTGTCTGTTCATTTCTTCTCCCCATTTTTGATGGGGTTAGATTTTTTTTTTCTTGTTAAATTCTATCAGTACCTTGTATATCTTATTTTTCTGATAGACCACAAAAAAGTGAGATTATTTTATACCTATTCCTTTTCCTCTGGATGTTTTCACTTAGCATAATAGTTTATATGTCCATCCATGTATAGGCTAATTTCATGACTTTGTTTTTCCCAACAGCTGCATTACATTCCATTGTGTCAATGTACCACTTTTTTAGCCACTCAACTGTTGTCGGGCACCTGGTTTCCAAATTCTGGCTATTGTAAATAGTGCTATGAACATAAGTGTGCAGAGGGTATTTTTGTGTTCCTCTGGTATATTCCTAGAAGTGGTATTGCTGGGTCATATGGAAGATCAATTTCTAGTTTTCTGAGTAATGTTGTTGTTTTTCTAAAAGTCTGGACCAGTCTGCATTCTCATCAGCAATGAATAAGAGTCCCTTTCTCTCTGCAATCATGCCAGCACTGGTAGTTCTTGTTTTTTTTTTGTTTTGTTTTGTTTTTGTTTTTGTTTTTTTTTGTGTGGTCTGTACCCCCCTATCACTTCTTTATAGAAAAACTAGGCCAAAATTCAATAAGGGTATACTGGCATTGAAGGAAGAAATAAAAGAAAAGGGCTTAGTAGACGCACATAGAGCTTTTCTTTCCCAAAAGCCGAATACACATTTTTATCTAGTGTACATGAAACATTCTCCAAGATAGACTATATGCTGGGCCACAAAACATACCTCAGAAAATCAAGAGCATAGAAATGTTATCAACTATCTTCTCAGACCATGATGCACTCAAAATAGAAATAAATTACAGACAGAAATGGAGAAATAAGTTTTAACACCTAGAAATTAAAACAGCTCAACACTAAACAACCAGTGGATATGAGAGGAAATCAAAAGAAAGAAAGAAGACTTACTACACAGATTATTTGATATTTTATGTTCCCCTTCAGTAGCCATATAAACCACAATGTTTATAAGGGGAAAAAAGAGAGAGAGGGAGAGTGAGTATGAGAGATGTAGAGAGAGAGAGAGAGAAAGAGAAATGTGTCCGGTATGCTTGCCAGAGGGATGGCAGGGAAAGGGTGGGAAGCAAACTGGAGGCATTTGTGATAAAAAAAAAAAAAAAAAAAAGTACGCTGGTGAAAAAGTAGGTGTTAGATATTGTATGACTGAAATGCAATCACCAACAACTTTGTAACTGTGTTACAATGATTCAATTAAATATTTATTTGAAAAAAAAAAAAAAGAAAATAAACCACTCTGTAAAAGGTATATAATAAAAAGCAGTATGGTAATTAATTATAAATGAAGCACAAAGATTAAAAGATAAAACTAGTATTTTGCTATGAGAATTAAAACTATAATTAAGTTAAGTAAGTAAAATGAATCATCAAAATATTAAAATATGAGAAAGCTGAAGAGATAGTATAGGAAGTAGGATGGTTGCCTTGCATATTACCAACTCAGGCTCTATCCCTGACAGCCGGTAGGGTCCTGAGACCTCCCAAGAGTGGTTTGGCCCAAAAACCAAAAAGAAAAAAAAAATTTAATTGGAAAAGATAGAAACAGCAAATATGTAAATTTTTATGGCTAGAGAGATAATTTAACATAGGCCATAGATTTACCTCTAATATCACATATTCTACTGAACACCAGAGGGTGTGGTATTTCAAAAAAGGGGTATATACATGAAGAGATGACTCATTGGGCTAGCGCACATGCCTTTCGTAAAGAGGTCCAGGCTTATTTTCTTTTTTATTTGGTTTTTGGGTCACACCCAACAGCACTCAGAGATTACTCCTGGCTCTATGCTCAGAAATCACTCCTGGCAGGCTCAGGGTCCCCTATGGGATGCAGGAATTTGAACCACCCACCTTCTGCATGAAAGGCAAATGCCTTACCTCCATGCTATCTCTCCAGCCCAGGCTTATTTTCTAACACTGCTTGGTACCCTGAATACTACTGGGAGTGAGTTGCCCCCGACACAGAGCCAAATTATTCCCAAGATGTAGCCTCAAAACAAAACTTTTAGAATGTGTTCAAACTAATCTTCAACCCAAAACACAGTATCATATAGTTGGTTATGTTTATGTGTGAACTATAAAATAACTTAAATGCAAAAAATCCAAGGTACAAAGAAATAAAGCAAAGGAAGAAACAGAACAAAAGGGTAGGCTCAAAAATAAGGATTTTTTTTGGTTAAGAATATGATAACCTTAAAAATAAAAATTTAAAAAATTGTTCAATGAAAAAAGCCCCTTAAGAATAAAGATTATTTTGGGGGGTGTAGGTGCACACCCAGCAGCTTATTATTTTTTTTTTGTTTTCGGTCACATCCAGCAGCGCTCCTGGACTACTCCTAACTGTACATTCAGAAATCACTCCTGGCAGTGCTTGGAGGACGATATGGGTTGCTGGGAATTGAACCCAAGTGCCTTACCCACAGTACTATCACTATAGTCAAGCCTAAATACAAAAAATTAGTTAAACTTAAAACTCTTTGGTAATAAGAACAAAATGAAAGTCAACAGAAAGGAAAGGAGAGGTAAGTAAACAGGAAAAGAGGGTCAATTGCATGGTGATGGGTCTAGACTTTTGATGGAATCCTAAATGAAACGTATTTAGTTTTCTAATATTCTCATAAACATTTGAACCCAAATTAACCAATGTCACTTTCTTTAAAAAACGTAAATCTCAGGAATGTAACTTAGTGGTACAGAAGATAATAAGAATCAGTCTCTGGCTTCAGACATCTCTTAGACCCCAAGTACTTCTAAATGTTGTTAACCTTTATCTTAAGTATTGGCTTAAATCTCGATTTTAGATTAATGAATCAAAACAATGATTTACTAAGATCTTAAATCACAAACCAAATCATATCCTCAAAAGCAAACAAAACCTTTTTTCTGTGTAAACAGTGAGCTAGCTACAAAATAAAGATAGCTAAGAAAGTTAACTCCAGTTTTCATTTAAGTCAGAAAAATAAAAACCCAAATAATTTATTACAAATCAATTCATTTGGATTTGACTTTTGTGCATAGTGTTATATGGAGGTCTGAGTTAGCTTGTTGCAAGTGGCTGACCAGTTGAGCCAGCATCACTGAAGAGGCTTTCCTTGCCCCATTTTGCATTTCTTGCCCTTTGTCAAAAATTAATTGATTGTATGTCTGGGGAACATTTTCTGCATACTCAAGTCATTGCACTGATCTTAAAGTCTGGTTTTATTCCAATACCATGCTGCTTTAATAACTATAGATTTATAATTCAAGGTAAAGTTGAGAAAAGTGATGCCCCCCCCACCCCACTTATTCCTTTTTCCAAGGGTTGCTCTTGACATTCGCAGGTGTTTGTTGTCCCAAATGAATTTCAGGAGTGTTTGATCTGCTTCTTTGAAGAATGTCATGGGTATTCTTAGAAGAATTGCATTAAATCTGTAAGATGCTTTGGGGAGTATTGACATTTTAATGATGTTAATCCTGCCAATCCATGAGCAGGGTATGCGTCTCCATTTCCTTGCGTCCTCTTTTATTTCTTGAAGCAGGGTTTTGTAGTTTTCTTTGTATAGGATCTTCACATCTTTAGTTAAGTTGACTCCAAGATATCTGAGTTGTGTGATATGAATGGGATTGTTTTCTTTAATGTCCATTTCTTCTCTATCATTATTAGTGTGTAAGAAGGCCATTGATTTTTGCAAATTAATTTTGTAGCCTGACACTGTGCTATATGACTCAACTGTTCAATAGAAGTTTTTTGGTTCGTTAGGGTTTTCTACATAAAGTAGCATGTTATCTGCAAACAGTGAGAGCTTGACTTCTTCCTTTCCTATTTGGATGCCCTTGATATCTTTTTTCTTGCCTAACTGCTTTGGCAAGAACTTCCAGCACTATGTTGAATAGGAATGGTGAGAGAGGGCAGCCATGTATTGTACCAGATTTTAAAAAAATAGTCTTTTAGTTTATCTCTATTCAGAATATTTGCCATTGTGGTAGATGACCTTGACTATATTGAGAAAAGGTCCTTGCATTCCCATCTTGATGAAAGTTTTTTTTTGTTTGTTTATCAAGAATAGGCATTGGACCTTATTAAAAGCTTTCTCTACATCTACTGATATGATCATATGGTTTCTATTTCTCTTGTTTATATGGTGTATCATGTTGATTGGTTTACGTACGTTAAATCATCCTTGCGTTCCTGGAATGAAACCTACTTGGTCATAGTGTATGACCTTGATGAGGCATTGGATCCTATTTGCCAGAATTTTATTGAGAATCTCTGCATCTGTGTCCATCAGGATATTGGTCTGTAGCTTTCTTTTTGGTAGCATCTATGTCTGGTTTTGGTATCAGAGTGATGTTAGCTTCATAATAACTATTTGAGAGTGTTTCTGAGTCTTCAATTTCATGAAAGACCCTGAAAAAGATTGGTAGTTGTTCCTCGAGAAATGTTTGAAAAAATTCATTAGTGGGCCTGGCTTTTGCTTTTTGGGAGACTTTTGATCAACATTTTAATTTCCTCAATAGTGATGGAGCTGTTTCGATCATCCAGGTTTAAGTGTGGAAGATTATAAGAGTCCAAAAATTTATCCATTTCTTCCAGGTTTTCATGTTTCATGGCATAGAGTTTCTTTTTTTTTTTTTTTTTTTTTTTTTTTTTTTTTTGGTTTTTGGGCCACACCCGGTGACGCTCAGGGGTTACTCCTGGCTATGCGCTCAGAAGTCGCTCCTGGCTTGGGGGACCATATGGGACGCCGGGGGATCGAACTGCGGTCCGTCCTAGGCTAGCGCAGGTAAGGCAGGCACCTTATCTTTAGCGCCACCACCCGGCCCCGGCATAGAGTTTCTTAAAGTAGTCTCTGAATATCGTTTGAATCTCTGCAGTATCTGTAGTGATCTCACCCTTTTCATTTCTAATTTGGTTTATTAAGTTTCTCTAACTGTTTCTGAGTTTTGCTAGTTGTTTATCAATCCTGTTTATTCTTTTTTTTTTTTTTGGTTTTTTGGGCCACACCCGGCGATGCTCAGGGGTTACTCCTGGCTGTCTGCTCAGAAATAGCTCCTGGCAGGCACGGGGGACCATATGGGACACCGGGATTCGAACCAACCACCTTTGGTCCTGGATCGGCTGCTTGCAAGGCAAACGCCGCTGTGCTATCTCTCCGGGCCCCTGTTTATTCTTTTAAATAATCAAATTTTGCTTTTGTTGGTCTTTTGGATTTTTTTTTTTGAAAGGTCAAATCCAAATGGATTACAGAACTTGATATCAGACCCAAAACCATAAAGTATATAGAACAACATGTAGGTAAAACACTCCATGGCATCTTTAAGGAGGAAACAGAACTCTCCAAACAAGTAAAAGCAGAGAGAAACAGATGGGACTATATTAAGCTGAGAAGCTTCTGCATCTCAAAGGAAAGAGTGCCTAGGATACAAAATACACCCACAGAATGAGAGAAACTAGTCACCCAATACTCATTAAATAAAGGGCTAATATCTAAAATATAGAAAGTACTGACAGAACTTTACAAGAAAAAATCTAACCCCATCAAAAAATCGGGAGAGGAAATGAACAGATACTTCCTCAAAGAAGAAATACAAATGGCCAAAAGGCACTTGATAAAATGACCCACATTACTAATCATAAGGGAGATGAAAATCAAATCAACAATGAGGTACCATCTCAAGCCATAGAGACTGGCACACATCACAAAGAACAAAAACAATCAGTGCTGGCAGAAATGTGGGGAAAAGGAACTCATTCATTGCTGGTGGGAGTGCTGTTAACCCAGTCTTTATGGAAAAAAGTATGGAGATTCCTCAAAAACTGGAAATTAAGCTTCCATATGATCCAGCTATACCATTCCTAGGGTTATACCTCCCTATAAGTATATTATTATATTTATATATATTATATAATTTATATATATTAAAAAAACACAATACAAAAATCTCTTCCTCAAACCTATATTCATTGTAATACTATTTACAATAGCCAGACTGTGGAAAAATCAAGATACCCTTCTACGGATCAATAGCTAAAGAAACTGTGGTACATATACACAATGGAATACTATGCAGCAGTCAGCAGAGTGAAGTCATGAAATTTTTCTATACATGGATGTACATGGAAACTGTTATGCTGAGTGAAATAAGCCAGAGAAATAAGCCACAGAATTAGTTCAGTGATCTATGGGTTTTAAGAAATATAAAGACATTATTGTTATAATGCCCAAAGATGAGGCTGGAAGGACCAGCTCACAATATGAAAGAGTGTTGAGTGCAGTTGGAAAAATAACTGCATTAACAACTACCATGACAGCATTAATAAGTTAGAGAAGTAGAATGCCTGTCTCAAATACAGGCAGGTGTGGGGGAGGAAGAAGATACGGACCATTGGTGGTGGGAATGTTGCACTGGTGAAGGGAGGTGTTCTTTGTATGATTGAAACCCAACTACAAACATGTTTGTAATCACAGTGTTTAAATAAAGACATTATTAAAAAACAATTCATTTCCAAAAAAGGTTTTAAAAGATGATGTATGGCAGGACCATGTCTGGATTTAGCTCCACCAATTCTTTAATTCTCGAAAGAGATGTATAAAAAGGTATCAAAAATCATGGGTAAATCAGCTGTGCAATGAAAATGGAAATCTTGAGAGAAAAGCAGGAGTCAAGTCCTCATCTTGTCAAAATCACACCAGTTGCATCTACCACCTACAATCACTACTTTGCCAATGGTCCAAATTCACTTCTTAACCACTTTTCTGCAGAAATGCCAAACAAAATTAAATTCCAGGTATTCTTGTATTTGGGCTGACATCACTAGAAAATATTTTGGAGTGGATCAGGCAATCTTCCATTCCCCTGTTTTCTTATACTTCCAGAAAACCTGGCAGCTGAAACTATACCACACAAAAGCATATCAGGCATAGAGCTTGTTATAATTTCTGAACCAAGAAGCTGTATATGCAGCCACTTGACAAGCCCAAACTTTCAATACTGTCATCCTAGTAGAAACACATCAAGTGTTGATGTCTAATCAACATGTATTCAACGCTACCTAAAATTCGGAAACAAAACAAATAACAGAAAATTAACTACCAACAAATTGCTTAGCAAATCTTCTGACAATGAATTAATGACTTCATGTGAGATAAATTAATCTGCACAAATTTTCCTAGTGCAGTACTTTAGAAAAGATAATTCTATAACCACTTATCTGTAAGGAAGCAATATATATTATTTTAGAGCTAGAGAGCTAGCATAGAGGACAGGACACTTGCCTTCCATGTGGCCAACCCAAGGTCCAATTCCCAGCATCTGACTGGTTCCATGAGCATTTCTAGGAGATTCCTGAGTGCACGCAGGAGAAACCCCTGTGCCCCAAACCCAAAATATATTTTACTTCATGCCTACTAAGGTGAACGGGTGGGAATCTGGGGACAATGGTAGAGGACATTTGACAGTGGTGGTGGGACTGGTCTTGGAAAAAATGTATTATGAGCAACTATCTAATACATGGTTTAAATAACAAAAATATATACATTAAGAAGATATATTACCTGTGGCTGGGTTAATGCTGGCAGCAATATGAAAGTGGCAAAGGGCATTGGCATGCAGTGGAGTGTTTCTGTGAACATGATGAGGATTCTGCTGATGTGGCAGATACCCAGTATGTGCTACCAATGCATGTGATCTTCTCCGACCTCTACGAAAATGCCTCAAATTGATCTGAATAAAAACAAAGTAACACTAATGCATATATTGTCGTAAGAAAATATATAGGCACCATGATTTTAAGACATTATATGTAATTTAACCTGAATTTCTAAGTCTATTTTTGGTAGAATACATTTGAAATCTGAAAAATTTTAGAACTTAAATATGCTATTTTTTAAGCCATTATATATCAAGCCTTATGATTTTATTTGCTTTATTTCCTGATACTTTTCTAAACTGAAAAAAAAAGTTCACAACTTTATCTATACAGAATTGCTCCCTGCAACCACATCGCACTGAATAAAACATTACTATTATACATTAGGATAATTATTCTATAATTCTCTAAGTATTTTCAATGATTATTTCACCCATAACACAGCATGCAAATATGATTCCCATCTTTGATATTATAAAAGTTTATATAAGAACCTAAGAGCAATAAAAAGAACAAGCATCTTCAGTTTCCTAATAACAGACTTTTCTCACATATTACAAATTATTATTCTACCAGTTCTTTGGTGTATTAAGTCTATGATTCTCCATGCAATATATATTTAATTATATTGAATCATCAGAAATTTAAATTTAAATTGATTATTCTATAAGAATACATACTTTTCAAGTCACATTTAATTTTTATTTATTTTTATTTTTTAATATATTTTTATTTAAGTAACATGATCATAGTTGGGTTACAGTCATAACCAGAACATCCTTCTTCACCAGTGTAACATTACCCCCTCCCTCCTTCCCATCCCCTGCCTGTATTCGAGACAGGCATTCTACTACAGTTATTTGTTTTTAAGTTCAGTAAGTTGCATTTTTTTCCTTAAAGGATAAGAGTAAAAAATATAGTAAAGATGTGACAATGGCAATCGCCGTTGTTTGCATACGTCCAGAAGAATGGGAAAATGGAGAAAAACTCCTTGACCTGATTACAAAAAGGCCTCACCCTAGAAGTTTATTGGCATAACACAGACTCTGGGTTCCTGTATTACTAAACTATTTTAAATTGGTCTGAGCACTTAAAATGAACTTCTCAATACTAAGTGGTCAATAAATATTCTAAATTCTATATCAATTTAAAGATATCAAAAGTTTAACAGAATGTAATAAACTATCTGAATTGTTCCCAATAACTATGAGACAAAAATACCCAAAGCTAGAAAGAAAATAAAAATTTTAGAACCAAGTATTTGCATTCTTAAATTCTAATTTATTTTATCTAAATAAAGTAAAATCTTATTATCATTATTTAACCTGAGACTTCACAATTATAGTATTTTAAACATTAGAAAAATCCTTGAGAATTATTTTTAAACAAAATAAAGCTTAGAAAATTTTATTTTATTGGTATTTATGAAGACACGCATTCATTCATCCATGACCGTGAATATTAGTGTATAACAAAAGATAAGATATTTTATAGATAATTTTAAAACTTAAAGGAACTGAAAACTATCAAAACACTTACATCTAGAGCATTTTGAATTCTTTCTTTACTAGAAGCATTTCTCTTGAAGTTATTTGTGAAGTTCACTGGTTCAGACCAATGGTTGTAGTCGCCTCCATAGAGCAGACAGTCATTTGGTAAAAATGTCTCTACCCAAAGACGACATACATTATCTTTGCAGCAAGTCAACAATACATTACATACAGATGCCCTAAGAAAGATTTAATAGGCAAATAAAAAGTAAGTCTCATTCCATTGTCCAAGTACATACAGATGCCCTAAGAAAGATTTAGTAGGCAAATAAAAAATAAGTCTCATTCCATTGTCCAAGTAAGTAGAAGCAAAGATAAACAAATGAGTCTACATTAAACCGAGAAGCTTGTGCATTTCAGAGGAAATAGTGACTAGAATACAAAGGCCACCCACAGAAGGGGAGAAACTATTCACCCAATACCCATCTGATAAGGGGCAAATATCTAAGATTTACAGGGTACTGATAGAACTTAACAAGAAAAGTAATGTAACCCAATCAAAAATAGGGATAAGAAATAAATTGCTATTTGCTCATAAAAGAAATACAAATGGCCAAAAGGCACATCAAAAAATAATCCTTATAACTAATCATCAGGGAGACGCAAATCAAAACAACAATGAGATTATTTCACACCACAGATACTAGCACACATCACAAAAAAAAAAAAAAAAAAAAAAAAAACAAGAACTACCAGTGCTAGCTAGCGTGGCTGCAGAGAGAAAGGAACTCTCATTCACTGCTAGTGAGAATGCAGATTGGTCCAACCTTTTAGGAAAACAATATCGACTGACATTACTCAAAAAGCTAGAAATTGATCTTCCGTATGACCCAGCAATACCAATTCTAGGGAGATACCACAAAAACACAAAAATGCCATCTGCACTCCGATGCCATTGCAGCAGTATTTACAATAACCATAATCTGGAAACAATCCGACAACAAATGAGTGACCAAACAAGTATTAAGTATTATTAAGTATCTGCACAATCAAATATTATGCAGCTGTTAGGAAAAATAAAGTCATGACATTTGCCTATTCCTGGGTGGATATGGAGACTACCTATTATGCTGAGTGAAATGAGTCAGAGGGAGATGAACAGATATAAATAATCTCACTCATCAATAAGATATCCAGAGACAATAGAGATGGGACAGGAAGGACCACAAAGAACTGCAAGTGCAGTTTGAGTACGAACCCGTCCTGACAACTAACTATCATGACAATGATAATAAGAGAGAAGTAGAATACTTGTCCTGAAGGAAGGACAGGCAGGAAGTAGGGGGGAGGGAAATGGGAAACAGTGGTGGCAGGAAAGTTACACTGGTAAAGGGTGGTGTACATCCAATGACTGAAACCCAACTACAAACATTTCCGTAACAAGGGTCCTAAATAAAATTATTTTAAAAAGTGCGAAAACGAAAAAGTCTCATACAATATCACATTCTACAATATTTTTATGATTATTTACATGTATACAATAATAAGTAATAATAATATAATTATGCAAAATAGCCAATACCATAGCATTTAAACATGTATTTGATCATAGAGCAAATGCTAACCTATATCCCTACCTAAAATTTAATAGTTTGTTTGGATTTTGTTGTCGTTTTGAGGATGGGACATACCTATTGGTGCTCAGGATAACTCCTGGCTCTGCACTCAGAAATCGATCTTGGTTGGGGCTGAAGTGATGAACAGTGGTTAGGGTGTATGCTGCCTTGAATTGGGTTCAATCCCTGGCATTCTATATGGGCCTGCCAGGAGTAATTTTTTTTTTTTTTTGGTTTGTTTGTTTTCATTTATTTTGGGTCACACCAGAAGGAGCTCAGGGATACTCCTGACTCTGTGCTCAGAAATCATATTCTGGATGGTGTGGTAGACCATCTGGGAACCTGCATGCAAGGCAAATGCTTTATCTGCGTACTATCATTCCAGGCCTACGAGGAGTAATTTCTGAGCACAGAGCCAAGAATAAGCCGAGTACTGCCAGGTGTGACCCATAAACAAACAAACAAAAAACAAAACAAAAAAAAAAACCCACAAAAAAATCACTCTTGGTAGGCTCAGGAGATCATAGGGGATACTACCTTTTGTATTATATCTTTGTGTGTGTATGTATGTGTACAATTTTTAAATAACCACAATTTTTGTTTTAAGAATTTTAATATTCTTCTATCTAAAGAACAAACACACATACGCAAACACAGACATATGGGAGCAGAGTAACAACACAGTAATAGGGTGTTTGCCTTACACTGGGCTGACCTGGGTTTGATCCCTAGTAGTCCATATGGCCTCAAGCCTGTCAGGATTCATTTATTCTTTATTTTATTTATTTTAAATAATATATTTAAGCAACTACAAACATGTTTGTAGTTGGGTTTCAGAACACCCTCCTTTACCAACCACCACCAATGCCCCTCATCTCTATCCTCCCCACCAACTGCCTATATTCAAGATAGGCATTCTATTTCTCTCACTACCATTGTCATGATAATTGTTAGTGTAGTTATTTCTCTAATGGAACTTACCACTCTTTGTGGTAAGCTTTATATCTTGGTCCAATCCTTCTAGCCCTCATCTCTATTGTCTCTGGGTGTTATGATAATGTATTTTATTTTTCTTAAATCCCATAGATGAGTGAGACTATTCTGTGTCTATCTCTCTCCCTCTGACTACTTCACACAGCATAATATTTTCCATGTCCAACCATGTAAGGAAAATTTCATGACTTCATTTTTTCCTGACAGCTGCATAGTATTCCATTGTGTATATGTACCACAGCTTCTTTATAGACACCCTTCTGTTGTCAGGTCTCTGGATTGTTTCCAGATTCCGGCTATTGTAAATAGAGCTGCAATGAATATGTGTGCAGAAGGCATTTTTAAATTGCACTTTTGTGTTCCTAGAGTATATCCCTAGGAGTGGTATAGCTGGATCATATTGAAGCTCAATTTCCAGATTTTTGAGAAATCTCCATATTTTTTCCATAAAGGCTGAACTAGACTGCATTCCTATCAGCAGTGAATGAGAGTTTCTTTCTCCCCACATCCCTTGCCAGAACTGACTGTTGTTTTTTGTGATGTGTGCCAGTCTCTGTGGCATGAGATGGTAAACTCATTATTGTTTTGATTTGATGATTAATGATGTGGAGTGTTTTATCATGTTTTATCATTTGGCTATTTGTATTTCTTCTTTGAGGAATTGTCTGTTCATTTCTTCTCCCCATCTTTTGACGCGGTTAGATGGTTTTTTCTTGTTAAGTTCTGTTTATTTTAGATATCAGCTCCTTATCTGATGGGTGAATAGTTTCTCCCATTCTGTGGGTGGCCTTAGTGTCTAGTCACTATTTCCTTTGAGGTGCAAAATGACTCAGGAGTCATTTCTGAGTATAGAGTCAGGGGTAACCCCTGATGCTACCACTCTGGTCCCAAAACAAAAAAATAAGACATATATATGATATAATATGTCAATTACTAAGCAAGAAAACTCATTGCCATTAAAAAGATTACTTATTCATTGGATGATTATAACTGAATTGTTTTTACTTCCTGAAAGAGTACACACATATTACTAAGAAGCTACAGTCACTTAGAATATGTATAGATTATCCTGTTTCTTAACATATGGCAAAAGCTATACATGAACAGAAAAGACCCAAAATAAATATTATCCACATCTTCTTTAGTCAAGTCTTAACTACAGAAGAGTTTGTTTTAAGCAATTTTTACTAATTAAAAGTTATTACGTGTAGTATTACTAGATTTAGCTAAAAAATTACAAAACTTAGTTCCAGATAACGAGTTTCAACACTAGTTTTAGCCAATTGAATCAAGATCATACACTTTATTCTCATGATTTGGTTGCCTTCTACATGTTTTTTCTAAATTGTCTATCTGAATATGATGCCCCGTTGAAGGAATAACTACTATGATGAAGTGAAGAGGAAGTTATTCTAGTATAGAGAAAAGCAAATATTCTTTTTTAAGACTTGGTATCCTGAAAAGAGTCTCATGGTCACCAGCACTCAGGGTCAAAACCCTTTCCATGCTTCTGAATTATACTCTTGACTTGCTTGTTTTTGTTGTTCTTGATTTAAAAACAACTATTTTATTCTAATTTACAACTATTTATACAATTATTTTCATGTGTGAATACCTGCCTGGCACTCATTTACAACTTCTAAAAAAGAGACATAACACAATTCATTATTTTCTACATATATTTTTATAAAAGCGAGCAAAACTTTTAGAAGTAGTAAAGCAATAGTTCTGAGTGAAGTAAAAGAATTTTTTTCTAACAACTTAGATTGTCAAACCTTACACATAGCTCAAAGATTTTTCCTAAAACGATAATAACTGTTCCTTGAGTGCCATGCTCATATGCATAACTGGATTGGAGAAAAGGCTTAGAATAGTAACTACTGCACTAGAAAGCAGTTAAAAAAAAATTCTAGCGCCAAAGAGATAGCAAGGTGGTAAAGCGTTAGCCTTCCATGCCGAAGGACAGTGGTTCGAATCTCGGCATCCCATATGGTTCCCCTGAGCCTACCAGGAGCAATTTCTGAGCCAGGAGGAACCCCTGAGCACTGCTGGGTGTGACCCAAAAATCACACACACACACACACAAAAAAACAAATCTAGGAGCAGAAGCGATAGCATAACAGTAGGTTCATGCATGCAGAAGACTCAGGTTCAATCTCCAGTATCCTGGATGGTCCCGAATCCACCACGAGTTAATTTCTGAGCACAGAACCAGGCGTAATCAGATACCACAGGGTATGGTCTCAAAACAAATGAACAAACAAACAAACGAAAGCTAACAATGATAGATACATTGATATATATACACATTTGTCCAAACCTATACAAAGCACAGCACTAAGAATGAAGCCTAGTGGAAACAATGGTTTCTGAATGCTGTGTTAAAGTAGATTCATCAGCTGTAATAGATGCTCCATTCTGTTAAGTTTGTGAATAGGGAAGGCTAACCTCCAGTCAGTAGGGCGTTTTCCTTGCACAAGGCCAAGCAGGGTTCAACCCTCGCATCATAGATGATCCCCAGAGCCTACCAGAAGTGATTTCTTGAGTGCTGTGGATGGCCCTCAAACCAAACAAAATACTTAAAAAAATTCCTTAAAAATCTGGGTAGACAGGTCGGAGAGATAGCATTGAGGTAGGGCATTTGCCTTGCATGCAGAAGGACGGTGGTTCGAATCCTGGCATCCTATATGATCCCAGAGCCTGCCAGGAGCAATTTCTGAGCGTAGAGCCAGGAGTAACCCCAGAGGGCTGCTGGGTGTGACCAAAAGAAAAACAAAATCTGGGTAGTGATTCCGGATTCAGAAGAGCAAAAATAAAGCTAACAAATTATCCAGGTATACTATCTCAATATTAGTTTAGGACACCTCAGGTAACAAAAATGTCGAGGAAAGGAGCCAGTAAGGCCACTCAGTTTTAGTGTACACACGTTTAATAATTAAGGGCATGAGATTGATCCAAGACAATAAACAAACAGTATGGGAAAACTTATACTGCTGCACAGTACTGCCACATTAACAATGGCCATGTGGAATTAATCCTTTGTGTCAAAGTACTACATGTTATAAGTAATACTTTAATGTCACCATATATATTATGTTCAATAATATAAGCAACAAATCTAATATCTGATATCTAGGCTATCAGTTGTTACAAATGCCACAGTAAAGAAAGAAGTACTAATGTGAGTTTATATTAAGTGAGGGTTAGATTAATACTTAGCTCAGAGTATAATAATGAAATAGCCTATACTTTTCATCAAAATAACTGATTCACTAAAATAAATACTTGTGGTCTCATGTATATCATCTCAATAAACCTATTTTCTGTTTGTTTTACAAATAAACTCAGCAACATACTCTTGGGTACAAGATGAGTGAACTGTGTAAGAGTACATATAAGTGGCAATACAAACAATGATTAAGAAATGAAAAATGTGACTAAAAAACAGTACGTAACTCTCATTTGATATTACCCTCTCATGTGATGACTCTCCTCTTTTTTTTTTTTTTTTCTTGATTTTTGGGTCACACCCGGCAGTGCTCAGGGGTTATTCCTGGCTCCAGGCTCAGAAATTGCTCCTGGTAGGCACGGGGGACCATATGGGACGACGGGATTCAAACCGATGACCTCCTGCATGAAAGGCAAACGCCTTACCTCCATGTTATCTCTCCGACCCAACTCTCCTCTTTAATATCAATCATAGTTGATCTCTGGCTAAATATTTTGCCAAGCAGGGGCTATTATTTTTCAGTTCTTGACAGACCCATGTCTTATAGTTGTAGGCTTTTCTCAAAAGAGCAATCTAGTCACAAAAAAATATGTTGTGAATGGAGAAAATGACCAATTCACTAACCTTGGCATGTATTTGCTGGTTTTACGCCAGGAAAATCCATTTACAGCTCGAGGATGGGCCAAATATACAAAAGAAAAGTCAATTTCTCCTTGGGATTGTATTTCTGACCTTCTATCTGGAGAAGTAACAGCTGTCCGCCAGTTTTCTACATTATACCATACCTTTAAAAGACAATCATCCTAAGGAAAAACAAATAAACATAAAAGTAATCAGATCAGAAATTAAAGATTAAGTCAAATAACAAAAATAAAACCTGGCACTCTATTCATAGTTACTTAGAGATGGGATTTAACACTGAGAAAAGAAAGGCTCCAATTCTCATACTTTTCTTGGTTTGGCAGTTTGATGAGGCTAAGTTATAGAGCTTGAGCACGTCTGTAGGAGAGAGGTGGGTGTGGCTTCAGGCTGTTGTGCCTTCAGACAGAAATGGAAAACTGCCTGCCCCCATTCTAAGAAGACCCCATAGTTATCAGCCCAGACTAGTCTACTTAGGAAGATTCCAGCATCATGTTCTTTTTAGATTATTTGTAGAGCTGGGCCATTTATCTGCAGGCAGGATAGTAGGTCAGAGTGGGAGCTATGCAATGGAGAGGAAATCTGTGTACCTCCATTCCAACTCCAGGGTATTTCGTATCAAATAAGTGAATACTGTGATAGTACAGTGGGTATGGCATTTGCCTTGTACAGAACAACCCAAGTTCAATCCCCAGTATTCCATATGGCCTACTGAGCCCCACCATAAGTGATCCCTAAGTGCAGAGACAGAGGAATAAATCCTAAGCACAGCTGGGTGTAGCCCCCAAACAAAGAAACTTAGCAAAAATTTCTAAATTAACCATAACAATCTGGCAATATCATTTTCACAATTTACCTTCCCAGCAGTGGCAAAAAATTCTCCATCTGGTGAAAATTTCATTAAATAAACTTGAGAAGCAGTTCTATAATTAAACAGATAAGGAAAATTAATGAGAATGACATTAATTTCTCAACTACATTTATCTATATAATGAAAATACTGGAATAAGTTGTATGCAATGTTTAAATATAAAATAAATTTAAGAAATTAAAATGTATTGGGCCAAAGAAATAATACAGGAGTTAAGGTTCAATTCTGGGCACCACATATGGAACCCTGAGCACTGCCAGGAGTGACTCCTTAGCACAGAATCAGAAGTCCAGAGAACAGTAACATATATATTCATAAAATAAAAATAAATAAAACTAAAGGTCAGAAGAATACTAAATGGGCTTTAAAGCATACTAGAAGCCTGTTTTTTAATCCCTGTGACCTCATATTCCCTAATCTACTACAACACTAACTGGACTGATTTCCTACCTAACCCCATGCCCTATGTAGTCCCTGAGTAACACCGCATACAACTTCCCCATAAAATTAGTATATATGATAAGTCCAACTTAAATATGAGGTCCAAAGACACAGAACAGAAAGTAGGTGCTAGAACTATATTCCATTCATGACAACACATTTGGTACCGAAGACAGTCAAGTGTAGCCCCAAAACGAAACAAAACAAAAAACCCTCAAAAAACAATTGTGAAAGTATTTTATAAATAACATCAACGCATAAAAACCATGCAAAAATGACTTATCAATATTATTTTTTATCAATCTTATAAAAACTTTGGTCCTTTCCCCCTCATTTCCTTCATTTATGTAAACATACTAATCTCAAGATAGCCCTTATTTTTCTTTGCCTGGTAGGATTAATCCTAAGTGTATTTTTAAAATAGGCTGAAAAGAAATAGTCATTTTTGTCCCAAATAAGTTAAATTTCAATTCTAAATATACAGATACTGAAAACAATAAAACAAAAGAAGTTAATTAGATTATCTAGTTTCACGAATATCACATTTCATACCTACAAAAATCAAACCCTTCCCTCTCTACTTTTTGTGAAAAAATAGCATGGAAACAGCTCAGACTTACGAACTGCATTGCAATATTATTGATTTCTCTTAAATGTCATAAGTAGTTCTGCATAACATTGTGAATTGATCTACGTTATTTTGCTGGTTATTCTACTTTTCATGCATAGAGTCATACATTGTTTAATGACACTGAGATTTTAATAAGCTGACAGAATATTTTGTTGCGGAAATGTAGTACCGTACAATTACACAAACCTAAATGGTGTGGTCAACTACTTAGGTTACATGACGTATAGCTCAAGAGGACCACCATGAATTTCATGAATCATCCCTGACTACCATTTAAGTCAGCGATCTCAAACTCATGGCCCGAGGGCTGTTTGCGGCCCTCCGTACAACATTTTGTGGCCCTGTCCTAGAGGAATCTTTTTTTGTTTTGTTTTGTTTTAGTTGTTTGGGTCACACCCCAATGTTCAAGGCTTACTACTGACTTTGCACTCAAGGATCACCCCGACTTTGCCTCCTGCATCCCCCAGGTAAATTGAGTTTGAGACCCCTGACTTAAGTGATACATACAACTTTCATTTAATATTTAAAAGCAGCTTTATCATTCTGCTGTTGCAAAGAAAAAGTGATGCAATGAATATTCTTGCATATTTTCATAAAACTAGCTAATTCTAAGGATATCCTTAAGTCAATTTGTTAAAAATGCTGACACCATAATTCTACCTATTCCCCATACAGTCTTTCTTTCCTCAGAACAGTACTTTTAGGGGCTGGAAAGAACACTATATAGAACTTCCAAGAATAAGCCCTGAGTATTGCCAAATGGCTCCAAAAATAGTCCTCTTTATAAAATATAAATAAATTAATTTAAACACCATGTATCACAGAGTTAACATAGCTGAACATTTATTTCCAGCTAAATGGGAGAGATTATTAAAAAGAAGAGAAAAAGAATACAGTGGCAATAACATTTTGTGAAAATTATTTTAACTCCCAATGAGGTCATTCAGTCATTATCAGAAGGTTTAATAAGTTCCTGTTGCTAGTTCTGTTACTTCTTTTGTTTCTGAACATTAGGTGGCTTCAGATATACACTGGCATCTAAATTGGTGTTTTCCTATGGGGTTAACAGTATTTAAAAAATTAGAACTGTATCATAGGTGCAAATCTGAAGTCCAAGAACTATGGCAGATACAGCAGCATTTGTGAGGCATGGGCTACAAGGGCTTCTGGAGGTACAAGAAGGTGAGAGGAAAGTACCATTGCTCACTCTAAAAAATATCCTAGTGATGTCAGCCCAAATACTAGCATACCTGAAGTTTTGGTCAGATTGGTTTCTATGCAGAAAGCCATAGAGAAATGGAGAAGCAGAGCCACTGAAGGAGTGGCAACTGTGGGCGCTGGGAGTTGGCATGCCCTCTCTTCTAAAGAATGCTGTTTTCAGCTGCACACCCCATGTACTTATGTACATATGTTATGCATTTCTTATGACTTGGTTTACATGTCTTTCAAGAAAAGATAGAGCTATGGAGCTGACCAGTTGCAGACATGAAGACCGCGTTTTATTTGAGACCTCTATTGTTGTTTCATTTTGTTTGTTTGGGTTTTTTTGGGGGGGTCACACCTGGCAGCATTCAGGGGTTACTACTGGCTCAGAAATCGCTCCTTGCAGGCTCGGGGGACCATATGGAATGCCAGGATTCATACCAATGACCTTCTGCATGAAAGGCAAACGCCTTACCTCCATGCTATCTCTCCGGCCACTGAGTTTGTCCTATTTATTTCAGTGAGGCCACATGTATAGATAAGAATTTGTTCTGAAACTAGGTTTCCTTGGAGAAATGCCAAACCCTAGATCTGGGGACAGAAAAATACAGGGTTCATTTGAGTTGTCAGCATCACACTGAACCTGTGGTTAATACTGTTGCCTGAATTCCTGGCCATTCTTTGGCAAGATAGGCATTCTAAGTCACTGAGTCATGTTTTCAGGTCCCATATTTAAAGTTATTTAAAAAACATTTAAAAAAAAATTTTTTTGAGGCACACCTGGCAATGCTGGGGCTTAATTCTGGCTCTGTACTCCCATCTCTAGGGACCATATATGGACTTACTAGGGGATTGATTCCAGGTTAACTGCATTTAAGACAAGTGACTACCCACTGAACCATTGTTCTGGGCCACAAATTCACTTTAAAACTATGCTTTTTCAGAGATAGAAATCCCAATAGGATTTTGAAAATTATTGGGGCCCGGAGAGATAGCACAGCGGCGTTTGCCTTGCAAGCAGCCAATCCAAGACCAAAGGTGGTTGGTTCGAATCCCGGTGTCCCATATGGTCCCCCGTGCCTGCCAGGAGCTATTTCTGAGCAGACAGCCAGGAGTAACCCCTGAGCAATGCCGGGTGTGGCCCAAAAACCAAAAAGAAAAAAAAAAAAAAAAGAAAATTACTTTACTATACAGACTATCACAGAGCAGATATTCTTTTTCACAATGTGAAATTCAAAAGCATATTAGATATGTCTCTTTAGTCTTTGTTTTCTAAACCACACCTGTCAATGCTCAAGAGTTACTCCTGGGTCTATGCTCAGACATTACTACTGATGTGCTCAGGGGACCCTGGGCAGCTACATGCAAAGCAAGCATCCTATCTGCTGTACTATCACTCTAGCCTCTGTATAATTTAGAAAGTTTCTATCTAGTGATTTTCAAGTAAACCTTAACATATTTCTTACATTTTTTTTTCTTACTTGCTCTTAATCCAAAATTTTTTCATGAATTGTTTAAGTATCTACCAAAGAAAAGAAATAACGAGTCCCCTGTGGATTAGAAAACAATTGTCACCAAATACAAATGAATACTTTTTGTTATAGCTTTAGGTAAACTAAAATGCACTTTTAATATATCCATACAAAACATATTTATAATTGCTTACTTGCAATGCCAAATGCATCTCCAATCCCCAAAATTAAGATCAGTTTTATCTTGATTTTCTTCTTCAGGTGGCTTTTCCAAGTTTGCATTCGTCCAGAGTTGTAAACAGCTAGAGCTAGTTAATAGACGGTTGCCTATAAATATGTATATATATATATATATTATTTATCACTTATCACTGTTACTTGTTATAAAATGTGTGCTCAGCAGTTTTATATAATCTTCAAAAAAGGTGAAATTATAAGAGATTTGGTTAAAATAAGCTGTATTTTAACTCGGTTGAAGTATTATTTTTAGCTCCTCTATACACAAACAAATGCAGTAGATTTTGTTTATTTAGACTAATTCTTGTTTACGTACCAAGTTACAGTACAGTTATTATACGTTTTATATACACATCATTCCAATACCAGAGTGTCTACTTCCCTCCAACAATGTCCCAAAAGGCCTTTCCCACCTTCAAGCCCCATCCTTAGATAAAATAAATTCTACAGAAAAAACTTTCAGTTCTGGTGACTTTGTCTTTTAATTGTTCCTTTACTATACTTCTTTATATCATACATATCAAAGTGACCTTTTATTTTGTTGTTTTGGTGCCATACCCAGTAGTGCTCAGGGGTTACTCCTGGCTCTGCACTGAGAAATCACTCCTGGCAGGCTCAGGGGATCATATGGGATGCTCAAAACCTTTATAGAGGCCAAAGCGATACACTGAGGGTGTTTGCCTTGCAAAGTTGCCAATCCAGATTTGAACCCAGCATCCCATAAGGTTCCCCAAACCTTCCAGGAGTAATTTCTGAGTGCAGAGCCAGTGCATCCTCTGAGTACTGTCAGTGTATCCCAAAAACAACAAATTTTTTATTGTGGAAATGGTAACACCTGTAGGCACATAGATAAAAAACTAACCTCCTAAATTTCCGCAAAACGGTCAGTGATAAGTTGATAAACTAATTATTTCAAAAACTTTCTTCTTTCCCTTCCAAAAACTTTCTCCCTTCCCTTCCCTTCCCTTCCCCTCCCCTCCCTTGGTTTTTGGGTCCCACCCAGCAACACTCAGGGGTTACTCCTGGCTCCATGCTCAGAAATCGCTCCTGGCAGGCTCCGGGGACTATATGAAATGCCAGGATTTGAAACAATGACCTTCTGCATGAAAGGCAAATGCCTTACCTCCAAGCTATCTCTCCGGCCCTAATTCTTTCTTTCTTTCTTTATTTTTTTTTTTGTTTTGTTTTGTTTTGTTTTTGGGTCACACCCCACAGCACTCAGAGGTCACTCCTGGCTCCAGGCAGGTTTGGGGGACCATATGGGATGCTGGAAATTGAACCACCAACCTTCTGCATGCAAGGCAAATGCCCTAACTCCATGCTATCTCTCCAGCCCCATTTCTTTCTTTTTATAAATATATACATCAAAAATTTAGTGTAAATAATTTTATGCTGATACACTTAACATTTTACAAGAAATAAACAAATTCTACAAATTTATTTAGTTTTGTAAGAGAGTTAAGAAAAATTTAAAAACTTTTGAAAGAATTTAAATTCTCCATAAAAAAATTATCTAATTTTTTGAAGACTTAACACTATCAAAATATGTTTTACCCTTGAAAAGAATATTAATTGAGGCCAGATTGTTAGTACAGTAGGTAGAGTGTTTGACTTGCATGTAGCCAATCTGGAATCAATAACCAGCATTCCACATTGTTCCCTGAGCACCAACCACCAGGAATAATTCCTGAATGCAGGGCCAGGACTATCGCTTGAGCACCTCCAGTTGTGACCCCCAAACAAAAAATTAAATAAAAATAAGAAAGATTGACTTTATGTTAGAAAATATGTTATACATAATGCCTAAATATCTGCACTAATTAGTATATGATAGTAATAAAAATCCCTAGATGTAAAAAAATTACCTAATAGACATAGACACTCAATATAAATGAACCATTCATTATTCTAAAAGACAAGTCCCTTGGCAAACTAGGAATAAGCAAATATTATCTTCTTTTTTTTAAAAAAATAATTTTTACTTTGACCACAGTGGATTACAAATCTTCCACAGTAATATTTTAGGTGCATAGTAACATTGAACCAGGGGCATTCCCCCCACCAATGCTGTCTTCCCTCCACCCCTGCTCCCAGCATGCATCCCATATCCACCTCTTTTGCCCTCCCCCCACCAGATAGGAAAGGAAGAAGTCAAGCTCTTATTGTTTCCAGATGACATGATACTCTACTTAGAAAAACCAAAAGACTCTACCAAAAAGCTTTTAGAAACAATAGATGCATATAGCAAGGTGGCAGGCTACAAAATTAACACACAGATATCAATGGCCTTTTTATACAACAATCATGATAGGGAAGAAAAGGACATCAAGAAGGCAATCCCTTTCACATTAGTGCCACACAAACTCAAATATCTTGGAGTCAACGTGGAGTCAACCAAAGACGTGAAGGACCTATACAAAGAAAATTATAAAGCCCTGCTCCAAGAAATAAGAGAGGACACACGGAAATGGAAATACATACCCTGCTCATGGATTGGCAGGATTAACATCATTAAAATGGCAATACTCCCCAAAGCATTATACAGATTTAATGCGATCCCTCTAAAGACACCCATGACATTCTTCAAAGAAGTGGATCAGGCACTTTTGAAGTTCATCTGGAACAATAAACACCCTCAAATAGCTAAAGCACTCCTAGGGAAAAGGAGTATGGGAGCATTACTTTCCCCAACTTTCAACTGGACTACAAAGCAACAGTTATCAAAACAGCATGGTACTGGAATAAAGACAGACCCTCAGATCAGTGGAATAGGCTTGCGTTCTCGGAGAATGTTCCCCAGACATACAAATACCTAATTTTTGACAAAGGAGCAAGAAATCTTAAGTGGAGCAGGGAAAACCTCTTCAACAAGTGGTGCTGGCAGAACTGGTTAGCCACTTGCAAAAAAGCAAACATAGACCCCCAGTTAACATCATGTACAAAGGTAAAATCCAAATGGATTAAAGACCATGATATCAGACCTGATACCATAAGGTATATAGAATAACACGTAGGTAAAACACTCCATGACATTGAGACTAAAGGCATCTTCAAGGAGGAAACTGCACTTTCCAAACAAGTGGAAGCAGAGATAAGCAGATGGGAATACATTAAGCTGAGAAGCTTCTGCACCTCAAAAGAAATAGTTCCCAGGATACACATGCCACCCACTGAGTGGGAGAAACTATTCACCCAATACCCATCAGATAAGTGGCTAATTTCCAAAATATACAAGACACTGACAGAACTCTACAAGAAAAAAAAAACATCTAATCCCATCAAAAGATGGGGAGAAGAAATAAACAGACACTTTGATAAAAAAGAAATACAAATGGCCAAAAGGCACATGAAAAAATGTTTCTCATCACTAATCATCAGGGAGATGCAAATCAAAATAACAATGAGATACCATCTCACACCAATTCTTTGGGGGGTGTTACCATTTTAACGATGTTAATCCTGCCAACCCATGAGCAGGGTATGTGTTTTCATTTCCATGTGTCCTCTCTTATTTCTTGGAACCGGGTTTTATAGTTTTCTTTGTATAGGTCCTTCACGTCTTTGGTCAAGTTGACTCCAAGATATTTGAGTTTGTGTGGCACTAATGTGAATGGGGTTGTTTTCTTAATGTCCATTTCTTCCCTATCATTATTGGTGTATAAAAAGGCCACTGATTTCTGTGTGTTAATTTTGTAGCCTGTCACCTTGCGATATAAATCTGTTTCCGGAAGCTTTTTAGTAGAGTCTTTAGTGTTTACTAAGTATTATATGTTATCTGCAAACAGTGAGAGCTGGACTTCTTCCTTTCCTATATGGATTCCCTTGAAATCTTTGTCTTACCTAATGGCTATAGCAAATACTTCCAGTACTTTGTTGAAGAGGTGTGGTGAGAGAGGACAACCTTGTCTTGTACCAGAATTTAGAGGGAAGGCTTTTATTTTTTTTTCCATGGAGGACAATATTTGCCATTGACTTGCGGTAGACGGCTTCAACTAGACTGAAAAAGGTTCCTTCCATTCCCATCTTGCTGAGATTTTTGATCAAGAATGGGTGTTGGACCTTATCAAATGCTTTCTCTGCATCTATTGATATGATCATGTGATTTTTATTTTTTTGTTGTTGATGTTTTGTATTATGTTGATAGATTTATAGATGTTAAACCATCCTTGCATTCCTGGGATGAAACCTACTTGATTGTAGTGAATGATCTTCTTGATGAGGCATTGGATCTTATTTGCCAGGAATTTCTTGAGGATCTTTGCATCTGTGTTCATCAGGGATATTGGTCAGTAGTTTTCTCTTTTGGTAGCATTTGTCTGGTTTTGGTCTTAAGGTGATGTTGGCTTCAAAAAAGCTGTTTGGAAGTGTTCCCGTTTTTTTAATTTCATGAAAGAGCCTGGCTAGGATTGGTAGTAGCTCCTCTTGAAAGGTTTGAAAGAATTCATTAGTAAATCCATCTGGGCCTGGGCTTTTGTTTTTGTGTAGGTATTTGATGACCACTTTAATTTCCTCAATAGTGATAGGGGTGCTTAGATATGCTATATCTTCCTTAATCAGCTGTGGAAGGTTATGAGTCCAAGAATTTATCCATTTCTTCCAGGTTCCCATGTTTAGTGGCATAGAGTTTCTCAAAGGAGTCTCTGATTACCATTTGAATCTCTGCAATAGTTGTAGTGACCTCCCCTTTTCATTTCTAATACGAGTTATCAAGTTGCTCTCTCTTTGTGAGTTTTGCCAATGGTCTATTAATCTTGTTTATTTTTTCAAAAAACCAACTTCTACTTTCATTAATCTTATATGTATAGTAGTGTGATTTCTTCCTGTTGCACATATCCCTTAATTAGTACAAAGTGTCCATCTTTGTCCCTTAAAACTTTTCTGAGTATAAAGTTGGTGTCATCAGATATTAATAAGGCCACCCCAGCTTTTTTAAGTGTTCTTTGCTCGGATGATTTTCCTCAGGCCTTTGATTTCGAGTCTATATTTGTTATGATTATTCAGGTGAGTGTATTGTAGGCAGAGGCAGGTTAGGTTCATTCTTTTGGTCCATTTCACCACTCTATGTCTCTTAATTAGAAAGCAATAGTTATCAAAACAGCATGGTATTGGAATAAAGACAGAACCACAGATCAGTGGAATAGGCTTGAGTACACAGAGAATGTTCCCCAAACATACAATCACCTAATTTTTGATAAAGGAGCAAGAAATCCTAAATGAAGCAGGGAAAGCCTCTTCAACAAGTGGTGCTGGCACAAATGGCTAGCCACTTGTAAAAAAGCGAACTTAGACCCCTAGCTAACAGCATGTACGAAGGAAAAATCCAAATAGATTAAAGACCTTGATATCAGACCTGATAACATAAGGTATATAGAACAACATGTAGGCAAAACACTCCAAGACATTGAGACTAAAGGCATCTTTAAGGAGAAAACTGCACTCTCCAAACAAGTGGAAGCAGAGATAAGCAGATGGGAATATATTAAGCTGAGAAGCTTCTATACCTAAAAGGAAATAGTGCCCAGGATACAAAAGCCACCCACTGAGTGGGAGAAACTATTCACCCAATATCCATCTGATATGGGGCTAACATCCAAAATATACAAGGCACTGACAGAACTTTACAAGAATAAAAAATCTAATCCCATCAAAAAATGGGGAAGAAATGGACAGACACTTTGACAAAAAAGAAATAGAAACAGCCAAAAGGTTCATGAAAAAATAATCCACATCACTAATCATCAGGGAGATGCAAATCAAAACAACTATGAGGTACCATCTCATACCACAGAGATTGGTGCACATCACAAAGAATGAGAACAAGCAGTGCTAGTGGTGATGTGGAGAGAAAGGAACTCTTTATCCGCTGCTGGGGGAATGCCGTCTAGTCCAACTTTCATGGAAAGCAATAGGAATTCCTCCAAAAACTGGAAATTGAGCTCCCATATGATTCAGTTATACCACTCCTAGGGATATACCCTAGGAACACAAAGTTACAATACAAAAATCCCTTCCTCAAGCCTATATTTATTGCAGCACTATTTACAATAGCCAGACTCTGGAAACAGCCAAGATGCCCTTCAACAGATGAATGGCTAAAGAAACTATGGTACATATACACAATGGAATATTATGCAGCCATCAGGAGAGATGAAGTCATGAAATTTTTCTATACATGGATGTACATGGAATTTATTATGCTGAGTGAAATAAGTCAGAGAGAGAGAGATGCAGAATAGTCTCACTCATCTATGGGTTTTATGAAAAATAAAAGACTTTCTTTCAATAATTTTCAGACACAAAAGAGAAGAGGGTGGAAGTTCCAGCTCACTTCATGAAGTTCACCACAAAGTGTGAAGAGTGCCATTAGAGAAATATCTACATTGAGAAGTATCATAACAAAGTGAATGAATGAGGGAAGTAGAAAGCCTGTTTAGAGTACAGGTTGTGGTGCGGTGGGGAGGAAGTAGATTTAGGACACTGGGGAGGGGAATGTTGCACTGGTGAAGGGGGGTGTTCTTTACATGACTGAAACCCAACCACAATCATGTTTGTATTCAAGGTGTTTAAATAAAGATATTTAGAAAAAAGGAATAACAAGGCTTTAAGCATGACAAACATAGAAAAAGGGAACTAATTATATGTCTCACTTCACTGAAATAAAATGAAAAGGTAAATGTATAGAATGTACATTTTTTGAGCCTAGAGACAGAACAGCAGGCAGAGTGCTAGCCTTGGGCACGAACAATTGAAGTTCAATCACTAATAGAACCCAATATGGATGATTTACTAAGCCCTGCCAGATTTTATTTGACTTGAGGTATATAACCAAAAAAACAAAACAAAACAAAACAAAACCACCCAGCTTTAAAAAATGTACAATTTTCTAGAGGTGAAATCTACAGTTTTCAGCATACTTTCAAAGACAAGTTCATAAAGGCAAAGCTTATTTTTATAAAGTAACACATAACTCTAGAGATAGATAATGTTATGGGAAACAAGAGCTAATTGGAGCTAGAGGGGAAAGACCTCATCCTCCATCCCTCCATCAGTCAACCTCTTCAGTGGATGACCTGCAACATAATGGCACCCTGAACATGGATCTGAACTCTGGACCCAAGAGAAGAGCAATCATGGTGAGATACCTGCTTTTGAGTTTGATTTTGGCTCTTTTCAGGTGCAGTCAGCCCAAACCCTTGGGCTACCACGTGAAGCTATTTTCAAATATGGCCGACACCCCTTCTGGGGGCAGAAGGGCAACTGAAACATGGGAGGTGGAAGCCTGTATCACCCCCATCCCAAGCCCAGGCCCAGGACTGAGACTTTGTTACAAGAAACAAAATCCTCGGCTTCCTCAGAGACTGATGGAAAGCCTAGATAGGAAACGGACAAGAAAAAAGACTATATTTAGAATGGACTGATTTACTGAATAGGACTTATAGCTTGAATTTGGATTTCGACTTCGAAAATTTCGGACTGGACTCTTAGTTTAAACCACTTTGAACTCAACATCCAGGTGCGCCCTGCGGATAAAGCTGTGGACAAGTAGGGTTGTAGCAGCTGGGGCAGCAAAGCCAGCCTGGAGAAAAGGCAGCTTCGATCAGCAGAGACCGCCAGTCCTGTGGCAGATAAGCAGCAAAAAGCTATGGATAAGGCCAAAAGCGGCGACGTGTTGGGCTCAGCTACAGCACATGGAAGCAACAAAAGTGGTGAGCCTGGGACTGGTCCTCCAGATCAGGAGAGTAAAATGGCTCAAGTTAACCCACCTGAAACCCCATGGAAGAAAGTCACGTGGAAACAGCGGTGTGGAAGAAGATCAGTGTCTGGACTAATGGTTTTTAGGTGAAGGGATTAAGTGAGTAACCACATATTTTACACATAGTTGGTGATGGGATAAGTTTTAGTTAGTGAGGGCCCGGAGAGATAGCACAGTGGCGTTTGCCTTGCAAGCAGCTGATCCAGGACCAAAGGTGGTTGGTTCGAATCCCGGTGTCCCATATGGTCCCCCGTGCCTGCCAGGAGCTATTTCTGAGCAGACAGCCAGGAGTAACCCCTGAGCACCGCCGGGTGTGGCCCAAAAAAAAAAAAAAAGTTTTAGTTAGTGGTGTAAAAAATTAGTTAAAAAAGGGGAGAAATATCAGTAAAGCCCAAATGAACAATCTAATTTAAAAACCGCCTGCATTTAACTTTGCTTCAGGTGTATCTCTTGACTAAGTCAGTTTCTTGCCAATTTAAATGTGTTTTATTGTTATCCATAGTTAATATTTTCAACTGCAAAATGTTATACTGTGTATTTTAATGTATTAGTCTGTTGTCAAAATGTATGTTCTGTATTTATGCTTTTGTGCTTGTGTGTAGGGAAGGTTAATAGGAACAAAAAGTTTCCTAAAATAGTTTAAAGGCATAGGAACAAAAAGAAGTTCCAGAATAGTGCTTCGTAGAAAGCATTGAAAAAATTTTAAGTTACAGGTGTATAGTATATTTTGCAGAAATGTTATATATTTGAAAAAGGCTAGTATGTTAATTTTCACTTTATTACGTTGTTGCTATGGAAATATTACCCACCTTTGGCTAAAGGCGGAGTTAGGATGCAAAAGCTTATTATCATTCATTTATATTAAGGGAGGGGCACCCTGTGTTTAGGTTAGAAGTTTTTCTTTACATTTTCCTGTGATGCGCTTATGCAAACAGCCGCTCTTTTATTATTGACTAGTTTTTCCTTTAATAATTATAGACAATATTGTATGTTTACTAAAAAACAAATGGGGGAATTGTTGTGTATGTAAACATTTTAATGGGATTATTATGTTACCAACCCTACCCTGATCCGTGATTGTGCCCTACCCTAGGGTGGTACCGTTGGGTGGTACCTGATTCTGGGGGATAAAAACAAGGGTCTGTGGAAGGCGAGGGGCTTTTGGCTGGAACTGATGCTGAGGCTTTGGACTTCAGTCTTGTCCACCGAATAAAGCTAATATTTCCACAAGCCTGACTGTCTGCGAGCTGTTTACCCGCCACTTCACCTCATAACCGCCACTGAACATGGTGGCAGACGTGTGCTCCAAGCTGGAGGGGAAAGACCTCATCCTCCATCCCTCCCTCAGTCAACCTCTTCAGGGGCTGATTTGCAACAATTGGTACGATATTGGTTAATGGATTATAATAATACAAACGGGAAATCATTAAATATTAATGCATCAAGACGCCAAATTAACAAGAGGAAATATAAGAGATTTCAAAGACAAATTTCAATATAGGATTTGATTTGGGCAACATGAAGGAACTCTGTTATCATTCAAAGAAGTTCTCAAAAACTTGACAATAAACATTTACCTTGTCAATTATGGCCAACGGTTTTGTGACGTTATAGAAAAATCAGAAGTAAAGTGGGCTTGTGGAAAAACAATTCACATCAGAAATTCTTGTGTCTAATTTCCAACTAAATGATTGTCATCCAGTTGGGCAACCTACTGAATCTCAATTTTATTCTCTATAAATTGCACATTTTTATAAATATGTTGTAAAGTTATATTAATGTTTCTAGCAAATTAATTAATTGAAGTTAAATAGTATCAGTTAAGCTAAAAATCTCATCAGAAAAAGGAAAATCCTAAAAAGTACTAATGAGACATTTTATTTAAATATGGTATTATCCCATTGTTTCCTCAAATACACTTTAAAAAAATGAAAATGTGGGCCCGGAGAGATAGCACAGCGGTGTTTGCCTTGCAAGCAGCCGATCCAGGACCAAAGGTGGTTGGTTCGAATTCCGGTGTTCCATATGGTCCCCGTGCCTGCCAGGAGCTATTTCTGAGCAGACAGCCAGGAGTAACCCCTGAGCACCGCCGGGTGTGGCCCAAAAACCAAAAAAAAAAAAGAAAATGTAATTAAGATTATTAGTTAGGTTACAATATTAAAACATAATGATCGTTTCTATTATATATTGATAAATAATCCCAGTAAGACCAATTAATATATAAAACCATACGTAGTGATAGTTACTCTTTAAAAAATCTTAAACATAAAACACAATATCTATAGCTACCATGGTGTATGTTACATTCCAAAAATTATTTATAACTGGAAATCTGCTTTTGATGAGATGAAATCATCAAAAATCATCCCTATCTTCAATGTTAAAACCTATTTATTCTTAGGTTAAAGGCTCTTCTATGAAACCTTGACTCTCCAGAGAAATAATGTCTCTTTTCCAAGATTAATAGGTATTCCTAGAATACCTAAACACTATCACAGTACATATTTGTCTTCCTTTCTATATCATCTCAAAAAAGCACTTTTTTTAAATTTAAACATCATGATTACAAACTTGTTCACGATTGAGTTTCAGTCTTCCAATGTACATCTCCCTTCACACATGAGCATTTCTGAACACCAATGTCCCTGGTTCCCCACCACACTCCTCCCTGACTGCTTCTGGGACAGGCATTTGAAAGCACAATTTTTAAATGCTTTTACATTACTGAAAATTTTACAAAAAGTAAATAAAAATAGAAAAGTAATAAAAGCAACAGTTTAGGGAAGTTATATTTTATTTCAGTTAAGCTTGCTTGTTTTCTTACCTGAAGGATCCCAAGTTATATTGTGTGCTTTTGAATCTAGAAAAAATTGGCCACTTTTCTGCCACTGACTATAAAATTCCTAAAATTAAAAAAATCAATTGATTAATTTTTACGGACATTTTTTACATCAAATGCATACATTCACAACTCTTATTCTTAACCATATGAGAAGCCAGTTTTTTTTTTTTTTATGGTTCGGTTTGCATTTTATTTCAGCTGGTGAGAATTTGTTTTATGCCACAGTCTTTAAGGGCTTATAGTTTATATAAGAACAATGAACATTATAAGCAAAACTCTAGAGATAACTATGAGATTAAAGAATATACAAGCCAGCATTTCCCTTAAATTTCAAGGGAACCATATTACACTCAATAGTAAATATGCTCTACGTGTAGATCATAAGGGACTTGGGAAAGTTTTTTATTTCAATCAACAGGCTATTCTGTTCCCAATGAAGTCACTGGGTAATTCTCTATAGCAACTCGTACTATGCCTAGGACCACACATAACCTCAAATTGAGATAAATTTTCCCAAGAGAAGTCATTTTTTAAGAAAAACAAGTATTATATTCAGTGATGAAATCAAGGATTTGTAATGGAGAGTGAGAATAGCCAATCCTAGAGGAACAGAAGTCACCTTTAGTATATTTAAACAAATAAACATGATAACCAAGGAAACGTAAGTCTCAAATTTCTAAAATTTTAATTATTTACTATTATAGTTAAAATGATTAAATTTTGAGTGAGTTCAATTGTGTCTCTGTTTGAAAGTTCTTTTTCTTTTGTTTCTTTCCCACCTAAGTTCATTTGTTATGTGTGAAAACTTAGAAGAAAAGATGTGAATTTCATAACATTGTATAATTTAAGGTCTTTTCCCTCAAGTTTTTTTGTTGCTACTTTGAAAAGCATAGTAATTTAATTACTATAAAAATTTATATACACAAAAATACTATATATATGTGTGTGTGTGTAGATATATAGATATGTATGTGTATATATACATATATATTTTTGTTTGTTTGTTTGGGGACCATATCTAATGGTACTCAGGGGTTATTCCTGGCTCTGCACTCAGGATATACTACTGATGGGCTCATATGAGATTCCAGAAATTGAACCCTGGTCAGACTTTTTACAAGGCAAAGACCCTACCTGCTGTATCACTTCAGCCTTTAGCAGAGGAATTTTCAGATTTTAGAAGTGATGTAAAATTGTACTTTGAACTTTGTTTTACAAAAATTAATAAGAAATGCATGTTGCACTGTGACCTAAACATAGCTTCTTAAATTGTGGGTCACAGTTTCATATGGAATTACAAAATTAATGTGAAAACCAGAAAAAAATTGTTTTAAAATAAAATGAAACTTTATTAGCAATGACGTACAATTTATATACCTGGGGTCACATGAAAACGTTTCTAGCATAAAAGGGTTCTAAGTGGAAAAGCCTTAAGCCCTGACCCAGAATACTTCATACAGTGGTCACTAAGATGGTACAGCAAGTCAAGAGCTTGCCTTGCATGTGGCTGACAGGGTTTCAATCCCCAACATCTCCTATGATACTCTGAGCACTGCTAACAGAGAATCCTAAGCGCAGAGTCAGGAATAAGCCCTGAGCATTGCTAGGTGTGCCTCCAAAACAAAACTGAGATGCAAACAAGTTCACCTCTACTACACATGATACTCTGACACTTTACATTATTTTAATTCAGGATGTAGGGGCCGGAGCAGTGGCACAAGTGGTAGGGCATCTGCCTTGCATGTGCTAACCTAGAATGGATCCCGGTTCAATCTCTGGGCGTCCCATATGGTCCCCCAAGCCAGGAGCGATTTCTGAGTGCATAGCCAGGAGTAATCACTGAGCACCACAGGCATAGCCCAAAAACAACAACAACAACAACAACAAAACAAAAAAACAAAAAAAATAAAAATAATAAATTCAGGATGTAGCCTACAAAGTTAATAGTTACTAACTACTAATAGATCGAGACCCCAAAACAGTGTCTCAATGTGGTGAGAATAATGTGATTAACTAATGAGATTAATGTAGCAAGAGAATGGGAAATTCATTCAATATGTGACTGTGCTTACTATTGGTTCTGCTCAGGAATGACTCCTACTGGGACTTGGGGGACCATGTGCAAAGCCAGGATTGAACCCAGGCCAGCTGTTTGTAAAGCAAGTACCTTTCCTGCCATACTGTCTCTAACATCCTGATGATTCTTAAACTTTAGCACAAAAATAGCCAAGATCCAATGCAGTAATACAGCATGTATGTTTATTTTCTACAATGCCAACATAGGTTTGTCCCTGGCACCCATATTGTCCCCCACAAATGTGATCAGAGCAGAATAATTGTTGAGCATTGCCTGGTATGGCCCAAAAGCAAAAACTCAAACCAAAACAATAGTATGGAATATATATACACATATACATATATATCATTTAGGTTTTTAGACCAATGCCAAAAGTCTCAAATTCAAAGATGGCACAGGAGTCTGTAGTATTGTAGTTAATTTTTTACACAATATGCCCTTTATAAAAACTGCACTGCAGGAATGACTATCTAGTGCAGAAGAGAATCCCCACCAGAACTGCTACCTTACTTATTAAAAAGGTATTAATGTAAGATACTGAGTTAAATAAAACTGAGATGAAAACTACTGAAAGATATGCAAAGGTATTTCGACTATAAGATCTTTTGATTCTTTACATTTTTAATCTACTTCCACAGATCTTTAACACTGTACCACACATGATCTCCATAAACAATGAATAACTATTAACCAGCAATTCCACTTTTAGGTATCTATACCCAGGACAGAAAAACATTCATTCAAAAGGGCATAACACAACCACTATGCATTATAGCACTCAGTATGATGGCTAAATGTTGGAATCAACTTATATGTCCAACAACAAATGAGTGCATCATGAAGATGCAGTCCATATATAAAATAGAATACTACATAGCTGTAAGGAATGATGCAGTCATGCAATTCACTGCAATCTGGATGAAACTAGAAATTATTATGTTCAATGAAGGAAACCAGAAGAAGGATAAAAACAGGGTATCACTTATATGTAGTATTTAAAATAACAGCATGAGTTAATGCAATGACTTAAATGGGGGCTGTCTAGAACAGTCTTGTCCCAAGTATAGGGAGGAGAAAAAATAAGACAGAGGTGAAACTTTAGCAACTAAATTTAAAAAGGCGTCTGTTATGATGGCAGGCGAAGTGGGGTCGGGGGGAAGAGACATGGGATGGACTCTGGGAACATTGGTGGAGTAAGACTGACATAGTAATGGGAGTGGTTCTGAAATACTGTATGCTTAAACTTAACAAAACTTAACTCACAAAATACTTTTGTAAATCACAGTGTTTTAAATTAAAAATATTTAATTAAAAATGTTAATCAATTTCAGAAGTTAGCAGTCTCATAAGACTGGCTTGCTCTGGATCAAACAGCTAAAAAGCAACAACAAAAAAGAAACCTAAGTTATGTTTCTTCTATGACTTTTCTATGACTCCTAATACAGCTTCTTTATTATAGCACACTATGCATTCTCTTTCATATGGAAAAAAATTATTAGCTTAATTTTCAGCAGAGATGAGTACTATAAGCTGCTCAGTTTATGTATTTAATGGCACTAAAGCATCCACAGAGCCTACTGTACAGGTATATTCTATTGCTTTAATCAGCTATCAGAACTCTTTTTTTTTTTTTTTTTTTTTTTGGTTTTTGGGCCACACCCGGCGGTGCTCAGGGGTCACTCCTGGTTGTCTGCTCAGAAATAGCTCCTGGCAGGCACGGAGGACCATATGGGACACCGGGATTCGAACCAACCACCTTTGGTCCTGGATCGGCTGCTTGCAAGGCAAGCACTGTGCTATCTCTCTGGGCCCAGCTATCAGAACTCTTTCTGAATTATATTTTATAAAGAAAAATACTTACTGACCAATTAACAATTCTAAGTCTAAAAGTCCTAGAGGTATGTAAATGACACTCTGCAATAAAAGAATGTTAATCAAATAACAAAATATGGATTCATAAAGATAGTACAGCTTTGTACACGACTGATATAGGCCCAATCTCATCACTCCCATCTTGTCCCTAAGTTTGTCATGAGTGATCCCTGAATACAAGGCCAAGAGAACACCTCTCTCAAGTAATAAGTAACTAATAAAGAAAAAAATGTCAAAGACTTTATATAAAAATTGTATTAAAGGTCATAAAAATACAGTTCCACATATAGAAAGGAACAATGATATTTATCACTTGCAAAGAAACTGCAACACCTAAAGATATTGACTCTAAATATTGATATAAATAAAGTATCAGAAGGAAGAGTTAAGCATCTCAAGACATTCATCACAATTTAGTAAAATTCTATTTCAATGACAGGGAAAGATATTTAAATTTGGAAGTGGCACTTAATATGTAATACGATTTATATACTAATTTATTTTATAATTAGCTGATTTTGTTGACTTGGAAAAGTATGTTATATTACTCAACACATTTCAATTCCTAAAAAAAAAAAATAACAAATTACTGACCAAATTTTTCTTTTGCTTCGGTACTTTAACTGGTTCAAAAACAGAGATAACATTTCCATAGGATGCTGCAATCTTTAAAAACAAAAAGAAAGAAAACGTAATGAATGTGTTACCTAATTTATGAAATAAAAAAAAATGAAAAGAATAACTTAAAATATATCCACACACAAATTCATTTACAGTTACTTGAGAATATTAAATTTTCTTATTTTTGGCTCTTTTGGGGGGTCCACACCTGGCAGCACTCAGGGGTTCCTCCTGGCTCTTCATCCAGAAATCACTCCTGATAGGCTCAGGGGACCATAAGGGATGCTGGGAATCAAAACCGAGTCTGTCCCAGGTTGGCCATGTGCAAGGTAAACACCCTACCGCTGTGCTATCACTCCGGCCCTGAGAATGTTAGTTTTGAAAAAAATTGTTATCTACCTCAAATTCCAGTAGTTATTTACCAACTATGGAACCAATAAGATGTCTGTCTATCTTAGTTTCATACACACACACACACACACACACACACACACACACACACACACACACACAATAGCCATTGATGCTTCCTTGAAAGTACAAACTTTAACATAAATTAAAAAATCAGGTTTTAGGTTGTTTTCAAAATCAATTCTGTATATTTAATTTTCAAAAATAAAAGATGGCCAGAGGGGCTTTGATTGTATTGACACCCATAAAACAAAAGCATTTAGAATGACTATAAAACCAAATGTCACCTTCATTCTCGATGGTCTACAATCTAGTTTATCACATAAAATGGATCTCTCATGTGAAATAATTAAAATTAGAGTTCCAATATTAGTTATACATGACTCATTACATGGCATGAGTATACAATCTGGTATAGGTATAAGTAAATAATAATGAAAATGAGAAAACTATACAGATAGGAAATCAAACACACAAGAAGATGTAGAAAAGGTCATTTTTGAGTATGCTACGTATAAAAAGGGATGACAGAAGAAAGTGAGATATATTCAGCAACATAAAAAGGAGTCACAGAGTTAAATAAAACAAAATCCAATAAAGCAGTAGTTCAACTAAAAAGTAAAGATTGTAAAAGTAGAAATTCTGACCACTAATATTAAAGTCTAAGAAGTAACTTTTCAGATGGGCAGGTTGATTAGAACTTACATAATTAGGGGCTGAGAGATAGCATGGAGGTAAGGCATTTGCTTTGCATCTGGTTCCCTGAGCCTGCCAGGAGTGATTTCTGAGCATAGAGCCAGGAATAACCCCTGAGCACTGCCGGCTGTGCCCCCCCCCCCCCAAAAAAAAAAGAAAAAGAAAAGAAAAGAAATTACATACTTAGGGGTTGGAGAGATAGAGGTAGGGAATTTGCCTTGAGCATGGCTGGCCCACGTTCAATCCCTACCATCCCATATTGTCCTCTGAGGAATAATTCCTGAGTACAGAGCCAAGAGTAAATTCTATGCACCACTGGGTGTGGCCAAAAAAAATTTTTTTAATGATATGATTAAAAAGGAAAGATTAGGAACATTTTAATTCCTCACACAATATTCTAGTAGAATTGTGTTTTAATATCCCCCCAAAACGAAATACATTTGAGTACTCAACTCAGATAAAAAGAATGATATACAGTCTGCAATTTCTCACTATACAATGCTATTTTAAGGTATGACTCAACCAAATCTTGCACTATGAAAATCTGTTTTTTATGTGATAGAGTTATAATATCTTTCTTTCAGAGTTGTTATCCTCCCTGTTTTATTTTCAAGGTACTTTTTACTTTTCATACAAACAGTAGTTCAGATAAAGTTTTTTCCTTTTCAAAGCATAGACTTTTTGAAGTTCACTTTCAGTTCTGCACAAAGTTTATCCAGAAAGAAGTGACCAGATGTTCACTGACAAAAGCAAATTACTTTTTATGGTTTATTTGCATATAGATTCAAGACTATCATTCCTTTTCCGCAATGCAATACATTTTTTAAATAAGCTTTAGAGACTGGTAATAAGCACTGCAATATTTTTTCAACTCATAGAAATATTAGCTATATTCAGAAACATAAAAATCCAACGACCCATAACACTGAATCAGTGAGCAAAGTGCATCTTTAAAGAGTCTCAGAAATTGTATTTGAAACAAAGTGAGTCTCTATTTCGAAAGAAAATACTTCAGATTATTGTAACAAAATACTCAAAACAAATTATTCATTACCACAAGATTACAAACCTTTCCTTGTAGCATCGAACAGTCTACACATCCCACTTGAATATTTCCGTGCTTAGCTCCTGGGATTATTTGTAATCTTTCAAAATCACTTCCTAGTATTACAATGTCACATCCAGATGCATAAGCCTAAAATTTATAAAAAGGAACAAAATAAAATGAAATGATAAAATTGTTAAGAAAATATTTGCATGTAGAATACCAGCATTACATATTATGTTTCAACAATTTAAACATTCTTTTAAAAAAATGACCTATATGGTGCTCGCTTCAGCAGCACAAATACTAAAATCGGAATGATACAGAGAAGGACCCTATGCAAGGATGACAGGCAAATTCGCGAAGCGTTCCATATTTAAAATAAAGAAAAAAGAAAAATTATAAATATGATTTGAAAAGAATTCCTTCTTCCCACATGGAGATCCTTTAACAGCAAAAAGTTCAAAATAGTCTGCAAAATACACACCCATTCTTCTGTCAACTCTTCCATCTTAGGTGGCTGCTATCACAATATCTAAGCCAGAATCACTTTTGCCCTACAGTAAATAGAAACTTCCTTAAAGAACTACAAATGGTGAAAAGGAACATGAAAAAATGCTCTATATTACTAATCCTCAGAGAAATACATTTACACTAGAGAGATATCACCTCACACCAGATTGGCACTGATCAAAATGAGTAGCAACAAGTGTTGGCATGGTTTGGGGAGAGGGGCAATTGTGGGGGGAGAGGAACCTCATTCACTGTTGATTATTTTCATTAGTAAAAACATAAAACAAAAACTAGGAATTGAGTTTCCCTAGGACCCAGCACTCCCACTACTGGGAACATATCCTAAGGTCCAAAAATACACAATACAGGGGAAAAAATTGCACTCTCACTACAGTGTATTCACGATAGCCAAATCTGGAAACATCCTAAGAGCCTTAGAACAGGTAAGTAGATAAATAACACATATGTAACTTGTATATAAAGTAATGTGTACATATACACAATGCTACTTGGCTGTTAAGAATGAAGTCGTGCAATTTTTTGACACATGGAAGGATCTACAAAGTATCATGCTGAATAATATGAGCCAGAGAGTGAAGGATCTAACTCATTCTGAGATATAAAGAAACATTGTAGGGGAATATAACTAATGCCTAAAGGCAATAGAAATGAAGAGCAAGAAAACAGGCCTTAGTGGGAAGCTAGCCACTGGGAGTGTAAAGGGGGGGGGGGGTAAGCTAGGGAAGGGACTATTAGTGCAGTGACAAAAGGAAGTAGTAACTCTGGATGATAATGGAATATTAAAAGGAGGTAAAATAGTATGTATAATAACCTATTAGTAAAAGTACTGTAAACCACAATAACTATACTGTAAAAAGAAATAAGGGGTCTGTCATAGAGGCAGGATAGGGCGAGGGGGCAGAAGGAAACTGTGGATATTAGTGGAAGACGGAAGAGAAATTGAAGAAATTGGTGTTGTAACATTGAATGCCTAGAAGTCAATCATGAATAACTTTGTAACCTTGTAATTCACAGTGATGCAATTTAAAAATTTTTAATCTCTGCTTATAGACATAGACAAAAATGCATAAAGAAAAAATGATCTTTTAAAAATGTTCATTACACCAAAGAATTTTTCTCTGCTAAAACTCTCTTTTAAGACACCTGCAGTCACCCATATTTGGAATAAAATCTCAACTCCTCACTACAGCTAATCTCCTAAGTAATTATCCTCATTCCTTAAACCCATTTCATTTCATTGGGTTTTGTCTACCACCACTGCCTTTGGGCCTTGAGGGATGTTTGTCATATTCTGTTGTAAATCATAAAGATGCTCTTTGTAATTTCCCTTTTTGATCTTGCTGCTTTCTGTATTCTATCCTTATCTGTGATTTTCATCATTGTGAGTAGGATATGCCTGGGGTGTTTTTCTTTGGATCTCTTTTAGCTGGTACTTTTCAGGCATCCAGGATGTAGTTGCATATACTCTTTAGTTCTGAAAACTATTCAACATTAATATCTTTGACTGTTGATTTTTCATGTCCTCCGTCCACCCCGGGTCTCTGGGACTCCAATGAGTCTCTTTCTCAACCTCCTCTGTTGTAGGAGTAATGTAGCTAAGCTGATTCTTTCCTCAACAGCTGCTACTCTGCTGGTGAGGCTTTCCAGTGAGTTTTTCATTTTACCTACCAAGTGTTTCAGTCCTTTTATTTCAGTCTGATGTTTTCTCATTTCTACTTTCATATCCTTTTGAGTCTTATTTGTGATTTGTTCCATGGTTTCTTTAAGTTCTTTAAATATCCTCCAGATTTCCTCTCTAAAGTCCTTATCAGAGAGGCTATATAGGTGGCTGGTACTTGTCAGATCTTCAAAGCTACCATATTCATCTCTAAGCATGGTGGTAGTCTGTGTTGTTTCCCCATTGAGTCATTTGCAGTGTGGTGTTTTCTATGTGTTGTGCTGGGGTTTATTGATTAGAGGATATGCATAGTAACGTAGTGGAGGGGAGCAGTTGCACTCCTCTGTTGTACTGGTCTCCACCTCCTCCTACCCATCATGGGGGTGGGCGGATGGCTGTGCTCAGCAACGGCAGCATCATCTCCGGACTTGGGCCTAGCTAGCAATTTACCCAGAGACCAAGATCTCTGCCTTGCTGGACCTCTGTTCCATTTCTCAAATAATTTCCAGGAATTTAAACTTTTTTCTTTTTCTTTTCTTTTTTTTTTTTTTTTGGTTTTTGGGCCACACCCATATGACCCTCAGGGGTTACTCTTGGCTATGCGCTCAGAAATCGCCCCTGGCTTGGGAGGACCATATGGGACGCCAGGGGATGGAACTGTGGTCCGTCCTACTCTAGCGCTTGCAAGGCAGACACCTTACCTCTAGCGCCACCTTTCCGACCCTAAACTTTTTTCTTTAACAATCCTGCTGTAAAGGGCTGGAGAACTAGCTCAATGGATGAAGCTCATGTTTTGCATCCAGGAGGCCCAGGTTTGATGTTTTTTATTCAGGAAGTCCAGGACTGCATATACCCATTGAGCACTGTCTGGAGAATTCCCAAGCTCTGAGGCAAGAGCACTGCCAGGTGCACCTTCCCTCCCTCCCCCAAATAAACTCTATTGCAGGAGCCAGGGATATAGCTCAAGTGATAAAGCACGAGCCTTGCCATATATAAAGTCCTGGATTAAATTCTGAATATATCCATTCTTACTCATAGAACTTTCAGTTTTATGAAAAATCAACAGTCAAGGACATTACTGAATAGTAATGTAATAGTTTTCAGAGCTAAAGAGTATATGCAACTACATCCTGGATGCCTGAAAAGTACCAGCTAAAACTAGTAAACACTTCTCAGTTTTAACAAATAAAACCAAAATTATTCTGCTGTATACAGTATACAGTTTGAATATGTAGTATGGTAAATACCTATAATAGAATATTATATAACTGTAAAAAGGAAGAAAAAGGTATCTATTAACTGATGTGATTTCTAAATATTATTAAGAGAAAATAGCCAGGTATAAAATGCTATAAATAATGTTTAAGGAAAATAAGAAAATGTAGTATCTATGATTGCAAAAACAAAAGCAGAAAAATGAAAACATGGAGGGAAAAGCAATACTGAAACACTTCTGAGTATAAAACTTATAGTTAAACATTTGAAAAATGTTTATGTCAAACATGTTCTAAAAATTAAATCAAACCTATTGAAACCAAGGTAAGTGAAACAAATGAACTGCATTCCAAATGAATTTTATGTCTATGCCAAAGGTGTTCACAGACCTATGGAAATTTAAAAAATAATAAATATTGAAAATACCTTACATGCAGCACACCTGATATCCCATAAGGTCCCCCAAGCACTACTAGGAGTGTTCCCTGAGTGTAGAGCCAGGAGGAAGCCCTGAGCAATGCAGTAATAGCTCAATAACCAATACATAAATAAATTAAAAATTTATCAAACTAATGATTAAGAGGGATGAAATTGACAAAAAACAAAAACAAAGGTATGTGAATTCCAGAATTACTTCTAAAATCAGTTGGGAGTTGCGATCTCTACAATAAAGAGAAATATTTGAAAATAGTTTACTTCATTTACTAACTAGAGTGTTTAAGCTCTGATAGCTCGGCAGTAGACTTGTTGGAAGATGATAGATCAGTGGAAACAGGTTTTATTTTATTTTTTTGGTATGGGGGGTATTTTTTTGAGCCACAACCAGCGTGCTCTGGGGTTACTATTGGCTCTGCTCTCAGAAATTGCTCCTGGCAAGCTTGGGGGACCATGTGAGATGCCCAGGATGGAACCCAGGTCCATCCTTGTCATTGGCGTGCAAGGGAAACGCCTTACCATTTGTGCTATCACTTCGGCCAGGTAACAGGTTTTAAAATTCATCCGAACTAAGTCACAAGTTACATGATGACTAAAGATCTTGGGCATCCTTCCATTAAAATAACATGACTGACCTGATCATGGTTTCATATACACTTTAAAGAGGTCATGTGGGCACATGAATAGGTCAGCTTATTGCCTATACATCCAAGTTCACACCACTGCTTCCAGAATCTGAATACCGTGTTTAAGAAAAGTTTAGAACTTAAATTGGGGATGGTATACAAGTAAGTTTAGGAAATGACTGAAAATGCAATGTTACTGTTCCCAGTAGGAAAACTTTCTTGAGATGCTGTTTATTTCCATCCTCAAACAGCAAAATCAGAGAGACATTATAATTGCTCAGTTTGTGGGGTCTAAGGAGATTACCACTCAGAACTACCATGTCTAAGACTGCTTGTGTCAAACGCAAAGTACAGTGATGAAGTAGAAAGAACCCCAGGAATATTGAGACTCCCCGAAAGCAAACTACTTGGCGGGCACATGCCTACGAGAAAACAATCTAGATATTTAAATACCGAGCAACGACTATCATTCATTCAAACTGACAGAGCCTCCCGGCAGGAAAATCACAAAAAAAAAAAAAAGAAAGAAAGAAAGAAAGAAAGAAAGAAAGAAAGAAAGAAAGAAAGAAAGAAAGAAAGAAAGAAAGAAAGAAAGAAAGAAAGAAAGAAAGAAAGAGAACCTAGGGTATTCCTTAAGCCATTGCTAGATATTTAAATACCAAGCAAGAACTGTCATTCAATCTGACAAAGCCTCCCGCAGGGAAATCAAGAAAAAAGAAAGAAAGAGAACCTAGGGTATTTCTTAAGCCATTATTAGTTGTCATTCGCTCAATGAAAGGAAGTTTTTACTTTCAAGCATCAGCAGAAAATCACCTGCACTAAGACCTGTCATTTTTGCGGGGTGCAATAGAGTCGCGTTCACAAAAGGAAAGAAAGAAAGAAAGAAAGAAAGAAAGAAAGAAAGAAAGAAAGAAAGAAAGAAAGAAAGAAAGAAAGAAAGAAAGAAAGAAAGAACCTAAGGGTATTTCTTAAGCCATTAGTAGTTGTCATTTGCTCAATGAAAGGAAGTTTTTACTTTCAAGAATCACCAGAAAGTCGCCTGCAGTAAGACCTGTCATTTCTGCGGGGTGCAATAGAGTCGCGTTGAAAGAAAGAAAGAAAGAAAGAAAGAAAGAAAGAAAGAAAGAAAGAAAGAAAGAAAGAAAGAAAGAAAGAGAATTTAAGGGTATTTCTCAAGCCATTACTAGTTGTCATTTGCTCAATGAAAGGAAGTCTTTACTTTCAAGCATCAGCAGAAAGTCGCCTGCACTAAGACCTGTCATTTTTGCAAGGGATCCGGTGCAACAGAGTCGCGTTCACAGGAGAGGCCAGGCGGCAAACGTCACCGAGACTGTCAAGCAGGCAGAAGGGAGTGTGTGTGGAAGGGGAGCCGGGCTGGGGGCGCTTCCGAACCCCGAGAAGGCCGTGCAGGCCGTGTCAAGCAAGACCCGGGCTGGAGAGGGAGGGACTCTGCCTGACAGCCTGAGGTGTCCTGACTGGCAGGCCGGAGGGAGGCCGAGGGCCGGACAGGCGAGCGCCAGCGCCCGGGCCGAGAGCGATCGTCCCGGGGAGCGGGAGGGCCGGGCCCGCTCCGGAGCCTCCGGGGCAGCCGCGAGCCGGGCTCGGATCCGGGACGCGGGCCGCCCGCTCGCCGCCAGCCCCGCCCGGGCCGCTCACCGTGAAGCGCCGCTCGCCCACGCTGCCCACGGAGAAGCAGTGCTCGCCGGGGTTGGCCGCGCCCGTCAGCACCTGGTGCAGGTTCATGGCGCCGCATGCCCGGCCGAGCCCTCCGGCCCGCTGCTCCCGGCGCCGCTCCGGCAGCGCCGCCCGCACCCGCACCCGCACAAGCCGGCCGGCCGCTCCGAGCGTCCGCGCGCCGCGCTCGGCCCGACTCTCGCGAGGCTCCGGAGCGCCCGGAAGGCCACGCCCCCTGCCCTGGCGACGTCCTGATGGGCCAGCGGTCCCGTGAGCGCGTCGTCAGCCAATCCCGGGCTCCGCTCGCTGAGCATTTCCGCCCCGCCCCGGCCACGCTCCCTGCCCTGGCGAGGTCCTGATGGGCCAGCGGTCGCGAGACGCTTCCTATGAGTGCGTCGTCAGCCAATCCCGGGCTCCGGTTCGCTGAGCATTTCCGCCCCGCCCCGGTCACGCCCCGTTCCCTGGCGAGCTTCTGATTGGCCAGCGGTCTCGAGAAGCCTGCGTCGTAAGCCAATCCCGGGCTCCGGCTCGCTGAGCATTTCCGCCCCGCCCCGCCCCGCGGATGCTTTCGAGGCTCGCGAGTGCTGGCACTCACTGAGACGGAGAGCGCGGGCCCTTCTGAAACTACAATTCCCAGCAAGCACCGCTTCCCCGAGCCGCGCATGACGCCCCCAAGAGGGGGCGGGGACCCTCTGCCGCCGCCAGCTGCGCGCTTGCTGTCACTCTCTCGCCGTCTCCGGACACTTTGGCTTTGACACTTCTCAGCACTTGGCAGCCCTGGCGCAAGCTGAACACTCATTTCCAAGAAGGCTTGTGGCAACAATACTACACCACCCTTGGCTTTAGGACTTTAGGGAAAGCCAAAGAAGATCCAAGTGCTTCAGTGTAGTAGACCTCAACTCGGTCCACTCAACTTGATCCAAGTTCTGCATGGCGACTGATAGCTCACATCTGGTCAATCTCTTAGGGACACATGATGTCCCCTAATCTTCCTGGCCCCAAAGCACCGTCAGTGCCAATTAGGTATCATATGAATGAGAAAATGAACTCAGATACCAGCACTCCACCTTGAAAAACTCAACTTTGCTTTTAAATCTTTTAGATCATTTCCTTGTAGTTAAAAAATAAAGATGTTAGTCGGTAGAAATCATTCATCAGTACTAGAAAGTTTCTTTTGACTTTCCCTAATTTGCTTTTTGCACTGTGCATTTGCATTTTAGTACTTCTTTTAAAAGTTTAACAGCCATATCCTTTCTCTTAAGATTTGAAAATGTTGGAATGACAGAATATGGAGGAATGGTGATAGGATTTAACACTGGTAGAGGGATTGGTATTGAAATATTGTAATTAACTGAAAATAAAGTAAGTAAAAAGTAAATTGTAAAGATATAAAAATAATTCCATTATTTATAAATAATAATACTAAATAAATACTTTATTTATACTTTAAGTAAGTTTTTACTTAAAACTCAGGGACTTTGGGGTTCAGAGCAATAAATAATACAGCTGGAAGAGCATTTGCTTTGCACATGACCAACCAGGGTTCAACCCTTGGAACCTCGCATACTCCCTCTGAGCCCACCAAGAGTGAGCCTTGAACAGAGCCAGGAGTAAGACCATACCTTCTGTGTGGTCCAACAATAAAAACAAGCAAACAAATAAAGGAGTTGTTCTTTTCTAGAAATCTTTCTGAAGGAAAACATTTTTTCCAAAAGGGCCTTGTAATCGGATGTACAGTGTAAAATTTTCCTTTCTAAAAAGACTCCTTTTAGATTTCCCCAAAGATACGTTATCTGAGTTTGAATTCAGGCCCAACCATTCAGGTGAGTTACTTAATTTCTCTCTCCTTAAAGGGCTTAAAGAAAATGTTTTTCTAGTGAATTGCTGGAGTAGTACAGTTGATAAAGCATTTGCTTACCACACAGGAGACCCGGGTTTAATCTCCAGCATTCCATATGTCCCCCAAGGATTAATTCCTGAGTGCAGAGCCAAGAGTGAGTTCTGAACATTGCAGTGTACCCCTCCAAACAAACAATAAATAACAACAAAAACCCTTTGTTCTTTAACATCAACATACCATTTAATTGTTGTTTCATGTTTTGTTTTCATTAAAATTACTTTAGAGGTCAAAGAGTTACAACAGCAATAAGAAACTTGCCTTGCTTCAAACTGGCTGACCCCAGTTTGATCCCCAAACTTGTTAAGAGTAATTCCTGAGTGCAGAGCCAAATGTAACCCCTAAACATCTCCATATGTGGACTCCAAACAAAAGACAAACAAATAAGTGACTTTAGGGGCCCTAGAGATAACACAGCTGTAGGGCGTTTGCCTTGCAAGTGGCCAACCCAGGACTCACGGTGGTTCAAATCCCCGCATCCCAAAATGTCCCCCGTGCGGGCCAGGAGCGATTTTGAACACAGAGCCAGGAGTAAACCCTGAGTGCTGCTGGGTGTGACCCCAAAAAAACAAAAACAAAAGTGACTTTAGGTTAATGTGTATTTTAGATCCTAAATCAAGATTTTCTCTCATTCCAAACTTTAAAACATTTAATTTATTTTATTCTACCCAGCTTAGGGTTTTGAAGGACATTAATTAACTAAAGCAACCTACATGAGATCACCTACTAATCTCACATTGCCTGGGAGACCTGTTTTAAAACACACACACACACACACACACACACACCACTACCACACACACACACACACACACACACACACACACAACCATGTTAAAAAGTCTTGCTAACTTAAATTCAACTTTCCTCTCCTATAAAATGGACAAGTTTAACCTGCTTGTCAACATTTAGTTTTGACATTTTCATTCCTGAAACTGTACATCTGTTAGTTTTTTAGATTCCTTCTAAAAGGAACTCCTTTTAGATTTCTCCTAAGATACATTATCTGAGTTTGAATTCAGGCCTAACTACTCAGGAGAGTTACTTAATTTCTCTCTGCTTTTACTTAATCTGCTTTACTTTTAGCTATGAAATAGCTTTTTTTTCATATATTAATCAAAATGAGCTCCATGCATAGCACATAGTCAGAACTTGACAGATGTTAGTAACTATTATGATTATTATTAAATAAGCCTAACACTTTGAAATACAATTTATTTTCTTTTTTTTTTTTTTTTTTTTTTTTTTTTGGTTTTGGGCCACACCCGTTTGACGCTCAGGGGTTACTCCTGGCTATGTGCTCAGAAATCGCCCCTGGCTTGGGAGGACCATATGGAACGCCTGGGGGGGGGGGGGGAATCGAACCGCGGTCCGTTCCTTGGTAGCGCTTACAAGGCAGACACTCTTATCTCTAGCGCCACCTTCCGGCCATACATTTATTTTCTAAGGTTTCCCCAAAAGGAACAAAACTTCGGGTAAAATTTACCTCAGTTGAAATTTAATTTCCCAGTTGTTTGAAATTGCTACAAATGTTTTTAAATCATTTCAATCTATACCCAAAGTTATGGATTTAGAATATAGAATAACTAATGAAAAGGAAGACCTTCCCTAAACCTATGACACATCAGAAAAAGATTCTATTTCATTAAGTTGCCCTATATTTGATATACAACAGAGACACTGTTTCAATGAAACACCAAAATATTTGCAATTAATTTATTTCACCCATTCAACCTCCTTCCTGCAGTCTAGTTTTACAAGCCTTAAGCTAAAAGGAATTTTCTTTCTAAAATTTTTAAATACTTTTATGATTTTATATATTTATTTTTATATATAGACCATACCCAACAGTGCTGCAGTATCTGGGGCCACATCTAGTGATTCTAAACCTGCTGTTTGTTGCTTGCTATATTCATTTTTTGTGTGTGTGCTTAGCCTTATAGTGCTCTGAGACTAGCAGGGCCGCACACTGTGGGCTGGATATAATCATCAGGAGAAGTGTCAAGATAGAACTATATATATATATATGCCTTTTAATTGAAAGGCATGTCTCTCCCCGTTACCTTTTGTTTGTATTGTTCAGTTTTTATCTTTCAACCTTTTGACTCTTTTCATTTAACTTAATCCCCCAAAGTTTATCCTCGTGATGTGAAAATGTTATGACTAAAATTCCTTTGTATATATAAACCACATAACATTGTCATTTGGCACTTGAGTTCCATTAGATTTCTAAGTGGTTGAAAAATGGAAAAAATAATATTTCATGATAATGAAAACTATATTAGACCTGTATCACAAATTAAGTATAATTAGAAATACAACCAAAAGTCATTTAGTACTGTAGTCAGAAATGCCTGTCTCGAATACAGGCAGGGGGATGGGAAGGGGGAGGGGGGTAATGTTGCACTGGTTTAGGGGGGTGTTCTGGTTATGACTGTAACCCAAATATGATCATGTTACTTAAATAAAAAATATATTTAAAAAAAGTCATTTAGATTTTGCCTATGACTATGTATATACAACAGCTTGAGTTGAGTAACTACAACAGAGGACTCTAGACTTACTTCAAAACAAAAATATATAATATTTAGACAATTTAAAGAAAAAAAATATTGCTCATTGCAGACCTCTGACCTACAGAACTCCCCATTGTTCTGTGATCTATGAACTAGTTTTGCTATGCTGATTCAGTATACGGATGGGATTCAGTTTAAATAGCAAAGCATCCAATTCTATGTTTAAAGAAGTATCTTTAAATATACCCATTGTATTTCTGGTTCCCCGATAGTGTAACAGGATATAATTTGGATAGTTTAAATACAAGGCTGGCTATAGACAGACATGACTTAAAGGTTACACCATAAAGGTCCATTGAAAAAACTATTCCAGACATTCTTAAAGTTTTCTGGCCCCAAACTGCTGCTCTGCATAGATCACCACTAATGTCACTTAAACACAACTCTATCTAATCTTAAATCCAGTTTTGACTTACGAAATTCACATTTAACTGAAACCTTAAGGGGGAAAGATTAGTAAGAAAAGTGTTGATAAAGAAAATGTAGGTAGTAGGTGAAAGAGCTAAGTAGTTTATCTCTCTTTTAGACTCTCCTTTCAGTTCCCTTTAGCCCCAAGGCCACAAATCCATCTCTGAAATCGTACTGAGGGTTTCTAATCTCTCTGAACTGTAATTGATTTTTCACTTTCTGTCTTTAGAAATGAAAAGACTATGTGCTTTTTACTATATTGTGCATACACGGTGTGTTTTGTTAAGCATTTCATTTTTATTTAGGAATAACAGCTTTTTTAAAGGAAATATTTTCAAAATATTTACATTAGTTCTAGAAAAAACTCAGAAAACTAAAATAATGTTAATGCTACTGACAGATCAAAAAAAAATAATTTCTCTTCAATGTAGTCTTCAAGTGAGATATGGCTATCAACTGTCAGTGAGTGGTGACTGGTAAGGAAAACAAACAAGCTAAACTCTCTATTGGGTAGGGGCAGGAGGAAGTTAATGAGACATTTTGGAAGCCACTCTGATTGAGAACTAATCATGCTTCTTCCTCACTCTAATTTCTTTGAAATTCTGTTATGACCCCTCATGACACAGTAATTTCTTTATCTTCCAAGAGCCTAATTTCACTGATATGGGCATTAATCCTTACTGCAAGATGCTAAATAAATAAGGGAGGTTAGTAGTAAAGGGATTCTCTAAACCCCATAACTAAGAATTAATGGGATTTGAATTCGGGTTGCATTAAAATGTATCACTTTAATTTCAAAAGAAGCATTCTGAGTCTGTTATTTAATAACAGTAAAAAAAAAGAATTAGGAGGCCGAGAGAGAGCATAGCAGTAGAGCGTTTGTCTTGCACACAGCGAGGGGAGGGGAGGGGAGGAGAAGGGGAGGGGAGGAGAGGAGAGGGGAGGGGAGGGGGGAGGGGAGAGAGGAGAGGGAGAGGAGAGGGAGGGAGGAGGGGAGGGGAGGGGAGGGGAAGGAGGAGAATTAGCATCTCTGTACAACTAAACATGGAATTTCCCTCAGAAATATGTCTGGAGGGTAGGGCATTTGTCTACCAGGCAGCCAACCTGAGCTCGATCCTCAGTATTCCATAGAGCCCCCTGAGCCTGCCAAGTTTTTAACATGAAAAAGAAGAGGGTAGACGATTTTGAAATTTTCTCTTAGAAGAGTAGGCTGACAGTAACCTGAGTAAGTTCGTTAGAAGATTAAGAAACTCGGCATTTTACTAATTTAGTGAAAACAAGGAGAAAGTAAAATTTGGGTATAGAAGGTTAAGATATATTTTAGGATTTCAAGTTATAGCTCAGCTATAGTACACCATAACTTTTATGTATGAAGCCCAGGTTCAGTCCACAGCAACCTCCCCCTGACACACACATACACATTTCGAGTTTTATATTAAAATAATTATAGGGCCATTATGGCAGAAGAGAGTTCAAATCATTATACTTTAATTATAGAGCAAGCAATACAAAAGAGAGCTAGTCCTAGAGTGTCAGAACTTGAACCTCCTGCGAGGTGATGAGATCCAAGAAAGTAAGTGTGGGAGAGAGGAGGGTCCTGGAAAATTAAGAACTAAAACCAAGTATCTTCCAGTTGTGGGGTTTTGGGACCAGCTCCTTGAGTCGGGTGACAGGGATGCCAAGTTACCATAAGGAAGTATGGGGCTAGAATAGAAAAGTAGGCTACTCAGATACAAAGAATTAAAGTACAGAAGAGAATTTGAGGCTAAGAATTTTAGATCGTTAGTGAGTTTCAGGGAATGCACAGAGAGGGTTATTAGGGTATAAATAGAGCCCAGCCCCCTAGTCATATCTATAAATTATTGTCATTTGGACTTGCTCATTGTTTCTTTTCACAAATTGGGCTCCTGAGAAGGGGAAAAGACAATTCCCATATCTAAAAGTTAACATATTTCTCTTTTTTAAAAATATTCTTAAATATTAAATTAAAAATCTCAAAACATTTAAAAATGATTCTCTTTCAATCTGTGTTTTATTTTATAAATCAGAAATTTGTAATTTTCCCACTCCCTGAAGGTCTCTGACAGGGACTGATGCTTACTGGGCACTGCAGAAGGTGATGATCGTTCCCAGGAGCAAAGAACAAGTTCTTTCTAGTGTGGACTTGGGACCACTGTCCTGGGTCGTCTAATTCCTCAGCTTCTCTGACCTTGCTTGCTATCTTTAGAAGAGGTAAACATGCCCGTTTGGTCTTCTGAACTTGCCAAGTCCTCCCACCTAAGCCTAACCATAAAACTTGCCCAGCTCAGACTTCTTGCTGTCTGACCACACCACTTAGCTAACCCCACTGTTGATGTCACACCCTCCTCCAAAGACTTCGCAAAGGTCACTCTAAGAAGCTAGCTCCTTACTGAAATGAACAACATGAAAGATTCTTTTAATTTCTTTCTTTTCCTTCTCTCCTTCCCTTCCTTCCTACCTTCTTTCCTTCCTCTTTGCCCCTTTCCTTCCTCTTTCCTCCCTTCCTCCCTTTTCCCTCTTCTTTTTGTTTTTTTCTTTTTCTTTCTCTCTCCTTTTTCTTTTTCTTTTATTTGTTTTTTTTGTTTTTTGTTTTTTTTTTCCTCGGGCCACACTCTTTTGATGCTCAGGGGTTACTCCTGGCTAAGCGCTCAGAAATTGCCCCTGGCTTGGGGGGACCATATGGGACACCGGGGGATCAAACCGCGGTCCTTCCTTGGCTAGCACTGGCAAGGCAGACATCTTACCTCTAGTGCCACCTCACCGGCCGCTCCTTTTTCTTTCTTTTTTCCTTCTTTTTTCCTTCTTTCTTTCTTTCTTTCTTTCTTTCTTTCTTTCTTTCTTTCTTCTTTCTTTCTTTCTTTCTTTCTTTCTTTCTTTCTTCTTTCTTTCTTTCTTTCTTTCTTCTTTCTTTCTTTCTTTCTTTCTTCTTTCTCTTCTTCTCTCTCTCTTTCTTTCTTTTTTCTTTCTTTTCCTTCCTTCTTCCTTCTTTCTTCTTTCTTTCTTTCTTTCTTTTCTTTCTTTCTTTCTTTCTTTTCTTCTTCTTTCTTTCTTTCTTTCTTTCTTTCTTTCTTTCTTTCTTTCTTCTTCTCTTCTTCTTCTTCTTCTTTCTTCTTCTTCTTCTTCTTCTTTCTTTCTTCTTCTTCTTCTTCTTCTTCTTCTTCTTCTTTTTTGGTTTTTGGGCCACACCTGGCTGTGCTCAGGGGTTACTCCTGGCTGTCTGCTCAGAAATAGCTCCTAGCAGGCACGGGGGACCATATGGGATGCTGGGATTCGAACCAACCACCTTAGGTCCTGGATCAGCTGCTTGCAAGGCAAACACCGCTGTGCTATCTCTCCGGGCCCTCTTTCTTTCTTTCTTTCTTTTTTCTTTCTTTTTTCTTTCTTTCTTTCTTTCTTTCTTTTTCTTTCTTTCTTTCTTTCTTCTTTCTTTCTTTCTTTCTTTCTTTCTTTCTTTCTTTCTTTCTTTCTTTCTTTCTTTCTTTCTTTCTCTCTCTCTCTCTCTTTCTTTCTTTCTTTCTTTCTTTCTTTCTCTCTCTCTCTTTCTTTCTTTCTTTCTTTCTTTCTTTCTTTCTGTCTGTCTTTCTTTCTTTCTTTCACATTACAAGTCTTTAAACATGCTGAACATAGTTTAAATAAGAATTACATCAAACAGTACCAGTGGTTGATAGGGTAACCAAAGAGAGCTAACAACTGCTGGAATGAGAGAGGCTTCTCACAGAGGTATATAGCACAGTCCGAAATACTATCAGAACTATCCTATGCTCCCCCCCCCCCAAAAAAAAAAGAAAATCCACATGCTTTGAGATACCAATTGAGGATGACTTTAGTTTTTCAGATATGGAGTTTAGAGAAGAAATATGGAGAATGTTCACAGAACTCAAAGAAAGTATAGAACAGAACACAAATAAGAATCAAGAGAATATGAAGATAGAAATCAGAGGGCCGGAGAGATAGCATGGAGGTAAGACGTTTGCCTTTCATGCAGAAGACCATCGGTTTGAATTCTGGCATCCCATATGGTCCTCCAAGCCTGCCAGGAGCGATTTCTGAGCAGAGGGCCAGGAGTAAACCCTGAGTGATGCCAGTTGTGACCCAAAAACCAAAAAAAAAAAAAAAGATAAACTCCAAACTGAAATATCAGGTCAAATAACAGGTCTGAAAAACTAAGTAGATGGAATGAAAAACTCAATGGATAAGCTCTCCAACAGGGTAATAGCAGCCGAAGATAGAATTAGTGAGCTGGAAGATGTGATGCATAACATCTTCATACAGCAGAAGAGATTAGAAAAAAGCCTTAAAGCAAATGATCAGACAATGTAAAAATTACTCAAAGAATATGAACAGATGAAAATAGAAGTCTTTGATAAGCTCAACAGAAACAACTTAAGAATCATTGGGGTCCCAGAGACCCAAGAAGAAAATCTCCAGGAAGAACCAACAGTCAAGAACATCATCACAGAGAAATTACCAGAGCTAAAGAATACATGAGGCCAAATCCTGCATACCCGAAAGTACCAGCTAAAAGAGACCCCAGGAAAAACACCCCAAGACACATCCTAGTCACAATGATGAATCCCACAATAGAGACAGAATTCTGAAAACAGCAAGATCAAAAAGGGAAATTAAATTCAAGGGAGCATCCTTGAAATTTACAGCAGACATGTCCCCAGAAATATTCAAGGCCAGAAGGCAGGTGGTGGGCTAATAGTGACAAAAACTCAATGAAATAAATGCTTCACCTAGAACACAGAACCCAGCAAAAACTCAATTTCAGGTTTGAAAGAAATATACATAGCTTCTCACAGATAAACAACAGCTAAGAAACTTTACAGACTCAAAACAAGCCTTAAAAAGAAAAACTGAAAGGTCTAATTTAAGACAAGAGCAGACCAACAAATACACCAAACTTCTACACAAAGGATGGCACTAAATCCCATGAAAATTATCTCTCTCAATGTCATTGGACGTAAATGCACATTAAGAGACAGAGAGTGGTGAAATAGGATAAAAAAAATAACTGAACCCAGCCTTCTGTTGCCTATAAGAAATACACTTGAATAGTCAGAACAAACATAGATTCAAAATCAAAGGCTGGAGGAAAATCATCCTAGCAAACAATACCTTAAAAAAGCTGGAGTGGCCATATGAATATCAGATGACACAAACTTTATACTCAGAAAAGTTGTAAGGGACAAAGATGGACATTTTTTTTTACTAATCAAGGGATATGTACAGCAGGAATAAAACACTTCTCCTAAACATATATACACCCAATGAGGGACCAGAAAAGTATTTAATACTATTGTTGACAAATCTGAAAAAGAATATCAATAATAACACAATTGTGGAAGACTTCAACATGGCCCTGTCAGCACTTGATAGGTCAACCAGATTAAAACCCAACAAAAATATACTAGACCTGAAAAGAAAAATGGAAGAAAGAGGCCTAGTAGATATATATAGGACACTCCATCCTCAGAAATCTAGGTACACATTCTTTTCCAACATACATAGATCATTCTCCAGGATAGACCATATGCTGGCACATAAAACATACTCCATAAAAATCAAGAGGATAGAATTTTTGCAGGCTACCTTTGCTGACCACAATGCTCTGAAGTTAGATGTGAAATACAAAGGGACACACAAGAAAAACTTTAACAGCTGGAAACTAAAACAGTCTACACTGAACAAAGAGGAAAATCAAATATTTTCTGAAAACAAATGACAATGAAAATACAAACTATCAGAACCTATGGTATACAGCAAAAGCGATACTGAGAGGAAAATTTATAGCTTTGCAAGCACACATCAGGAAGGCAGAAGGAGCATACATGAATAGCTTAATGACGTAGCTTATAGAATTAGAAAATGATCAACAAAAGGAACCAAAATAGGGAGACAGAAGGAAATAACAAAGCTGAGAGCAGAAATCAATGAAATGGAAACCCAAAATTAATCCGAAAGATCAACAAAATCAGAAGTTGGTTCTTTGAAAAAATAAAAAGGATTGATAGACCATTGGCAAAACTCACACAGAAAGGGAGGGAGAGAAAATTGATAATCCATATTACAAATGAAAAGGGGGAGATCACTACAGAAACTGCAGAGTTTTAAAGGATTTTCGGAGACTACTTTGACTCTATGCCACTAAAAATGAACCTGTAGAAATGGATAAATTCTTAAACTCATATCACCTTCCATGGTTGAATAAAGAGGATGTAGCTTATTTAAACACCCCCATCACTATTGAGGAAATTAAAACCGTAATCAAAAGTTTGCTCAAAAACAAAAGCCCAGGCCTAATAAATTCTTTCAAACCTTTCAAGAGGAACTACTACCAATCCTGGCCAGGTCTCTTTCATGAAACTGATAAAACGGGAACACTTCCAAATAGCTTTTTATGAAGCCAACATCACCCTTAATACCAAAACCAGATAAAGATGCTGCAAAAAAGAAAATTGCAAACCAATATCCCAGATGAACACAGATGCAAAGATCCTCAACAAAATCCTGAAAAAAACAGGATCCAATGCCTCATCAAGAAGATCATTCACTATGATCAAGTAGGTTTCATCCAAGAATCGAAGGATGAATTACAGCTGTAAATCTATCAACATAATACACAACTTCAACAAGAAAAATAAAAATCACATGGTCATATTCAATAGGCGCAAGAGAAATTATTTGATACAGTCCAACACCCATTCTTGATGAAAACTCTCAGCAAGATGTGAAAGAGGAACTTTTCTCAATATAGTTAAGGCCATCTAGCGACAAGCCAGTGGCAAATATTATCCTCATTGGAGAAAAAACTAAAAGCCTTTCCTCTAAATTCTGGTACAAGATAAGCTGTCCTCTCTCACCACTCCTTTTCAACATATCATTGGAAGCACTTGCTACAGCGATTAGGCAAGAAAAACATACCAAGGGGAATCTAGATAGGAAAAGAAGAAGTCGAAGGCTCTCACTGTTTGTAGATGACATGATACCCTACTATAGAAAACCCTAAAGACTCTACCAAAAAAGCTTCTAGAAACAATAGATGCATATAGCAATGTGGCAGGCTACAAATTAACACACAAAAATCAATGTCCTTTTTATACACCAATAATGATAGGGAAGAAATGGACATTAAGAAAACAACTCCATTCACATTAGTGCCCCACAAAACTCAAATATTTTGGAATCAACCTGACTAAAAATGTGAAGGATCTATACAAAGAAAACTATAAAACATTGCTCCAAGTAATAAGAGAGGACACACGGAATTGGAAACACATACCCTGCTCAAGGACTGGCAGAATCAACATCATTAAAATGGCAATACCCGGGGCGGGTAGGTGGCGCTGGAGGTAAGGTGTCTGCCTTGCAAGCGCTAGCCAAGGAAGGACCTCGGTTCGATCCCCCGGCGTCCATATGGTCCACCCAAGCCAGGGGCGATTTCTGAGCACATAGCCAGGAGTAACCCCTGAGCGTCAAACGGGTGTGGCCCAAAACCAAAAAAAAAAAAAAAAATGGCAATACCCCCAAAAACATTGTAAAGATTTAACGTGGCTTCCCTCTAAAGATACCCATAACATTCTTCAAAGAAGTGGATCAAACACTTCTGAAATTCATCTGGAACAATAAACACCCTCGAATAGCTAAAGCAATCCTTGGGGAAAGGAATATGGGTGGCATTACTTTCCCCCAATTTTAAGCTGTATTACTAAGCAATAGTTATCAAAAAAGCATGGTATTGGAATAAATACAGACCCTCAGATCAATGGAATAGACTTGAGTACTCAGAGAATGTTCCCCAGACATACACCTACCTAATTTTTGATAAAGAAAGAAGCAAGAAATCCTAAATGGAGCAAAGATAGCCTCTTCAACAAGTGGTATTGGTACAACTGGTTTAGACACTGCAAAAAAGCGAACTCAGACCTCCATCGTAATAAGGTAAAATCCAAATGGATTATGCCCTTTCAACAGACGAATGGATAAAGAAAACTGTGGTACAGATACACAATGGAATATTATGCAGCAATCAGGAGAGATGAAAGTCATGAAAATTTTCCCATAAAGGATGTACACGGAATCTATTGTGCTGAGTGAAATAAGTCAGAGAGAGAGAAAAACGCACAATGGTCTCACTCATCTATGGGTTTTAAGAAAAATGAAAGACATTCTTTCTTTCTTCTTTCTTTCTTTTTCTTTCTTTCTTTCTTTCTTTCTTTCTTTCTTTTTTCTTTCTTTCTTTTCTTTCTTTCTTTCTTTCTTTCTTTCTTTCTTTCTTTCTTTCTTTCTTTCTTTCTTTCCTTTCTCTCTCTCTCTCTCTCCTCTCTCTCTCCTCTCTCTCTCTCTCTTCTCCTCTCTCTCTCTCTCTCTCTCTTTTTGGTTTTTGGGCCACACCCGGTGCTCAGGGTTACTCCTGGCTGTCTGCTCAGAAAATAGCTCCTGGCAGGCACGGGGGACCATATGGGACACCGGGATTCGAACCAACCACTTTGGTGTTGGATCGGCTGCTTGCAAGGGCAAACACCGCTGTGCTATCTCTCCGGCCCTCTTTCTTTCTTTCTTTCTTTCTTTTCTTTCTTTCTTTTCTTTCTTTCTTTCTTTCTTTCTCTTTTCTTTCTTTTTCTTTCTTTCTTTCTTTCTTCTTCTTTTCTTTCTTTCTTTTCTTTCTTTTTCTTTTCTTTCTTTCTTTCTTCTTTCTTTCTCTTTCTTTCTTTTCTTTCTTTCTTTCTTTCTTTTTCTTTCTTTTCTTTCTTTCTTTTTCTCTTTCTTTCTTTCTTTCTCTTTCTTTCTTTTCTTTCTTTCTTTCTTTCTTTCTCTCTTTCTTTCTTTCTCTCTTTCTTTCTTTTCTCTCTCTTCTTCTTCTTTCTCTTTCTTTTCTCTCTTTCTCTCTTTCTCTCTCTTTCTTTCTTTCTTCTCATTTCTCTCTTTCTCTCTTTCTCTCTCTCTCTTTCTCTCTTTCTCTTTCTTTCTCTCTTTTCTTTCTTCTTTCTTTTCTTTTTTCTTTCTTTCTTTCTTTCTTTTCTTTTCTTTCTTTCTTTCTTTTCTTCTTTCTTTCTTTTCTTTCTTTCTTTCTTCTTTCTTTCTTTCTTCTCTCTCCTTCCTTCCTTCCTTCCTTCCTTCCTTCCTTCCTTCCTTCCTTCCTTCCTTCCTTCTTCCTTCTTTTCTTTTTTCTTTCTTTCCTTTCTTTCTTTTTCAAGAGGTGGTGAGTGCAGTTATAGAAATAACTACACAGAGAACTACCATAATCATGTGAATGAATGAGGGAACTGGGAAAGCCTGTCTAGAGTACAGGTAAGGGTGGGGTGGGATGGAGGGAGATTTGGGACATTGGTGGTGGGGAATGTTGCAACTGGTGAAGGGTGGGTGTGTTCTTTACATGACTGAAACCTAATCACAATAATATTTGTAATCAAGATGTTTAATAAAGATATTATAAAAAAGAGCAGAGAGAATCCACTAGAAGTCACAGATCAAAAGATGTTTAATATCATGCTTAGATGCTCATAGCTCTTGTGGTTAATGCAGAGATATACAATAAAGTTTGCTTGTAAAAAAAAAGTTCATCATGTCACAGATAGCTGTATTTCTATCTTTTGGGCTAAAATAATTTTTTTTTGTTTGTTTCTGGGCCACACCGGTGATGCTAAGGGTTTACTCCTGGCTATCCTGCTCATAAATAGCTCCTGGCAGGCTCGGGGGACCATATGGGGACACTGGATTTGAAACCAACCACCTTAGGTCCTGGATTGGCTGCTTGCAAGGCAAACACCGCTGTGCTATCTCTCCGGGCCCTAGAATAATTTTTTATTGCACAATATACCACCGAAGTTTTGTCCTTTCTTTTGGTGAAAGAACACTCAGATTGTTTGCCATATCTTGTTATTGTCATTATGCTGACTTGACTATAGAGGACAGACCTGTCTCCTGAGGGTCTTGTTTTCATTTCCTTTGGACATATTGCAGAAATGAGATGTTTGGGTGATAAGGATCACTTTTATTTGTAATAAAGGAGAAGGAATCTCCACAATTATTTTTTATAATAACTGCTCCAATTTACGTTCTAATACAAACAGAAATAATATGAAGAGTGTTTCATTACTCCACATTTCATTACATTTGTTGTCACTTATCTTTGATAATAGTCCATTTTTAACAGTCTGAAGTGATAAAATTATTTGTGATTTTGGTTTTCATTTTTCTGGCAACGCCACTGCCCAGTGTTGGCCCAAAACAAAAACAAGCAAAAATGTATTTTACTGATTATTTCAGATAGCTACATTTTATTATAATATAAAATATTTCTAAAGTAAAAACATATATAAAAAATAAAAAATTAGAAATCAAGGGCCAGAGAGGATAGCACAGCAATAGGGCATCTGCCTTGCAAGACAGCCAACCCAGACGTTGATATTGAATCCCAGCACTCCCATATGGTCTCCCATGCCTGCCAGAAGCGAATTTTTTGAGCACAAAGCCAGGAGCATCGGCTGTGTGTGGCCAAAAAATGAGAAAACATTATAATCATCATTCTATTATTAAAAATATAGACATTCTTTTGTAGTCATGGTCACGATAAATATATTGCAAGCTCTTAACATTTATAATATTCTCCCTCTAGATTTCATGTATACATGTTATGTCTATTTTAATTTTGTTAGTTGTGTAATAATGGAAAGCATTTATTGATCACTTACTTTGAGCTGGCCACCATACTAAGTATATTAATTACATCACTTAATTGAGTTATCACAAGGACCTTAAGAAAGCAGATACTAATGTAACTCCAATTTTATATATAATAAAACAGGCTAAAAATGTTAACTTTGTTGTCGTTGTTGTTGTTGTTCTAATTTTTTTGAGGCTCCACCTAGTGCCTCAGGGTTTACACTTTCTGTGCTTAGGAGGGTCACTGCTGGTGTGGCTCATGGGACCACATGTGGTGCCAGGGATTGAATGGGAGTTGGCCATGTTCAAGGCAAGCACCTTTCTGCTCTACTGTCTATCAAATCCCAAATTTAGTAACTCCTTTACTTGTTTTTTTGTCTGTTTGTTTTATACATCTGGCAGTGGTTAGAGACAACTCTCAGTGCTCTTGGACCATGTGACACTGGGGGATCAAACCCAGATCACCTGCATGAAAAACAAATGTTACAAATCTTTCGAGCCATCTCTCTAGTCCCTAGTAATTTTTATAAGATAATACAATTAGAAAGTCTCTCATCTCAGTTCTAGAAAAGTCATGGTTACATAAACCCTAAATCTTATATTCGCTGCCTTTTTCTTGACTTGTTTTGTGTTATTAGATTGTTGTGCATTTTTTCCTTTCACGAAATGTTTTCCATAAAATGATTTTAGGGCTGGGTGGAAACAGGTCTTGTTTCGTCAGGCAAACTATAATTACTTTCATCGTATATATTAGGACTTTCAAGTTGCTTCATACTTTGAAGGCAAGGATCCTGTGTCCAGCCTCTGCCAGTACACTGCCACTCTGTTAGGGTTGAAGATGCCTACTGAACAGAAAGATTGGAAAAGAAACATCAGCTAAGGTAAAGTGAGGAAAGATGAAGACAGGCAGGAATAAAATTTATGTTTTATTTTAAGAATGAACCGAGAAACTGGCAAACAAAGAATACACCCTTGAAAATGTTATTATTAGGGGGGCCGGCGAGATAGTACAGGGGCGTTTGCCTTGCAAGCAGCTGATCCAGGACCTAAGGTGGTTGGTTCAAATCCCGGCATCCCATATGGTCCCCATGTGCCTGCCAGGAGCTATTTCTGAGCAGATAGCCAGGAGTAACCCTGAGCACCGCCGGGGTGTGGCCCAAAAACCAAAAAAAGAAAAGAAGAAAATGTTATTATCAGGCAGTTTGAATTGTAAAGAATGAAACTCAGGGCCTCAGGAGAGATCAATGGTAAGAGAATTGGCCGAGGCCTAGCAAGCAAAAAGGATGGCAAGGCCTTGGGTTGGTTCTACAACACTGCCTGCATACTTAGTGCAATATCATATCTGGCATTGCAGTCTCCAGTGTGAACAGCAAAATGTGCCTTCTCCTGTGAACCAATGACAATTTTGTGTGTGAGCACCACAGTTGAAATGTGAACCCATCCATGTGTACCTAAAACAAAACAGGTTTCAAGACTGCAACTGAGTGTGGCAGAAAATAGTAACAAGAAGACTAGAAGGGGTTTGGGGGTTCGAAAGTCTCCACTTAAATATAAAACAAAATCAAACTCATTTGGATCAATTTTCTTAAGTTGGTAATTATCAATAAAAAGTTGTAACATAGGAATACAAATCTGGAACTGTATGAGCTGAGTTTTAACATATATGCTTTAGCTATTGATTTGAGTTTGTCTCTGGATATCTGCTTGCTTTTCACTTCTGTTTTACTTTTTTATGATCATATATTTTATTTATCCCATGAATTAGTCAACACTTCAGCCCAACTCATGGTTGATTATGACCTATATGTTCTCATCACATGAGCAGTTTGCTAATAAGACTATTAGTCATGAAAGACGCAAAGATGAACTTAGCAGGATATATTCCAGAATAATATTGGAAATAATATTGGAAGGAGACAGGAGGTGTAGAGAGGTCAACTTCAGCTCTTTACTCAAGTCACAATAAGACAATGTACCAATTCTTTATCTCTAAGTATGTTGTGCCCTCTGTTTGAATATATAGGCTTTTATTTATTTAACTATTAATTTGTTTATTTTTATTTATTTACTTTTTTTGGGTCACACCAGTGGCACACAGGAATACTCATGGCTCTGCACTCAGTTATCAGTCCTGGCAGTGCTTAGGGGACCATATAGGATGCCAGGGATCAAATACTGGTCAGACCCAGGCAAGCCAAGTGCTTAACTGCTGTACTATTGCTCTGACCACTGTAATACATAGCTTTCAAAAAGTATGTATCTACCTTATAATCTCCAAAAGAAACAGCCCAGCTCCACAGCTGACTAAGAGAAAATGATGATGAGCAGTTAAATATTTCTCAGGTAGGACCAGTCTATGAACTGAAAAATTCTTCAAATGGGGAGGGTCGTCTCACCCCTTTACCCTTATCCACCATCATACCAGTAAAAAAAAACAAAAACAAAAACAAAAACAACCCCCCCAAAAAAGCCCAGTTCCACAGATATGCTCCGAAAGAACTTGATGAACAATGTCAATGCATCTTCCCAAGTAGACTGGTTCAGGCTGACAACTCTGGGACTTCTTAGAATAGGAGCAGACAGATCTCCTTTCTGCCTGAGGCAGAGCAGCCTGTAACAACATCCAACATTGCTAGTTAACTTTGATAGAAACAGCTCAGCTTCACACTGGACCTCATCAAACTGCCAAGTCATTAAATCAATTCTAGGATCTCTAGCTGTTTAAAAAATTTGACATCTACAATTTCATAGTAGTGTCTGCCCAATAGGATTATAGAAAACTTGATGGGGAAAGTTGCCTAAAAAAACACCAAGATCAGGGAACCTAAACAGTAACAGAGAGGGCTCAATTAGCACCCAACCATAACCCAGCAAATCCTTAAACAATGACGTTAGCAAAACTATTGTGAGAATGACAATTATTACAAGTCGAAACTAATCTAACTTTTGATAATTCCATTTTTCTTTGTTTTAGTACCAAACAATATGACGTTTATTGTTCATGCAAGGGGCCATGCTGGGAAACTGGGGATATTGGTGGAAGGAAGGTTACATGGGTGGTGGGGATTGGTATTGGGAACATTTAGTGCCTGAAACAACTGTATTAGGAACAATTAGTAAAATCATGGTGTTATAACAAAAAAATTGTTTTTTGGATCATACCCAGAGGAGTTCAGGGATTACTCCTAGCTCTGTGCTCAGAAGTCACTCCTGGTAGACTTGGGAAACCAAAATGGATGCTAGGATTCGAACCGGGGTCTGTCCTGTGTTGGCGGTGTGCAAGGAAAATGCCTTGCCACTCTGCTATTGCTCTAGCCCCAATATAATAGAAATGTTTTAAGTATGTATTCCAGCAAAAGGCACCCCATATGATATTTACATCTGCAGGTAACTTTTTATTGTAGTCACCAAGCTATTTTTTTAAATCACCATATAATTTTCATAGCAAGAATAAATGACTTGTTCAAGATATTTACATTTCTCCCACAATAGTATCATTTATTCACTCATGACATAATTCACTGAACATGCAATGACAATTGATACAACAGTCCAGCCGTCAATTCACATGACAACTCAAAAAAATGATGAGAATAGGCAGGTTTCTCTATTTTATCCAGGATTAGAATTCCAGCTATAGCACATAGGACAAAAGCTCTTACAATGCCTCATATTAATATACTTTTTGACAGGAGGTCTCCTTAAACCTTCTAAGGGAGGGAGAAAATAGGTGGAAGCATGAATAACCACGAATGATAAAGACTTATTCTGTACCTAAAAGGTTTCAGACAGATGGGCCACCCAAGTTGATCATAGGAGGGGCTTTTGTGATATCACAGAGGTAGAGCTGCAAGGGAGAGCCAGAGGCTTATTGAACATATTTTGCCATCTTTCTCTTTGCGTGACACATCGCTTTGAGAACAAGAGAATCAATTTCCAGTGTATTCTGCAGAACAGACACAATAATAATCACCTTCTTCTTAACTCATTCCTTGTTGTTGTTTTTTTTCTCATAACAATGAAGCAGTCAGTCCCTACACTCATTAAAGTGTGGAATAGATTTGAGATGAGACTGTTTCCTAAATAACTTGAAAAAGCAAAAACAAAGACAAGACCCACAGTTTTCTCAATCATTTGGTTATCCTTTTCACTTAAATTTTATTTCTGAAATGTTATTCTCTGAGTAGAAAGAAAACACGGGTTATTATAAATATTGGACATGTGATATGGTGTGCACAAAAGATCAAAACAATAAAACAAAAATACCACCTGTGTAATCCAGGCCATCCCTGATAAGAGTGTGCAATACATTCATGTTGTTGATCTTATTAAAACTGGAGGCTTTTTCTGTTTGCAGTGTTTTCTTGAGCATGTTGGTGCTTCCTTTGAGATTCATTCTGTTATGGTTACCAAATGACAGGTTATCAGTTGGAGAGGAGAAGTCATTTCTTGCCTCGGAACTGTTATTATCTGTTAGAAGAAACTTCTGTAGGATACCCCTTAGTGGGTTTCCTGTCTTGATTCATTGGCCAAAATTATACTGGTCTAAAGCAGTCATGAGGGGATGGAATGATAATTGGCACCAATCAAGATCTCTGGTATTGAGGAGGAGTCCTTTAAATTTCCTGGTTACACTAAATCTGTGCAAACAGGTTTCTCTTAGTAAAGAAGAAATTAAAGTTATGATTGTAGAGAATAGGGACTGTTGTCTAGCCAATAACTAAGGCCTACTATACAAGTCTATGGCAGAGCAAAACAAGACATAGTAACTCCAGAAGGACGCTTGCTTTACATTTGACCAATCCAGGTTTGATTTCTAGGATCACATATGGTCCTCAAAGCCAGACAGGAGTAAATACCTGGGCACAGAACCTGGAATAAGCATGAGCACCACCAGGTGTGGCCCACAAACAAGCAAAAACATAAATAAAAAGAGAAGTCTAATTTGTTTGGGTATGTAAGATACAGAGAAAATAACCCCACAAGTATGATTCATACTCAGGGGTTTATATGAAGGGTGATAAATACTACATGAACTTTGAAATTAGGCAGGCCTTGATATTTATCGAAAACTTAACAGAGAAATCAACTTTTCTACAATTCAGCTTCCTTCTCTGTAAGACAGGGTTAACAGCACCTGCTTCTCAGAGCTATTAGAAGGATGAAATAAAGTGCCCCAAATACTACTAGAATAAATATATTTTTACCCATTATTGAGATTATAATAATTTATAATGAATTAATGTATTAATGATATAAATATCAATTTATTTATTTATAGTGTCATATAAAATGTGGGAAAATGTGGTAAAATAAAGTAATTCATGTTCCAAGGTTCTATGAAAAAGGCAAAAGCCCCAATTTAAAAGATAAGAAAAAAAAGGTGTGTGTGGTTATTTTTTTCCACAGGCACAGAAAAACCTGGGGAAAATGAAAGGAAAAGCCCTGGCATAAGACCAACTATAGGACCTGGGCATACTAAGTATCTAATCCCAAAGTCTTTCTTAGTGGTCCTAGTAAAAGTTGTTCACAATCAACAGTCTCGCAGTCAGGTTTCTGTAGTTAGACATCCTTTTTTTTTTTTTTTTTATACAGGTTCTATGTTGAAGTCAGGATAACACGAAGAGTTTTCTGGCTTTATCTCACTATTCGGTGGCAATGCAGAGAACCTTGCCCTGAAAGCAGATTGTTGCTAGTACCAAGTCGTCAGGGTGTCATACGAATTCACTCTAGAACAAGTTGATGCCAGGGCAACATTAGGGCCTTTCCAGGTAGAAGTCTGATTTCTGGTGCTGGTGTAGAAAACCGTGCTGTTTCCACAAATGGGATCCAAGTTTTCAGGAGTGAATGTCCAATATCCAATCCTCTGAAGCCTAAGCCAAATAACTATGACAAGCATTCAGGGTGTTCAGGCCCAACTGACAAGTGCTCAGGCCCCACCGCAATATAAAATTGATGTGTTCCTATCCCTATTAGATAAAAACTTGTTTCCACATGTAAGATTTCCCCATTTTAATGTGCCTGTGCAAAAAGGAACAAAGCATATAGTACTACTGGTGCACATGGGGGTAAAAATAACAAGCTAAATAATCCTGATAACCAAGTTCTAACATGAACTTGGAACCCAAGAGAAACTTATCTACTAGAATTTTCTACTAATTAGATCCAAAGAAAGAAATGGGGAAAACTACTGCTACCTAAGAAGATGGACAATAAGAATTATACCTATTGGGGCCTGTGAGATAGCATGGAGGTAAGGCGTTTGCCTTCCATACAGAAGGATGGTGGTTCAAATCCCAGCATCCCATATGGTCCCCTGTGCCTGCCAGGGGTGATTTCTGAGCGTAGAGCCAGGAGTAACTCCTGAGAGCTGCCGGGTGTGGCCCAAAAACCGAAAAAAAAAGAAAAGAAAAGAAATAAAAAGAATTATACCTATTAAGGAAATACATCTAAAGAAATATTCAAATATTCCTGTATATACACATGTGTATATATTCATGTATATTCAAATATGCATGTTTCCTTTAAGTTTTTTGAAATAGTCTGGATATTTCTGGAGATAAAATATTTCCAGGGATAAAATCTGGAGCACAGCCTCCGCCTGTGACATGGTCTTGTGGAGTCTGAAAAATGGCTCTGGGTAGTCACATATCAGGAAATGTCCTTGAGCTGGGGACTTCTCAGAAATTGAATCTGATAGTGAACAACAGTTCAAAGTGAACGGAGGTGGGGGGGAAAAGGGTTGCCTAGAGCAAATCAGCAGCAGCAGTAATGGCTGCTTCCTTGGGCTGATTCAAGGCGGGGTAGAAATCTGTCTTTTCACTTTGGCAGCTGGTTGGCAGCTGGCTGGAGTAGGGGTAATGCTCCAGTTCTTGAGGAGTAAAAACTGAGGGTAAAAAGGGCTAAATGGGAGAAATAACAGACTGGGGTGAGAAAGTGAAGGGCTAGGTAAGGATTTGTAAAGTGATAAGCAGGAATAGGAGTTACATATAACAGTGGGGAAGGACAATATACAACATAGACAGACATTATGTATATTACAGACAGACATTAGACAGACATAGGGGTGGCATACACTCACGCACACACATAGACACTGAGCATTGATCCATGGGTTACAGGTGAAAAGCTGACTCAAGTGGTCAGAATACTTAAAAAATATAAAGCCGGCAAGTCAGACGTAAAGGTTTTCCATTTTCTAGGCCAATCATCATTGGTGAGGGTAAACTTTACTGAAGAAAGGCTTCATGGGTTAGATTGTGTATAGAGCGTTCTTAGAAACAATCCTAATTTTTAAATCTAGAAAACTAAGTGATATGGTAATGAGCACTGTAAAAAGAGTCTACACCTTGAAGGATCATCTAGACTAGAGGGTCTTGAGAATCCAGGTTCCTTTCCTAAAAGCCAACTAAAATCATGAGCATTATTGTATAACGATAAACTACCTAAAATTGAAAACAAATTACAATAACATACTCAATGAATGAGTTCTGTAGCAGGAGTTTATGGCATGCAGTTGCATATTTCCTTGTTATCTGTGGACATAAATATTAGATTATTATTATTAGATTAGCATTAGATTAGAAGGCATAATCAAGTAGAAAACATAGAATTTTTGTGAAGATATTATCTTAATGAACACTGATTTCTGAATCTAATATAATATAGCACTACAATGTGAAACTAGGGCAACTAGCCTATATCTCCAAGTATCACTGTGGATAAAAAGATCAAGGAGTTATACACATAGTAAAATTAAGACATTATAGCTAGTCCGGTAGTGGGAGTCTACGACTTCCAAACCAGTTTCTGTGGATAAAAGCACTAGAACATTATTATAGACATCTGTAAAAAGCAGTTGATTGGATACCTGCTCAATCTAAACAGCTGTATTCATTACTAAAAGTCTCTTTGAAGTATAGAAGAGAATTCAAGTTTTTTGTTTTTCTCCTCTTCCATTTAGTTGCTTTTCTTCTTTTCGCTATACTCTAGGGCTACTGGTGTTCAGGACAACAACCTAATAGACCATTGTGCTGCTTCATGCAGTTATTCTAAATACCACATCTAAGTGATAGTCTGTCTGTATTTGTCCTTTTTCTGGCTTACTTAATTTGGCATGATATCTTCAAATTCCATCCATGTTGTAGCAAATTTCAATTCCTTACAGCTATGTAGTATTTCATTGTATATGTGTAGCATATTTTCATAATCTACTCATCTGTTGTTGGGAATCTAAGTTGATTCCAAGTCTTAGCTGTTGTACAGAGTGCTGCAATGAATAGTGGTCTGCATACATTATTTTGGATGAATGCTTCTCTGTCCTGGGGATAGATACCCAACAAAGAAATTGTGGGGACATATGGCAGCTCAATTTTGAGTTTAGTCAGAACCTTCCATACTGTTTTCCATAGGGGTTGGGTCAGGGGCATTTCCATTAAGCAATGGAGGAGAGTTCTTTTCTCACCACAACCCTACCAACCAGATTGTTCCCAGTATTTTTTAATATGTGCCATCCTCACTGGTGTAAGACGATATCTCGCTGTTGTCTTGATTTGGATTTATCTAAGGATGACATCCCTAAGGATGATGAACATTTTTTCATGTGTCTGTTGTATATCTGTTGGATATATTTTTTTAAGTTGTATCCTGCCCAGATACAGAGCTGACTGTCCCCAGGGGGCAAATAATCAGTAACGGCACTGGGACCCAGAGAGGCTGAGGAAAGACCTAAAAGAGACAGCCTCAAAACAGCCCAGTTTGCATTTGGTGAAGGGATTAAGACATGAGGGTCTCTCTTCCTAGCTAGACACAAACCTGGCTGACCCCAAAGGGCAGATGATCAGTGATGGCACTGGAAACCAGAAGGAGGCGTAGGAAAGGCTGGGAAGAAGAAATATATCAATTCTTAGTATATAGTGGACCTACTTTTCCTAAATTTGATGAAAACAAAAGATTATTTCCTACTTCCTATTCCCCTACTATCTGCCCAATATTGAACCCAGAGCCTATCCTCACTGCTGAGTGCAAGAGAATCCAGAAAAAGCATGAAATATGCAGTTCTTTCAATGCCCATAATAGATCATTAATAGCAATAACTGCCAATATTTGGGAATTTATTGATTTTTGTTATTCTACATTACATAAATATCACTTAATTTTTAAAATATATGGACCATACCTGGTAGTATGGGATCACTCCTGGCAGTACTTGGGGGGAAGAGCTACATGAGGTGCCAGAGACTGAACCCAAGTGGCATTTGCAACGCAAGTTCTCTACCACTGTACTTTCTTTCAAGCCCCTCACTTATTATTTTATAAATTATGAAGTTGATCTTTTAAGGTCAAGGTCACAGAGGTAGTCATTTATCTAATTTCTCATATTCTAAACATTATGTCCTTTCAAATATTATACTGAATTTAATATCTACAAAACATATGAGGTACTGGGGGAAAACGAAAAAAGTTGTAGATGTTTTATAAGGAAAATAGGATATATAATGCATATATTACTTACACAGATTTTACTAGAAAAGAAATGAAAATTGACAAATTCTTTGATAGATATGCTAAGTATACATAAGAACTAATGTAGTACACTTATACTTTGCATATAGAAAAGGACAGAAAGACCAGAACACAATACTTTTGAAGTACTAAATATATTAATGAAGTACTAAAGGATACAAAGGCACTTAGCATCTAGGATGCACTAACTAACTAACTAACTAACTAACTAACTAACTAACTAACTAACTATATATATATATATATATGAATTATGGAAACACTCAGTATGGATGAGCTGTTCATTATTAATTTGTGACACTCATACTGAGCCCATATGTCCTCTATGCAATAAACATAAATGAAACCCAAATGTATGCAACATCTAATTAGAAAACTACACCTGTGACCTCCTATTTCTCTTCAGAACAGTTGAGGCATAAAGACCAGTCATTTCAGCACCAGATAGGTGGTTCTTTGCCCCAGAAAATTGATATCTGGACAATCATGAATTGCTTTCATTAAGTCATTTCTTCGGGAAACAGACTTTGAGACAAAGATTCACATTCAAGATATATATCCAGGAATATATATCAGAGAGGGTGGATTCTAGAATTGGTCAGTGGGAAAACATGTACTTCAAAGTTCTGAGAAACAAACTGTTCTTTTGAATGGTGCTAAATTGAGGTTGTTACCTGGACTTTTGTGCCTCCTCATGGATAGGTACTTAGAAACTGTACATTCCTAGGAAGAATGTCTCACCTTGATAAATTAGCAATTGTCTTGTTGTTTTAAAAAATATAAATGAAGGGCCAGAGAGATAGCATAGAGGTAGGGCGTTTGCCTTGCATACAGAAGGATGGGTGGTTCAAATTCTGGCATCCCATAAGGTCCCTCAAACCTGTTGTTGGGGACCTGGGTTGTTTCTAGATTCTGGCTATTAAAATTAGTGTTTCAATATGCATAGGGGTGCAGAAAACATTTTTGTATTGTGTTTTTGTGTTCCTAGGGTATAATCCTAGGAGAGGTATTGCTGGATCATATGGGAGCTCAAATTTCAGTTTTCTGAGAAATATACATATTGTTTTCCAGAAAGGTTGGGAACCAGAAGGCATTCCCATAAGCAGTGAATGAATTAGTATCTTTCTTTCTTTCTTTCTTTCTTTCTTTCTTTCTTTCTTTCTTTCTTTCTTTCTTTCTTCTTTCTTTCTTTCTCTTTCTTTATTTCTTTCTTTCTTTCTTTCTTTCTTTCTTTCTTTCTTTCTTTCTTTCTTCTTTCTTTCTTTCTTTCTTTCTTTCTTTCTTTCTTTCTTTCTTTCTTTCTTTCTTCCTTCCTTCCTTCCTTCATTCCTTTCTTTCTTCTCTTTTTCTTTCTTTCTTTCTTTCTTTCTTTCTTTATTTCTTTCTTTCTTTCTTTCTTTCTTTCTTTCTTTCTTTCTTTCTTTCTTTCTTTTTTTTTTTTTTTTTTTTTTTTTTTTTTTTTTTTTTTTTTTTTTGGTTTTTGGGCCACACCCGGTGACGCTCAGGGGTTACTCCTGGCTATGCGCTCAGAAGTCGCTCCTGGCTTGGGGGACCATATGGGACGCCGGGGGATCGAACCGTGGTCCGTCTCCTAGGCTAGCGCAGGTAAGGCAGGCACCTTACCTCGAGCGCCACCGCCCGGCCCTTTCTTTCTTTCTTTCTTTCTTTCTTCAATCCTTCCTTCCTTTCATTCTTCCTTCCTTCCTTTCTTTTTTCTTTCTATCCTTCCTTCCTTCCTTTTTCTTTCTCTTTCGTTCTTTCTTTTTCTTTCTTTCTTCTTTCTTTCTTTCTTTTCTTGGTTTCTATCTTTCTTTCCCTTTTTCCTTCCTTCCTTTCCTTTTCTTTCTTTCTTGCTTTTTCTTTCTTTCTTTCTTTCTTTCTTTCTTTCTTTCTTTCTTTCTTTCTTTCTTTCTTTCTTTCTTTCTTTCTTTCTTTCTTTCTTTCTTTCTTTCTTTCTTTCTTTCTTTCTTTCTTTCTTTTTTCTTTCCTTCCTTCCTTTTTCTTTCTTTCTTTTTTCTTTCTTTCTTCCTTCTCTTTCTTTCGTTCTTTCTTCCTTCAATCCTTCCTTCCTTTCGTTCTTTCTTCCTTCCTTTCTTTTTTCTTTCTACCTTTTTCTTTCTTTTTTCTTTCCTTCCTTCCTTTTTCTTTCTTTCTTTTTTCTTTCTTTCCTTCCTTCCTTTTTCTTTCTTTCTTTCTTTCTTTCTTTCTTTCTTTCTTTCTTTCTTTCTTTCTTTCTTTCTTTCTTTCTTTCTTTCTTTCTTTCTTTCTTTCTTTCTTTCTTTCTTTCTTTCTTTCTCTCTTTCTCTCTTTCTCTTTCTCTCTCTCTTTCTTTCTTTCTTTCTTTCTTTCTTTCTTTCTTTCTTTCTTTCTTTCTTTCTTTCTTTCTTTCTTTCTTTTTCTTTCTTTCTTTCTATCTTTCTTTCTTTCTTTCTTCTTTCTCTCTTCCTTCCTTCCTTCCTTTCCTTTTCTTTCTTTCTTGCTTTTTTCTTTCTTCCTTCTTTCCTTCCTTCCCTTCTTCCTTTCTTTCTTCCTTCCTTCTTTCTTTCTTTTGTTCTTTCTTCCTTCAATCCTTCCTTCCTTCCTTCCTTCCTTTTTCTTTCTTTCTTCCTTTTTTCTTTCTTTTTTCCTTCCTTCCTTTTTCTTTCTTTCTTTCTTTCTTTCTTTCTTTTTTCTTTCTTTCTTTTCTTGCTATCTCTTTCTTTCTTCCTTTCTCTTTCTTTCTTTCTTTCTTTCTTTCTTTCTTTCTTTCTTTCTTTCTTTCTTTCTTTCTTTCTTTCTTTCTTTCTTTCTTTCTTTCTTTCTTTCTTTCTTTCTTTCTTTCTTTCTTTCTTTCTTTCTCTCTCTCTCTCTCTCTCTCTCTCTCTCTCTTTCTTTCTTTCTTTCTTTCTTTCTTTCTTTCTTTCTTTCTTTCTTTCTTTCTTTCTTTCTTTCTTTCTTTCTTTCTTTCTTTCTTTCTTTCTTTCTTTCTTTCTTCTTTCTTCTTCCTCTCTTTCTTTCTTCTTTCTCTCTCTCTTTCTTTTCTTTCCCACACCCAGTGATGCTCAGGGGTTACTCCTGGCTATGCACTAAGAAATTGCTCCTACCCAACTATGATCATGTTACTTAAATAAAAAATATTTAAAAATTAAAAAAAAAAGAAATTTCTGGCTTGGGGAACCATATGAATTTCCAGGGGATCAAACGCAGTCTGTCCTAGGTCAACCGCGTGCAAGGCAAAGGCCCTATCAGTGCACCACCGCTTCTGCCCCTTTCCCCCACATCTTTGTCAGCACTGGTTGTTCTTGTTCTTTGTGATGTGTGCCAATACCTGTGGTGTGAGATAATACCACATACTTGTTTTGATTTTCATCTACTTGATGATTAGTAATATAGAACATTTTTCATGTGCCTTTTGGCTATCTGTATTTCTTCTTTGAGGAAATTTCTGTTCATTTCTTATCCCCATTTTTTGAATGGATTTAGAATTTTTTTCTTGTTAAGCTCTATTAGTATCTTATATATCTTGGATAATAGCCTCTTATCAGATGGATTTTAAGTGAATAGTTTCTCCCAATCCACAGGTGGCCTTTGTAACTTAGTCACTACTTCCTTTGAGGTGCAGAAGCTTCTGGATTTAAAGTAGTCCCATTTCCTTATCTCTGCTTCCACTTGTCTAGATAGTGGTGTTTCCTCCTTGAAGATGCTTTAGTCTCAATGTCATGAAGTGTTTTACCTTATTTTATTTACCTTATTGAAGAGGCTTTCCTTGCTCAATATTGTGTTTCTTGCCCTTTTATCAAAGATTAATTGATTGTATATCAAGGGTTTATTTTCTGAATACTCAAGTCTATTTCACTGATCCGAGGGTTTGTCTTTATTCTAATACCATACTATTTTAATTTTAAAGTGTTGCCCCAGCTTCTTTTTTCTAATGGTTGCTTTAGCTATTTGTGGGAGTTTATTGCTCCAAATAAATTTCAGGAGTGTTTGATCCACTTTTTTGAAATATGTCATTTGTATCTTTAGAGGAATAGCATTAAATCTGTACAGTGCTTTGGGAGTACTGCCATTTTAATTATGTTAATTCTCCCAATCCATAAAAAGATACATATGTGTTTCCATTTCTTTGTGTCTTTTATTTCCTTTTTTTTTTTTGTTTTGTTTTTTGTTTTTGGTTTTTGGTTCACACCTGGCAGTGCTCCAGGGTTACTTCTGGCTCTATGCTCAGAAATCGCTCCTGGCAGGCTCAGGGGACCATATATGGGATGTCGGGATTTGAACCACCATCCTTCTGCGTTTAAGGCAAGCACCTTACTGCTGTGCTATCTCTCTGGCCCCTTGTCTTTAATTTCCTAAAGGAGTGTTTTGTAGTTTTCTTTGCATTGGTCCTTCACCTCTTTAGTTGATACTAAGATATTTGAGTTTCTGTGGGATTGTGAGTGGGATTGCTTTTAAATGTCTATTTATCATTATTTGTAGTACAACTCTAAGTTTGGGAAAGTGATGCCTTCCATATTCTTTTTCCTAACAGTTGCTCTAGTTACTTGTGGTTTTTATTGTTCCAAATGAATTTCAGGAGTTTTTGATTCACTTCTTTGAAGAATGTCATGGGTATCCTTAAAGGAATTGCATTAAATATGTACAATGCTTTGGGGAAGCTGCCATTTTAATGGTGTTAATCCTTCCAGTCTATAAAATGGGTATGTGTCTCTATTTCCTTGTGTCCTCTTTTATTTCTTGAAGCAGGGTTTTATAGTTTTCTTTCTATAGGTCCTCCATCTCTTTAGTTAAGTTGACTCCCAGGTATTTGAGATTTTTATTTTCTTTTTTGTTATTTGGGCCACATCTGATGTCACTCAGGAGTTACTCCTGGCTATGCACTCAGAAATCACTCCTGGCTTGGGGGACCATATGGGATGCTGGGGGATTGAACCATGGTCTGTCCTAGGCTAGCTGGCAAGGATCTAGATGCCTTACCACTTGCACCACTGTGGCACTAAAATGAATTTTTTTTGTAATGTCCATTTCTTCTCTATCATTATTTATGTATAAGAAGGCCATTGATTTTTGCATGTTAATTTTGTAGCCTGCCATTTTGCTATATACATCAATAGTCTCTAGAAGCTTTTTTGTAGAGTCTTTAGGGTTTTCTAAATATAGTATCATGTCATCTGCAAACAGTGAAAGCTTGATTTCTTTCTTTCCTATCTTGAATCCCCCTTTTCTTGACTTATTGCTATGGCAAGTACTTCCAGTACTATGTTGAACAGGAGTAGTGAAAGCACAGCCTTATGTTGTACCATATTTTAGAGTAAAGGCTTTTCGTTTCTTTCCATTGAGGATATTTGCCATTGGCTTGTGGTAGATGCCCTTGACTATACTGGAAACGTTCATTCGATTCCCATCTTGAGAGTTTTGATCAAGAATGGGTGTTGGACCTTATCGAATGCTTTCTTTGCATCTATTGATATGATCATTTGGTTTTACTTTTTCTTCTGTTGATATGGTATAGTATGTTGATTGTTTTATGTATGTTAAACTACCCTCGCATTCCTGAAATGATACCTATGTGGTCATGGTGTATGATCTTTTTGTTGAGGTGTTGGATCCTATTTGCTAGGATTTTGTTGAGAATCTTTGCATCTGTGTTCATCAGGGATATTGGTCTTTGGTTTTCTTTTTTTGCAGCAACTATGTCTGGTTTTGGTATCAGGGTGATGTTAGCTTCTTAAACTTATTTGTGAGTGTTTGTATTTCTTAGATTTCCTGAAAGAGCCTGGCTGGGATTAGTAGTACTTCCATTTGAAAGAATTTGTTAGTGAATTCATCTGGGCCTGAGCTTTTATTTTTGGATTACCATTTAAATTTTCTCAATAGTGATTGGTCTGTTTAGATATTTTTAGATCATCCTGATTCAACTGTGGAAGATTATAATAGTCCAAGGATTTATCCACTTCCAGGTTCTCATATTTTGTGGCATAGAGTTTCTCAAAGTAGTCTCTTTGGATCTCTGTATTATCTGTAGTGATCTCCCCCCCCCCTTTTTAACCCAATTTATTATTTTTTGTTTGTTTGGCAGTGCTCGGGGGTTACTCCTGGTTCCACGCTCAGAAATCTTTACTGGCAGGCTCGGGGGACTATATGAGACGCCGGGATTTGAACCAATGACCTTCTCCATTAAAGGGAAACACCTTACCTCCATGCTATCTCTCTGACCCCTCTAATCCAGTTTATTAAGTTTTGCTCTCTCTATTTGTGAGTTTTTGCTAGTGGTTTATCAATCTTGTTTATTTTTTCAAGAACCAACTTTTGGGGCCGGGCGGTGGCGCTGGAGGTAAGGTGCCTGCCTTGCCTGCGCTAGCCTAGGACGGACCGCGGTTCGATCCCCCGGCGTCCCATATGGTCCCCCAAGAAGCCAGAAGCAACTTCTGAGCACATAGCCAGGAGTAACCCCTGAGCGTCACAGGGTGTGGCCCAAAAACCACAAAAAAAAAAAAAAAAAAAAAAAAGGCCGGGCGGTGGCGCTAAAGGTAAGGTGCCTGCCTTGCCTGCGCTAGCCTTGGACGGACCGCGGTTCGATCCCCCGGTGTCCCATATGGTCCCCCAAGCCAGGAGCGACTTCTGAGCACATAGCCAGGAGTAACCCCTGAGCGTTACCGGGTGTGACCCAAAAACCAAAAAAAAAAAAAAAAAAAAAAAAAAAAGAACCAACTTTTGCTTTTGTTGATCTTTCAGATTGTTTTTGGGTTTATATTTCATTGATTTCTGCTCTAAAACCACATGCTGGTACATAAAACATATCTTCATAAAATCAAGATGATACAAATAGTATAGACTACCTTCTCAGATCACAAGGCATTGAAATTAGAAATGAACTTCAAAAGGACACATAAGAAAAACTTTAACACCTGAAAAGTAAACAGCTCACTACTGAACAACCAGAGTGTCAGAGATGAAATCAGAGAAGAAATCAAAAGATTCCTGGAAAAAATGTGAATGAAGATTATCAAGACAAATTATCAGAATTTATGGGACATAGTAAAAGCGGTACTAAGATGAAAATTCATAGCTTTGCAAGAACACATCAGGAAGGAAGAAGGGGCCTACATAAATAACTCAATGACACAGCTTATAAAATCAGAAAATGATCAAGAAAATGAACCCAAAAATAGGTAGACAAAAGGAAAAAAAAGTTTAGAGCAGAAATCAATGAAGTGGAAATCCAATAACAATCCAAAAGATCAGTTAAAAAATTAGGTGTTTTTAAAAAATAAGCAAGATTGATAAACACTAGCAAAACTCACAAAGAAAGGGAGAACTTCATTTCAGTTCTGTTCTTTATGAACTTAATTCTACAGATGCCTTCTGTAATTGTCAGAAAATTGCATCATTTTAAATAATCCAGTTAGACAATCTCTGCCTTTGATTGTTTTATTCAATCCTTTCACACTTAACTGTCACTGGGCTTACAATAGTCATTTTTACTTTTTTACATTTTTATATTTTTACATTTCAAATATGATTTTTCATTTATTTATAATAATATGCAAACTCAGAGTTTTACTCTTACATATCAGTACTTGTATAATACTTAATATCCACCTACTAAACCTCCATGACCATCAGACCACCAAGAAAGTCTCTTCCTTCTTTCTTCCACTGCTCTAGCTTTTTTCTCTCAAGAACAATTGTATTTTCAGAGTGTATTTTTGTTAAGAGTTTTTTTGGGGTCACTTTTGCATTAGTTATTTTATGCAATACATGAGTGAATCTATTCAGCAATTATATTTCACTTCCTTATTTAATTAATTTAGCATTATCACTTCAGATTCTCTCCATTTTGTCTCAAAAGGAACACTTTCTTTAAGAAAAGTGATTTGTTCCTGTATCACTTCTTTTATATCCAATAATCTGTGGGTAGACATTTAGGTTTATAAATGTATCTTTAGACATTTTACTTTGTTTCTGTATGCTTATGACCTTTTTACTTATTTGTCCTTACTGCTTTGTTTCATTAAAGAAATGTTTTATTATGTAACTATTGCCTTTATTACTAATTATTCTATGACTTTGTATTTGTTTTGTTGATTATTGTAAGATTTACTATCTTATAAACATCAATTTTAATTTTTTAATTATACCTCTGAATTTACTGTTGAGGGAAAATTATGAAAATAGATATTAGATGTTTATAATTACTCAGACAGGTGATCAGATATAGAAGCCTGTAAAATCTTTCTCCACCTCACCTTCTGGATCCCCTTGATCTAGAATTTCACCTTGAGACATCAACGGCCTGCTGCCCTAGTAGCCATTAGCCAATGCCCCTTCTAAGAGAAACTTGGCATATTTGGGCAGAAGAATGGATTTCTGTTCGCCCCTCCTAAGGTTCTCACCTTATTTAAAAAAGGACAAGCTCACCATCTGATTGGACATTGTTTTTAGACCTGGACTAGGGATTGGTGCATTCTACAAGCCCTACTTTCCATATTGACCCTCCTCCTAAGGTTCCTTAAACCTATAAAAGACACCTCCCTGGATTGCCTGGTCCCAGAGCTTCTGGTTTTAGTCTGTGTGGCAAAGCCGGTGCCCCTGCTAGCTGGACAATAAACCTGATTTTGCTGATTGCATTCTCTGAAGATTCGTGGTCTTTATTTGAGGCGGTGGGCTTTCTCGGACCTTTAACAATGGGGGCTTGTCCATAATGGACAGAAGCCCCTCAAGAGAGACCCTTAAAGCCCAGAGATACAGATTTATTCAGAAAGGTACCTAAAAGAAGCCTAGGTCAAGGGGAGAGTCTTTGAAAGATAAGACTCTCAGGGAAGAAGTAGAGTTCTCCCATGGGTACCTAGGGGGTCTTTGAAAGATAAAACTCCAGAGTCTTTGAAAGATAAGACCCTGGGGAGGTCTAAAGAGCAGGGGTAACACCCTGAAATGCTCACAGACTCCCCAGGAGCAGGGGGTGACTCCCCAAGAAGATCCTTAGGAGGGCTTGAGTCCCTCCATTCAGCAGTGTTGACTGGTGGTTCCAGTCCCTCTGACCTGCAAGAGTTTGGAAGGCATAAGGTGAGCCCCTTGATAAGTTCTGACCTGGTTTTCAGTGATTTCTAATATTTTTTGTCACCCTGGAACATCTATGGGTCGAGGGAGACATCCCTCGACGTCCAAGGGGACATGGACTTCTTTTGGTAGATTGTCTACTAAGCCTGATTGTGGACTGAGTGAGAGGCTATTAGAATTTGTGTGGATTTGTCAATGTGTGTGTAGAAGTCAGAAAGGAATTTGTGATGTGGCATTTCTTTCCTGTCTTATTGTCCATCATTATGTGGTTTATCTGTTGTTTTTTTTTTTTTCTGGTCAGAACATAGAAAATTTTGAGAGAAATTTAGTGTTGGTGGAATTTGGCTTGAGTTCAGCAAAAATTGTGCTTCGTGTCTTTTTATTTGCAAGTCAAGCTTTGCTAGAGGTGGCAGGGTGAAGTTCATAAACTCTGGCTTCTCTCAATGGCCATCAGGATCTAAATTTGTCCTGGAGAAAGTCTAGACTTCGTGACCAACCACCTCAGCCAAACCACTTTTGGTTCTGAATGTACAAAAACATACAAGAAAAGTCTTGCTCAGGTCAAAACCAGGGCAGAGATTGTGCATACTATCATTCTTACCTCCAAATACACCAGCAATATAATATGGCACATACCCTTTTGTATAGGCACTCTAAATAAGGGGAAATGTTATACACAGAAACAAGCCCTTATCAACTAGGGGTAACAACCCATATTTTTTATAATACAGCTCGCCTCCAACCCTGAACATATGTCATGTGAACCCAACTTAGATTCCATGTGATTGGAAAAGTGACTGTCCAACCCAGAACCCCAGATCCCAGATGTGGAACTGATACAGGTCCCAGCAACAGCACCAGGAACCAGACTCGCCCAGGGAAATCTTGACATGAGGAAACGGCAACAACTTGAGCTAAGAGAGGGCTGCCCTATCTCATCACCTAAAGGTATGATACAAACAGGAGACATGTCATCTTTTGCCCTAAGAAAAAACAAAAGTCACTATTTACAGAAGACTGACTTTGACAAACATGGACTGGACAGAACCTATCAAGGGATCAATGAGAACATTCTTAGACTTTGCCTCGACTTCGGATTTGTACAAAAACCAAGATCCCAGAGATCTGACTTTTTTTTTTTTGTGTGGTTTTTGGGTCACACCCGGCAGTGCTCAGGGGTTACTCCTGGCTCCATGCTCAGAAATTGCTCCTGGCAGGCACAGGGGACCATATGGGACGCTGGGATTCGAACCGATGACCTCTTGCATGAAAGGCAAACGCTTTACCTCCATGCTATCTCTCCAGCCCCAGAGATCTGACTTTGATAACTGCAACTGAGCAGAACTTCTGGAACCATGCTGAAAGACTATAGCCTAGGCTCTGTCCTAGGATCTGAGCAAAAACCAAGTCCACTAATTACAGAAGACTGATTACAACAACAGTGATGGAACAGAACTCCTAGAACCGTAAAGAAAAACTCTCTCCTAGCCTTTGCCCTATGACCTATGCTACAGAGGTGGGATGTCATCACCTACATCTGAGCAGAAAGTTTTCTAGCACCATAAAAAGACCTTGTGGTGTGTAAATGAGTGAGTACGGGGCCTGTAGTTGTTCCTATGGCAGTATGCTTCAAGGGCGGAGAAACCCTGTATCTCTTAGGCCAAGGGAATTCCAGTTCTAATTTCCCCAATACTTACCATGCCTATGCAAAAAAAGAAAGAAAAAAAAAACAAACTTTTTTTAAAGAAGTTGTTGGTCTGGTTTTTTTGTTCTTGTTGTTTTTTTGTTGTTGTTGTTGTTTGTTTCTTTGTAGATGAAGGTTTTTGGTTTGGGTTTATTATTTTTGTACTTTTTTTTGTGGTTTTTGGGTCACACCTGGCAGTGCTCAGGGGTTTTTCTTGGCTCTGTGCTCAGAAATCGCTCCTGCCAGGCACGGGGGACCATATGGGATGCCGGGATTCAAACCTATGACCTTCTGCATGAAAGGAAAATGCCTTACCTCCATGCTATCTCTCCAGCCCCTATTTTCATACTTTTGTTGTTACTCCTTTATTGTTTTTATTTTTGTTTTTGTCTTGTCTTGTTTTGTTTTGTTACCTTTTTCTTATTTTTTCATCTTTCCCTTTCTCCTTCCAAACGGATACCTACAACACCTAGATGGACTCCTCCCATATCTTTTCTTATATCTTCAATAGAGCCACATTACTGGAATCACCTTGATCAGCATCAAAATTAGAGGGAGAAATATTGATGGTACCAAGACCAAACAGTAATATGTTCATTTGGTGGAAATAAAGAATGATCGACTTGAACACCAAATCTAAAGTCAACGACAACAGAATCGATACTCAATCTACATAAAGCTGTACAAGGGGGGAACAGTTGCACTAGCATTATGGGGGGTAAAGGAGGAAGAAGTGGGACATGTGCTGGAAAAAAGGGGTGGAGGGAGGATAACACAGGTGGTGAGAATGCCCCTCATTCATTATCACTATGTGCCTTAAATATTACTGTGAAAGATTTGTAATTCACTTTGACCACAATAAAAAAAATTGGCTGAAAAGAAAAAATGTACTTTTTTAAAAAAAACCAAACTTGTTTGTCATCTTAAAATTGCCCTTAGGTAGATCATTGCCTTTAGGTAACCTAATTAGCTAGGAAAAGTTTTTTGAATTTTTTAAATTTCTTTTTTTTATAATTTTATTTTATTATTTTACTAAAGAAGTGGGATGTGTTATGAAAGCTTTTGTCTTAAAAATGTATTACAACAGGTACTTGCCTACATGTGGTTGGCCTAGATTTGATCCCCAGCACCCCAAAGGCGCCTCCTTAGCACTCCCAGGAGTAAACCCTGAGCATCACCATGTGTGAACCAAAAGAAAAAATAAAAACCACAAAGAAAAGCAACAAAAAAAAAATTTCCTTTCCAAGGGCCCACACAAATGTGTTTAGTGATGTTAGTAAGAGTGGTGCAGTGAGAAGGGGTCTGCACATGGCAGATTTGTGAGCTTCAAGTGAGTATTGGTGCTGAAGAAACAATACTGCAGAGTGTTTATGAGTGTTGAAAGTAAGGAAGGATAGATAGAAAGAAGGGTGGGAGGGAGGGAGGAAGGAAGGATGGATGGAAGAAAGGAATGAAGAAGAATTGGATGGAAAGAAGGAAGGAAGGAAGAAAGGAGGGAAGGAAGAAATGAAGGAAGGAAGGAGGAAGGGAAGGAAGGAGAAAGAAATAGAATTTTTGAAATTTCTACTGAAAATAAAGAAAAGGTTTTTCTGACATTAAAGATTTCTAGGAATTGGGTAGATAAAGATTGGTTGCAAGATAATAGAGACCGCCGACCTTCAGATGCCTTTAACGTCCTTGCAACTGGAAAGAACCTGTCTGGATGCGGCAGTGGCTTTTTCCCCAAATTGGATGCTTTAAAATAGATAAAAACAAAACCAAACAAACAAACAAAAAAAAAACCACCACCCTTTTAAGAAAAATAAAAGACATCTTGCAATAATTCTCAAAGACAAAAGAGAAGAGGGCTGGAAAGTCCATCTCACAACATGAAGCTCACCACAAAGCGTGATGAGTGCAGTTAGAGAAATAACTACATTGAGAACTATCCTAACAATGTGAATGAATGAGGGAACTGGAAAGCCTGTCTGGAGTACAGGCGGGGGTGGGGTGGGGAGGAGGGAGATTTGGGACATTGGGGATGGGAATGTTGCACTGGTGAAAGGGGGTGTTCTTTACATGACTGAAACCCAACTACAATCATATTTGTAATCAAGGTGTTTAAATAAAGATATTAATTAAAAAAAGAAAACCCACCATCCACCCCTTAGGAATTTTAGACCAAGGGTTATCAGTAAAGAAAAACTTTTGTCAGTTTAAATTCAAACAGGCCACAGCAGTATTAAAAATTTGGGTCTTATATGTACATATTTTTATTGGAAAGGTATTTAACAATTGAAAATTACGTGGAAAGTGTCATGGTTAGTTCTTAAGATAATATTGTTAATTTTGTGAGTGCTTAATATTGTATGTGGTCTGAAGATCTAAAGTGTGAAAATGTTTAATTTTGCTTTAGTAAGTATAACAAAAGACAATTTAGTCCTATCAGATAGAAGTAGTTCTGACAATTTTTTAAATTGGAAAAAATAAATAAAATACAAGTTTTAAGTATAGGTATAATGTGCATACCTTTTACAATTAGAGTAAAATCAGTCATATTATATGTCTCTGAGGCTTACAGGGGTCTTCAAACTACGGCCCACGGGCCACATATTGTATTTATTCCCATTTTGTTTCTTCACTTCTAAATAAGATATATGCAGTGTGCATAGAAATTTGTTCATAATTTTTGTTTTTACTATAATCTGGCCCTCCAGCAGTCTGAAGGACAGTGAACTGGCCCCCTGTTTAAAAAGTTTGATGGGGGCCCGGAGAGATAGCACAGTCGCGTTTGCCTTGCAAGCAGCCAATCCAGGACCAAAGGTGGTTGGTTCGAATCCCGGTGTCCCATATGGTCCCCCGTGCCTGCCAGGAGCTATTTCTGAGCAGACAGCCAGGAGTAACCCCTGAGCGCCGCCCGGTGTGGCCCAAAAACCAAAAAAAAAAAAAAAAGTTTGAGGACCCCTGTACAACTTAAGTTACTATAGTGTTTGGATTTGAAAAAACAATAGTTATCCTTGATGGCACAGTGCCTATTTCTCATTTGCTAAACTTGCATAATTAATCTTGTAAAGTCTAGGTAAATTGATAATTGATATTCAAAAATATAATATATTGGGCCCGGACAGATAGCACAGCAGCGTTTGCCTTGCAAGCAGCCAATCCAGGACCAAAGGTGGTTGGTTCAAATCCCGGTGTCCCATATGGTCCCCCGTGCCTGTTAGGAGCTATTTCTGAACAGCCAGCCAGAAGTAACCCCTGAGCACCGCTGGGTGTGGCCCAAAAACCAATGTATATATATATATTTTGGGGGGGCACTATCATAAAATTTGGCATTTAGATTTTTATTGATAAAGAAAAATCAACAGGTTTGTTTTGTAGTAAACTCTTTTGGACCTATGATTAACAATTGAGCAGTAAGAGATCATGAGGTAAATTTTTAGAAACTGCTAAATGATATGCCTGATATAGTTAAAGAAAAACAACTATTTTGGATAGTGTTCTAAGTTATTAAACAGAACAAAGCAATTAATAATTTGTGTGTGGTAAGGTCATACCTTGAAATTTATAATTTGTCTAGATTGCAAATTTGAACAATCTTTTAAGAAAATTTATGTTTTGTACTGGTCTAAGAATTTTGTTAATCTGGCATATAGGAATTTTAACATGAAATACTTATAAATGCAGTAAGAGATTATAAATTTCAAATTTATTTAATTGTGATTTAATAATTTCTGTTTTTCTTTTCAAAATATGATTCAAATGAGTTAAAAGGAAATATCCATTAGTTTAGGGTAATTCAAAATAGGCCAAACTCACCTTAAAGGTAAACAATTAGATTTACTGATAAATTCCAAATTCCTAACTTAAGGTTTTCAAAAGAACAGACATTTTCTTGTTTCTTAAGTTCGCCTGGGCATTTAATAAATTATTACAGCTGTCTTACTGTTGTACTTTGGGAGTATTATAAATTGCATGTTGTAAACAGAGAAGAAAAGGTAGAAAAGAAACAGGAAAGTAGGAGAATGTGTAAAAGGGAATTGAGAAGGTGTACCAAGAAAGAAACTGTATGATAAACTGGGTGATTATTATTAATAATTCAGAACTTAACTAATGAGTTTGTGTATACTGTGAATTTATGAGTTATAGTATCCCTATGTTATTGGGTGAAAATGAGGAAATAATGAGGTTACCTAAAAGATAAAAGTTTTAAAAGGAATAATAAGGAATTTAAGAACAATCATTGAGGTTCAGTTTAAAGATTTTTGAAAAATTGGTGATTGTTGATTATAAATGTTTAAAGTCTGCCCCAAAGTGGGCATTCTTCTTGGTATTCAAAGATAATTTTTGTTCAAATTACGAGTATAATAAATTTTGCATATAAGTGGTATAATTTGTGTAATGTGTATTGCTGGTGTCTCGTATGTCTTCTGTCTATAAACCCATAAACTGAGGCCAGGAGAATGAGTAAACTTCTATTTTCTGTATCATATGTAGGATTAAGCATGTTAAAATGCTTTTGTAATTGCTACAATACCAATTACCAGATTTATCATGATTTTCTGCCAAGGATATTAATAAGTCTATCACAAGGAACTTGATGAATATGGCCATGGTTTAAAGAATTGAAAATATGGGAAATCTTATTGTAAGAAACCCCTAGACAATAGTCAAATGGTTTCAGTGTTTTCTGTGTAAATTTAAGAAACATTTATTATTTTTCTCTCTCTCCTTAGCATCTTTTAGTGCCATTTATGTTTCATGGCATTATGTTTATTTGCATAAATACAGGCAGGAAGCTTTTCTCTCTGTAGTGGGGATCATTCATTATGCAGACAGGAAATCTTAAAAAAATCAGTGAGGCAACCCCCAGAGCCCTCTCTCAAGGGAATAGTGTTAAAGGGGTTAAGGTTGTATGACAAGCAGGTACCTTTAAGCACTTGGCTGACAAGACTGGGAAGCTACCAAGGTGAATGGCCTGAGAGAGGAAATTGGAGATATTCTAAGAGTTTCTGGACCTGCACTGACTGGCTATAGCCTGGGCCCTGCTCTCACCCTCCACTCTCAGTCAAAAGAAGAGGATTCGAGGTCACTCCTTGAAGGGTAGTGGGACAGGTGACTTCTAGGAAAATCCTGCAGAGGATGAGATACCCACAGCCATCCTTCAGATCATCATGCTGAACTGAACGGCTCATCTTTACATCAGCCCAGCCTGAGTGACCATGATGTGACAGGTAAAATTTTGGTGCCATTATTGGTGCATCACCTGCTCTGTCCTTAACCAATTCTAAGAAAATCTGTAAATAATTGGGTGTCCCAGATGGATATTTATGCATCATTGCTGTGTTTATGCAAAGGAAAAAGCCAATATTTATTCAAATATCTGGCAAGATACAAGGTGAAGGTTGAAAGAAAAACTATTTTCTGTAGTTGATTAAATTAAGTGCATTCTAGTAACCTAACTTAAAGCCTACTACTTTTGGGTAACCTATGTGGAAATGTTCTTACTCACTGTAAACTAAAACAGTAAATGCAATCATTAGTCTGGCTAAAACTTTACCAGTAAAAACAGCCTGAAGATAAGAAGTAACTCAGAGTTGATAATGCTATGATACTTTGGTTTCTATTGTTTAACTTCTGTTTTCTTGCTACAGATCATAAGGCCCAAGCTTTAATATTTACTTCTCCAAGACCTGATTGGTTTAAGTAATAGTCCCATGTTTAATTGATCTGATCCTTTTCAGGTGTTTGAGACTGCAGAACTGAACAAGTTAGCTGCTCATTTAGGGTAACATGAGATTTCACCCTATTTAGGGAAAGACTACAGTTCCTTGCCAGCTTGAAGAAGTTATAGAAAACTGACTGTTGTCCACACTCCCTTCTAATTACTTCTAAAGTGGTGAAATCTCTAGAAAAAATATGAAGCAGAAAAGTCATCAGGAAAAACTCCCGGGGGGGGGGGGGCGGATAAGGGCAAAAAGGGCTATGGGAATCCAACGAGCTAAGGTCATTGACAATTGGAAATTATATTATGTCTATTTATCCCAGAGATTAAATCAAGTAGCAAAAATTAACTGAACATTGACATCCAAAAAGCATAAAGAAGATGGGTGGTATAAAAAAGAGAAAAAGCTAAGATTGTGGTTTCCCCTAAAATTGTTAAACACCAGGTGTAGAAAACAGTTCTTTTGAATATAGAGCAGAAAAAAAAAGTCCTGATTAATGTATTTAAGTTACAGGAACCTTCTTTCTCAAGGAACCTTCTCTCTCCTTGTGATGCAGAATTATAAGGACCTCCCCGCACGTTTTTCTGTCTCAACTTCCAGGACAAGGGCGGAGTAAAAATCAGCCTGATATACCAGATGACAGCAATGGCTGTGGGGCTGCTGGCAAGATTGAACATCTGATTTATTTGTGGACTGTGCTTGAACTACTACCCAGACCGTTGGGAAAGGATTTGTGGGTCAGATTGTCACTCTGGGGACCCCTCTCTTAAACTTTAGTTTCTAATTTGCTGAGGTGTAAGTACCACCTAATGTAAAACAACTGTCAATGTTAAAGTGTACTTTTGCTTAGAGATAATATTACTTTGGCTTCTATATTCTACTTGTTTAAGGAAGCTAACTGCTAAGTTCCACAGTTTTGAGGTGGAAAAATTAAGCCCAGTTAAATGGCAGTGGACCGAAAGCAACACCTCTCACTGAGCTGAGTTCACAACTATTTACTTAAATTAAAAGCCATGTGTCCTTGCCAAGGGAGGATGATTTCTCCCTGCAGCAAAGACAAAGGGGGGGGGGGGATCAAGATATTAAGGATCACATTAATATTGTACAGCTTCTAGTTTTGTGCCAGCAACATTCATATGTTGCTATTCCTCAGTGTAAGCCTTTGAAAGGGGAATGTTGAGAGGAACTTATGAAAATAGATATTAGATGTTTATATAACTCAGATACGTGATCAGATACAGATAGATGCCTGTTAAGCCTTTCTCCACCTCACCTTCTTGATCCCCTTGACCTGGAATTTTACCTTGAGACATCAAAGGCCTGCTGCCCTGGTAACCATTAGCCAACGCGCCTCCTAAGAGGAAATTAACATATTTGGGCAAAAGAATGGATTTCTGCTCGCCCCTCCTATGGTACTCACTTATTTCAAAAAGGACAAGCTCACCATCTGATTGGACATTGTGTTTAAACCTGGACTAGGGATTGGTGTATTCTAAAAGCCCATATTTCCATATTGACCCTCCTACTAAGGTTCCCTAAACTTACAAAAGACACCTTCCTAGATTTCCCGGGGCTTCTGGTTTTAGTCTGTATGGCAGAGCCGGCGCGTCAGCTAGCTGGACAATAAACCTGATTTTGCTGATTGCATTCTCTGAAGATTCGTGGTCTTTATTTGAGGCAGTGGGCCTTCTTGGACTCAACATTATCAGAGTTAGTTTTATATTTATACTAATTTAATTTCAAAAAGGTATAGAAATATTCCTATATAATTTCACTTCATTGTCCTTTTGTGGTGTTGTTATAATAAAACAACTATAATAAATGTGAAATGAGCAAATATATATATATATGCATATAGGCCTGATATTTATCCACAATGTGATGAACATCATAAAACCTAAGTAGGACCAAGTCTCGGCTAATTTTTTATAGTCCTGCTTTCATCTGTTTCTTTGCTCAGTATTTATTTGCTTGAGTACTTGCTTTCTATTTCTTACCCTGTTGTATTTACTCTCAGCAAGAAAGTTCCTGCAGATGACATTGTCTGTCATGATTAGAACTAGATTACTTCACTCTGTGAATCAGAGAATCAAACCTTTTACCTATTGCTATTCCTCTTAGTGAGAAAGATGGAGTTTTCAGACTCACGTTTATGTTATAAAAGTGAAGTAAAGCTCATTTTTTTGGTAAGTACTTTCCTATTCTGTTGAATTAATGAAAACAAAAGTGATTTTCAGGCAAAATTCCTATGAATTGAAAATGCTAAATGTGTTTACATTAGAGCAGAGAAGAGTTGGAGTATAATTTATTAAAACAGGGGAACATATATTCTCCTGAATTTTCCTTGGACATTTGCTCACAATGATTCTGGCTACTATCATCTGCATCACCTTTCCTGGAGATGGGCTTTTTATTTCAAATTGTCAACTAGATACTGATAAAATCGTTATCGCCCATTAGATATGCTAATCGATGTGTATGAGTTTCTCCTGTAGCCCTTTATCTCTGCATAGCAGGGCAAACATTTATTTACCAAACATTTACTTTTCTTCAATCTTCCTGAAAATTTTCTTCCATACATAAAAAGAGAATTCAAATCACATTTTCTGGGATTTTTCTCATCCCACCTTCATTCCTTCTTCTATCTGCTTTTTATTTCCAGTAGAGCCTGGTTCTCAGTGGAATGACTGACTCAATATAAAATTTTACCTACCTGCCATTGTTTCACATATTTGTAACTTGCATAATAACATTTTTTCTTTCTTATTTCCTAGACACAATCTTTCATGCACCTCTGAGGCTGTCTCATCTATCAAGAAAACAAGATGCACTCAACGTCTTGACTTAGGATACTGTTCTGGGTAAATCTGATTTCAGAACTCCCTCACCCATTTTCCCATTCTAGAAGTGGTCTTGCAAAAATGATCAGTATACAGGTTCAAAGTGCAATTTTGTCGGGTTGTGGATTTGGCTCAGAGATAAAACAAATGCTTTGCATGCTTCAAGTTCTGGTTTCCGTACCTGGAATGTCAGAAATACAAAATGCACTTTGATATAAACAGTATAGTAAGTTGCACGAGGGAAGTACACACTAATACACATTCAGTAAGACACACTTTATTTTACAGGGTAAATAAATAACTTCCCTAGCTCTCTAATTTTGGTTATTTTAATTAGGAACTTTCCAAAGTACCAAGAAGAATAAATGGAAGCAATGACCTCCCTACAACATGCAAGTCCAGGCTTGATATCTGTTGGTTCGAAGTCCCCCTTCTTCTTGCTTTACAAAAGAACAGGAGGCATCATCCATCCAGCAGCACCCTAATCTTACCTAGCTTTTTATTTGCAAGATACCTAGGAGATGAGTCACACTTCTTTTGTGATGGACACTTTGTGATATAACTGATGTTTCCTTTGTAAAAGCTCTTTGAACCCGTTTCCTTATCTAATACTTATCCATAAGGGAAAATCAATGTTTATATACAATTGCTTTGAGAATGAATTTTCTCTCCTGGTTAAGTTTATAGTGGAAATAACCACCAAATTAGCAGAATATGTGCTAGCTACCATAATCAGTTTTGAGACACCCCACTCAAAGACATTTCCTGATACAGGAGTGTTGGGAGCTGTTTATAGACTCCAGATGGCCAAATCAAAGACCAAAATCAAAAATCAGAAACAACACCCTCTCCTCCCCCCCCCCCCCGTGACTATTTCTAAAACATAAAGAGGACATATGTACCTTTTTTGTATATCTTTGATGTATTATCTTAACATCTATAACTCTCTTTAAATATCCTCTTATACAATGACAATTTTGCCTGCTGGTTTTTTGTTTGTTTGTTTGTTTGCTTTTTCTCCTTTGAGATCTGTTCAATAAACAATGCTGGTAGAAAAGTATTTCTGTATAGAATTCATGTTATAACTAAGCTACAGGGAATGTTGGACTTGCTCCCTCAGCCCCCAGATGCACCAACAATATCTTGTAGCATTGTTTCTCTTTTGCATAGGCACATTAAAATGAAAACATATTACATAGGCAAACAAGCTCTTTTCTAATAGAGATAGGAACACATTTTTGTAATGCAGTTAGGCTTTTTACCCTGAACATTGGCATAATGACTTGGCTCAGGCCTCTGAAGAAAGGGCATTGCCCATTTACCCCTGAACAATGGATACTGTCTATAAAAACAACCACAATTAACTATAACATTACCAGGATGCAAACCTCTACAAGGGAAGACCCTACTACTGCTCCGACATTGATTTACTCCAAGGAGTGCTCTCAACACCTGCTTGCAAGGCAGGTCTCTCGGCATCTAATGGTGAAGTGAAACTAGAGGATGCTCCACAACATCCTGACTTCAATGAAGAAAATGCACAGAATCCAGAATCTTTAAATACAGGAACCTGACACCAACAACAGCTAAAGTGCAGAAAAAGCTTCATTGGGACCATGGAGAATGACTCAGGGGTTGGAAGACTGGTGTGCCTGGAGCCCAGAGTCGGTCTTATGCCTATGAACTTCTGGGGTGAGGACTTCTTGTAATTAGGCAAAGGATTTTTTTCCCTTTTTTCCCACATATTGATTGTCTATGCAAAGAATGGTGATTGCCACTTTCACACCTTTACTACTGTATTTTTTAACAATATTCTTTAAGAAAGAAAAAAAAGCTTAATGAACTTAAAAAAAATAATAACTATAGTAGAGTGCCTGTCTCGAATACAGGCAGGGGATGGGAATGAGGGAGGGGTAAGACATAGGGGTGGGAATGCTGCACTGGTGAAGGGGGGTGTTCTGTTTGTGACTAAAATCCAACCATAATCATGTTTGTAATCATGGTGCTTAAATAAAAAAATTATTAAAAATTAGCATAATATAAGTACTTGCTGAAATATTAAAATTATTCCTTTTAAGAGAGTAAATTGTTATGAAAGAGGCTCAGACTTTTGAGCCACTAGTAAAGAAGGTTCAAGGAATTGAGACTAAAGGTTAAGATGGGCGAAGAGAAAAGAGTTTATTAATGCAAACTAAGTTCAGATAGTCCTGCCAACTCTTGGCCCTGAACAAAGGTCCACTCTGTTTTTCTGTCTTTTACTGTGGAAACAGCAGGCAGGCAACCCAATGACCTTACACAGCTAAATTGTGGTCTAAGCTGATGTGGCTTTGAAGAACAAATGTTTTTTTGTCCCCCTCACTACTTTGTTTCAGCTGTTAAGCTCTGGTGATTTTAGCCTTTCTTGTGATTGGAATTCTTTTTTTAAGGGTTTTATTTAGTTTGTTTAACATTTATCAATATCTTTATTTAAACACCTTGAATAAAAATATGATTGCAATTGGGTTTCAGACATGTAAAGAACACCCCTTCACCAGTGCAACATTCCCATCACCAATGTCCCAAATCTCCCTCCTCCCACCCCACCCCCACCTGTATTCTAGACAGGCTTTCTACTTCTCTCATTTATTCCCATTGTTATGATAGTTCTCAATATAGTTATTTCTCTAACTGCACTCATCACTCTTTGTGGTGAGCATCATGTCATGAGCTGGACTTTCCAGCCCTCCTCACTTTTGTCTCTGAGAATTATTGCAAAAATGTCTTTTATTTTTCTTAAAACCCATAGATGAGTGAGACTATTCTGTGTCTATCTCTCTCCTCTGACTTATTTCACTCAGCATAATGTACATTCATGTATAGGAAAATTTCATGACTTTATCTCTCCTGATGCCTGCATAATATTCCATTGTTTATATGTACAACAGTTTCTTTAGCCATTCATCTGTTGAAGGGCATCTTGGTTATTTCTAGAATCTGGCTATTGTAAATAGCGCTGCAATAAATATAGGTGTGAGGACGATATTTTTTGTATTTTTGTGTGTGTGTGTGTGTGTGTTTTCCTAGGGTATATCCCTAGGAGTGGTATGGCTGAATCGTATGGGAGCTCAATTTCCAGTCCAAAACAACTAGAAGGTACCATCTCACATCACAGAGATTGGCACACATCACAAAGAACGAGAACAAGCAGTGTTGGCAGAGATGTGGAGAGAAAGGAACTCTTATTTACTGCTGGTGGGAATGCCGTCTAGTCCAACCTTTTTGGAAAGTGATATGCAGAAGTGATTTCTGAATGCAGAACCAGAAGTTACCCTGGAGCACAGCTGGGTGTTGCCCAAAACCAGAAACAAAAAGTTAAATCTTTAAATTTGCTAAAAGTAAATATGCTGAATTCCATTGAAAAGATTATAGACTATTTTGGATTCATATATAACTCTGATTTTTCACATATATTTTTTGTTTGTTTTTGGGCCAACTAGTGATGCTCAGGGGTTATTCCTTGCTACGTGCTCAGTAATTGCTCCTGGTTGGGGGTCATATGGGACACAGGGGATTGAACTGTGGACCATCCTAGATTAGCGCTTGCAAGGCAGATGCCCTACTTCTTGACCCACCACTTCGGCCCCTATTTTGTTTTATACTAATTTTTATTTGGATAAAATATATAGTGAATGTGACTCTTCTTGATCTTCAACTATTGATTTGTTTTATATAATATTTATGACAACTGTACACATTTAATATAGAACTAACATTACAAGGCAAGTAATAAATAAATTAAGATGATAATTTGCTGCTTGAAATTAAAATTAAATTGTTTTAATTATTTTGGCAGCATAATATCCACTGTTAATTATAGGGTTTCATAATACAATGTTCTATCTAAAACCACACCTGCCATCAGAAAAAAAAATCAATTGTTGACATCTGGTATGTTTCAATGTTGAGTACTATTTCTGGAGTTTTGTAAATTACAAAATTTTAGAAGACAAACTTAATCTTTGCAAGAATGTTCAGTTTCAATTCTCTGGGTTTGTAATAAATTACACTCACACTTTTAAAAGTATACAAAATGAATCATCCATCATCTATGTGGATAGAGCGACTATTTCACTAAGTATGGGACTTAATATCTAACATCTCCAAAATGTGAAATTTAAGATTTCCCATATGTAACTTCCATAAAAATCTGCTCAAGCATCCTCATATTTCTTGTACCTTTAGTCTTTCTTTAAACTTCCTCTCCCCCCTCCCCCCCTTTTTTTTTGGCAATAGCTACATCTGTTTCAGTGGTTTTGTGACTTTTTTAAAAATATAAATCTTTAAGTACCATGATTACAAGCATGTTTATAGTTGGATTTCAGTCATAAACAGAATACCCCCCTTCACCAGTGCAATGTTCCCATCACCAATGCCCCCCTCTTTGTGGTGAGGTTTTGTGACTTTTTAAACTTTCTGCAAAAGATTTTTATCTCTGTGTAAACTTGGGAAGAAATGTAGTCAAAGTGCTAGAAACTGAAATATAAGCATTTTACTTTTGTCTTTTTCACTGTTTTTATTTGGGGGCCACAAAACTGGTGGTTCTCAGAGTTTACTCCTGGTTCTGGGGTCAGGGTTCATTCCTGTCTTGGCTTGGGGACCATATGTGGAAGCAGGGACTAAACCCAGATCAGTAGTGTCTCAGGTAAGCACCTACTTGCTATATATTTTCCTCATATGTTTTTAGTTTATATATATGTATATATATATGTATGTATATGACAATCGCAAGCATCTCTACATCTCTAGGTAAATCATCAGTCAATGTTTAATGGATTAGTTAAGAAAGTAATGATGGAAATACCAGTCTTTGTTCATAAATTTTAGTCTAAACTTTTTTCGTTATAATTTTAGGATAGAAAGGCATTCATTTTATTGTTTAGTTCTATCAATTTTGTCTATTATGAAATTGGTGAAACTATTTGGGGGCTTGAGGGAAGAGAGGTGTCCCGTAGTGCCTAGGAGGCCCAAGGCACTTTCTGGTGATTCTTTTCCAACTCAGCTGGAGGTTCAATGCAAAGACCAGAGGATGTGGTGCTTCCAGTGCTCTGATGCACTGGGGACCACTGGGGCAACCACAATGAGGGGTAAGGTACCCTGGGCCCACACACAGTGATGCCTGGGCACTTTCTTGTACTGGGGATCTCACCAGGGCAGTCTAAATTCAAGGCTTCTGTATTATCTATCAATCTGGCCCTAAAATTGGTGCAATTTCTAATCCATTTAGGATGAAAAAAAAAAAAACTTTTTACATTATCGCTGCAAGACAAATAGGCTCAGTTATATCTCTCTTTTCAGCCCATTCTCAGCTCTTAAAATTGCTATTTGAATTTAGACAAGGCACTTCGTTTTTAGAGGCTGTCAGTTTTTTCTTATCTGTAAAATAAAGACAATAATGTATCTCGTTTACCTTGTTAGCTGCCGGAAAGAACAAAATGAAATGTTTGTAAAAAAAGACTTTACAAATTGTAGAATATTTATTGTGACTTTGGAAACCGTATCATCTGTTGCAGCACAGAATTCAATACAATGCTGCTCTATTTCTGACTCTTTCAAGCCAGGCAAAGACTATTTATGCTCATTTTGTAGGAATTTTGGTTATTATAATGAAATTCATAGGATATTTATTTTAGAATTCAATATTTCTGTTAAATTATATATCATATACAATGATATATATTATAAAATATAAAATATTATAGACTTAAACTATTGTTATTTTAGTGATTTACATTCATTCTGAGTAATATTGGATTTCTCCCTATGCCTTTTCTTTTTGCTTATGTTTTTGTTTTTAGGTCACACCTGGGTGGCCCTCAGGGTTACTCCTGGCTCTGTGCTCAGAAATCACCCCTGGCAGGCTCGGGAGACCATACAGGATGCTGGGGTTCAAACACAGGTTCCTTCCTGTGTTGGTTGCATGCAAGGCAAATGCCTTACCACCATGCTATCGCTCTGGCCCCTCCTTGTGCCTTTGTATCCCACTCCTTTTGCCACCTTTCTCAATTTCTGGAACAATGAAGTAAAAACAGAATTTTATTAATGCACCTTTATGTATCAGACTTCTTGGAAATGGAAAATAAAATGGAAAAGATTAATCTTCCTTTACATTAAGTTACACCTAGACAGCAATATCTCCTTGCATTTTCATCTCATTCAAAAACCACCAATATTTCTTGAATATAGCAAATGCCCACTCTTACAAAATTTAAGCACTTCCATAATATCAGCATTAACTTCAAATCTGCATTTTCAACTGTCCCCCTTTTCTAAAATTTATTTTCTTAAATTGGAATAGTCACTATCTCAACATAATGTTGGTACTTAGAATACAGCAAGGACAAAGCAGTGTTATTGATATCAAATTTTGGCATCCCACTCTCTCAAGCATTCATTACCCATTTCTCCAATTTCAATTGATGATGCCATTGTTATTTAGTTACTTTATGATTTACCCCACTTTCCCTTTTTCAGCTTTGGGGCCACCCATGCCCAACAGTGCTCAGGGACTATTCCCGCACTGTTGTCTTGGATCACCTTCGATGGTACTTGTTTGAACCTGAGTTAGCCATGTGCAAAGTAAGCACCTTCTTTCTGTACTATCTCTCTAGCCCCTGCCTTTTTAGAGTGGGCTCTCTAGACAATATCAGTTTTTCCAAAAGTGGGTAATACTGCCCACCTTCAGGGTATCAAAACAATTGAGGAGAGGTGGTAGTAAACTCTGGCAGAGGGTGCCATACTTCCTATTTGTTTGCTTAAAAATGGTAGATTTCCAGGGAGGAACCTACATAATTTTGTGGGTTTTTTTTTTTTTTTCAAAAAAGGTGGAGTTTTGGCCAAATAAGTTTTGAAACTTCTAGTTTACATATATAAACCATCAGCCAATTTTTCAATTTTGCTTTTCAACACATGATTACTCTGTGCATTATTTTTCATTTTGTTTTCACTCTGGTTCAATTAATATTTTATTCATTCTTTTTTGTGTACACACATGCATAGACCCTCAAAACTTTTTCTAACTATCTATGAGTAAATTTTAGACTGGAGATATAGCTTCAGGCAGAGAACATACCTTCTACATATAGGAGGCCCTGGGCTCAATCCTGGGTTCAAAGCCAAACTCATAAAATAAATTATTAAATACATACATGAATCATACATACATACATGCATACATAATGAGTTGCAACTATGAAAACTTCAGTTACAAGGATATTTTCTTATAAAATCACAATTTAAAAACTTTAGAGGTGTGGGTTTACAACTGGCAAGATAAATAACACATAAATGTTAAGCAATTTTTCTTCAATTTTTTTTTGAGTTGTCACATCCAGTAGTGATCAGGGATAACTCTTGGCTGTGTACTTACAACTGGCTAACCACAGGATACCATATTTGGTGACAGGAGATAGAACCTGAGTCGGTAGCATACAAGGCAAGTGTCCTACAGACTTTACTATTGCTTTAACACTATTTTATCTACATTTATTTTTTATATTGTTTAGAATATCTACTTTCACTCCAGTTTCCTTAGTTAGGTTTGTTTTCTTTTTGTTTTCTTTGTCATGGGGCTGTGCTCAGGACTTATTCTTGGCTTTGCACTCAGGAATCATTCCTGGCAGGCTTGGAGGACCATATGGGGTACCAGGGATCAAACCAGAGTCTGCTGCATGCAAGGACTATCTTTCTGTACTATCTCTCTGGCCCTCCTTAGTTTAGTTATTGTGGCTTATAATCAAACTTAGGGCCTTACATACATTAAGTCTATTACTGAGCCACATCCACAGCACAACATTTTTCATTTTGTTCCACTGAGATATTGTCAGTATTATAATTTGATATGCAATGCTAACTAGAGCAGAATAAGATGTTGACTGAATTTTACAACATGGCAATCTTGTTTACAAGGTATTGGCATAGTTAAGTTTTGTTTGCTCATGGAAAAGAGCAAAAGTGAATGGATAAACTCACTTGTCATTAGGGAAATCCAAATCAAGATGGCAATGATATATCATGTCACACCAGTGAGAAAGGCACATATCAAAAATAATAGGAACAATATGTGCTGCCAGGGAACTCTCATCCACTACTGGTGGAAATGTCTAGTTCAACCCCTGTGGAAAATGGTATGAAAAGTCCTCGTAATCTTAAAATTAATCTGCTATGTGTCCCACCAATTCCACATTTGGTTATCTAGCCCCAGAGTTTAGTAACATTCATTTAAAAGGGCATATGTAAACAATTATTCATAGCTTAGTACATATAATTATTTATTACTTGGTACAATAGCTAAGATTTGAAATCAACCTAGGTGTCTAAGCACAGACGAATGAATTAGGAAGATATAGTACATATATACTATGTTAGAATGCTATGTAGCTAGGTGCAAGGAACAATGAAATCAGTTTGCTGCAACTTGGTTGGAACTAGAAGATACCATTTTGAGCATAATAAGCTAGAAGAAAGACAAACACAGGATGATTTCCTGTGGTATATAAAATAACTGTATGAGGAACTGTTATGTAGTAAAGGGGGATGCCTAAATCATCCTTGATCCCAGAATTTAGGGGAGAGAAAGACAGAGAAGGGAAGAAATCAAGGCAGGAAAAAAAGAAGGTGAGAAAGAAAAGTTACCTGGAAACATGGATTAGGGCTACAACAAGTACACACAAAAGGGACTTGTTCCACTAGCAGTCCAGGGAGCTAAGGGTGAAGGTATGGAAGGTATGCTGAGAAATATGGTGATGGGAGGTCAACATTGGTGGTGGGAATGGCCCTAATTCACTGTCACTGTGTACCTGAAATACAACTATGAAAGACTTGTCATTCACATTGGTCTCAATAAAACTTATATAAAGAAAAATTTTGTTCTACTTTTCTCTACCATAGTAGGGAACCCCAGATCAGAACTTATAAAAGTGATTGTTTTTTTGCATAGGTATAGTAAAAATTGGCCTAAAATGTCAAAGATCAGACTGTGCATACATATTCACAAAACAATCAGCTTTTTTCATATATTTGTCTTATACATATTACAATTCTTCATAGACTTCTCTGAACATAAACATTAGAACTTTTCTGCAGATACACTTAATTTGGAAGTTCTTACACTGAGCACAGTAATATGAGTCTATAATATTCAAGTTCCTTTTCATAAACTTCTCTAAACAAAATCACAAGGACATTTCTGTATATGCATATACAGTTTGATAATAAGTTTGCTAAAACATTTTATAGTGAGAAATGTAATAAGAGCCTATGATATCCAAGTTTCTTTTTTTATTGACTTCTGTGGACAAAGATATTAGAACATTTTTGCAGACATAATTTGAGAATAAGTCATTACATAATATACATAATCAAACACCTGAGCAATTGGGAAACATTTACTAGGATAGCTGAGAACTCTTAAAATCTAACAGCATTATGCATTTCCCTGGAGCTGTGAAAACTAATACTAAACCACTAAAGTCTGAGGTCCATGGTACATGCCCTGTTCAGGCACCAGGTGAAACAAGCCTCATGCCTGATCCCAGGACATTGGAGAACACAGGCCTGGAAGCAAATGCTGATACAGGAAATAATCCATACATAGTTAAGGGGAAAAAAGGTTCAGGAACTCCCTCAGGCAAGCCTCTGCTCCTAAGAAGCAGATACGTGGTGGAAAACTGCAGTTTTCCCTTGAGATCCAAGGTGCTTATTAGGAAGCTCCAGATCACACCGTGGGATAGAGAACAAGTGGTTTAAAGCACCAATTCAAAGGATGCTTTCATTCGAAGGTACTGCAAACCAATGAGTAACAAGCATATTCTGCATAAGATGGCACCCAGTTAAACCAACAGTAAATCATGATTCTTTAATTGAATTTTAAAAATAAGCTCATACTGTATGTCAGACATGATTTGTTGCTAAAAAGCACCCTTTGACACTTGCCTTATTTAATACTCACAAATGCCTTCCTTATGTATTGAAAACAAGGCCAGATATAGGACCCCACCCCCAATTTCCATTCACAAATGATTAACTGAACTGTTTTACCCCACTGATTAATATCAGCAAGAAATGTTGATTAATCAAATACCACTAAGAGTCTTTTCTTCCTTAGGGTTCTGAACCTTGACCTGCTTTCAGCCTGAGCCAGCACTTATCCCCTGCTACCAGCCCTCCAGAGAAAGCCTGACTTTAGGGTGAAGAATTCTCTCTTCCCACTCTTACTCCTGCGTGTCACATTAAAATAAGTCATTCTTATTCTAGCCTTGCTTATTCCTCTTAAAAAAATTCTTTTTTAAAAATTAAACCCTTGACACAGGTGTAGGTACTTAATAAGAGTTCTCATCTTCTCATCACAGCGTTATTTCCTTGCAATCATCCTTTCCATAAAATCTTCCTTTCTACACATGGATTTTTTTTCTCTGAAATGACTGACTCATTACATTTTGTTACCAAAATTTTCCTTTTAAAATTATTAAAATTTTATTGGTATTGAGGTAATATGATTTATGTTATGTTTGTTTTGGTGTTCAAATTTATTGCAACCCCCTATCCCCAACCCAAGGTACTATGACCTTCCACCAGAACTACCTTTATGCCACTTGCTGTCCACACCATTGATACGAGCTTACTAATGAAAAAATAAAATAAAATAATTAAATTTTTTATCATGTTACCTCTAGCACTACAAAATGCGATCGGGTCATCTTATATATTTCTTGTCCCAGGCCAGGCATTGGCCATTTTTCCAAGAAGTTTTGGTTTCTTTCTTTTTTGTTTGTTTGTTTGTTTGTTTGTTTTTGCCTTTGGGTCACACCCGGCAGTGCTCAGAGATTCCCCCTGGCTCTATGCTCAAAAATTACTACTGAAAGGCTCAGGGGACCATATGGGATGCCGGGATTCGAACCACCATCCTTCTGCATGGAAGGCAAATGCCCTACCTCTATGCTATCTCTCCTGCTCCTCATTATTTTATTTTAGAGTATACTGATGGGAAATAGGAAGATAATGTCTGTCAATGATGTTAACTATAGAATGCAAAAGTTAATATTGCATTTGAAACCTGAAAGTAGAAACTAAGCACAATTTTTGTTAAGTTTGAAGCATCAGAATTTTTGTAGCTCCATAAAATAGACTTGAGCAACTATCCATGTTTCCCATAACACCTATAATCATGGAAATATCATAGAAATAATTCACAATTTCAATGCCATTTTGGGTTGCCTTTTGTGGGGGGGATGCATTTGAGGCCACACACCATACCTGGCTATCTTAGTCCTGGCTCTGTGTCAGGAAATATTTTTAGTGATGCTCAGGGACCGTACATATATGGTGCCTGGGAAAGAATGTGAATCACTGAGTACAAGGCAAGTACTCAACCCCCTGTACTATCTCCTTAGTCCCTGAGTATTCAAAATTATGTATATATATTTGCAATATGTACATATTCGCATATATATGATTTAACCATATTCAATTATGCTCAGGGAATCATGCAAGATTTGATGGGAAATATTTGGTACTGGGATTTAAACCCTCAACTGCATACAAGGTAAACATCCTACCTGCAGGCCTATTTCTACAGGCCTGAAATAATATTTTTGAATCATAATAATTAATTTAAAGCTACAGTGCACTGAAGAAAATTTCTTTTCCTGATATTGATTTATTCATATATCCTTTTTTCTCTTTTGAAATTAAACATCCTATCTTAGATGTTTTTAATAATGAAAGAGAAGGATGCAATCAAAAAAATTTCTGGGAGAAGTTAAGTGAAAGGATTCCTGGAATCCTTTTAGACTATTTTTAGATATTCTTAGTATATATCCCCATTTCTGAGTTGAACATGCTAAGGTTCCTAGTATAAAACAATGGATCTGTGTCAGAATGATCTTATATGATTTTTAATTTGAAATTCTTGACTTATTTTAGGACAAACTCAATGTTTCAAGCTCTGTTGAAGTTTATAGTTTAGTTTTGTGCTATCCCTATGATCATGGAAGAATCTAACAAAATCTCTGAGGGTATCAGTATAAGGGGGTAAAGGCACCTTTCTTTTTTTTACCCCTTTCCCTTTACACCTTTGAACTGAACCAACTTGGATTTAGACAAAGGAGTAAGTCCATTCATCTTCTTATTCAGTGGCTACTTGGGATCTCACTATAGTCTTGCTTCTTTCAATATGGTGTGTGGAACCACAATGCCAGAGGTATCTTAAGACCAGGCTGGGAGTTCAGCTCAGGTATAATTAGAGACAGATGGAATGCACATAAGGTCCAGAGGAGATGATTTGGACTGTAGGCTTGAGAGAGCGTGGGCCCAAGACTTCTCCACATGTGACAAACACTGAGCTGAGTGACAAACAGTGAGCTGTCATGACTCACAGAGACTCACCAGACTACACACCTCATCTTGTGTAGCAAGTGCACACTGGTTGCAGATGTGCAAATTTATGTGAAGGAGGGCCTCACCCTGGGGAAAAATGACTTTTCAGGGAACTGAGCCTCTTTTCCTGCCATGGGCAATAATCACTGGCTGTGCCACCCCACTTTGAGTCCCTTCATGCATTCCATGGTGGTTATTAGATATTTTCCCCCTCTGCAGTCCTTAGTCCTGCCTGCTGGGTAGATGCCAATGCAGTGACTGCATTCAGTTCCCAGATTGCATTCTTGCAGTTTCAAGAGTTAGCTCAGTAAGAGATTAGAATGTTACTTTGCTTCCTCTTGGAAAAAACTAAACTTTAAAATTTGCTATTATCCATTAATTGAAAAAAGTAAATGAAATTTCCAGAAAAACATCAGGACAGACAGCAAATCTTTTTATTATTATTTTTTATTTTTATTGTGGCCAAAGTGAATTACAAATCTTATACAGTGATATTTAAGGTACACAGTGACAATAAATGAGGGCCTTTCCACCACCAGTGTTGTACTCCCTTCATCCCTGTTCCCAAGCATATATCCCTTATCTCCTTCCTTTATCCCCCAGAATGCTAGTGTAACTAAAAGCATATATGTTAACACTAATGTAAACCATTTTTTTTGCAGTTCCAGATATTTTTACCAGTGGTTTCTTAAAGGTTTGGAGTCAAAGGAGCACTGTAAAAACAATGTTAGTGTGGCAATTATCGTTTGCATGGGCCCACCAAAGAATTGGGGTCATGGAAAGGAAAAACTTTGGCCTAAATACAAGGAGACCCTACCCCTGAAGTTTCCTGACATAAGACCATTTCTAGGCTCCAGGCAAACTAGTTTGTCCAATCCCGGTCATTGTCTGTAGTGCCCATACAGTTATATTTTTCAGTCTCTGTTGTTGATCCCACGTTTCTGTATTGAAGGTCCTGGAATCTGTATATCCTACATTGAAGTCAGGATGGTGCGGAGTGGCGTCTAATTTCAACTCACAATTAACGAGCAATGTAGAAAGCCCTGTCCAGTACGCAGGTTGTTGTTTAAATCTTCTCAGTGTTAAGGGAAGACTCTTTTGAGTACAGACAGCAAATCTTGATAGGCTGAATTTATTTAAATTCTAGGACTTGAAAGGAGACCATATTTTCTCAGTTAGCATCCCGTGTACCGAGCCAGACATATACCTTGATTTTGGAAAAGCTATTAGTAATTCCATTTTATAAACTTTCAGACTTAAAAGCTAGAGAGCTCTGGCCTGTTGAGGCCCCTGAATTAAATTCCTGGCAGGTACTGCATGTATCTTGTTACCCAATATTAAGCCCTCTCACAATAATAAAGTAAATTCTTAAACAATTACTATTTCTCCATGGTCAAGTTACTCCGTTTTTGCTTCCATTTCTTTCTTGGTAAAGTGAGGATAATCATATTTACCCTTTAGGATTATTCATATTTTCTCTTATGACATTCCCACCACAAAGCATATAAAGTGGCCCCAATAGACTAGATCTTGTAGTCTCTGTGTGACATCTTCTAAATTTGTGTAATTAACTCCAAGATACTCACATTGATGAAATTACACAATAACACATTGCTCAGCACATATTCAAGTCCTTAAGAGATTGCATAGCTCTGATGCAGTACCTATCTAGTGGGGAGCTTTTCAATATATTACCAATGTGCTTTTTATATTATTTTTATAGGACAACTAGACTATTATATTTGCTAATATATTTTGGAATATTTGGGAGTTTTTTTTTGTTTGTTTTGTTTTTGGATCACAGCCATCAGTGCTCAGGGGTTACTTCCTGGCTGTGCTCAGGAATCACTCCTGGCAGACTTGGAGGATGTGATGCCAGGGATCAAATCCAGGTTGGCCACCTGCAAGACAAATAACCTACCTGTTGTACTATCACTTCAGCCCCTGGCATTTTATTTTTAGTCATTCTGTATGTTTTTTACTATTTGATTTCAATACTAACTTATTGCCATATCTCATATCTTAATAGAATTTAAGACATAAAAATATGAGGGACAATGATAGTAGAAATAAGTTGCTGTGGTGAAAATAGCCCTCCCAAAGTTGGATTGTGGAACATTATATATACATATCTCTTCACTTTTTCTTTTTAGTTTTTCATACCCAGCAAGGCTCGAGTGTTTCTCTTGTCTCTCTGCTTAGGAATCACTCTGGATAGTGCTCAGGGGACCATATAGGATGCCAGGAATTGAACCCGGGTCATCTGTGTGCAAGGCAAACACCCTTCCCACTGTACTATCATTCTGGCTCTATTTCTTAGATTTATGTCTATATATTCACACATATTTATAGAAACAGATAAATTCTAGAAGACAGAGAAAACATATTGATCATTATTTTATTATGATAAAATTAATTTCTCAAACTAGATTTCAGTGTCAATTTCAGGGATCACCTGAACTGACAGATTGTTTCATTAGGTTTGCTGTTGGAAACTAGGACTTTATGAGGTTATTGTGAATGATCTAATGAGGATTCCAAATGATATCTGGCTAAGAAAACTCTTCTAGGCAAGATTTTGCTTTCTACACTCTTCCCTGGTCTAAAAGCAAGGCCTCAATGTACCCTCCCCCAACCCCAAGCCTAAATCTTACTTTGCTTAGGTTTGTAAATAAGAAGAGTGCCTCCAGGAACCAATAAGTACCCCATCCCAGGATTTTACTCTTGCTTCTGGTGCCCACTGGCCTGCAATCCACCCTTTCTCAAAACATTCTCCTCTTTTCTCTTAAACAAACAAAACAAAACAAAACTCTTGTGATGGTACAGGCAAGATAAGTTACTTGAGGGAAAGGAGCCTTCAGTCTTCAAGCTGCCAGTAAATTGTCATGGAAAAACTAAAAAATTGTCATTGAAAAATTGTCATCCTTTAAGCTGAATAGCTACACAATTATCCCACAGAAGGAGAATGAGGTGAGCAGTAGAAACACACTAGGTTTAAAGTCTACAAATTTTCATTGCTGACATGGCCATTTTCCTCTTATTTATAAAAAACTAAATTTCAGTTTTCTAATCAGTCAAAATAGGATCTTGGAACAGATCAGTGATTTTACAGTCAAGCTACAAAATAGTTGGGATTCCAGTGTTACCCAAACTGGAGAAGTACTGTGTTACATGATATTCAAGTTTCCTTCCAGTTCTAAAATCAGATGTTTCTAGTGAATTCCAGATGTTGACTTTTTAGGTCACTCAAATTGTTGAAGGAAAAGCTTTCCCATGATCTGATTGGAGTTTTTTTTTTTTTTTCGGCCACACCCATTTGATGCTCAGGGATTACTCCTGGCTAGGCGTTCAGAAACTGTGCCTGGCTTGGGGGGAGCATATGGGATGCCGGGGATCGAACCACGGTCCTTCCTTGGCTAGCGCTTGCAAGGCAGACACCTCACCGGTCCCATATCTGATTGGAGTTTTAAATCTTGTGTGTGTGTGTGTGTGTGTGTGTGTGTGTGTGTGTGTGTGTGTGTGACACCTGATGCTGTTCCTAGTACTGTATTCAGGACTCACTCCTAGCAGTTCTCAAGGGACCAAACCTTGATCAGATGAATGCAAGGCAAATGCCCTAACCTCTGTAGCATTTCTCCAGCACCTGGAGTTTAAGTTTTAATTATTTAATTCAGTAGGGATAGTCAATTCACAATGGAAAAATGAGTGTCTTCTATTGTAAAACTAATTGGTGAAACAAATCCAAGTACATAAAATGCTTTAAAAAAATCCTAGGAGCAGAGTATGAAAACATATATGTGAGCATGGAATAATAAATTTCAAGTTAATCCAGACTTTGAAAAAAACTAAAAGCAAACAACCTGGTAATACAAAAATTAGAGTAGGTTCCCAAGAGAAAACAGACAGAAAAATTGGGTCAGTTTGGGAGTGTCAGCAAAGAACAAAAAAGAACAAAAAGACAAGCACTATCTCCAAAATATAAATGAGGAAGTGATGCACATGATCTGGGAGGAGCCCAGTGCAATGTAGAAAGGAAAATGAGGAGTCATAGTTCCTGCACTGGTTAAAGAAGCCCTCAAAAGTTCTTGGGTTTTGAGAAGTAATCACCTCTCTATACTCTTTGCCATTTAAGTAAAATTTATGCCAAAATAATAATGGCTTGTGTATTCAGGGAACTTGGATTAAACTTAAGGATCACTGTACTTACTACTGATTTACACTTTAAGAGATGAAAGTGGGGCCCAGAGAGATAGCACAGCGGCGTTTGCCTTGCAAGCAGCCGATCCAGGACCAAAGGTGGTTGGTTCGAATCCCGGTGTCCCATAGGGTCCCCCGTGCCTGCCAGGAGCTATTTCTGAGCAGACAGCCAGGAGTAACCCCTGAGCACTGCTGGGTGTGGCCCAAAAACCAAAAAAAAAAAAAAAAAAAAAAAAAGAAATGAAAGTGACAGAACTGCCATAACTACCTTCACGTATGTGTCAGTAATCAGATTTGAATTTGAGGCTTCTTAGTGGTTGTAGTGGCTCCACTTGCTGTAATTCAACCCAGAGTGAATGGGTGTAGGCAGAGATGCTGCAAGAATTAAGAAAAACAAAGCAGTAAAACAGCATTGTATTTGTTGTTGTTGTTGTGTTTTGTTTTGGGCCACACCCACTGACACTCATGTGTTACTCCTGGCTATGTGCTCAGAAATCACTCCTGGCTTGGGAGGACCATATGGGACGTTGGGGAATCGAATTGTGGTGGTCCGTCCTAGGCAAGCGCTTGGAAGGCAGATGTCTGCCTTACCTCTAGCACCACTGTTCCAGCCCCCAGCATTGCATTTGAATAAAAGAAAGGTCCTCAAATCAATGGAATAGACTTGAATATCCAGAGATGGACCCACAGGTTTACAAGCAATTAATTTTTTAATAAAGGAGCAAAAATACAAAATGACACAAGAAAAGGCAGTTAGAAAAATTGATAAATTGCATGCAAAAAAATGAAGTCAGGCCTCTCCTTAACATCATGCACAAATGTCAAATTCAAATGAATTAAAGACCTTGATATCAGACCTGGAACCATAAGGTATATAGAAGAGCACATAAGTAAAACATTTCATGACATTGAAACTAAAGGCATGTTCAAGAATGAAATTCCACTGTCCAAGCAAGTGGAAGCAAAGGTAAACAAATGGGGCTTCATTAAACTGAAAAACTTCTGCAATTCAAAGGAAATAGTGACTAGAATCCAAACAAACATATCCACAGAATATCAGAATATAAGAAACTATTTACCCAATATTCATCAGATAAGTGAGCCTGAGCAATAGCATAGTCATAGGGTATTTGCCTTGCACATGGCCAACACAGGACAGACCCGGCTGAAATCCCAGCATCCCATATGGTCCACTGAGCCTGCCAAGAAAGACTTCTGAGTGAAGAGTCAGGAGTAACCCTGAACGCCGCCAGGTGTGACCCTCCAAAAAAGCTAAGATAAGGAGGCACTGATTGAACTTTATAAAGAAAAAACCACCTAACCCCATAAAAACATAGGAAATAAAAATGAAGACATTTCCTAAAAACAGAAATACAAATGGTCCAAAATGCTTATTACTAATCACCAGGAAGAAGCAAATAAAAAACAATTAGATACCATCTCACAGCACAGAAACTGGCACACATCATATAAAAACAAGAAAAACTAGTGCTGGCATGGATGTGGAAGAGAAAGTCACTCTCATTCATGCTGGTGGGAATGCAGACTGGTCTAGCCTTTTTAGGAACACAATATGGAAATTCCTCAAAAAGCTAGAAATTGAGCTACCATATGATTCAGTAATATCATTCCTTGGCATGTACTCCAGAAATACAAAAATACAATACAAAAATGCCTTCTGCATTCCTAGGTTAAGCACAGCACTATTTACAATAGTCTGAATCTAGAAGCAACCCAAGTTCCTGACAACAAATGACTGGCTAAAGCAACTATGGTATAGCTACACAATGGAATACTATGCAGCTGTTAAGAAAAATAAAATCGGGCACGAAGAGATAGCACAGCGGCGTTTGCCTTGTAAGCAGCTAGTCTAGGACCAAAGGTCATTGGTTCGAATCCCGGTGTCCCATGTGGTCCCCCGTGCCTGCCAGGAGCTATTTCTGAGCAGACAGCCAGGAGTAACCCCTGAGCACCTTCGGGTGTGGCCCAAACACCACTTTCCACTTTTAATTTGGCTCTTCTGTGTGCCGGGCAGCCGCTCCAGGAGTCAGGACTCTGCTCATAGCCTCTGTCAGTGCGCACCCTGTGTGGCTCTCAAAATAAATTTCAATCATGATTTTGGCGAGATTTGGCTCAGTTGAAAAAGAGCAGTGAATATTAGAGAAGGGTCTACTATGGCAATGATAGTTGAAACTGATCAGTCTAGACAAGAACTCGTGGCTGAAAGGGGACAAAGTGACAAGCAAGGCACCTCTCTATTAACAATAGTGCAAACCACAGTGTCAAAAAGGAAAGAGAAAAGTCAATTGCCAACCCTAGAGACAGGCAGGGGTCGGGTGGGGTTGGGAGGAAAATGAGAGACATCAGTGGAGGGAGGGTGCACTGATAAAAGATGCTGTACATTCTATGAATGAAACCCTACAATGAACAATTTTGTAACGATAGTGCTTAAATAAAGTAATTAATAAAAAGAAAAAAAAGGGGGCCGGTGAGGTGGCACTAGAGGTAAGGTGTCTGCCTTGCAAGCGCTAACCAAGGAAGGACTGCAGTTCGATCCCCCGGCGTCCCATAGGTCCCCCCAAGCCAGGGGAGATTTCAGAGCTCTTAGCCAGAAGTAACCCCTGAGCATCAAATGGGTGTGGCCCAAAAAACCAAAAAACAAAAAACACAAAAAACAAAACAAAACAAAACAAAAAACAAAACAAGAAAGACTTAAGAGAAAAGCATGGGGCCAGGGGACTTCCAGCCTCATGCACTGAGTGACTCCATTGTCTTATCCTTACACCTTTTATTGACTGTTGGATTAATTAGGTCCCTCTCTATTCTCCCCCCCAATGTATGGTCTGACGCTTTCTAATAAAGACCCAGGGTCTCAGGAAAAGGCTCTCTTGTGTTTCCAGCTTCCCCCCACTGCTTCTGCTTCTTAGGAGTGGAAGGCTTGTATGTTGGAGTTTTTGAACCTGTTTTACCTCTTAACTGTGTGTTGATTATTTTCTTTATTAGTGTTTGCTGCCAGACCTACGTCTCTCCAATGTTCTAGTCTTGGGGCATGAAGCTTTCTCCACACCTGGTATCTGAAGCAGGGGCTCAGTGGACAAGCAGTGAGATGTTAATTCTATGACTTTTTAAGTGGATTTTACAGGCCTGGGTTTTTAAGTTAGTGTCCATTTGGTTCCAAGTTGTGACAATGGCTTGGTTTTTGGATGAGGGACCCTGGCTTTCCGTCATGCAAATTGTTACCTGTTTCTTCCAACAGTCAAGATAAAACAGAATGATGTAGTAAGTTATGTATTGGTAGCTATAGTAGTAGTTTTTCTTTTTTCTTTTTCTTTTCGTTCATATGTGTCGTGAGATGTGAAAAATGCAGGCTGAATACTCTAATTTAGCAGTAAAAAATTCTGAAGTGCTCTCCACTGTTCTGAAGCACTTTCTATTGTTTCTAAAAGGCACCCAAAGCCAAAAAAATAGGAAAGCATATCCATAAATAACACATGGTCAAGCCAAAAGCCCTGAGGTTGGGGCCTGAAAGGTGGTGTTAGAGGTAAGGTGTCTGCCTTGCAAGCGCTAGCCAAGGAAAGATTGCAACCGCAGTTCGATCCCCCCGGCGTTCCATATGGTCCCCCCAAGCCAGGGCAATTTCTGAGCGCTTAGCCAGGAGTAACCCCTGAGCATCAAACGGGTGTGGCCTGAAAAAAAAACCCCAAAAAACAAACAAACAAAAAACAAAAAATACCTGAGGTTGATATTTTACCGCCCCCTACTGATGCTAGGCCATAAGAGCCTCTATTTGCTTCATCTGATGATATTGACTTGCAAAGTGAAGAATCTGCCAAAAATGATGTTACAATAGCCCAATTAGATGCTGAATCAGAAGGCGTAGCTGTAAGATTACCAACTACCCCACACTCCACCACAACTCTTTAGAGACTGTGGAACAAACCCACTTCCCCACAATGGCTCCATATTCGGGAAATGGCATTAATAAGGAATCGGAAATCATTCTTCCCCCATCAGGAAATAATCAACTGTAAGAGCTAATTATTAGAAAAATTGGCACTAACACAGAACCAGAAACAAATCCTCCTCATCAGGAAAACTATTAAACTTTAACTTATGAGGATTTAGATGTGATTACTTCATCAGATTTAAGAAAGTGTGCTCAGAGTATGATCCTCTTTCTCCTCCTTTTTTTTTTTTTTTTTTTTTTGTTGAATTCCTAGGTGTTGGACCCACAGGATTTCAACACTGACTCAAAAACCTGTTTAAGTGCTTCTGAGCATTTACAGTGTAAAATATGGTCTGAAGTTCTAAGAATAAAATAGCCTAGATCACTGATGGTTGCAGGAGTCACATTGTCTTATGAAATGCTGATAGGAGAAGGGGAGTTCACAGAAATAAATAAGCAGACAAGACTACAGTGCTGTCTTGAGACTTGTGCCTTATTTGGAATTGATCAATGTTCTTATCATCCAGGCAAGGCTCAGAGCAGTTTCCTTGTGAGGTTTTGATACTGAAATAATACTGCTACTGATTCCAAAAAAAGGAAATAGGATGCATAATACCTCTCAGTGAGCCCATTCAAACTCTATCTGATTTTTCAGAAGTGTCCTCTCATTGTCCTGCTAGAAAGGCATGGGTCTTTTTCCAAGGACACATTTTTGATTTTCTTTTTTTTTTCTTTTCTTTTTTTTTTTTTTTTTTTTTGGTTTTTGGGCCACACCCGGTAACGCTCAGGGGTTACTCCTGGCTATGTGCTCAGAAGTTGCTCCTGGCTTGGGGGACCATATGGGACACTGGGAGATCGAACCACGGTCCGTCCAAGGCTAGCGCAGGCAAGGCAGGCACCTTACCTTTAGCGCCACCGCCCGGCCCAATTTTCTTTATTATTCATTGCTCCCCTATACTTGACTCCCCCACAGGTCCTCATCAGGAAAAGGAGATGTACTGACTTTTCACTTACCACAGCAGTGCATACTGATTACAAGTCTACTCAACAAGTGGAACTTGCTACTTTAAATTACTTACTACCGGGCTGGAGAGATAGCATGGAGGTAAGGCGTTTGCCTTTCATGCAAGAGGTCATCGGTTCGAATCCCAGCATCCCATATGGTCCCCCGTGCCTGCCAGGAGCAATTTCTGAGCATGGAGCCAGGAGTAACCCCTGAGCACTGCTGGGTGTGACCCAAAAACCACAAGAAAAAAAAATTACTTACTACCACATATTTCAGAGCCATGCAACACAGTAAGCAATTCAGCTTATGTAGTAGGATTGTTCCCAAGCATAGTGACCACCTCTTTAAATGCTCATACACAGGTTGTTCAAGATTTTCTGCAGCATTTACAAGCCCTTCTGCAAAAGCTTTTTTAACCAATTTTCATTATGTGCATAAGAGCCCATTCTGACCTTCCAGAGTCGATGGCTCAAGGGAATGAAACTGCTGATCTTCTGGCCATTTTAATATGCATTAAGTAACCTGCAGAAGAACATGCAGCACTGCACAGAAATGCCCACTGTTTGCATGTGAACACATCATATTCCATGAAGGCAAGCCAGACAAATAATAGATACACACACCTTTTATATACCCTTGAATAACAGAACAATGTAGTTGGGGCCAATACCAAAGGGTTATGGACTAATGAATTTTGGCAAATGGATACACAAGTTGACTTTTTTTCCCAAAGAAAGCCTATCTCCATGCAGTGGTGAATACATATTCTCATTTCTAATGGGATTCCAATGACTTCTGAACAAGCTAAAGCTGTGTTCACCTTCATGATACAATTTTTTTCTGTTGTGAACATTCCCCAATCCATAAAGAGGGACAATAGCCCTGCCTACAGAAGTGGACTTTTCAATCATTTCCCAAAGAATGGCAAATCAAACATGTCAATGGGAACCCATGTAATTCACAGGGACAAGCCATAGTTAAAGGACTCAGAGAACTCTCAAAACTCAACTACTAAAATATAAAACAGGAGCATTTCACTGATGAAAAATTTATCTTTAACATTATTTTATTAAATGTCTTAAATTTGCCTCAAGGAGAGCCCTATACAATTGCAGAAAAACATTTTAAAGAAGATGCTTAGGTACAAAAAAATCCACCTATTTGTGTAAAAATGAGTAATTAATGGATTGCAGGTAATTTCATTTGAGGAAAAAGATAGCTTATGTTTCTACAGATGGCAACCCTGCCAAACAACTCTGGGTCCCAAAGTGCCTTGTCAGAAGAAGTATTCTCACAAATGAAAACATTCAGAAACAAATACATAATAAGACTATAAACATTCCTTCAGAACCAACACAGATTACTCAAAATGACTAGAGCAGGAAACAAACTTCAACCTCAATAGGTAAGTGGGAAAATAAATTGACACTACACAATGAGGCAAAGACTCTCAGAAGTGGAAATGACCAGTTCTAGGACCTTGGTTCTGTATATGAGAGAACTACTCCTGCCCTCATAAGACTTCATAATTTAGGAAACACTTGTTACATGAACTCAGAACTACAACCCTTCTATAATATTTCAAGTTTGATTGATTAATTTTTCCAGAACCATTAACATTAACAGGTCAAATCTGTGGGGATATAAAGGCAAATTGGCAGAAGAGTTTGGTAAGATTATAAAAAGCCTTGTGGGCAGGACAACATAGGTATAGCAACCCAAAAAGACCATTGGAAAGATAAATGACCAGTTTGCAGGAGACAGTTAACAGGATCAACATGAACTACTTCTGTTCTTTATGGAGGATCTTCATCCGTACTTTAACAAAGCTGATAGGCAGAATAGACATAGGAGGAGAATAGTGATTATCTTGTTGACTCAAAAGTCATAAAACAAGGTTGGCAGAGATACAAGAAGTTTAATGAGTCTATTATTGCTCCACTTTTCCAACATTAGCTTAAATCCACAATTTAGTGCCTCATCTGCCACTAAGAATCTCAGATATCAGAGATCTTAACTCATTTATCCTTGCCTTTGACATCTACAGGTAAGTGCATGTTGCAAGTTGCATTAAGTGTTTTTCAAAGAACTTAAAGGCAATAATAAGGTTTACTGCAGCCACTGCAACACACAACAGGATTCCATAAAAAGGATAGAAATTTGGAAATTACCGCCTGTGTTCTTAATACATTTGAAATGCTTTTTCTACGACAATAAGAACATGAAAAAAGCGCAGACCTACTTGACTTGCCTTTAGAAAACCTTGACTTATAACAGTACACTATGGCCTCTAAGAGCAACCCTGAAGCATACAAATTATTTTCTATTTTGATACGTTATGATTAATTGGAAAAGGGTCATTGTACAGCCCAGCCTATTGTAAAAATACAGCAAGGCAACATGGTTTAAATTGATGACAAGAAGTGCCATATATCTTCAACTCGATTGTGAAATCTTCAGCAGGTTATATTCTTTTTTATACATCAGAGACCTACTGAAACTGAAACAACTGTTAAAATTTGCAGATGTTCATCTGAATGCTCTTTACAGATGTCTATAATAATGTTCTAACGCTTATACCAACAGGAAATGGCTGCAGGATGCCTTTGGAAGATATGGACTCCCACTACAGTGAACACTATTACAATGTCTTAGTGTTTTCATTTCTATTCTATTATGTTTATAATAATATTTTAATGCTTTTATTCACAGTGATCCATGGAGATGTATATTGAATTTTGCATTACAATGATAAATTCTTTTGAACACCTAATATAGTGCTCTTTATGATAAATATTTTAAATTATTCATTTTCCATTTCATTATATCTGCCTGTATGCTATAATGTCTCTCTCCACAGGGATCCTTTCTTTTGGTGGGGGGGGCACACCCGGCAGCGTCAGGGTTACTCATGGCTCTGCACTCAGAAATCATTTCTGGAAGGCTCGGGGACCATATGGGATTCTGGGAATGAAATCCAGGTCCGTCCTGGGTCGGCCACGTGCAAGGCAAACACCCTACCGCTGTGCTATCTCTCCGGCCCCTCCACAGGGATCCTTGGATAAGGCATCTGAATGCCTTGGATTCTTGCTATAGTTCTGAGCCATTGAGTATTTTTATTTTTTCTTGCAATTTACCTTTAATTCTTTTTAGTATTTTTATTATATCATATGCCTTTCTTTTCAGTTGCTTTTTGCTTTCAGGAAAGGAATGTGGATGTTCAAACATGTGATTTACTATACTTTGAGGTGTAGACTCTTTTTACAGTGCTCATTACCATATTACTTATTATTCTAGATTTAAAAATCAGGATTGTTTTGGGAATTTGTGTTCATTCTGGAACATGAAGTGTTTTTTCAGTAAGTTTCCCTTCCATCAACATTAATTACTCTAAGTAACTAGAAAATGTTTATACCTTATACACTGGCTTTATATTTTGATGTGCTTTGACCAATTGTATCTGGATTTGTCTATGTGTTTAAGTGTGTGTAATGGCTACCCCTATGTCTACTTAATGTCTGTATTGTATATAATGTGTGTTATGTGTATTAGTCCTTCCTTCTGTTGTACTTATCCCTTTCTTTTATATTGTTTTTTTCTCACTCTCTCACTCCTGATTTATTATTTCTCCCTAGTTTTCTTTCCCCCCCTCAGATCTTAACTTCTCATGAACCCCCTTCCCACCAGCAACAGGTGGGAACCCCTGCCTCCAGCATGACTCATGTCTCCATCCCAGGATAAGATGCTGTCACTGTTATTGCTGATGTGTTCTTGGTGGCCATCTTTTTACCATAGACTATTGTTTGCAACTGTTTTTTGTTTTTTTTTTTTTGGTTTTTGGGTCACACCCAGCATTGCTCAGGGGTTACTCCTGGCTGTCTGCTCAGAAATAGCTCCTGGCAGGCACGGGGGACCATATGGGACACCAGGATTTGAACCAACCACCTTTGGTCCTGGATCGGCCGTTTGCAAGGCAAACGCCGCTGTGCTATCTCTCCGGGCCCTGTTTGCGACTGGTTTTAGCTTTTGAGAGATCCTTGGCTCAAGGAAATTTCCTGCTCTGTGACTACTGTGGGCTGTTTTTTTCAGAATGCATAAAACCCTGTCGCTGGGTGAAGTCGTGATTTGGAATTTATCCTCCCCTCGTTTTATTTAAAATGATTATAGGGATATGCATACCTCCTCTATATTTCTTAATTGCATTTCTTCAATATGTATATCCTTTTTTGTATTGTATATTTCATTATATAGTTATAGCTTACCCCACTCCTCTTCTTTAGATTTGCTAGTAGGAATTCTTAGAAGATAATATAAATAGTGCCCTTGGAGTTGTGCCTTCGTTAGAATTAGGTTATAGGGATTGTTTGGTTTTTTATTATCTTACTCTTAAACTCCAATAATATCCTATTCATTTTTGCGTGGGCACATTACAACCATAAAATATTAGATACTAAGAAGAGTTATTATCCATTAGGGATGAGAATTCAGAAATTTTTTTGTTATAGAGGGCTTTCAACCCTGAACATTTGCCATAGTGACTTGACTTAGGCTTTAGTTGCTTGGATATTGGCCAATCACCCCTGAACCATGGGTCTCTTCTTTGGATCCTGCAGTTTTCTGCATCTAACCCAGGAATCGACCTTCTTCCAGGATTACCCAGCTTGAATTAAGCTAGATCCGCCCAGAACACAACTGACAGGGAGGGGCTGATGGGAGCTGGGGGCCCAGCCTCAGTCAGCAGGAATGACCTCTGAGAGCTTTCTGAAAAGAAGCAGTGGCTCCAGATGCCACCAACACTATCAACACTTCTGCTCTGACTGCTGGCTTCTCCAGGACGAATCCTTGAACTGCCTTGGCACACATTTGCCCCAGGGTGGGCTCTCATGCTAACTTGACTATAGCTTGGAAATAAGCAATGAATTATTTTGAAGACAGAATTTCCCCTTGCCTGTCGCCATATAATGGTGAGATGAATAAGGGAACACCTCAAGGACATCCTGACTTTGACATAGGTTATGTACTAACACCAATATCTTCAATAACTAAAACCATGATTGAGAACTTTTCCTGGGACCTTGAAGAAAGACTTTGGGGTTAGATAAATTAGTATGCCTGGAACCTTAGTTGGTCTTATGGCAGAATGATTCATGGTTAGAGATACCCCGTTTTTTAGGCCAAAAGTTTTTTCTTTCGAGTTCCCCTACTTTTGCAGTGCCTATGCAAAATATTGCCAATCTTTAATTTTATAGGCATCTGCCCTTTTCTTAAACCATGATATGTGAATTACTTTGTTTTTCGATAAAGGTCAAGTAGGGGGAGATGTTGGATTACCAGGTCCCCTCCCTGTTCTCCGTCCCCATGGTGTGGTCTGGTGCTTCTCTAATAAAGGGGGGAATGGCTTTCTTAATTTTTTCCAGCTTTCCTCCACTGAGCTATCTGCTTTTTAGAATGGAAGGCTCCTGTGTTGGAGTTCCTGAACGTGTTTTTACCCTTCACTGTGTGGTGGGATTGTTCCCTGCATCAGTGCTTCCAAACACACATCTCTCCAATGTTCTGGTCTTGGTGGGGCATAAGGCTTCCGCCCACAATTGTCAGATTTAATCCACTTAGAGTGGGGAGAGCCTATGTAGTTAACAGAGAAGAGTACTTATCTAATGCTAATCAAGGCATAGGTTTGTCTTTGCATCTTAAAATGGGAGAATAAAGGGATAGAGGAAGGTTAGGGCAAAGTCTCTGATTTAGGGAAAGCAGGATGAGTGTTCTGTGTGAATGGCTACATTGGCCATGAAAATACTTTAAGGTCACTGGGCCACACCTTCTGGGCTCATAATCAGAAGACCTCAAGTAAAGTAGGGCTGATCACTCAGAGGAAACTGAATACTGGAGTTCATGCCCTCAACATCCAAACCCTCCATCCCTTAGCCCACCTCATAGTGCTGGGGTGACTCTAGTTGACATCCAGGCACGAGATTATTAGAGCAAAACAGCCAAGTCAGGTCTCTCCAAGGAGCAGTGTTCTGATGTCAACACCCCTTCCCACACTCCTACCAAATGAAAAGATTATCCTGATAATATCTCTTCATTTTCAGAGAAAACTGAAAGGACGGGCAATTTGATCAGTGCAAGTGACTATGAGAGAAGGGATGGGAGAGTCAGATGGTGGGACGGAATCAGCCTGCCAATGAATTAATTGTTGTGGGGAAGTAAAAATAGGCTGACCTAAATAGACCACATTAGACAAGAGGTTTAGTTAGATTGAAGACAATTAGGGACCCAGCAGCAGACCCCCAAAATGTCTTCTTTATGCTTCTATTAACTTCTACAAGTTGAGGTAGAAGATGGCTTCTGGGAAGGGAGAGAGTCATCAGAGAGTAAGTATGGAAGACTATGGAATTAAACTTGGTAGGACCAATGGGTTAAAGACACCTACCTGCCTTGCAGGGCAGCCAACCCCTAATTAGATTCCGAGAACCCCATAAGGGTCTCCAAGTCTGCCAGGAATGATTACTGAGAGCAGAGCCAAGAGTATTCACCTTGGCACCACTTGGTGTAGCCCCCAACCAAAGATAAACACAAACAGTAGGCCAGGGTGGAAGCTAGGGGCCTGGCAGATGCTGGCAAATGTGACTTTTAGCATCTTTTTGTAAAACTGTCTTCTTCCATTTGAAGTTCCACCTCCTACCCTTGATGCTCCTTAGCACACAATCCACATTTTCTGGGAATTCTCAGGGAGTCTTATGGGACCATCTGGACATAATTAACTTTTTCTCCCATAACAGAGGGTGTCTCAGCCAGTAACCTAAAACAGTAAAATAAAAATATTTTCCTTCCTTATTAAGGGGGGGGCCTATGAAGATAGAGGCAGGGGGCCCATGAACCTTAAGTAGTTTAGATTATGTTACAAATATATTAACATTGCCTGAGTGATTCTTTTCAGTTAACAGCAGATATAAGAAAAACACTTAGACTTTCCTCTAATTTTTTTTGGGTTAACAAAGTGGGTGGAACAGCTGTCCTATCTCTCCACCCATTTTCTTTTATTTCCTTCTGCAGCAGGAAATGAAATATCAGAGAAAGTCAGGAAAGGAAATATCAAGAAGTGCTTTCATATACTATAATGAAAATACATTAGTATTTTAGGGTTGAGGCCATTTCCACTGTGCTCAGTGCTTACTCCTGGCTCTGCACCCAGAAATTTCACCTAACAGGATTTGGTAGACAAAGTGGGGTGCTAGGGATAGATAGAACTCAAGTTGGTTGTGTGTAAATCAAGTGTTCTATCTGCTGTAATATCTCTCTACCCCTGAAAATACATTCTTATGATCAGAGATAGGAAGCTAAATCCAAGAGAATTCTATACAAACTGACCTTATCAGAATATTGTTTTTTTTTTTTTTTTTTTTTTTTTTTTTTTTTTTTTTTTTTTTTTTTTTTTTTTTTTGGGCCACACCCTGTGACGCTCAGGGTTACTCTGGCTATGCGCTCAGAGGTTGCTCCTGGCTTCTTGGGGGACCATATGGGGGCCGGGGGATCGAACCGCGGTCCATCCTAGGCTAGCGCAGGCAAGGCAGGCACCTTACCTCCAGCGCCACCGCCCGGCCCCAGAATATTGTTTCTTTTGAAGGACCTTTGAGTTACTTTTCATAAATGCCATTCTTTGTTCAACCTAATATTAAAGCAAGTCATTCTCCTAACTTCTTTGGGTCTTTATTCTTTACAAAGGCTTTGACGTCCCAGGAAATTCATTCTAAAACTTGTGTGCTCTTCTCCAGCTGATCTGCCTTCTGGCAAATATAATTGTTCAACACACAGATTAAAAAAAAAACAATAAAATAACCCACCCTAACAAAATCTCACAAGGTTTGAAAGTTACTATTCAGGAATCATAATTAAGTGGAGGATAGGTATGTTGGACAGATAACACACCTTTCAATCATTAAACAAAAGGACTGGCATCTCCCACAGTGGCATCTCCCATTGGTCTCCCCCCTTTGGTGTGACTGCAGAAGGACTAAGAGGGCTGCTAATTTCTGAAAGTGAATTTGTTGTTCAGCATGAATGGCACTGGTATTTGCCCTCTCTTCTGCTGTTTTCTTTCAAATAAAACCGCGTTTTGTGTTGAAACACCCAAATGCTTTTATTTGAGGTCAACATAGGTAAAGGGTAAAATGTTTGTCTTTCCGACAAATCTATGAACATGGATGATTTCAACCAAGCTGGGGAACAGCCCTGGCTTGCCAGTCCCTCAAAAAACAAACAAGCAAACAAAAACCTGACATGACAACCACAAGAAATTTAATTCTCCCAAGAACTCGATGATGAGCAAGAAAATGAATTTTCCATTAGTCTCCTAAAGAATGCAGCCTGTCAACACTTAAGATGTTAGCCCTGTGTCGGATTTGTGTATGTGAGTGTAATTTTTTTACATGAAGTATCACATATGCACTGTTTTAAGCCATTTAATTTATAGTTATTATGGTAGCAACAGAAAACAAATACAGCAAGAAATATACCATCTCTATTTAATTTTAAAAAATTTATGCAACATGGAATCTGCATTTTGTTAGAATGGCAAGTATTTAATCTTGACATGAGTCCTTCCCCATACATTCAAGATGCCAAAGATTTCAACATATGCTCAAATATCAGAGATCCCTGAATCTTGTTGTCATTGTTTGAAAGTCCATCATTCCTTGTCTTCCTATTCCAGGCTGTTTACAAGGCTCGGAAATCTGGGGTGAAGTTTATCCGCTCTAGACCTGAAGGCATTCCTTTAAACATTCTCTTGGGAACACATAGGGCTGAGTTGAGGTGGCTCTCTTTTTAGATTCTTTTCTAGGGTTTCTTGAAATTTTAAGCCTGCACATCAGAGACAAACACCTGCCTTCATCCGAAGACACACAATAGTGGAATTTCTTTACACCCAAATCTCTCTAGGGTAAGTTAATAAATTTGTTACTTAACTTGGAGTAAGGAGAGAAAGAAAACAAGTTCTCCCTTTACTATACGTATCCTGTAATATGGCGACATGGGATACCCAACATGAAGGCTGGGTATATCCTTTTCAGGAACTTCTGCTTTCTCTTATTTGGGCTCCATTCTTTTTCATGAGACTGAGTCATTGATGGTGTTTATTCTGATACTAGGGGCCTGTGCAGCTGGTTGGCATAAGTATATAAAATAATAGTTGGTTGGATGCTGATACTTTGATCTAGGCTTCTCTAGGATAGGGTTAATGAACCTAACAATTGTATGAACTTTTTGCTTTTAGAAGAGGCAAACTCCCTGTATTTCATACCAACTATGGCTCAATTTTATGAGAGATTTTTATTATTGTGATGAAACTCTGGAAGAATGGATTATAGAAAAGCAAGGACAGAGCAGGAGACCATTTATAAGCCAATAGCAATATATTTGTCAGGTGATGATAGGGGCTTTAACCAGAGTAGGCTGAGAGATACATTCAGAGTTTGAATTCTCAAGGGTAGAGCTCAAATCTGGAATATTATTGAGAAGAAAAACGAGTAGGTTTTTCAAGACTCACCTGATCATATATTTTATAGGTGGAATTTGAAGAAAACTTAAATTGTTGCAGAAATTCTCACTATAAGCCAAGGAGAAACCAAATGATAGACTCTCAGAGGTTGGAAAACTCAGGTTCAATTATTCTGGTGGGCCTAGTGGAACTACTGCTTAAAAGACTGAACCTAGAACAAAAAGCTCTGTTTTATAGAATATCAGATAGGGAACAGGGCATCTACAGGCAGCTGGAGAAAAAATACAGAAGTATAAATTCTCAAAAGTATTATCTGCAAAGCAGATGACCATCTCAAATGCATGAACACAACATGGGGTACATCCCCATGTTACCAAGGTTACAAAGTGAGACCATGACCATCTCAAGGACTCTCAAAATGAATTCTATGGTTAATTCATGTTGCGACAGACTCAGATGTTTCTTGACAGGCTCTTGCTCTCTGGTGTTAGCCTGCTATGAAATGTGTGGACCAGTTCTGTTTTCGTTCTTCAATACCACATTCTATAGTGAAAACTACAGGGGCAGAGTTTAATTTTGGAGGTTGTAGTGTTGATTTTCCAACCTCAATCTGCAGCAATGATTTATTTGCTTTTAAATTCATTTCCTTTCCTGTGGCCTTTGGCGCTTAAATTATCCCTCAATTCCAATTGGCATGTGCCAGTTCTTTCTTCTATCCTACATTCACGACTAGGTAGGTGTTTGAACATTTCTAATCCCTTCAAATAGTCCAAAGAAAAATGTGGATACCATTGGTAGAGGAAAAGAATGTAGGAGAGCTGAAAAGAACAGCCCCTACATTCTATTCACAAGCTTGATTTTTAAAATGGCTGGAAATATAATAGTAAGACAAAATTTAGAAGTACAATAACGTCTTGTACGTTAATCTGTTCATAGTTCTAGAATCAAGATAACCACCTATTGCAAAAACTAACCAGGTAAATGGCTTTTTAACTTTTGAAATGTGGAATATTGGGTAGAAGTAACAAATTATAAACAAGAATTTTAAGATTATCTAGACTCATTTGGAACAAGTAGCACTTCTGCTTTTATTATCATGAAAGTCACTTGGACTTAAGTATGAACAAAACCGAAATGGCTGCAGGTTATATTTCTATCCCAGAGTTGTCAACACGTGAGTAGCTATCTCTGCAGGCCTATTTTCTCATTCCTACTAGATGTCTACAATATTTAGGTTCCTCTAGTTTGCAAAACAAGCTTACTATGTGATGCATGTGTTTGATGCTGAGGGAGAAACACCAAGAAATGCAGACACAGGACGCAGACTGTCCTCCTTCCTTGAAGAGAGCAAGAAATAGGCATATGGAAGGCCCAGCTGTGAATCCTCGGTGTGCAGGCACAAATTCCTATGTCAAAGCTCAAGGACCAACTATTTGGGGCAATGTTTTAATGAACATTCAGAATGGTCTTTAAATTTTATCTTGCCATCTCAGGTTGGAGAAAGGAGATTGCATTTCATTTTCGCTTTCCATGGAAGTCATGTAGTCGGGTTTGCTGCCCGAAGACCTTTCAACGGGGGAACCCTTCACTCAGAGGCCACCACACCATCCCCGGCCAATATGGCACCCGCTTTCCCGCCTAGGCCAAGCCACTTCCGCAGCTCGGACTTCCTGGTTCTGGGGGGACGAATCAGCGCTCGCGTTCGCCGCGAGAGGCGGGACTGGGCGCCTGGCTCCGGGACACGCCCCTGGACGTACGTGCGTACGTACGTGCGTGCGTGCGTGCGTGGCGTGTTGCGGCGCGACTTGGTTTCTCCCGAGTGTGGCGCCCCCCGGTGGTGGCGGGGCTTCCATGCGCCTGCCGGCCTGACGCCTGCCATGGAGCCGCTGGAAGGGGCGCCCGCCTCCCAGGAGCCCGGCGCGGCACGGCCCGAGCGCCGCCCGGCCCGGGCTCCCCACGCCGAGGAGCAGAAGGGTGCGGCTTCCGCGGCCCTGGATGCGGAAGCGGACGGCGCAGGCGCGGGCGCGGCCGACCTGTGGGCGCTCCCGGTGGAGCCGGCGGAGCGGAGACCCGAGTGCAGCCGCTGCAGGTGAGTCGCGCGGGGCGGGGCTAGGGACGCGGGGCGGGACCAGGGCTGCAGCGAGGGGCGGGGCTAGGGGCGGGGCCAGGGCTGCGGGGCTGGGCGGGGCGAGGGCTGCAGCGCAGGGCGGGGCTAGGGGTGGGGCTAGGGTTGCGGGGCGGGGCTAGGGGCGGGGCGAGGCCTGCAGCGCCCCCTGCTGGGTGGCGGCGCTGCCGCTCCTGCCGGGTGGGCGCCCGCCCAGCCCAGCCCAGCCAGCCCAGGGTCCGGGGTCCGAGAGAGCGATCGCGCGCCTGGGAGTCGGCCAGCCTCCGTCCGCAGCCTTAATCCGGGCCCGTCGTGGCGTCACTGATTTCCTGCAAGACTGAGCGTGGCACAGCGGACCTCGCGTTGCGCTCGGGACTTGCCAGATGTCAGTGCTCTTCGGTGACGTTTCCTAAGCATGTGGCATTCCAGGAGACTCCCACGTTCTGCTGGGGGACGTGTCCCGTCCTTCAGAGCTTCTCCGTCTTTGACCTGCTCTGCATTGTAGTTGGCTGGGATAGCGATCGGTGATGTGCACCCTAGGTAGGGTTAACAGTCAAGTGTACACGAGTTGATGGCTTCCTATACTTGATGAGGCGTTCCTGCTCCCGCCCTGCATGTGCTTTATCTTGCTTGTGCTTTATATCGTTCTTAAAACTAGAATGCTGTCTTAGATTTGAGTGCTTGGTTCTTTAGCAATTTGAGTAAGACAACGACAATTTCTCCAAGCACACAAACTGGCCAGATTCGGGTTCCATTCAGGAACTTCAAACTCAATTTGGTTTCTCCAAAATCCCAATTTAGCATCTCTGCCTCCCTGCCTGCCTGCCTGCCTGCCTGCCTGCCTGTCTGTCTGTCTGTCTCTCATTTTGGGGCGATACCCAGCAATGCTCAGGGATGACTCCTGGCTCTGAAAAATCACCCCCCACTGTGCTCAGGAGACCATATAGGATGCTGGGGATCTGACTGGGTCCGTCCCATGCAAAGCAAGTGCCGTCCCTACCTGCTCTACTATTTCTCCAGCTCCCCAGTTGAACCCCTTGTTGAAAGGTACACGTTTAAAGAAATGTGTCCTTTTATGCGTGTCATTCATTTAGTCCCAAACTTGTCAAATCTAAAACCTTGATCTCCAAATATATGGTATTCTCACTCCTTGAGATGAAATTAAGGCTAAGTATCATAGGATGTGGTCTGCACACAAAATAATTGGCCAGTTAATTGGCAAAGCAAAACAAACAAAAACAACAACAACAACAACAAAAATAGTACCCTATTGCTAGACACTGTGATAGATAGATAAATATGAGATAAAAATAGTCAGGCATAACTACTACCCTGCGGTAGTTCATGATCTAGTAGAAAATGGCGTATCCTCAAGTTAAAAATCTGATGACAAAAAAATAAAAATCTGATGACAGGACACTTTTTAACCCTTCAAATTGCAGGTAAAAAAACCATAGAGAAGCTTTTATTCTATACAGCAGTAGATGTCTGTTTAATTGTTGTAGGAGACATTGCCATTTGTTTGGGGTCATGGACCACACCCTATGATGCTCCAGGGGCCAGGCAATGCTGAGGGTTCAGCTTAGGAGCCACATCTCTGGCCTTTCCGCATTTTTCAAAGTAAAAATATGTGAAGTAGTTCCGTTCAATTAAGAATTGTTTTTCAAAAGAAAAGAAATTACTTTACTTAAATTGCAGGTGGATACTTGCTTGCACATGACTGACCCAGGTTCAGTCCCTGTGTGGTCCCCTGAGCACAACAGGAGTAATTCCTGAGTACAGAGCCAGGTTTAACCCTGAATATCATTGAGTGTGGCCCTTAATAAAACCAAAACAAAATAAAACAAACAGAAGAATCATTTTACTCTTTGTTCAGGCTTGTGCACCTCTTTCTTTACTCAGAAACCTGGCCAAGATCTCAATCCGAGATATGTACTATTGGCTTTTCCTCTTATGGTGATGCCCATGCTCTTTTCTCTTTCCTAAGTGAATTTCTTTAAATTTTGCTTCATTAACAAAAAGAAGCACTTTGTTAATTAAAATCGTATTTAAATTATGTGGAATCAACTACAAGTCAAACATTTTATATACATACTATATATATCATTTATTTGACAGCTTCTGATATGAAGACATAGAAATGAGTCAGAAGATAAGAGGACACATGTCCATTAAGTTTTTAACGTTTCCCTGAAGTTACTTATCTGTCATTGTATCAGATCATATGAAAGCATGCTTTTTCCCCCTTGGTACTGTCCAGTATTATGTTCTTGCTCCAATAGGCATATAGAGAGTAATATTGAACACAGTTATAGGGGGCTGTAAAGAGAGGGGGAACAAGAACGCTGAAAGTGACATTGAATCTGAGGCTGAAAGATGCCATTGGTATCTTTGGTGCTGGTATTTAGGATTTATTAGAGAAAAATCTGTGACATTTGTGGGGAGATTGGATAAGAGGAAAAGGATTCCTATGGAAGAAACAACTTGTCCAGGAACATAGTGGGGGGGGGGCAACACTTCTCAACGAGGTTCTTCAGTGGCTCCTACTAATGGGTCCCGAGAATATTCTAATGGGGCCACTGACAAGAATTGTGTAAATGGGGGCACAGTTTTAGATTGAGGGTCAACTGGTAGGATGGGATGACTACAGAAAAGAAACAATGTCAAAAGGAGACTGGTTAGAAGAAGGTTGAGAAATACTGACTTCGATATTGCAGTGGATTTGACAAAAGATTGAAAGGAAGGAGCTCTGAGCAGGCAGGGTACAGAGATTGTGGTGGCTGCACTGGGAAGAACATAATGAACTGTTAGGGAATTTGAGCCTATTGTACTAGAACTCATAGAACCGACCACTCAAGTGGCTTTTTTGTTTTGTCTTTGAGCCTCACTTGAAGATTTTGGGGCTACTCCTGTTTCAGTTGCTTGGGGAATCCATGCTCTGAGGCTCTGAACCCGGGGACTGAACTGAGAGTTCCTTTTTACTAAATATGCGCTTTAAACTTCTGAAGATTTTTCACATTTGAATGGCAATGAGAAGTTTTTACGTAAGTAGGTGGTTCATTATTGCAATTTATACTTAATTTTATTAAAAACAAGCAACACAAAACCAAAAGACCACCACTACAAATTGGTAGGATCCCATGGTAAAAGATTTGTTTGGAAAAATTAGGGCCTCATGCTAGTGAAGATATTAGACTCTTTAAATTGTACTTTTATGTCTTTTGTGTATAATGCTGAGCCTGAAGAAAAAAGTTAGAAACCACTGGCTAGTCATTGACCATAAGAAAGATGGAAGGAAGTCTGAATGCAGAGCATTTGGGGGGCAATGTGTTTGGGTCATACCTAGCAGTATTCAGACCTTATTCCTGTCTCTGTGCTGAGGGATCAGCCCTGGCAGGTTCAGAAGGCCATATGTAGTACTGGGGATTGAATTTATTTGGCTGTGTGCAAGGTAAGCACCCTATCGCATACTGTTTATTGCTTCAATTACAGTGCAGCTCATTTTAAAATACACTCTCAGAGAGAGAAATAGTAGGCCAATTTCACCTTAATGGAGTTGGTAGATCTTAAGAAGTTTTTCTCCAAAGATTTCTTCTCCAATTCTAAAATTGTAGTGATGATGATCAACCATACTTATATATTTAACACCAAGCATAAGAGCCTACTAAGCCTAAATTTTTCATGGAAGAGTTTTGGTGAATGGACTTGAATTTTGAGGCTAATGGAGGTGAGGCAAGCAAGCTAGCATTAACCTGCAAGCCTAGTTTTTAGGTATTTGGTATAGCCATGGATTATTTATTGATTGTTTTCAGCCTTCTGAAGTGGATGAAAATATTTTACTAATTTTTTCTCCCTTGGTGGGGTCAGGATACCTGGCTGTGCTCAGGATTCATTCTTAGTGGAGCTTGGGGGAACCTGTGACACCAGGGACCAAATTCCAGGTTGACTGTGTATAAGGCAATACCTAAGCCCTCTGCCATCTATCCAGTCCATTGGTATTGCCTTTTTTTGGTTGTTTTATTTGGCCCATAATTGGCACTGGCCAGGGTTTACTCTTGGCTCAGCACTCAGGAAACATTCTAAAGATGCTTCAGGGACCATGTGGAATGCCAAGAATTGAACCCAAGTTGGCTGCATGCAAAGCAAGTACCTTATTTGCAGTACTATCTCTCCAGTCCTGATAGTTTTAACTTTTGTGTTATTTATCTTATTAAATTAAATAAGTTTTATTTTAAAAATAAAATATTAAAAGTTTAAATTTGGTGCTCAGGGTTTATACCTGCCTCTGTGCTCATGGTGGATCAGGTGTTGAGATTGAAACTGAGTCTACTGCATGCAAAGCGAGTTCCACACCTACTGTATTATTTCTTGGGCCCATGGGAAGGTGGAGGTAACAAGCATGGGGAACTTGGTTCCCAGGACATGCAAGCCCCTTTGCTCTACACTTCTCTCTGGGAACATCTGGAGGTTTGGGGCCAACTTAGTTGTAGCCCAGGTTCCCTTGATACCATTAAAGCCATTCTGGGAAGTGCTGAGTCTTTTATTTTTTTAAATTACTTTATTTAAAGACCATATATTATGTAGTTGCTTACAATGCATTTTTTTCTGCCACATGTTCCAACACCAACATATAATTCTTGATACCATTGTTCCCAGATTCTCACCCATTCCCAAATCTATACCCTTGGTAGGCATAAAATAATATATTTTATATTGCTTATTTACAGGGAAGTAGTAGTGAAATTATTAAAAAAACAAAGCAACAAAAAATTTTGGGAAAATTATTCTATCTTGTAATGAAGTCAGTAAGTTACTAGCAAAAGATTTACTATCTTTCTATTATTTGTTTTGTTTGTGAACATCCGGTGACTCTGAATTCATGTTGATGTCTAAATTGGTGTGTTCCTACTGGGATGATAGTACTGAGAAATTTGGAGTTGTGGTGCTCCCTTGTATGCAGCCAGGAATTTTATGCTCTGTGGAACAGATGTTATGGTGTCTATGGGCTATGGCTTCAGCTGCCATGGTTTTTGGAAGTTAGAGAAGGCAGAAGAAAGGGCCCACATTCACACCAAAAATGTCCTAGAGAGGTCAACTCAAACATCATACCTGGGGTTTTGCTTGGTTTGGTATCTCTGAAGAGTTCAATTGTTAAGTGGTGAAGCTGGGCCATCAGTAAGGAGTGTGGGTGGTGGGTGCAGCTGGTGTGGCTTTGGCTGGGCGGGAATTTGGCCCATCTTTTTTCAGGAGATTGCTGTTTTTAGGTACTGCCAGGTATTATGCTTTTCAGACTAGTAATAAGATGTCAATGTTTCTGTGTTTTCCAGCTCTTTTAGAAAGTGTCTTGACATAGAATTGATTTTACTGTCTTTGAAGTTTAAAGGATACTATGTGTTGATTAGAATATGCTTGACGCTGTGATCTAGCTACGATCACACCTTTGTCTTATCATTCTTTTCTGACGTGAGAAAATTTCAGTCTAGCTTTCCCAGAATTTTGAAGTTTGCAACAGAATGTTGTTGACTGTAATCACATTACTAGTCCAACTCCAGAATGTCTTTCTTTCTTTCTTTCTTCTTTTTCTTTTTCTTTCTTTCTTTCTTTCTTTTCTTTCTTTCTTTCTTTCTTTCTTCTTTCTTTCTTTCTTTTTTCTTTCTTTCTTTCTTTCTTTTCTTTTTCTTTCTTTCTTTCTTTCTTTCTTTCTTTCTTTTTCTTTCTTTCTTTCTTTCTTTCTCCTTCCTCCTCCCCTCCCTCCCTCCCTCCCTCCCTCTCCCTCCCTCCCTCCCTCCCTCTCCTCCCTCCCTCCCCTCCCTCTCTCCTCCCTCTCTCCCTCCCTCCCTCCCTCCCTCCCTCCCTCTCTCTCTCCCTCCCTCCCTCCCTCCCTCCCTTCCTTTTCCTTCCTTCTTTTCTTTTCCTTCCTTCCTTCCTTCCTTTTCCTTCCTTCCTTTTCCTTCCTTCCTTCCTTCCTTCCTTCCTTCCTTCCTTCCTTCCTTCCTTCCTTCCTTCCTTCCTTCCTTCCTTCCTTTCCTTCCTTCCTCCTTCCTTCCTTCCTTCCTTCCTTTTCCTTCCTTCCTTTCTTTCTTTCATTTCTTTTCTGTTTTTTGGCCACACCCGGTGGTGCTCACAGGGTTACTCCTGGCTATCTGCTCAGGAATAGCTCCTGGCAGGTATGGGGAACATATGGGACACTGGGATTCGAACCAACCACCGTAGGTCCTGGATTGGTTGCTTGCAAGGCAAAAACCACTGTGCTATCTTTCTGCCCCCCCCCTTTTCAAAAACTTTTGTTTTCGTTTTTGGTCACACCCAGCACGCTCAATGGTTACTTCTGGCTCTATGCTCAGAAATCGCCCCTGGCAGCACAGGGGACCAACCATTTGGGATGCTGGGATTCGAACCACTGTCCTTCTGCATGAAAGCAAATGCCTTACCTCCATGCTATCTCTCTGGCCCCAAGATACTTTTTTTTTTTTTTTTTTTTTTTGTTTCTGTGTCACACACCCGGCAGTGCTCAGGGTTTCTCCTGTTCTATGCTCAGAAATCACTCCTGGCAGGCTCAGGGGACCATATGGGATGCCGAGATTGGAACCACCGACCTTCTGCATGAAAGGCAAATGCCTTACCTCCATGCTATCTCTCCGGCCGTATTTATTTCTTGTTGCAAGTGCATATAACATTTTATTCCATGTGGGCTGCTTTATCTCATGTCTGGACCTTTGCCTAATGCTTAATCTGGGCTGTAAAGGTGGAAAACAAGTTTGGAAAGCAAGGAGGCTACCTGTATTTAAAGAGAAGAAATCCCTTTTATTTTTTTTTTTTTATAATTGTCTTTTATCCGTTTTTAAATTAGTCACTAACACTGAAGAGTCCAACTAAGCCAGAAGACTCTAGAATTTTGGTTTCTAGGAGAATGGGAAGATGTGGCTTCATTGGAACTGCTTTCCTGAGCCACTGAGCTTCTTTCCTAGTGGCTGAGCTGCATTCTTTCTGTGTCCTAGGAAAGGCTCACCTTTTTGCTGCAGCATGACTGCCATCAGCCCCATTGAACTCATAGTGTTTGTGTTACCCAAGTCTATGATTCATTTTTAGATTCTGAAGTTCCTGAATATTCTTGCACTGTTCTCAGCCTGTCAATCTGCAGCGTTGTAAGGTACAAATAATCATTGGTCTTTCTCAGGGCAATAGGCTTAGAAGAATTAATACTGTTGAATTCTTATCAATATTTGGGAGAACAGGGAACAATTTTGGTAAGTTTAAAATAAACTTTATTATTTAAGGATTTAGGATGAAAATTTAGATGTACTGCACATTCTTTGTTTATATCAAAAGTTTCAGACTCCCCCCCAAATAGATTATTACTATTTTTGTGATTTTGTTTGTGGCCACACCTGATGGTGCTCAGCTGTTGTTCTTGGTTGAAGTTAGGAGTGACTGGTAGTCTTAGAGGATGAAGATTCAAACTGGGATTGCTGAAAGGCGAGGCATGTACTTTTTATCTCTTTACTGTGTCTCTGGCCCCACCAGGAGAGGATCATTACATTAATTTGTTCTATCCTGTTGATTTAGAAAATGCGTTTATTCTTTGAAGTAGTACACATATAAAATGCAAAAAGTGAACTGATTTACAAATTACTCCACAAGCTAATAGGATGTTCAAAGATAAGCAGAGATGATATATGTCAAGAAGACTTTTTCCCTAATCTTAATTAAGTCTCTAAAGGAGTGACCAATTTTTGAAACCACATTGAGCTTTCTAATAGTGTTTTGATTTATTTCCCTCATGAAAAATTGGAATTGTTTCTTTTCCTTTTGTTAATTAAAAACTTCCCTTCAAGAGACATCAAAGCTCACAAATATCCTTAAGCTCATGTGTCCAAAATTAAACTATTCATAGTTTTGCTCATGTGATGGCACATTGAATAATTTTCAAAAATTCTCAGGTCTAACCTAAAATTTGGTGTTATTAAAAACATGGCAGTTCCAGTATAAGATGACACCTAGCTGTTAACTCAAAACAAAGGCGTTCCCTCACCTTCTCTTTTTCTGTAAAATCTCGTTCTTTGATATGTAAACGTCCATTTGGATCTTACTACACTCTGCTTTGCAGTGTTATAAAGAGTCAGTTTTGGCTTGGTGTGCTTGGAGACACCAAGAGGGAGAAGCCACTGACTCCATGATTCTTTCCTAAACTGGCTAGATTTATTAATCCTCATCAGACCCATTCACCTGGGGTTGGAGATACTGTGTGTATCCTCACAAATTGTGTATTTTATTTACCACCCAGGTCTCACAGGTTTTCCCAACTACTGAAGACACATCACAGTAATTTGTATAGTTTTCCCCTTCAGTAGATAAGTCAGGGACAGGTTCTAAGCAGGGCAAAACTGCAGTAACTTTTCATTTTCCTATATACCACAATGTGATGCTATTGTCTGTGAAAGCTTTTTGTAGATCCTTTCATTAAGTCATTTCTTGGTCTACTTCTCATTATGTTTGGGAATGCATCTTTGTTTTACTGAAGGTGAGACCCTTTATCTTCTGAGATCTTTCCTACCTATGATTAGCATCTGATTCTTGTGGTGGTACCTTATGTTTCAGTCAGAAAGACAGTACGGCGCAGTAACAACTACTTGCTTTTCTGTGCAGAGATTTGTAGTTTGTTTGCTTTTTTTTTTTTTTTTTTTTTTGTGTGTGTGTGTGTGTGTGTGTGTGGTTTTTTGGAAACCTAGTGGACAGTTGGTAAAGAGGGCAGTGAAGTCAGTAGTAGTAGCCCCAGAGAGGCATGGACAGGTGAGGTAAAACGTCTGCTATTCTGCCAAAGGCTTGCAGGGGTCTCAAACTCAATTTACCTGGGGGCCGCAGGAGGCAAAGTCAGGGTGATCCTTGAGTGCAAAGTCAGTAGTAAGCCTTGAACATTGGGGGGTGTGACCCAAACAACTAAAACACAACAAAACAAAAAAAGATTCCTCTAGGGCAGGGCCACAAAATGTTGTATGGAGGGCCGCAAATGGCCCTCGGGCCACGAGTTTGAGACCCCTGGCTTAGAGAGATTGGCCTAATAGGAAAGCATTAGATCTATTTATGGAGGAATGTAACTTGGCAGTGGATATTAAAGTTTTTTTGTTAATTTTTAGTTTGTTTTATTTTGGGGCCAAGCCCAGTAGTCCTCATGGCTTCTTCTTGGCTCTGTGCTCAGGGGCAACTTTGGTGGACTTGGGGGACCAATATCAAGCACAGATATCAAACACAGGTCAGGTGTGTGCTAGTACTTTCTCTCTGACCACTTTAAAGTTTTGCTTTTTTTTTTGTTTGTTTGTTTGTTTTTGGGTTACACCCGGCAGCGCTCAGGGGTTACTTGTGACTCTACACTCAGAGAATTGCTCCTGGCAGGGCTCAGGGGAGCTATATGTTATGCCGGGATTCGAACCCACCATCCTTCTGCATGCAAGGCAAATGTCCTACCTCCATGCTATATCTCTCCATCCCCAAATTTTTCTTTTTTTTTTTGGGAGGTCACAACCCAGCCATATCTCGGTATTACTTTTGGCTCCATGTTCAGAAATCGCTCCTCGCAGGCTGTGGGGGACCATATGGGATGCAGGATTCGAACCAAAATACTTCCTGCATGAAAGGCAAACGCCTTACCTCCATCGCTATTTTCCAGCCCCCCAAATTTTTCTATAATGTTATGTATGCATAGTTTAATATTATAACTTGTGCCATTTATACAATTCACTGGGCTTAATCATAGTCACAGTGCTGTGTAACTATCAGTGTTCCCTGTACCTAAAGCCCTTTTTTAAGGCGATCTCCAATTAGACTTCATACTCTTAAACAGTAATATATCATTATATCCTTTCTCTGGCCCTGCTAGCCTTTATTTTCTGATCTTTGAATTTGTCTTTTTGGGTACTTCATTTGTCATGTAATATTTACATTCTGTGTATGACATTTCACTTAGAATATGTTTGTAAAGCCCATCTACCTTATATCATATAGAAAAACTACATTACATTCCTGGGCCAGAGAGATGGTACAAAAGGTAGGATGCTTGCCTTGCATGCAGTTTAATTCCTGGTACCCCATAAAGTACCCCGAGCTTTAGATCAATTTACTATTGTAGTCAAAATGCTTAGAACAGTGCTTTCTTTATAATAAATCCTCAATAAATGTCATCTGCATTTATTTTTATATCTTAGAATCATTTATAATTAGTTTACCAAAAAAAGTAAATTTTAAAAATTTGGAGCCACCCAAAGTGAAAGGATACCTACCCTCTTAGCGTACCCCCCCCCCCCATCTCTTGTCCCTGTTAGAAGCTTCAGCCACTCTTCCTGCTGACTCATTCTATGTGGTTTTTCCTTCCACCTTTTCTCAATATGGACTGTTGCTTGCTACTGGATTCAGTTCCAGAGGGATTCCCAGTTCAGGGACACTACCTGATCCCTTACTGCTGAAAAGCATTTCTAAGACTCCATAAGACCATGGTACGGGATGAAATGTGCCCTGGATTTTATTATAAACCCCCCCCCCCTTTGTAGAGGTAGCTTCCTCCATCCATCCTTTTATTTATTTATTTATTTATTTATTTATTTATTTATTTATTTATTTTTTGCTTGATTTAGTTCTGTTTAGTAAGAAATTGTAATAGAAAAGTCTTGCTTGGGATAAGAGCTCGGCCAAAACTAGGTCACAGAGATTGTATAGTTTGTTATTTTAAACCCCAAAGCACCAATAATATAATATGATATAGTTCCTTTTTGCATAGGTACACTAAAATGGGAAAATCTTACGTAAAGAAACAAGTTCTTATTTAATATGATTAAGGACTCATAAATTTGCACAGGGGCTCCTTCTGCCCTGAACATCTAAGACTTGACAGACCTCAAGTGATCAGACATCAATCATCCAACCCCAAATCCTGGATCGCAACCTTAAAACTGGCACATTCTCTACACCAGCACCAGGAGTCAAACTCTCCCATAGGGAGGCCCTAATAATACTGCTCTGGAACCATCTTGAGCCAGGGTGAGCAACTATCTTGATATAATGGCAGGTTGTGCTACCTCATTCCCTAATGGCGATATGAAATCAGAATACACTTGTCCTAGTATCTGTGCAAAAATCAAGATCACTAATTACAGAAGACTGACTGTAACAACCACCACTGAGCAAAACTTTTCCAGGGACTATAAAGAAAGACTCTATCCCAGGCTTCGTTCTAGGATCTGTGCAGAAACCAAGATCTCTAATTACAGAGGACTGGACTGGGCCAAATGAACAGAATATACTTGAGGGGTAGGACAACTGACATGTTCTGGAGCCTGTCGTTGGTCTCATGAAAGTATGCTTCAAGGGGGGTGGAGACTCACCCTGTATCTCTTTGTGCCAGGTGGATTCTTTCTAATTTCCCCTATATGTTTGTGCCTTATGTCAAAACAAACTTGCCACAAACCTGCCCCTCATTTTTATTTTATTTATTTTTAATTTAATTTTTTATTTTTCTTCCTTCTTTGCTGTGCTTCTATTAATTTAATTATATTATCATTACTTCTAGACAGGGCTTCCCACCCCATGGTATTTTGTTTTTTTAACAGAACCATAGAATGTGAATCATCTTGTTCTGCCTCATATTTCAGTTCTTCTTACAAACTGAGGAAAAAAAATCGTGGAGGGGACTCAGGGCAGTTGGTCTCTAGGAGTATTGAGTGGAAAATAAAAAATGGGTCAAAGACTGGGGCCCAGGGCCGGAGAGATAGCATGGGAGGTAAGGCGTTTGCCTTTCATGCAGAAGGTCATTGGTTCAAATTTCTGGCATCCCATATGGTCCCTGGTGCCTGCCAAGAGCAATTTCTGAGCATGGAACCAGGAGGTAACCCCTGAGCACTTCCGAGTGGTGACCTCCCCCCCCCCCCCCCAAAATACCTAAATACCCAAACCAAAGGTCGTAAACAATAGAATTAAGAGACCCAAATCACAACAACTATACATAAAAGGGACCTGTTACACACTAGCAGTCAGAGTGCAGGTATGGGAGGCCTGCTGGAAACTATGGCAGAGGGAGGTCAATACTGATGGTGGGAATGGGCCCTAATTCACTGTCACTATGTACCTGAAATACAACTGTGAAAGACTTGTAATTTACATTGGTCTCAATCAAATTAAATTAAAAAATTGGAGCCACACCTGGCAATACTCAGAGCTGACTCCTAACTGCACACAGGAATTACTCCTGGTGGTGTTTGAAGGACTTCTTCGATGCTGAGATCGTGTCTTGCTTGGCAGCATTTAAGACAAGAGCTGTACTCACTATTGCTCCAACTCCAGGAAAGTAAATTTCTGTTTTAATTAGCATGGAGTAAACTTTCTTTGAGCTTCAGCCCAATTTCAAAATCACAGTAAAAACATTTAAAAACATACAGCTGTATTTAAATGGTGATGAAATTTATTATTGTAGTAATTGTGTATAGGTTTTTATTTTATTTTTCATTTTATAGGTTTGTTTTGCCTAGTTATTTTTTATATTTATTATTTGATTTTTTTTTTGTTTGGTCACACCTGGCAGCACTCAGGAGTTTACTCCTGGCTCTACGCTCAGAAATCGTTCCTGGCAGGCTAGGGGCCATATGGGATGCTGGGGATAGCGGAGACCACCAGACCTTCTGCATGAAAGGCAAATGCCCTTACCTCCATGCTATCTCTCCAGCCCTGCCTAGTTCTAGTTTTAATAATTTCCTTTTAATTTGGGTATACTTTTTTTTTAAAAAAATAATATATTTATTTAAGCATCATGATTACAGACATGATCTATAGTTTTGAGTTTTCAGTCATAAAAAGAACACCCCCTTTCACCAGCGCAACAATCCCAACACCAAGTGCCCCCCAACTCCCTCCTCCCCTACCTCCTGCCTATATTCGAGACAGGCATTCTACTTCTCTCACTCATTAACATTGCCACGACAGTTGTCAGTGTAGTTATTTTCTTAACTGCACTTACCATACTCTGTGGTGAGCTCATATTGTAACCAGTCCTTCCAGCCCACATCTCTATGGTCCTCTGGGCATTAGTAATTTCTTTTATTGTTCTTAAAAATCCATAGATGAGTGAGTCTATTTTTTTTTTTTTGGCTTTTTTGCGTCACACCCGGCAGCGCTCAAAGTGTACTCCTGGCTCTATGCTCATAAATCGCTCCTGGCAGGGCTCAGGGACCATATGGGGATGCCGGGATTCAAACCACCGACCTTCTGCATGAAAGGCAAATGCCTTTACCTCCATGATTATCTCTCTGGCCCCAAGTTGAGACTATTCTGAGTCTATCTCTCTCCCTCTGACTTATTTTACTCAGCATAATAGTTTCCATGTCCATCCATGTATATCAAAATTTCATGACTTCATCTCTTGAAGTCATGCATAATATTCCATTGTGTATATGTACCACAGTTTCTGCATAATATTCTATTGTGTATATGTACCACAGTTTCTTTAGCCATTCATCTGTTGAAGGGCATCTTGGTTGTTTCCATATTCTGGCTATTGTAAATAGCACTGCAATGAATATAGGTGTGAGGAAGGCATTTTTGTATTGTGTATTTTTGTGTTCCTAGGGCATATCCCTAGGAGATATTCAGCTATACCACATAGCTGGATCATATGGGAGCTCAAATTTCCAGTTTTTTGAGGAATCTTCATATTGTTTTCTGTAAAGATTGGACTAGATGGCATTCCCACCAACAGCTCTTTTCTCCCACATCTCTGCCAGCACTGATTGTTCTTGTTCTTTGTGATGTGTGCCAGTCTCTGTGCGTGAGATGGTTTGGGTATAACTTCTCAGATCGAGTTTTCTTTCTAGAATTTTTTCTTTGCTTTGTATAATATGTATATTAAAGAGATAATATGAAATTGTAGCATATTGTCAAAAAATGCCCTAATTCTTGTCCTATCTGGATTTGTTAATACTTTGTTCATTCATTTATTTATTTATGTATTTATTTATTTTAGAGAAGTAAATTAGCTTTATTTAGGCAAGGATGAGAAGAAAGGGTAGGGAGAGAGAGAGGTACACATCTCAGCTTGAGATGTGGGTGATTCTCTAAGATAGAGAAGAGCTTGGGTTTTTTTAATTAGATAATTTCATAGTCTTCTTTTGAATTTTTACTCTTATAGGTCTGTCAGATGACTGAAAAAACAACCCAGTCTAGCTATGTATATAGGAAATTAATAAAGATAAGAATCATTGTGGGATTTTGATAGTATTGAAATAACTTTGTGGACAGACTCCTAAGGAATGTCGTGGTTACCTTAAAACTATATCCTTGAACTAAACTAGGCATTGAACTGTTAAAAATGAATGAAACTTAACTATTACTATGAAGGGACTTTAAAGGAATAACACACACAGAAGCAATTACAATATTAACAACGTGTTTTACGATGACTGTTGGGAGGGTCCTTCTGCTATCCTCAGTGGAGTTTTGCAGTAGAAATTATACTTGAGTATTTTTGTATTTGGCTTTCTCAATGATATTGCTCTTCCCTGAATTTTACCTTCTGCTACTAAATGTGTTTTTTCCAACTTTAATTTTATCACTATCCAGTTCCCTTTCAAGAAAGTTATTCCTGGCAGAAAGATAGCACAGAGACCAACCTAGAGTTCAATCCTTAACATTCCATATGGTCCTCTGAAACGGTCCATGCACTCTCTCCATCTCTCTCTTTGACTCTGTGTCTGTCTGTCTGTCTGTCTTTCTGTCTCTTCTCTCTTGGTTTGGTCTTGCATCTAGTAGTGCTGGGGGTTGTTCCTGGTTCTGTGCTCAGGAGCCACCCTTAATCTCACACTATCTCTTTCCCCTCTCATATGCTTAAGTCCTAGATAAGTACGCAGCTCAAACTCTTCAGTATGTTGTGCTTCTTTTCTAAAAACATTTTTTCCTTAATGCATGCAAGACATACTCCACTTGCTGAGCCACATCCCGAAACAACTGGTTTTTAATTTTTCACAGTATGCCTTTGTTCCATTATTATCTCTGTATGCAGTGTTCTTCTCTCATCCCTCCTATCTAAAACCTTAATCTGTTTCAAGGTCTAGCTCAAATCCCATGACATGCATGACACCATATCTTTTCTTCCTGTCCTTAAGTTTGAATTATTTCTTCTTACTTCTGATTTGTTTCTCCAAAATACAATTATTCTTTCTGTGAATTGGGCTATTTTATATTTCTTCTTGTATTGTTAGCCCTACAGCCTTAACTGCTTTATCCTGAAAACTTTTGTTTTGTACTTTTTACCTTTTGTTTATTGTTTCTCTCTCTATAACTGATATATAATATATATATATATCAGTTATAAGTTATATATATATATATATATATATATATATTAACCTTTTCTCTCAAAACTCCTGAAAGAATTACAAGATAAACTAGTATAGTTATGGCAATTTTGCTATATATACTCAATGTAGACATGGCACATATTACCTAGTTTTCTTTTATTTATGAATTAAAAGGTTAGTTTCTTAATATAATATATTTGTGTGTGTGTGTGTGTGTGTGATTGGATTCAACATGATATCAGCAGTTGAATCCAGGTCCTTCTACATGCGAGACATGTTCTCTAACACTGAGCTGCATCATTGGTCTTATAATAATAATAATATTAATGAAAAACTGCTTTCTTGTCAATTGTATTGAATATAGTTTCATAAATAAAAATAAAAGGAGTTTAGAAACAGATTATTTAAGTTCCTTTAAAATGACAGCAGGGGGCACTATTTTGTTTTTAAAGCTGATTCAAAATTAGAATTTTTTAGTGGTAAAATGTGTGTCCTTGGGGGCAGGGAGCAGTGCACAAGCGCTAAGGTGTCTGCCTTGCCCGCACTAGCCCAGGACGGGACCGCGGGTTTGATACCCGGACATCCTATATGGTCCCCAAGCCAGGAGCACTTCCTGAGCACTTACCCAGGAGTAACCCCTGAGTGTCACCTGCCCAATCCACCCCCCCCCCCCCAAATTTTTTCCCATATTACTAGTCCTATAGACAGTCTGTGAAAACTCTTTTATTCTTTGCTTTTCCATTATAATGGTACTGTAAAAAATAATCGGTTGAGTTTTGGGAAGTTCGAGGTGAACTCATCTGAATTCTACATTTGTGTTTGATATTTAAAAATAGTGAGTTGCAGTGATAGAATAGAACCATAAAGAAAGAGTCCATCTTAGGCTCTATCCTATGTCCTATGACCTGTGCAAAAACCAAGATCTCTAGTTACAGAGGCCTGATTTTATCATCCACGACTGAGCAGAAAGTTTCCAGACATCACAAAAGGACCTAGGGGAGAGAATAAGAGGGATGTATCGGAGACTGTAGTTATTCCCCATGACAGTATACTTCAAAGGAAGGAGAAACCCTGTATCTCTTAGGCCAAGGGAATTCCCTTTCTAATCTCCCTAATATTTACTGTGCCTATACAAAAAAAAAAAAAAAAAGCACAAATTAATTTTTGTTGTTATTGTTGTTGCTTTTTTATCTTTTTTTCTTTTTCTGTTTTTGTGCTTTGGGGTTTTTAATTCGGGACTCTGATTATTGTTTGATTGTTGTCTTTATTGCCTGTTGTGCTTTCGGGATTTTTTTATTTTGATTATTTTTGTATTGTTAAGATTTTCTTTCTTTTTCCCTTTCTTCTCTTAAATTGATATTTATTGCCTCTAGAAGAACTCCTCCCATTTTTTTGCTTGTTTGAATTTTGCCCCTTTTTTTTCTTGTTCTTTTCTTCTAACAGAACCACATAACTTGAACCATCTTGTTCTGCCTCATTAATAGAGGGGGAAATAATGAAGGATACCAAGGCCAAGCAGCCGTATAAACATTGAGTAGAAATAAAAAAATGATCAGACTTAAATACCAACTCCAAAGCCAATGACAACAGAATCGATACCCAATCTACAACAAGCTAGATACAGAGGGGACTACTTATACTAGCAGTCTAGGGGGCAAAAGAGGAGGGGGATATGGGATGCATACATCAAAAGCCTGCTTGGATTGGCTGAGTTAGAAAGGCTGTCCGAGCAGCCTGGCAGTGATTGGTGCAGGATTGAGTTGGAAAATTCGTTTTGTGGCAATATTCAGACAATTTTCGTTTAGTGGCACATTGAAACATTTTTCGGGATATACTCGGCGTATAGGACGACCCCCAATTTTCGTTGACTTTTTTTGTTTCAAAAGTAGTCTTATATGCCAGAAATACGGTATTTAAAATATATGATTCTATTAAAGTTATGCTACTGTAATGTTAAAATCATAATTTACTTTAATATAGTTGATTAGCAAAACACAGTTTATAGAAATCATTAGATGAATCAGAAACTTGTCTTCAACTTAGGATGTTAAAAATATTGGAGGATTTCCAACTTATTAGGATAAGTATAGATAATAATATTAAATGTTTGGTTCCTCAACTGTCATGATCTTTAAAAATAATGTGCTTAAAATTTTTTTTACTTGAATAATAATAAGAATGTGTTATGAGATTTTCTAAAGCATTTTTTAAACAAGCTTTCTTACTCCTCTGAAACAGAAATAAATAAAAAATCAGCTATAGATTAAAAAAAATAGTGAGTTGAGCCAGAGGGAATAGTTTTAGGAAATAAGGCTCCTGTCTTGCATGTGGCTCTCCTTAATTTGATTCCAGAACTTTGTGGTCTTCTGAGCACCAGGAGGGTCACTCCTTAGCACTAATCCAGTAGTAGATGTAAAGCACTACTAGACATTACCAACTCTCCCCCATCCAATCCCTCCCAAACACCCCCAAACCCCAAAAATGCTAATTCTGAGGGCCCTGGGAAATTGTTTAAAGTGGTACAGACAGGATTCTTGTATGGGTTTCCAGGTTTGGGCTCTGTTTTCGTACTTCCTGTTCTCCTGGCACCCCTGGGTTGCTTTGGCTGCTGCAGCATGATGGAGAATGGTCAGAAAGGGACTGATTGATTATCATGGGGAGTAGACTCCAACCCCTTAAGCACTGCTTGTGGAGTCCCTTCCAGGTTGTAATTCTTTTATTGTTTTGACTTAATAAAGTTTTATTTTTCAAAATGTACAGTTGAAATTTGCTCATGTATTCTGTTCCCTGACTGCCCTTGGTGGTACCTGGTGTAATTCACTTGAGCTCTGTGCTTTGACACCAGTTTAATAAGTCCTTTACTCAGAAGCTTTCAGTGGGCCGCCCTGGCCAGGAACATCCAGAATCTTCAGAAAGACACACAGCAGGATTTATGAGCTTGTAGTTGGGGATTTCCTTGCAGAGCTAGTCATAGGTGGCTTTCACAAACGACACTAGATTATTGAGCTTGTCCTGATATTTGCCTTTGGACCACTTCTTTTTTTTCACCTTGTCCCCAGACTTGTTCACTGGTCTTTTTCTTGACCAACTTTCTGGCTGGCTTTCTTTTCTTTTCCTTCCTTCCTTCCTTCCTTCCTTCCTTCCTTCCTTCCTTCCTTCCTTCCTTCCTTCCTTCCTTCCTTCCTTCCTTCCTTCCTTCCTTCCTTCCTTCCTTCCTTCCTTCCTTCCTTCCTTCCTTCCTTCCTTCCTTCCTTCCTCCCTTCCTCCCTCCCTCCCTCCCTCCCTCCCTCCCTCCCTCCCTCCCTTCCTTCCTCCTTCCTCCCTCCCTTCCCGCCCTCCTTCCTTCCCTTCCTCCTCCCTCCCTCCTCCCTCCCTTCCTCCTCCTCTCCCTTCCTCCTCCTCTCCCTTCCTCCTCCCTCCCTCCACACTCGGCAGTGCTCAGGGATTACTTCTAGCTCTGCTCTCAGAAATTGCTCCCATCCTCCACCCCACCTGCTTCTGGGTCAAGCATTTTACTTCACTCTCTCTTGCTCTTCCTGCTCTTTCCTTTTGTGACATTGTGGTTTGTGCTACAGCAAATGAAGGGGATGCCATGAATGTCCTTTCCATATTAGTCCTTATTCTACTCTAATGGTAACTCTACACTGTTTGTTGCATTCTAATTTTCATCTCTATTGCCACTAGATATCATCCCTACACTGTGTTTTATTTTTCTTATATCCTAGTTATGCTACTGTGAATGGGATTAATATGAATCTATTGTTTCTAGGAGTTTTTTGATAGTCTTTCGGATATTCTAAGTATAGTAATCTGTCATTTGCAAGCAGTGAGAGCTTGACTTCTTACTTTCGTATCTGGATGCCCTTAATATATAATATATATATATTTTTTTTTTTTTCCTAATTGCTATGGTAAGTACTCCAGTACTATGTTAATAGGAGTGGTGAGAGGGGGCAGACTTTCTTTGTACCAGATTTTAGAGGAAAGGCTTTAAGTTTTTCTCCATTCAGTATAATATTTGCCTTGAGCTTGTGGTAAATGTCCTTGACTATATTGAGAAAAGTTCGTTCTGCTTACATCTTCCCTCCCTCCTTCCCTCCTTCCCTCCTTCCCTCCTTCCCTCCTTCCCTCCCTCCCTCCTTCCCTCCTTCCCTCCTTCCCTCCCTCCCTCCCTCCCTCCCTCCCTCCCTCCCTCCCTCCCTTCTCTCCTCCTTTTCCCTCCCACTCTCAGCAGTGCTCAGGGATTACTCCTGGCTCTGTTCTCAGAAATTGCTCCTGGTAGGCTCAGGGGAGCATATGGGATACCAGGGATCAAACCTGAGTAGGCTGTGCAAGGCAAATGCCATACTTGCTATCACTCCACCTCCCTGGAAACTTTTTTTCTTGTATTCCTTGGGAGGCATCGTGAAGTTCAGAGGGCAGCAGCTACCACCATAGCCTCGCTAAGATGTTGGCCAAAAATAGGACAAGCTATAATTCTTTTTTTTTTTTTTTTTTTTTTTTTTTTTTTTTTTAGTTTTTGGGTCACACCCGGCGGTGCTCAGGGGTTATTCCTGGCTCCATGCTCAGAAATTGCTCCTGGCAGGCACGGGGGACCATATGGGACGCCGAGATTTGAACTGATGACTTTCTGCATGAAAGGCAAACGCCTTACCTCCATGCTATCTCTCCGGGCCCCAAAGCTATAATTCTTATTACTGACTTTAAAATGTTTGCCTCTGTGAGATGATCCTGATTAAAGTCATTACTATGAGAAAAACTAGCTTTCAGTGGCTATTATGAAAAGCATTTAATTAAACTTTGGGAAAAAATTTTGTGGTAGGTGCGAGCACCTGTAGTTGCTTATTAGATATGATGTGATTTACCTGCAGGCTGGTTGGGACCCCGGCCCAAAGAGACAGATCACTCTGGAAACGCCTCTCTCACTTTGGAAGCCAGACTCAGTCTGGCAGGAGTCTATGTATTTATTCCCATGTCCTTAATGAGAAAATGAAAAAACAGTTGTTCAGAAAACCCTTTCAGGGAAATTTATTTAAAAATTTCATTTTAAGAATTAACTTTATGGGGCTGGAGAGAGAGCATGGCGTTAAGATGTTTTCCTTTCAAGTAGAAGGTCGGTGGCTCTAATCCTGGCATCTCATATAGTCCCCTATGCCTGCCAGGAGTGATTTCTGAGCATAGAGCCAGGGGTAACTTCTGAGCGCCGCCAGATGTGACCCAAAAACCAAAACCAAAAAAAAAAAAAAATTGACATTATTGACTTACAAATAATTAAAGATGATAAACAGTAATGATAAAAAGTAAAATAGTACACTTACAATGTATTATGAAGGTAGAGGGGAGAAAATATCTCATTGATCATTCTATTGCATATTAGCTGAAAAATAGCATTCATAAATAACTATTAAAATTTTTGCCTACATTTTAGTAGTTATTCTGCAGAAGTTTATTGGTGTCTTTAACTTATAAAATGACTTATTTAAGGCCACATAGCAAGAAAGATATTGTCACTGGCACATGTTAACAGTTACTCACAGAACTGGGAATGTATCTAAGTGGTAAACCATTTGCCTTGCATATAAGAGGCCCTGGATTTGATCTCTAGCACTACAAAAAAGAAAAGAAAGAAAATGATAGGACACATACTCCTTAAATTTCTACCTCGTTGATCATTCTATCTTTTCTCAAACATCTCTTCTTCAGATCTATGTAAACTATATGAATAAAGGTATTTTAGTTTTAAATATTGGGGTGGGTCTCCTAAGGATGCTCAGGGGCTCTGGGGCCATGGTTGATGACTGTTGGCCAAGCAGGACAGAACTTTAGTACTCTAGGGCACAAGGAGGTGGTGCTCCTCAGGCTTCATGGCATCTCCAGGGCCATCCTTGCACTCTCACCCTGGCCTTTACTTTTGTTCTAGAATGAATTATTATTATTATTATTATTATTATTTTGGTTTTTGGGTCACACCCGGTGGTGCTCAGGGGTTTCTCCTGGCTGTCTGCTCAGAAATAGCTCCTGGCAGGCACGGGGGACCATATGGGACACTGGGATTCGAACCAACCACCTTAGGTTCTGGATCGGCTGGCACTGCTGTGCTGTCTCTCCGGGCCCAAATTATTATTATTTTGAAGTTATGGGTCACACCTGGTGCTGCACAATTGGCTCTGTGTTCAGGAGATTCACCAATTCAGGTGGTGTTCGGGGGATCATAGGCAGTGGTGGGGATCAAACTTGGTCGAACTGTTTTTCAGGGCCCTGTACAATCTCTCCAGTCCCAATATTCATGATTTTAAAATAATTAGTAACTGTCATTTTTCAAATAATAAGTAGTTATTTGGCGTTTCCCCCCCTTTTCAACCATAGTAGTTCATTGTAGGCAATAACTATGAGTAAAGATCATTAATCAGTAGTTTTCTGGCATTTTCAGATAATAAGTAGGTATCTGGCATTTTTCCCTATTTCAACCATAGAAGTTCATAATAGGCAACAATTAAAAAATTTTTCTGTTCTAGTGATAACAAGTGAGGTTTTTCTGGAAAGGAATCTTTTTCATTTATTATTCCACTGGCCTCATATATCAGGGTATCTACAAATGTGTTGGATTTGATATATCATTAGACCTTAAAGAATATGCTTCTACATGCTATACTAAAATTTATTTAGAAATTTAGAAAATTTATTTAATCCATTATTGATTTGATATCTGGTAAATCTTTAAGACTGAAGTTTGAAGTGGGTTTTTTTTTTTTTTTTACTGCTGTTAGGGTAAAGATTTTAGACTGAGGCAGCAGTTTCTTTGTCCTTGTTTACTCCTTTGGTAAAAGTCCAGTAGTAGGACATCTAATTATCATTGTGGACCACTGTGGAGGAGGGAAGCTTGAGAAGAATTGCCATTTAAGTGACAAATAAGTACACATTCAAATTATAAAGCAATCTGTTAAATTTCAAGTTGATCAATTGGAACAGGAAAGTGTTTGAAAGGACCTGAGTTGTATTAGTTTGAGGTCATTGTATTTAGACTTAGGTTAATAAAGGTGGCATGCTTTAAAAGAACTAAGTAATTAAGTTTTATGAGCATGTCAAAGCAGGAATCAAAACAATGAATTTTACTTTACGGCAGTTATAGTGTTTTCACACGAAATGCTCATGACTGCTTCTTAGTAATAGTGTACTCCTTTTATAAAAACATGCCATCCACTCCCAAAATGATCACAAATCATAAAAAGGTGGTTATGAGACTTTATATTTTTATAATTTCTAGCTGTTTAAGTTCTAGAGAAGTAAAAGATAATTTTGATATGTAAGGAAATAAAGAATATATTACTTATATATTATATTATAAGTAATATAATATATAAGGAAAATCTGTAAGGAAATAAAGGGTAGGCTGAAAAATTGGGTAGAAGGTAGAAGGTATCTTATCCAATACATAGAAAAACAGCAGTAGCTATTGGTATTTTTGTGGAGCTGTGATTTGGGGTAGAAAAGTGGAGAAAGGAGACCAGGTGCTCTCACAGAGATCATATTGGAGGGAAGGAAACTCACCTTAAGATAATGGAAGATCAGATGGTGATATAGTACATTAAAAAAAGTCCACCTCTATCAGGCTAATTGAGTATGATGGCCAGAGAGATTATTTTTATAGGTGTCACTTGTGTGTTCAGAGGCCACTAATACCATAACCAGCAGTGCTGGGAATGAATGGCATGAGATGCTGGGGTTCAAATTTAGTGCTTTGCTCCTTTCACTTGCTATCTCCCTAGCTAGAGAGCTGGGTTATTTTATTTTATTTTGATTTTGGACCACATCTAGGTGTGCTCAGGATGTGCTGACACATTGGAGTGTAATGTGAAGCCCAACTTTGATCTGTAACACCATAAGATCCCATAAACATTGCTGGATCTGATCCTTGAGGTTCTTGAGCACTGCTAGGTATTACTCTAGTATGACTGGTCACCTCTGAGTTTGGTCCTAGTGATATCCAGTACTGGAAGACTTAAGCAGTATTACATACACTGTTGTACCTTTGAATCATTGGTCCTCTCTCACTATCACCAGGAGTAAGGGTTGGTTAAAAAAACAAATAAAAGGATTCAGTTGTTTGGTGGTAGATGAAGACTAATCTTTCCATGTTAATCATCATTGTAGTATAGGCGGATATTGAAATAGAATGCTGTTGGGGCCAGAGAGGTAGAATAGGTCCCACTTTGATCCCCAGAACCACATATGGTCCCTCTGAACACTTCCAGGAGTAGCCCCTGAGCACAGATCCAAGAGTAAGCCCTGAGCTTTGTCTCCCCCTGCAAACAAAAACAATTTTAAAAACATAGCATTGTGCTCTGAAACTTGAAACAACACTAAGATGATGGTCATCAAGAAGAAAGGATTGGAGAGAGGGCAGATAGGGTAAAGAAGTGTACATTGTATGATGACAGGTGGAAACTCATCTTTTGGAGGAGACTACGAAATAGCAGATTCAGAGGTTGAACTATAGTGTTATATATGTAATTCATATAAAGTTATTAACCCAATTTTAGTTCAATAAAAATGCAAAAATACATGAATAAATATTAAATAATCTCATAAGAAAAATGGTGGTTATTAATTGGACTTACTGTGATGATTCTTTTCTTTTTTTTAATTTTTAATTTTTAATTATGAGAACAAAGATGCAAAGAAAGAAGACAAGGTAAAGTTACAGTGGAAGGACAATCACCCATAACATAATTCTCAGAAGTCCCCTTGCTGATATTTTAACTTTGAACTTTCAGCCAAAGAACATTAAGATAAATAAAACAGAATCCATGTACAATTACTTTGTCCCTCAAGTCCCCAGATTGTAACACATTATAATATTTCTTAACAGCACACAAGGCAATCTAAAGCCATAAAACTTACGTAACTCCTTAAACATTAGAGGCATAGTATTTTTTACATTTCTGTGTACATGCATATTAGCTTAAGTTAACCTCAAATTTTTGTATTTGTTTTTATTTTTGTCTTTGGGCCACACCCGGCGTTGCTCAGGGGTTACTCCTGGCTATCTGCTCAGAAATAGCTCCTGGTGGCCGGGCGGTGGCGCTGGAGGTAAGGTGCCTGCCTTGCCTGCGCTAGCCTAGGACGGACCACGGTTCGATCCCCCGGCGTCCCATATGGTCCCCCAAGAAGCCAGGAGCAACTTCTGAGTGCATAGCCAGGAGTAACCCCTGAGCGTCACAGGGTGTGGCCCAAAAACCAAAAAAAAAAAAAAAGAAATAGCTCCTGGCAGGCACGGGAGACCATATGGGACACCGGGATTCGAACCAACCACCTTTGGTCCTGGATCAGCTGCTTGCAAGGCAAACGCCGCTGTACTATCTCTCCGGGCCCAAGTTAACCTCAAATTTTAAGTGGGTTTTTTTTTTTTAAGGATTAGAGTCAGAGGAGCACAGTAAAAACGGTGTTAGAGTGGCAATTGTTGTTTGCATAGGCCCACCAAAATGTGAGGGGCATGGAAAGAAATAATCTTGGCCTAAATACAAAGAGACCCTACCCCTGAAGTTTCCTGGTATAAGACCAACTCTAGGCTCTAGGCAAGTTAGATCGTCCAATCCAAGGCATTGTCCGTAGTGCCAACACACTTTTCACACAGTCTCAGTTGTTGGTATCATGTTTTTGTATTATAGATCCTGGAATCTGCAGATCCTACATTGAAGTCAGGATATGGAGTGTCCTCTTGTTTCACCTCACCATTAAAGGGCAATGCAGGAAGCCCTGTTCTGTAAGCAGGTCATTGTTGTTGTTGTTAAGTCTTCTCAGTATTAAGGGAAGTCTCTTTTGAGCAGGTCAATGTCTGAGCAGTGGTAGGGTCTTCCGTGGTAGAGGATTGCTTCCTGGTGATGTTATAGACAAACCTGGATGTTTCATGAATGGCTTCCCTGGTTCAGGGGTGAATGGAAAATGCCCTTTCTTCTAAGGCCTGTGCCAGGTCATTATGTCAATGTTCAGGGTGTAAGGTCCCTTTGCACTACAAGATTTGTGTATTCCAATCTCTATTAGATAGGATATTATTTGTATGTATAGTATTTTCCCATTTTAATGTGCCTATGCCAAAAAGGAGCAATGCCACGTGGCGTTATTGGTGCATATGGGGGCCATAAGAACAAGTCCAACAATCCCCATGATATGGTTCAATCATAAACATTAAACTGGGGGACTCTTTCACCAAAATTCCTTGTTGAACAGCTCATAAAGAGAAGATAAAAAGTGATTAGAATCGTCACTGTATAAGAGAATATTTAGGTAAGACTTACAGTTGTCAGAGAAAAAACACAAAATATTCTAAAGAAATACGTGTCCAGTTTATGTCTTTTGAAACAGTTTGGGGTTGTTACACACAATGCACAGCTTTGGTCTGTGATTAGGATTGTGCAATACTGAAGTTAAAAAGAGTAATGTGGGTTAGTGATGTTTGGGGGGTTGAGAGAGTTAGGGAGTAAAAATGAGCTTTGTAGGGCTGTGGGAAAGGGCAGAATACAAAATGGATGTTCTGGATACGCAAAACATATGCATAGTGGTCAGAAATTGCCAGTGACAAACAGCGCAACCGAGCAAATCTCAGCACACCCCAAGTTAGGACCAACCATTTCTGGCCACCTGGGCTGCCACCCCAGAAGGCCTGGAGGCTGGGGGCAGAAGAGGGGAAGGCTGGGGGCCTATCAAGGCTCCCAGCGCACCCAAGTTAGGGAGAAGGCCTTCCACATGGGGTCTCCCCCAACCCCATGCCGGCTAGAGCTAGCCTCCAGCTCAAGAGAGGATCGAGAGAGGTGATGATTATTTTCATTGTATAAAGGTCATTCATTAAATGAGTATAACATCTCACACTAGTATAAGATGTGTCACGGTCAAATCTCAATAAAAATAAATGAATAAACTTTTGTGGCAGAGTTTGTATAGTTCTTATTGGTTCTTACATAGAAAGATGACTTCCATTTCTATGAATTGTATTCTTATTTATTTTTCACAGTTGTCATTTAAAAGGCCAAAAGTTTCCATCTGATTTATTACTTTAAAATTGAGTCTTATTTGACATTTTCACTGAGTCTTTCACTGAATTCATTAAATATAAATTATCTTTGTGGGGCTTAAAATGACAGTTTGTATAAGATGATTTGTTGATATTGCAGAGGAATTTTAGTTATTGACATTTTGTTCTATTCTAAATCTTCCTCCAATGAAGTTAGGCTCGCTTTTACAACAGATGCAGCATGATGCTTTTTTTGCTTTTTGTTTTGGGAACACACCCAGTGATGCTCTGAGGTTATCTTGGCTCTGCTCTCAGGAATTATTCCTGGTGGGCTTAGGGAATTTTATAGAATTACCAGGGATTGAATTTGAGTCAGCTGCATGCAAGGCAAACACCATAACCGCTCTGGTCCCTGCATGACATCTTGTATAATGCCTGTCTCTAATACAGGCAGAAGGCGGGGGAGGAGTGAGATGGGGGAATTTGGTCGTGGGAATGTTGCTCTGGTGAAGGGGGGTGTTCTGTTTATGACTGGAACCCAAATACAATTATGTTTGTAATTGTGGTGCTTAAATAAAGATATTATTAAAAAAATAAATGAGCAGTCGCATAGATGCATCTATTAAAAACATGCCTAATAGTTGGTTTATCTGCTGAATGTTAAAGATCAGTCTTTTATACAAAATGTTGTTTTGCTAGCTCAATGTAATACTATATTAGGACTTATATTTATAAAAGTTTAGCAGATGAAAGTAGTTTTGGGTTGAGTTTGGATAATCAGCTTTTTTATATAGACTTTTTTAGCCAATCATTTTATTGATTTATTGTTTCTAGCAGGTTTTAGTGGAGTTTTTGGATTTTTCTGTGCATATTATCAAGTTGTCTTTAGTGATAGTTTAACTTTTTTCCTAAACTTGGATCTGTTGAATTTATATTTTTCTTGCCTAATTGCTGTGGCCAGGACTTCTAATATAGCATTGAATTATGGTAATGAAAAACAAAATTTTTGTCTTGTGACAAACTTAGAAGAAAAGCTTTGTTTCCACCATGAGTATGGTTTTAATTGTGGGTTTTAGGCTTTTTGTATGGGACCTTCACTGTATTTAGGTATGTATGCTTTATTACCATTTTATTTTATTTATTTATTTTTTTTTTGGTTTTTGGGCCACACCCGGTGACGCTCAGGGGTTACTCCTGGCTATGCGCTCAGAAGTCGCTCCTGGCTTGGGGGACCATATGGGACGCCGGGGGATCGAACCGCGGTCCGTCTCCTAGGCTAGCGCAGGTAAGGCAGGCACCTTACCTCGAGCGCCACCGCCCGGCCCCTATTACCATTTTTATTATGTAGAGTTTTTGGGCCACAGCTGGCATTGTTCAGGGCTTACACTAGCCTCTACACTCAGGGATCACTCTTGGTGGGTTCAGGGAATAATTAATAGTTAATTCAGGAATAAATGACTCTGGTGTTGTCTGAGGTTTTCCCACTGGAGATGCTAGGTAGTATTTTTGAGGCACTATAATATAGAATGGCAATGTAGGTAGCAGAGAATTTACTGCTTGATTCTTTTTCCAAAATATTATATCTAAATTGTGATTCATTTTATTCTTGTGCTTCCTTTGAATAGAATGAAGAATTTGATCTCTTTATATAATAGAATGGGATCTTGTATAGATTTTAGGTTATTATATCATTGTATTCATATTTTTTATAGGTTTTCTTTTTCTTTCTACTCCTCAGCCGGCCTCAAAAAGTGTGCTTGTGTCCATTCTTACCAGTGCATCCTCTGCACATCTCTACTCACTTGTATATAATTCAGCATCCAGCAGAGGTGAGTAAGCTTTGCCAAACACACAATTACATATAGGATATTAGTTCACAGGGAGAAACACTGGTGCATGTACTCATTCCTCCTAGATCCTTTGCTTTTCTGAAATAAATTGTGGTATTTGGGGAAACTAGTTTCTTGTATTTATTATATGATAGAAAAATGTAAAAACCTTTGAGAGGTAAAAGTTGCTATTTTACAAGACGATATCATTCCATAAATCATATTATTAAATAGTGTAGAAATTTAGGACTCTAGTTATTTTTGAGATTTTTGTGACTAGAGAGATAATAAAGTTGTTTTCTTTATTTATAACTTGTTTCTTATTAAAGTAGAAGAACTTTAGAATTTTAAGTTGCAATATAAATATATAAATTAAAAAGTTATTTTAGAGTATAGGTCAACATGTCCTTTTGTATATATATGACACATAAATAAAGGCTAACATTTTTATTTTTTGATTTTTAAGGCTCACATTTTTAGTTAATACTCTCATATATTGAATTATGTATGAATTAGCTTAGTATGTGTAAATTACTTGATGCGATGCACAGGGATCATACGAGACACTGGGGATCAAATCCGGATCATCTGTGCACAAGGCAAACACCCTACTCACTAAACACTCTAGTTCTGTCAAAAATAGCAAGTTTATAAGAAATAAATATTATTTTCAACATCTTGGCATTCATGAACAATGTGTAACCATAATGTGTCACCTTAATATATAAATAACTTATTATTATAAAATATTGGAAGATACTTGAGAGGAGTGATGTAAGAGGGCAAAGTCCTTATTAGGAGAATATAAGGGTGGTATAATAAGGGATCTGGAATTAGATTGCTTGAGTTCAATTCTGTAGTAATTTTTAATACATAATTCTGGTCAAGTTTGTCTCAGTGTTTTACTTTTATTAGTAGAATACCCATGATAAAAAATAAAGTTCTTTTGGAGGGGCATTGGACCCTGGGTGCCAAATATAAAGCGTTTTACCACTGAACCATATTCTCAGCCCCTTTCTTGCTATTAATATTTGAGGAATCTACATGTTGTTTTCCACACAGGCTGTCAGGCTATATCAAATTTTATTCCCACCAATCATGCAAAGAGTTTCCTTTTATTACATACTTTAGCCAACATTCTTTTTTTCCCCCTCATCTTTTTGATATCTAACATTCTTTTCTTTTGATTTTTGGGCCACACCTGGCAGTGCTCAGGGGTTACTTCTGGCTCTGCATTCGAAATTGCTTCTGTTAGGCTTGGGGGACCATATGGGGTGAACCTAGGTCCATCCTGGGTCAGCGGTGTGCAAGGCAAACTCCCTATTGCTGTGTTACCACTTTGACCTCAGATATCTACCATTTTTACAATTATTAGATGCTATCTCTTTGTGGCGTTGATTCATATTTCATAATAATAAATAAAACTGAGCATTCTTCTATGTGTCTATAAGTGTTCTTTGAAGATGTATCTATTCAAATATTTGGGCCAATTTTATTAGATAATTTGAGGGTTTTATTGTTTGGTTATTAAGTTATATGAATTCTTTATATTTTGTATATTATCCCTTTGTTCAGATATGTATTCTGCATATATTTTCTCCTATTAATGGTAGGATTTTTTTGAGGGGGAATCCACATATGGTGGTGCTCAGGGCCTACTTTTCATTCTGTGGCCGGGATCACTTCTGGAGGAACTGGGAGACTGTATGGGGAGTGAACCAAGGTCAGTTGCCTGTAAAGAAAGTTTTCTACCCACTATACTGTCTCTAGCCCAAAGAAAGATTGATTTTATAGCTGAAAGAAACACCCACGGAATGATATCAAATGGTATTTATAGAAATGGCCACCAGATTTTCCCTTGAATAATACCTATTTTTTGTTCTTTCTGTGCTTTTTTTCCTTTGCGAATGAAGCCATAAACCCAGCCTATACCTCAGTGGGAGCAAGAGATTAAGCCATCTGTTGTGGAGGGAGTATTTATGTTTATTACTGGCAATTCTTTTCACAGGTAGATGTTTTTCTTCTCTCTTGCTTGTTTAGTCAACCTTTCATTTATATTAATCAGGGCTCCATTTTATAATTGGGTTATAATTCAAATACCAGGTTACTTATTTTGTTGCTCAGAACATTTTATCTATGAGGAGCTTTTCATGATAATTTTCTGTATCTCAGTGATGTGTCCCATTGTTGTTTTTCTTTCTCTCTCTATATGACAGGCAGGTTGTCAGGATTATCTCTGAGATTGCCCAGTGCAGAGACGCTGCAGTGAAGTTTGAGTCATCTTCCAGGTCCCCCATTAGCCCCTGTTTTGTTACTTTGAGCATATCCTTCCTTGCTTCCTGGTCTAGGCAATGATTTTCAAGCTGACACACTACAAAATGTAATTACTCTTGATGTAAATGTCTATCAGAAAATGATTCAATTTAGTTGACTAAATTTAGCTTTCATAATCTTAACTATTATTTAGATTGATGTTATCTTATTTGATTAGTAAACTTCTGAGCATACCTTCATAGAAAAGTATGTTTATTGTGTTTCATTCTGATTAGTCAGAGAAATGATAGCACTTTTTATTAAAAGGTTAATTATAGAAAACAGGCTGGTGAGATGGCTCAGTTTGCCTTGCACCCCGCCAATATGGGTTTAGTCTCTGGCATCTCTTTCCAGTTCCATCTGGCCAAAACCAAAACCAAAACCAAAAGAAGAAAGGACTGGTAAATTTTTATATAATATTATGAATCATCTTCAACTTGAAAGTTTTAGAAATGTGTATGTCTAAGTGAAAATTTGTGTTTTATTTTTAAATAAAGGGAAACAGAGTGTTGCGGACAGTTCCTCTGCTAGCAGCATGTCTGCCCCAGGAAAAGTGTAAAGTCAAGATTGGACGGCGCTTCAGTGAAGAAAGGTAAATGTTTTTAGGAAATTTAAAGTAATTATTTTATATATTTTCTAATTTGTTACTCAATGTATTTATTTTTTAATAATATTTTAAATGGACTTACTGTGACATACAGTTACAAAGTTGTTCATGATTGAGTTTCAGTCATATAATGTCCTAAACCCTTTACCAGTTACATTTCCTCCCAACTAATGCTCTAATTTCCCTCCCACCCTCCTCCTTGCCCTTTCTCCTGCCTGCCTCAGACTCTAGGTCAGACAATTCTCTCTCTCTCTCTCTCTCTCTCTCTCTCTCTCTCTCTCTCTCTCTCTCTCTCTCTCTCTCTCTCTCCTTCTTTTAAAGTAATTATTTTCTCGGGGGAAGAGGATAAACTAGATGACCTAATATATAGAGAACCAAATTGATGACAAACCCTTGACTTGAATGACAAAATGCACTTATCAAGTGGGGGTCAAAGGGCTTGGGGAAGAGGGAGACTAGAAGTAACATAAGGTCAGTGATGGTGAAGGATATCATCTTTATATCAAAACCATAAACAGTATCATTACTATGCCTGTTATCCAAGCTCTAATAATAGTAATGATAATAACTTGCAATTATTATTTACTGCATCTTTTACAAAGACAATATTTACACATATATCTAAAATAGTTTTCTTCATCTTATTTTGTATTTTGCCTTAAGTTTTTTTATTTAAATACCACAGTTACAAGGTTGTTTATACTAGTTCCCCCCCCCAGAGATGAAGTTATTCATGATTGAGTTACAGTCATACAATGTACAACAATCTTCACCAGTGTACATTTCCGGCCACCAAATGATCTTATTCAAAACATTCTATGTTGTTTGGGGGCACATCCAGTGATTTTTTTGTGTGAATATTTTCAAGTTTAATATTTTTTTAATATAATTTTTATTTTAGTTATAGTGGCTTACATATCGTTCACAGTAATATTCCAGGTACATATTTACATTGAATCAGGGAGATTCCCACCACCGAATTGTCCTCCCACAACCGCTCCCATCCTGCCTCCCATATCCTCCATTCCTCCCCCCAGCCCTCCCGGGGCTGCTAGAATGCGTGGTCCCTTCTGTGTCTAGTTTATTACTTAGTGGTCTTATAACTGTTTGGTCTTGGTGACTCCAGCCAGTGATTTTTAGGCTTAGTGTGCTCAGGAATAACTTAAGTGGGGTCTGGGAACCATATACTACTACTCAGGAGTGAGCTGGGTAAGCCACATGCAAGGAAAGCACCATCAGCTCTGTGCTATAACTCCAGCCCTAAATGTGGGGAGTAGTAAAAAATAATTAAATTCTTTCTTTTCCCTCAACATAATATTCTTTCAAACTATAGATCAAATAGAAAAACAAAGGAATGATGTCATTATCTGAATTCTATAACGAACTATATTCCGCCTAAAAATCATATATATTTGCTGTTCATTTCACTTTTGTGAAAAGTACCCTTAATATAGTCATTTTATATTAGATTTAATATTTCTCCTCAGTCCCTGTACTACCTAATGTGCTACTGCTTTCTCAGTGGGTCACTCTGATAGCTTTTATTTCTTTTTTATTTGTTTTGTTCTATTTTTTGTTTTGATTGAGGTACCGTAATTTATGATACTGATTTGGACTTTCGGTAGAGGATCTGCTGTTACATAGGGAAATGAATTAAGGGGTATTTCTTTTAGTACACTTACAGATGAAAAATTGAAAATAATTTTGAGTTTTTGCTCTAATGTGTAAGAATATGATTGTGTTTTGCATTTTAATCCTTTATTAGTGATTTTCTAAATTCAGTTGTTGTAGAAATTAGTTTGTCTAGAATATTTTGTGTTCTGAGTACCTTTATTTCTGTTCTTCGCCTATTGAATTTGTACTCACTGCAGTAAGTACAGTATATATTAGGAATTATGAAAGCCAGTATCTTTACCTTGACCCTGCTTTTATAGAACGTTGTTAAATGTGGTATTGGTTACAGATTTTTTTTTTTTATAAAATGCCATGTATTAGTGAGTAAGATGCTGTATATTGTCATTATCTCCTTCCCCTACTCCTGGTTGTTTTGATGCTAGGCCATCTCCAGTGCCATCTCTGATACCTTACTTTTTGAATGAAGTTTGGGAAGAACAATAAAGCCTCTTTTGTCTACACAAGCTAATAAATATTATTTTTAAACTCATAGAGATCCTGAACTTTCATCTATTTGTCAGAAGTCTGGTACCTTAATATTATATCCAGGAGCTGAAGCTGCTAATTTGGAAGAATTTATAGTAGATTCTCCTATTTATCCTTCTACAATCATTATCATTGATGGTACATGGACTCAAGCTAAGGATATTTTCTATAAGAATTCTTTGTTTCGACTTCCCAAACAGGTAACTAGTTTTATAACATTGAACAGATACAAATGTACAGTTTGTAAATGTTTTCTGTGAGATGATATACATATATGTTATTAATATATTAATTTGATAGTATATATCATTTGATCATATTAATTTGATAGTATGTGTGAATAATTATTTCAATACATTTGTAGAAAGTTTCAAATTTGTTGCTTTCAATTTGTACCATCAAACTTCATCATAGCTTAGTCATTTAGTAATATTTCTTCCCTCAGACATTAAGTTATAAATTATAATTTTTTCTAAGCATATTGATGCTTTATTAAGAAGTAATATTTACAATTATTTGAAAGCTAAATCAATTTATTCTATTAGGAATAATTAAATTTTTATTTATCTTGAAATACTTTTTTATTTTCATTATTATCATATGGTTTATCCTTCAATTAGTTGTAATTAGTGAGGATGATGTTTCCTGATTAAATCAACCATTATTGTGTTCTTAGAATGAATTCCTTTGCTATGTAGCTTAAACCTAAATTTTATTTAATAGTATTGAATTGTTAATTCTTTCAGATCAACCCATATAGCAGTGAATAGCAGGACTTTGTCTTTTCTTTTTAATTAAATCACCATGGCTTACAAAGTTACCAAGTTACTTGTTATTGAATTTGAGGTGTACAGTGTTTCAACATCATTGTCTTTCCTTGTAGTCAAGTAGTATTACACTGTGTGCCATAGTTTCTTTACCCAGTCATCTGCTTTTGGACACTTATGTTTTTCCAGCTTTTTGGGAGAACAATATGGATGCTTATTAAAACAGTTGGATTAAATTTTATGTGACCTGGCAATTAATTTCACTTCTTGACATCTACCTCAAGGGGCCCCAAAATTCTCTTCTGAAAAGATATCTAGGGAGGACAACACTGGTGGTGGGAATGGCCCCGATTTACTGTCACTATGTACCTTAAATATAATGTGAAAGACTTGTAATTCACATTGGTCACAATAAAAATTATTAAAAAAAAAAAGGTATTAACTGTTGTTATCAGTGGGTCAGTTGGAATGTGTGGCTGGGCAAAGTAGACGAATGAAAAAGAACCTTTTTCTTTTTTTATTAATATATTTATTAAAATACCTTGATTACAAATATGATTATAGTTGGGTTTGTCATATATAAAGAACACCCCCCATCACCAGTGCAACATTCCCATCACCAATGTCCTAAATCTCCCTCCTCCCGACCCCACCCTCACCTGTACTCTAGACAGGCTTTCTACTTCCCTCATTCATCACCATTGTTATGTAGTTCTCAATGTAGTTATTTCTCTAATTGCACTCACAACTCTTTGTGGTGAGCTTCATGTCGTGAGCTGGATGTTGCAGCCCTCTTCTCTTTTGTCTCTGAGAATTATTGCAAAAATGTCTTACATTTTTCTTAAAATCCATCAATGAGTGAGACTATTCTGCGTCTATCTCTCTCCCTCTGACTTATTTCACTCAGCATAGTAGATTCCATGTACATCCATATATAGGAAAATTTCATGACTTCATCTTTCCTGACTGCTGAGTAATATTCCATTGTGTATATGTACCATAGTATCTTTAGCTACTCATCTGTTGAAGGGCATCTTGGTTGTTTTCAGAGTCTGACTATTGTAAACAGTGCTGTAATGAATATAGGTGTGAGAAAGGGATTTTTGTATTGTATTTTTGTGTTCCTAGGGTATATCACTAGGAGTGGTATAGCTGGATCGTATGTTAGCTCAATTTCCAGTTTTTGGAGGAATCTCCATGTTGCTTTACATAAAGGTTGGACTAGATGGCCTTCCCACCAGCAATGAATAAGAGTTCCTCTCTCTCCACATCCCCGCCAGCACTGCTTCTTCTTGTTCTTTGTGATGTGTGCCATTCTCTGTGGTGTGAGGTGGTACCTCATAGTTGTTTTGATTTGCATCTCCCTAATGATTAGTGATGTGGAACATTTTTTCATGTGCCTTTTGGCCATTTGTATTTCTTCTTTGAGGAAGTGTCTGTCCATTTCTTCTTCCCATTTTTTGATGGGATTAGATTTTTTTTCTTGTAAAGTTCTGTTAGTGCCTTGTATATTTTGGATATTAGTCCCTTATCTGATGGGTATTAGGTGAATAGTTTCTCCCACTCCGTGGGTGGCTCTGTATCCTGAGCACTATTTCCTTTAATGTGCAGGAGCTTCTCAGCTTAATATAGTCCCATTTGTTTATCTTTGCTTCCACTTGTTTGGAGAGTGCTGTTTCCTCCTTAAAGATGCCTTTAGTCTCAATGTCATGGAGTATTTTACCTACATGTTCTATATACCTTATGGTTTCAGGTCCGATATCACGGTCTTTAATCCATTTGGATTTTATCTTCGTAACTGGTGTTAGCTGGGGGTCTGAGTTCGCTTTAAAAAAGAACCTTTTTCTAAAGACCCAAACTACCACAGATAACTATAGACTTGTTCATCAGTTGTTTGTAAATGGTCTTTAGTCTTTTCCTGTTTCTTCAGTCAGTTTACTATATAAATATTTTAATGATTCTAGAACATAAAAGGGCAGTTTACATCAGTCAGTTCTTACTAAAGTTTCCCTAATCTAGGAATAATATAGTTAGAATGAATTCAGTTTTATTTATAAATGTAATTCGTCACTTATAACCATTATTATGCATATAGCAACATACTTCCTTTTTTTTCTTCTTTTTTTTTTCTTCTTCTTTATTTAGTTTTGGGCCACATCTAGTGACTCAGGGGTTACTCCTGGCTATGTGCTCAGAAATTGCTCTTGGCTTGAGGGACCATATGGGAGACTGGGGATTAAACTGAAGTCCATCCTGGATCAGCCATGTGCAAGACAAATGCCCGAATGCTGTGCTATCGCTTTGGCCCCTGTTTTTTCTCCTTTTCTTGTTGCAAATTCATGTTAACTATTTTAGTTTAGTTGATTCATAGTAACAGTGCAAAAATTTTGCTCTATGGATTGGTGAGAGAACTCAGAGGACTGAATGCATGCTTTACATTCAGCAGGCCTGGGTTCCATCTACATGCTTACTTGAGCATCACCAGAAACAGCACTGCAACATTGAGCCAGGACCAAGGATATCTCCTCCCAGCAGTGCTGGATGTGGTACCCAACCAAACCAACCAACCAACCAACCAAACCAAAAAAACAAAATTAAAAATCCAATCCAAATAAATTTCACAATTTTGTTGCAAATATCTGAAAGAATGCCTTGAAAAATAATCTGGCAAAAAAGGGAAAAACAAGATTTTAGATTCAAAGTTTAACTTAACTTTACAAAGAAAAATAAAAAGGAAATAAGCAGGTAACCATATGTGACCTTTATACTAACATAATTGAAGAATGAAGGATTTGTAATACAAATCCATTAACTTGGCTTCCTTTCAATCTGGATTTCTAATATATCCAGACCATTTGGCAATGAATCTTTGCCCTCATTGGAATTTTACACAGGAGACTCTTGACTTTTGCTAGGAATAAACCTGAGGTGAATGCAGTAATGTTTGCAGAAGTTTCTGGCTTTCTTCAAAAATGTATTTCCAGAAAACATTTGTCTATCCTTATTCTTGAGAGTTTGTTTAAAGATTTTAGCAAGGGAGCAGAGCTGCTCCTATACCCTCTACTCAAGAATGGGTCTGTTTGTATTCAGGGAAGGATGTTCTCTTGGACCCAGTGCACAGATTTGGGAGGTTTGGACTGGGAGCAGTGGTGATAGTAGACACTCACCTCGTGAGCTAAGTCAGCAGAATCAACCCTAGCATACCCATATTTTACTGCCTTTAATTCTCCTAAAGCTTTATTTTTTAATTGATAAGCAGAACATGGTTGGTATCACTCACTGGTAAGACATTTTCATGAAAACTCTCTTGTGTTTATATAGAGCTTTTTATTAGTTTATGTGACATATCTAATTATTGCCAAATTCAAATTCTCCTCCCCCCTCCTACCTTCCACTCGGGCTTGGGGTCCCTGGGGCAGCTTGCTTGGATTGCCGCGCTGCTGCAGGGCTGGAGTCCACATGGGTGGAAGGGACTTACCCAGTCCGCTCTCCACTCAGGCTTGGGGTCCCTGTCTCTGGGACGGGCGCCCACGTGGGTGAGGGGCACTCTCCAATCCGTCCGTTCTCCGCTGGGGCTTGGGGTCCCTGTCGATCCAGTGTTGTTTTGTAGCAATTTTACAGTATGAAGTACAGTGTCCATAGTGAACTTTACCATAATGGTTTGACACTGATAAGTTGTATTTCTTAATCTTGCTTTTATTCTCTGAAGTGAATTCTACTAAATTGAGGTCTTCTATAGAAAAATCACATAAGTGTGCAATTTTTTTTATTTGTTTGCAATCAAAAGCAAAAGTTTCAAGTGTATTATAAGTACTGGTGGCAGTTTCCATAAGTACGTTTTCTTTGAAAAATTCCTTCTAGTTTTGCAGCTGTTGCACTGAACTTTGTTGTCATTCCTTAACTCTTCGTCTTTAAAAAATTCAGAGGGGCATTCCTATAATGTACATTTATCTGTAGATGTAACAGCCAGAGACAAATGAACAAATGTCTCATAAACCTCAGACTTTTGGTGGCATGTGAGACACTGGAGTATAGATTTGAATTGTCCTTTAAAGAGATCATAAATAATAGATTTGTGAGCCTTTTGGTGTTCTGGACTAAATTGTTCATAATTTTCATTTTCCATGAGATGTGTAGTTTTGTCTGTCATTAGATTTACAGTAAGCAAGTCCTGATGTAGTCCCTCTACTAGAAACATCAGTAGTTCATGTGGATCCTGCTGATTATGTCCAGAAAACTGGTCATTAAGTAAAAAAATTGTTACTTTGAATCTTTTTTTTTTTTTTTTTTGGTTTTTGGACCACACTCGGTGCTGCTCAGGGGTTACTCCTGGCTGTCTGCTCAGAAATAGCTCCTGGCAGCATGGGGGACCATATGGGACACGGGGATTCGAACCAACCACCTTTGGTTCTGGATCGGCTGCTTGCAAGGCAAACACCGCTGTGCTATCTCTCCGGGTCCACTTTGAAGCTTTCAGGGTTAATATATCTATGAAATCCATTTCACATGGTTTTGATGAGCCGACCAAATTCTTCGTCTAATTTACCTTTATGCCCCATTGGATTTTTCTTGTTAATATCCTTTTAATAATGAACTTGATGAAAATACTGAGTCAAATCTGAAATATTATACAAGCATTGCAATATTGAGTTCATGTAGCAAGAGTTTCCTATATTTTGGAGCCCAGTTAAGACAGGTTCCTATCTTTCCTTTTGCATCTCGGAGTGTAAGGGTTTATCACTACCGTCAGTCTCACTCAATGTATGGCGTGTGGCAGCTAAATCCTTGTTCCCTGCCCCAGAGACCTCAGCAATATTACTGTTGTTAGTGTCTTGAGTATTCTGTTTTTGCTCTGAAGGGGAGTTTATAGTCTGAACCTGATCATTTGTGCTAGCCCGATTTCTAACAAGGCATAATGGAACTCAAAATATCTTGGAAGGGTTGTCATTTGTAGAATCATAGGCATACCCCCTTCCTCTTAGGAGAAGATATCCAGCTATGCATTTTTCATCCTCCTTTATCCAAATAGGTTTATGGGTTGTTTCTTGTCTCTGAATATCTTCTTTAAAATGTCTTTCCACTGCAGTGTAACTTTCCCCTTGGGGTAAGTTTAATTTAGTGTGATAAGAGTCAAAGATATCAAATCCGTTGGTGGTAAACCTCTTTTTCTATTTTTTTGCAATTGAGTTTTTAAGGTTCTGTGAGTCCTTTCTACAGTGGCCTGTCCCCTACAATTGTAAGGAATTCCTTTGAGATGTCTTATCTGCCATTCTTTACAAAAAAATTCAAAAGTTTTGCTAACATAGGCTGGCCCATTATCAGTTTTTATAGAATATGGAATACCCATCACAGAAAAACATTGTAAAAGAAAACTACAAACAGCCTTAGATTTTTGAGAATACATAGGAATTGCCCACATAAACCGAGAATAAGTGTCCACCACAACATGAAGATGAGGTTTTCTTGGAAATAAATCTGTTTGAGTTATATCCATTTGCCAAAGTCCGTTAGACTGTAAGCCTCTTGGGTTTGCTCCTGCTATATGAGTCTTTTTTTGTTACCGGTGCACTTATGTTGCAGTTTTCTACAATTTCTCTAGCTTGCCTCCATGGAATTTGGTAATTCACATGTAAACGTCAAGCATTTATGTGTAGGGCTGAATGTTCCTCTACAGGTGCCTAAATATAGGCATTGCTAGCAAGTCAGCAGTTTTATTTCCTTGAGCCATCAGTCCTGGAAATCCTGAGTGTGCTCTAATATGCCTGATGAAGATGGCCTCAGTTAATTTTTGAAGAAGCTGCTGCAATTGTTTAAGTAAGTTCTGTATGATTGGGTTATTAGCATTAAGGGAAGCAGTGGCTATCACATGACATAAATTTACCACATACAAAGAATCAGAAGCTATATTCATGGCTTCAGATACATTTTCTAATAGGTAAATTAACGTTGCTAATTCAACTTTCTGTGCAGATTTATATTTGGTATCTATGGTCATATTAATGTTGTCTCCGGTTATTCCTCCTTTTCCATTTTGGGATCCATTGATGTAAAAAACTTTGGCATTGGGAATAGGGGAATCCCAAACAATTGAAGAAATAACAAACTGAGTTTTCTTTAAAAAGTCCCAAGTTTTTCCTGCTGGATAATGGGAGGATATTTCTCCTGTGAAATCTGAGAGGGCCCTTTGTGGAGATTCATTAATTGGCAATATTGACTCAATTTTCTTTTTTGGTATTGGCAAAACTATTTTATATGGGTCAAAACCTAGTAAAGGTAGATCTGAGTCTTGCCTTGATAATAATCTCTGAAATCAGTTGCAAGTAGGGGACAACTGAGCGAGGCTGTTTGTTATGTAAATACACCCATTCCAAAGGTCCTGACTGTTACATAAGGCCCCTGTGGGGGTTTCTATAGTAGGGAAGATTAACAGAAATACCTTTTCTCCTGGGATGAATCTTAAGAGAAACGATTTTTGTAATCTGCTCAAGAAGATGTCCAATTCATTTTTGGCAGCTGTTGTTAATTTTCTCGGGCTAACTAAAGCAGGGTCACCTTCCAAAGTTTTAAACGGATAAGACAACTCTGTATTCGGGATTCCTAGTGCAGGGCGGAGCCAATTTATGTCACCTAAAAGTCTCTGAAAATCATTAAGCGTTCTGAGGTTTTCTTTTTTGATAGAAATTTTTTGTGGATGTATTGACGTCCGGTCCAAAATAAAACCCAAATATTGATATAGTGGCATTATCTGTATTTTTTCTAAAGCTATTTTCAGTCCTGATGTTTGTAAACAGTCAATAACATCAGAGTGTAAGTCCTGTAAATCTGTTTCATTGTTCATTGTGAGCAAGATATCATCTGTATAATGAAATATCATGACTTGAGGAAAATTTTCACGAGCAGGGCTCAAAACCTTATCTACAAAAAACTGGCACATTGTTGGGGAATTCAACATGCCTTGGGGGAGAACAGTCTAATGAAAATGTCTGCAGGGATGGGTGTTATTGAGAGAAGGAACTGAGAATGCAAAACATTTTTTATCATCTGGGTGGATAGGAATATGGTAGAAGTAGTCTTTCAGATCAGTTATAATTAGTGGCCATTCCTTTGGAATAAATACAGGTGATGGTAAACCAGTGTGCAATTTGCCAATGGATAAATTTACAGCTCTTAAGATCCATCAAAAGTCTCTATTTACCGGATTTCTTTTTTATAGTGAATATCGGAGAATTCCATTGAGTAAAAGATGGTTCAATATGTCCTAAACTTAGCTGTTCCTTCACTAATTCTGTCAGCCAAATTGGTTTGTCAGATATTCATTTCATTTTTATTGGTGCTGGTGTTTTTTTTTTTTTTTTTTTTTTTTTTTTTGTAGTTTTTGGGTCACACCCGGCAGTGCTCAGGGGTTACTCCTGGCTTCATGCTCAGAAATTGCCCCTGGCAGGCACGGGGGACCATATGGGATGCTGGGATTCGAACTGATGACCTCGTGCATGAAAGGCAAATGCCTTACCTCCATGCTATCTCTCCAGCCCCGGTGCTGGTGTTTTTATGGTAGTGGCCCCTTCTAAACATTTTGGGTTTTTAAAATCAAAAGAAGGTCTGGCTCTTCTGGAGCTAATGGGATGTGGAATTCTGCTTTCTTTTTTTTTTTTTTTATAATTTTTTTATTTTGAATTATGAGAACAAAAGATGCAAAGAAAGAGGATAAGGTAAAGTTACAGTGGAAGGACAATCACCCATAACATAATTATCAGAAGAAGTCCCCTTGCTGATATCTTAACTTTGAACTTTCACCAAAGAAAGTTAAGATAAATAAAACAGAATCCATGTGCAATTACTTTGTCCCTCAAGTTCCCATATTGTAGCACATTATAATATTTCTTAACAGCACACAAGGCAATCTAAAGCCATCAAACTTACGTAACTCCTTAAACATTAGAGGCATAGTATTTTTTACATTTCCATGTACATGCATATTAGCTTAAGTTAACCTCAAATTTTAAGTGGGTGCGTTTTAAGAATTAGAGTCAAAGGAGCACAGTAAAAACGGTGTTAGAGTGGCAATTGTTGTTTGCATAGGCCCACCAAAATATGAGAGGCATGGAAAGGAATAACCTTGGCCTAAATACAAAGAGATCCTACCCCCGAAGTTTCCTGGCATAAGACCAGCTCTAGGCCTCAGGCAAGTTATCGTTCGATCCAAGACATTGTCCGTAGCGCAAACACACTTATCACACAGTCTCTGTTGTTGGTCTCATGTTTCTGTATTAAAGATTCTGGAATCTGCTTGTCCTACATTGAAGTCATGATGTGGAGTGCCTTCTCGTTTCACCTCACCATGAAAGGGCAATGCAGGAAGCCCTGTCCTGTAAGCAGGTCGTTGTTGTTAAGTCTTCTCAGTGTTTAGGGAAGTCTCTTTTGAGCAGGACCATGCCTGAGCAGTGGTAGGGTCTTCCGTGGTAGAGGATTGCTTCCAGGTGATGTTATAGACAAACCTCACCATTAACGGGCAATACAGCAAGCCCTGTCCAGTAAGCAGGTCATTGTTCTTGTTGTCTTCTCAGTGTTAAGGGGTGTCTCTTTTGAGTAGATCGATGTCAGAGCAGCTGTAGGGTCGTCCCTGGTACAGGAATGCCTCCGGGTGATGTTATATACAACCTTGGATGTTTTGTAAATGTCTTCTGTAGATCAAGGGGTAAATGGAGAATGCCCATTCTTCTGAGGCCTGTGCCAGGTCTTTATGTCAATGTTCAGGGTGTAAGGTCTCATTGCACTACAAGATTTGTGTGTTCCCATTTCTATTAGATAAGAACTTATAGGTATGTATAGTATTTTCCCATGTTACTGTGCCTACGCAAACAAGATATAAAGCCACGTGGTGCTATCAGATATATGGGGGCGTAAGAACATTTCCAACAAGACCCATGACTTCGTTCAAACATAAGTATTAAACTGAGGGATTCTTTCACACCAAATTCCATAATGAGCAGTTCACAAAGAGAAGATAAAAAACATGGGGGGGGGGGATCATCACTGTATAAGAAAGTATTTAGCAAAAGTTATAGCCGTCAAAGAAAACACCCATAAAATGTTGAAAAGATATGTGTCCTTTTTATGCCTTTTAAAATAGTTGGGTGGGTGTTTACTCAAGGGCACCACTTTGGTCTGTGACTTAGGACTCAACAGTACTTAAGTTAGAAAGGGTAAAAAAGGAGTAATGATGATAGGAGTTAAAGAAGTTAAAGAGAAATATGAACTTATGAAGGGGTATGCAAAAGGGCAGAGTACAAAATGGACATTCTGCATACATAAAAACATAACTCAATGATAGTGAGTACTATTAATGTTTCTTGTGAGAGTACTATTAATGTTTCTTGTGAGAGAACTATTAATGTTTCTTGTGAGAGTACTATTAATGTTTCTTGTGAGAGTACTATTAATGTTTCTTGTGAGAGTACTATTAATGTTTCTTGTGAGAGTACTATTAATGTTTCTTGTGAGAGTACTATTAATGTTTCTTGTGAGAGTACTATTAATGTTTCTTGTGAGAGTACTATTAATGTTTCTTGTGCTTTTGTCTTGTGATTTTGTCTTTTTTCTTGTGATTTTGAAAATGTAGACTGGACAGAGATTACCAGTGCCAGCCAAACCTCCTCCTGCTAGACTCCCGGCTCCCAAAAGGAGAGATCCTTCAAGAAGCTGGGAGACCAGAAGTTCAGAGCCCCACCCAGACCCTCCCTAAGGAGCCACATGGATAGTGGGGGAAGGCCTAGGGTACCTTCAAGCTCCACCAAGGGACCCAACTCACCGGCTTGCCCTGGCGTGTGGCCCGGGGAAGCCCAGGAGATCTGGAGAAAGGCGGTAGAGGGGTGCTGGGGTTACTCAAGTCCCGAACCCCCACTAGGCCTGGCCAAGCAGGCCTCCGGCATGGCGGGGGCCTGCCACACCTCCTCCTGCTAGACTCTCGGCTCCCAGGAAGGAGAGATCCTTCAAGAAGCTGGGAGACCAGAAGTTCAGAGCCCCACCCAGACCCTCCCTAAAGAGCTGCATGGATAGTTGGGGAAGGCCTAGGGTACCTTCAAGCTCCACCAAGGGAACCAACTCACCGGCTTGCCCAGGCGTGTGGCCCGGGGAAGTCCAGGAGATCTGGAGAAAGGCGGTAGAGGGGTGCTGGGGTTACTCAAGTCCCGAACCCCCACTAGGCCTGGCCAAGCAGGCCTCTGGAATGGCGGGGGCCTGCCACACCTCCTCCTGCTAGACTCTCGGCTCCCAGGAAGGAGAGATCCTTCAAGAAGCTGGGAGACCAGAAGTTCAGAGCCCCACCCAGACCCTCCCTAACGAGCTGCATGGATAGTGGGGGAAGGCCTAGGGTACCTTCAAGCTCCACCAAGGGAACCAACTCACCGGCTTGCCCAGGTGTGTTTCCCGGGGAAGCCCAGGAGATCTGGAGCAAGGTGATAGAGGGGTGCTGGGGTTACTCAAGTCCCGCACCCCCACTAGGCCTGGCCAAGCAGGCCTCTGGCATGGCGGGGGCCTGCCAAACCTCCTCCTGCTAAACTCCCGGCTCCCAGGAAGGAGAGATCCTTCAAGAAGCTGGGAGACCAGAAGTTCAGAGCCCCACCCAGACCCTCCCTAAGGAGCTGCATGGATAGTGAGGGAAGGCCTAGGGTACCTTCAAGCTCCACCAAGGGACCCAACTCACCGGCTTGCCCAAGCTTGTGGCCTGGGGAGGCCCAGGAGATCTGGAGCAAGGCGGTAGAGGGGTGCTGGGTTTATCCAAGTCCCGCACCCCTACTAGGCCTGGCCAAGCAGGCCTCTGGCATGGCGGTGGCCTGCCACACCTCCTCCTGCTAGACTCCCGGCTCCCAGGAAGGAGAGATCCTTCAAGAAGCTGGGAGACCAGAAGTTCAGAGCCTCACCCAGACCCTCCCTAAAGAGCTGCATGGATAGTGGGGGAAGGCCTAGGGTACCTTCAAGCTCCACCAAGGGACCCAACTCATCGGCTTGCCCAGGCGTGTGGCCCGGGGAAGCCCAGGAGATCTGGAGCAAGGCGGTAGAGGGGTGCTTGTGTTACTCAAGTCCTGAACCCCCACTAGGCCTGGCCAAGCAGGCCTCTGGCATGGCAGGGTCCTGCCAAACCTCCTCCTGCTAGACTCCCGGCTCCCAGGAAGGAGAGATCCTTCAAGAAGCTGCGAGAGCAGAAGTTCAGAGCCCCACCCAGACCCTCCCTAAAGAGCTGCATGGAAAGTGGGGGAAGGCCTAGGGTACCTTCAAGCTCGACCAAGGGACCAAACTCTCCGGATTGCCCAGGCGTGTGGCCCGGGGAAGCCCAGGAGATCTGGAGCAAGGCAGTAGAGGGGTGCTGGGGTTATCCAAGTCCCGCACCCCCACTAGGCCTGGCCAAGCAGGCCTCTGGCATGGTGGGGGCCTGCCACACCTCCTCCTGCTAGACTCCCGGCTCCCAGGAAGGAGAGATCCTTCAAGAAGCTGGGAGACCAGAAGTTCAGAGCCCCACCCAGACCCTCCCTAACGAGCTGCATGGATAGTGGGGGAAGGCCTAGGGTACCTTCAAGCTCCACCAAGGGAACCAACTCACTGGCTTGCCCAGGTGTGTTTCCCGGGGAAGCCCAGGAGATCTGGAGCAAGGCAGTAGAGGGCTTCTGGGGTTACGCAAGTCCCGCACCTCACTAGGCCTGGCCAAGCAGGCCTCCGGAATGGCGGGGGACTGCCAAACCTCCTCCTGCTAGACTCCCGGCTCCCAGGAAGGAGAGATCCTTCAAGATGCTGGGAGACCAGAAGTTCAGAGCCCCACCCAGACCCTCCGTAAAGAGCTGCATGTATAGTGGGGGAAGGCCTAGGGTACCTTCAAGCTCCACCAAGGGACTCAACTCACCGGCTTGCCCAGGTGTGTGGCCTGGGGAAGCCCAGCAGATCTGGAGAAAGGCGGTAGAGGGGTGCTGGGGTTACTCAAGTCCCGAACCCCCACTAGGCCTGGCCAAGCAGGCCTCCGGAATGGCGGGGGACTGCCACACCTCCTCCTGCTAGACTCTCGGCTCACAGGAAGGAGAGATCCTTCAAGAAGCTGGGAGACCAGAAGTTCAGAGCCCCACCCAGACCCTCCGTAAAGAGCTGCATGTATAGTGGGGGAAGGCCTAGGGTACCTTCAAGCTCCACCAAGGGAACCAACTCACCGGCTTGCCCAGGTGTGTTTCCCGGGGAAGCCCAGGAGATATGGAGCAAGGTGATAGAGGGGTGCTGGGGTTACTCAAGTCCCGAACCCCCACTAGGCCTGGCCAAGCAGGCCTCCGGAATGGCGGGGGCCTGCCACACCTCCTCCTGCTAGACTCCCGGCTCCCAGGAAGGAGAGATCCTTCAAGAAGCTGGGAGACCAGAAGTTTAGCGCCCCACCCAGACCCTCCCTAAAGAGCTGCATGGATAGTGAGGGAAGGCCTAGGGTACCTTCAAGCTCCACCAAGGGACCCAACTCACCGGCTTGCCCAGGCTTGTGGCCTGGGGAAGCCCAGGAGATCTGGAGCAAGGCGGTAGAGGGGTGCTGGGGTTATCCAAGTCCCTCACCCCACTAGGCCTGGCCAAGCAGGCCTCTGGCATGGTGGGGGCCTGCCACACCTCCTCCTGCTAGACTCCCGGCTCCCAGGAAGGAGAGATCCTTCAAGAAGCTGGGAGACCAGAAGTTCAGAGCCCCACCCAGACCCTCCCTAAGGAGCTGCATGGATAGTGGGGGAAGGCCTAGGGTACCTTCAAGCTCCACCAAGGGACCCAACTCACCGGCTTGCCCAGGTGTGTTTCCCGGGGAAGCCCAGGAGATCTGCAGCAAGGCGGTATAGGGCTGCTGGGGTTAGTCAAGTCCCGCACCTCCACTAGGCCTGGCCAAGCAGGCCTCCGGAATGGCGGCGGACTGCCAAACCTCCTCCTGCTAGACTCCCGGCTCCCAGGAAGGAGAGATCTTCAAGATGCTGGGAGACCAGAAGTTCAGAGCCCCACCCAGACTTTCCCTAAAGAGCTGCATGGATAGTGGGGGAAGGACTAGGGTACCTTCAAGCTCCACCAAGGGACCCAACTCACCGGCTTGCCCAGGTGTGTGGCCTGGAGAAGCCCAGCAGATCTGGAGCAAGGCGGTAGAGGGGTGCTGGGATTACTCAAGTCCCGAACCCCCACTAGGCCTGGCCAAGCAGGCCTCCGGCATGGCGGGGCCTGCCAAACCTCCTCCTGCTAGACTTCCGGCTCCCAGGAAGGAGAGATCCTTCAAGAAGCTGGGAGACCAGAAGTTCAGAGCCCCACCCAGACCCTCCCTAAGGAGCCGCATGGATAGTGGGGGAAGGCCTAGGGTACCTTCAAGCTCCACCAAGGGACCCAACTCACCGGCTTGCCCAGGCGTGTGGCCCGGGGAAGCCCAGGAGATCTGGAGCAAGGCAGTAGAGGGGTGCTGGGGTTATCCAAGTCCCGCACCCCCACTAGGCCTGACCAAGCAGGCCTCTGGCATGGTGGGGGCCTGCCACACCTCCTCCTGCTGGACTCCCCGCTCCCAGGAAGGAGAGATCCTTCAAGAAGCTGGGAGACCAGAAGCTCAGAGTCCCACCCGGACCCTCCCTAAGGAGCCGCATGGATGGTGGGGGAAGGCCTAGGGTACCTTCAAGCTCCACCAAGAACCCAACTCACCGGCTTGCCCAGGCGTGTGGCCCGGGGAAGCCCAGGAGATCTGGAGCAAGGCGGTAGAGGGGTGCTTGGGTTACTCAAGTCCCGAACCCCCACTAGGCCTGGCCAAGCAGGCCTCCGGCATGGCGGGGGCCTGCCAAACCTCCTCCTGCTAGACTCTCGGCTCCCAGGAAGGAGAGATCCTTCAAGAAGCTGGGAGACCAGAAGTTCAGAGCCCCACCCAGACCCTCCGTAAGGAGCCGCATGGATAGTTGGGGAAGGCCTAGGGTACCTTCAAGTTCCACCAAGGGAACCAACTCACCGGCTTGCCCAGGCGTGTGGTCCGGGGAAGTCCAGGAGATCTGGAGCAAGGCGGTAGAGGGGTGCTGGGGTTACTCAAGTCCCGAACCCCCAGTAGGCCTGGCCAAGCAGGCCTCCGGAATGGCGGGGGCCTGCCACACCTCCTCCTGCTAGACTCCCGGCTCCCAGGAAGGAGAGATCCTTCAAGAAGCTGGGAGACCAGAAGTTCAGAGCCCCACCCAGACCCTCCCTAAGGAGCCGCATGGATAGTGGGGAAGGCCTAGGGTACCTTCAAGCTCCACCAAGGGACCCAACTCACCGGCTTGCCCAGGCTTGTGGTCCGGGGAAGCCCAGGAGATCTGGAGCAAGGCGGTAGAGGGGTGCTAGTGTTACTCAAGTCCCGAACCCCCACTAGGCCTGGCCAAGCATGCCTCCGGCATGGCGGGGCCTGCCAAACCTCCTTCTGCTAGACTCCCGGCTCCCAGGAAGGAGAGATCCTTCAAGATGCTGGGAGACCAGAAGTTCAGAGCCCCACCCAGACCCTCCCTAAAGAGCTGCATGGAAAGTGGGGGAAGGCCTAGGGTACCTTCAAGCTCCACCAAGGGACCAAACTCTCCGGATTGCCCAGGCGTGTGGCCCGGGGAAGCCCAGGAGATCTGGAGCAAGGCGGTAGAGGGGTGCTTGGGTTACTCAAGTCCCGAACCCCCACTAGGCCTGGCCAAGCAGGCCTCCGGCATGGCGGGGGCCTGCCAAACCTCCTCCTGCTAGACTCTCGGCTCCCAGGAAGGAGAGATCCTTCAAGAAGCTGGGAGACCAGAAGTTCAGAGCCCCACCCAGACCCTCCCTAAGGAGCCGCATGGATAGTGGGGGAAGGCCTAGGGTACCTTCAAGCTCCACCAAGGGACCCAACTCACCGGCTTGCCCAGGCGTGTGGCCCGGGGAAGCCCAGGAGATCTGGAGCAAGGCAGTAGAGGGGTGCTGGGTTTATCCAAGTCCCGCACCCCCACTAGGCCTGACCAAGCAGGCCTCTGGCATGGTGGGGGCCTGCCACACCTCCTCCTGCTGGACTCCCCGCTCCCAGGAAGGAGAGATCCTTCAAGAAGCTGGGAGACCAGAAGTTCAGAGCCCCACCCAGACCCTCCCTAAAGAGCTGCATGGATAGTGGGGGAAGGCCTAGGGTACCTTCAAGCTCCACCAAGGGACCCAACTCACCGGCTTGCCCAGGCGTGTGGCCCGGGGAAGCCCAGGAGATCTGGAGCAAGGCAGTAGAGGGGTGCTGGGGTTATCCAAGTCCCGCACCCCCACTAGGCCTGGCCAAGCAGGCCTCCGGCATGGCGGGGGCCTGCCAAACCTCCTCCTGCTCGACTCCCGGCTCCCAGGAAGGAGAGTTTCTTCAAGAAGCTGGGAGACCAGAAGTTCAGAGCCCCACCCAGACCCTCCCTAAGGAGCCGCATGGATAGTGGGGGAAGGCCTAGGGTACCTTCAAGCTCCACCAAGGGACCCAACTCACCGGCTTGCCCAGGTGTGTGGCCTGGGGAAGCCCAGCAGATCTGGAGCAAGGCGGTAGAGGGGTGCTGGGATTACTCAAGTCCCGCACCCCCACTAGGCCTGGCCAAGCAGGCCTCCGGCATGGCAGGGTCTTGCCAAACCTCCTCCTGATAGACTCCCAGCTCCCAGGAAGGAGAGATCCTTCAAGAAGCTGGGAGACCAGAAGTTCAGAGCCCCACCCAGGCCCTCCCTAAAGAGCTGCATGGATAGTGGGGGAAGGCCTAGGGTACCACCAAGCTCCACCAAGGGACCAAACTCACCTGCTTGCCCAGGCGTGTGGCCCGGGGAAGCCCAGGAGATCTGGAGCAAGGCGGTAGAGGGGTGCTAGGGTTACTCAAGTCCCGAACCCCCACTAGGCCTGGCCAAGCAGGCCTCCGGCATGGCGGGGGCCTGCCAAACCTCCTCCTGCTAGACTCCCGGCTCCCAGGAAGGAGAGATCCTTCAAGAAGCTGGGAGACCAGAAGTTCAGAGCCCCACCTTGACCCTCCCTAAAGAGCTGCATGGATAGTGGTTGAATGTCTAGGTTACCTTCAAGCTCCACCAAGGGACCCAACCTACCGGCTTGCCCAGGCGTGTGGCCCGGGGATGCCCAGGAGATCTGGAGCAAGGCGGTAGAGGGGTGCTGGGGTTACCCAAGTCCCGCACCCCCACTAGGTGTGGCCAAGCAGGCCTCCGGCATTGTGTGGGCCTGCCAAACCTCCTCCTGCTAGACTCCCGGCTCCCAGGAAGGAGAGATCCTTCAAGAAGCTGGGAGACCAGAAGTTCAGAGCCCCACCCAGACCCTCCCTAAAGAGCTGCATGTATAGTGGGGGAAGGCGTAGGGTACCTTCAAGCTCCACCAAGGGACCCAACTCACAGGCTTGCCCAGGTGTGTGGCCCGGGGAAGCCTAGGAGATCTGGAGCAAGGCGGTAGAGGGGTGCTGGGGTTACCCAAGTCCCGCACCCCCACTAGGCCTGGCCAAGCTGGCCTCCCACTTGGCTTGGGCCTGCCAAACCTCTTCCTGCTAGACTCCCGGCTCCCAGGAAGCGGTATTCTGCTTTCTACTGTTTGTGTTGGTCACGGCCCCACAGGGATGGTCAAAATAGGCTCACGTGAGGTTTGATTATCGCTTTTTGATTTTTGGGGCCATAAAATATCATAGTCCTTGTACTCAACACACAGGAGTTCAGGCCTTCTACACCTTCTAGCTAATACCGGATTTCTTGAAGAGGCCAATTTTCTGGTCATTATCAGAAATAACGTAACCTGAGCACCAGTATCTATCATGCCATCAAAGGATTGCCCTTTTAAGTGAAGTTTGATCATTGGGTGTTCATCTTTATATTTAGTAACCAGAGCTATGATTGGGTTTTCAGCAGCACCCGGATCTGTGCTTCCTAAACCTCCAATTCTAATCTTATCTGAAGTCCCAAATTTGACATAAGGCACTATTACTATTTGGGCAATCACTTCTCTTTTTTTAAAGGTCCATGTAACTGGTATGGTAATAACTACAATGATTTCTCCCATAGACTCTGAGTCAGTGATACCAGTGGTTACTGATATACCCTTTATTTCGAGGGAACTTCTGCCAGGAATCAAACCCATAATACCATAATATCTGGGGGTGATGGGCCCACAATGCCAGTTTCTAACATGTAAGGGCATGCTCCTGGGTAAATTTTAATGTCCTCTGAGCATAATATGTCCAATCTGGTACTCCCTGATGTGGTGTGAATTTATTCCCTTATCTTAGTGAAGTTTCTTGGGCTCGGCTTGGAAGGATTATTGTCTGTGAACTTTGCCCCTGATTTGGAAGGGTCTTGGGGGAGGCCCTGTGGGCGTTTCCCTGCATCTTGTATGTGTGCCCTTGAGGAGCTGAATTTATAAGGAAAGGGCAATTTCTTTTGATATGACCCTGTTTTCCACAATGCTAGCAGGTGAATTGCCTCCTGGAGATTGTGTTGAAACCTCTACTTAGGTTATTATCAATGAGGTTTCCGGATCTGCAATCTTTTGCCCAGTGGCAACCCTTTTTGCATTTTGGGCAAAGACCTGGTTTACGGAAAGTGCCCTGTCCTTGAAGGGGTAAGACATCATTCTCTTGGTAACTGGGAAGGTTTGTACCGAGTCTAAGTGGGGTGGGGGTTGGGGTTCCCCATAGACATTCCGACAGGCATAAATGCAGAATACCTAATATTTGTTTACTTAGTGATTTTGGCTTTTAGCCTTTCTGTTATATTGATCATTTTGTGGACAGAATATATTTACCCCTCTGTGTCTTTTGGGTCTGGCCTTGGGGGGTACTCAGTCCTCAGAGGCTTTGAAGAAATCTCCAAAGAAGTGATGCCAACCCAATTTCCAAGGTGGTAGAGAAAGCCGTATAAACTTTACAGAACTTGTTCTACTGGGTTTTATTGGGCATATGATTACAGGAGATGAACATAAAATGATAGATTATATGATTTTGTTGTTTGTGGAAGGGCAATTTAAAGGAAGTTATCAAAGACCTTCATATGGAATTGTTAATTTCCATCTGTTATTTATTGAATTCTTAACTTGCTTCTCTTACTGGGAGAAACAAGTCTCTTGGCAGCTAATATTGTAACTTTTGAACTGGAAAGAATCTTGAAGATTAATAAATCATCAGTATTTCAGAAGTGAGGATGTTAAAGTAATAAATTATTCTTCCATAGTAATTTGTTCTCCTGCAACTTAATTCTCCAGTTCAGGCTATCTCTAAAAGTTTTTATTTATTTATTTTTTTTGGTTTTGGGGCTACACCCGGTGATGCTCTGGGGTTATTTCTGGCTTTCTGTTCAGAAATAGCTCCTGGCAGGCACGGGGGACCCTATGGGACACCGGGATTCGAACCAACCATCTTTGGTCCTGGATCGGCTGCTTGCAAGGCAAACGCCGCTGTGCTATCTCTCCGGGCCCATAATTAAAATATTTTTTGGGCCCAGAGAGATAGCACAGCAGCGTTTGCCTTGCAAGCAGCCGATCCAGGACCAAAGGTGGTTGGTTCGAATCCCGGTGTCCCATAGGGTCCCCCGTGCCTGCCAGGAGCTATTTCTGAGCAGATAGCCAGGAGTAACCCCTGAGCAGTGCCGGGTGTGGCCCAAAAACCAAAAAAAAAATTTTTTAAATGATTTATTTTAAACTTAATCTAAATTTATATTTTAATGGCACAAAACATTTGGTCTAATTTAATGCCTTAGATTTCTCTGCCTTTTTTTGGTGGGATTTTTGTAATTCGTTGAACTTTTATAATTTATTGAACTATAATTAACAGTCAACATTCTTTTAGTTTCAATCATATGGTGATTTGAAATTTGTATACAGTGCAAAATGATAATCACATTTACTTACATTAATTTACTTTTAACTTCATCTTAGGAACTTAGGAATTTGTAGTACTACATTTTTGATTATATGACTCATGTTATACATTGTAGCTTCTTGAGTTTTATAAATTTAAGGCATTTTGGGTGTATCTTCGTGGCTATTCTTGGTTAACTAGCCAGATGTCTGGGTGTCGGAGAGCAAGGATGAGGCAGTACTCACTGGAATCTTAAAATGAGATGTAATTTACAGCCTTAAAATTATTACTTTTAAAGTATGCAGTTCAGTAGATCTAAGCATATAAGCAAAGTTTGACAGCTATCACATGACATTATCTTAGTCCATTTTATCATCAAGTTCTAGAACTTCACCTACTCATACTCATCCTTTTGCATCCATTGTAGTCACTCCCTTCTATTTCCACAATAGTGCCACCACTAATTTGTTCTTTGTCTCATAGATGTCCTCAGTCTGGACATTTTTTGTCAATGAAATTCAATATTATCCTCCATGTACAGATGAGTATCCATTTGTTTTCACTATTTTGAGCAAATCTGTAAATATTTAAGTGTAGGATTTTTGTTTTTTAAATGCTACATAAATATGTATAATTAAAATAATGTTTCAGATATGTACATATCACCCAGGAACTTGCTGATTTATTTTTGTGTGTTTTATATGGGATTTTGTCTAAGTAAGTACAGCAATAAATATAATTTATTTCACTGTTTATTTTCTGGACATTTAGTATATTCGGTTGAATATCTTTGGACACGTTAGCTTTTTATATCTTCTTTCATTCTCATTGCTCTTGAGAATGGTGATATTTAATTTTGTCCCCTTGTTGATGCCAGGTACTTATCTTTATATAAGCAAAGCATTTAGTCTACCACTGAAATACATCCCTGCCCATACTAACATTTTGAACAATGTGACAAAGGAAAGCCTCTTCAACAAGTGGTGTTGGGACAAGTGGTCAACCATACGCAAAAAAGGGAACTCAGACCTTCATCTAATACCATGCATATAGGTCAAATCCAAATGGTTTAATGACCTTGATATCAGATCTGGAACCATAAGTTATATAGAAGAACACATAGGTAAAACACTCCATGACATTGCTACTAAAGGAATCTTCAAGGAGGAATCACCACTGTCCAAATAAGTGGAAGCAGATAAATAAATGGGACTATAATAAGCTGAGAAGCTTTTGCTACTCAAAGGAAATAGGCCACCCAAAGAATGGGAGAAACTATTCACCTAATACCCATCAGATAATGGGCTATATACAAGATACTGGCAGGCCCTAACAAGAAAAACATCTAAGCCCATGAAAATATGACAGTTCCTCAAAGAAGAAATACAAATGGCCAAAAGACACTTGAAAAGATGCTCCACATCACTAATCATCAGGGAGATGTAAATCAAAACAATGAGGTACCATCTCATGCCACAGAGACTGGTACATATCACAAAGAACAAGAATAATCAGTGCTCGTGGGGATGGGGGGAGTAAGGAACTCTCATTCACTGCTGGTGAGAATGCCATCCAGTCCACTCTTTTTGGGAAAAAAGTGCAGTTAGAGAAATAACTACACCGACAACTAACATAACAATGTGAATGAATGAGGGAAGTAGAAAGCCTGTCTCAAATACAGGTGGGGGGTGGGTAAGGGAGGTGGGAGATTTGGGGCATTGGTGATGGGAATGCTGAACTGGTGAAGGGGCGTGTTCTTTATTATGACTGAAGCCCAACTACAATAGTGTTTATAATCAAGTTGTATAAATAAAGATATCAAGAAAAGAATTTTTACACTTAAAACAAACATTGCATTGTTACTTTGTTTTTTATTTTAGGTACAGTTGAAAACTAGTGTTTCTAGTCAGTATGTAATTCGGACACAGCCTACCAATTGGTGTCTTTCCACGCTGGAGTGTGCTGCAGTGGCTCTTTCTATTTTGGAGAAGAACAATTCCATACATGAGGTATGTGTTTGGAAAGTTACTTAGTTTTTATAAATAGGAACTTGATTTTAATTCATCTGTAAAATTTATAAATGAGTAGCTTGTTAAGCTTGTAGCTCAAATGATAAATAGAATGATTCTGGGATAGAAATTCTGTGTACTTTTGTAACTTTTTTCCCCCTTGGTGTTTTATCTGTGTGAGTTTAGCCTTCCAGATTGCATTATTTAAACATCCATTCAAAGCTGTACAACCATCATTTGTAATAAATCATTATTAATATTATTGTAAACCACAGAATTTAAATCAATAAAATAAATAAGAAAGAACATATATATGAAATATATAATAATAGATATGTGTATATCTATATATGTATATGGATATACATATATATGCCATATTTATTCAAGTATAATGCACACCCATGTATAACGCACCCCTAATTTTCGATTAAAAATTGGTATAAAATTTTGTTTTACACCAAGCATTGTAATTGACAAAATTGACGTGCACCCATGATAAAAATCATTTATTGACAACATAAACTAGTATAAACACAATACCGAAATAAAATGACCGGTAACAATATTTATTTAAATATTTATTTAAAATGCTTCAAAGTCAGATTCATCGTCAGATACACTAAAGAGTTGTTCCCATTCTTCTCGAGTTAATTTTTCATCAGTGTCCTAGTTGGCAGGAACATCTGTTTCTCCAGTTTCTTCGCTTTCTTCTGAGTCTGAATTCCACAGCAGGTCATCTTCTGTGCCGTCCATGTTATTGCTGATGCCTGTCTTCAAAAAACTCTTGATGATCATTTCTTTTGGTATGTCTTCCCATGATGTTTTAACCCAGGATGTCATGAGAGATAGGCCAGGTTTCTTGAGGTTTTTTTTTTTCTTTGCCCTCTTGTACAGTGCACAGGCTGTGCCCTCATTGGACTGGCCGCCACTGCTACCCCACCCCAGCCCTTGTTTATAACGCACACCCAAACTTTGATTTCTTTCTTTGGTAGAAAATTTTGTGCATTATACTCGAATAAATACGGTGTGTATATTTTGTTTTGGGGCCACACCCGATGATGCTCAGGGGTTACTACTGGCTATGCACTCAGAAATCACTCCTGGCTTGTGGGAATAAATGGGATGCTTGGGGATCGAACTGCAGTCCATCCTAGGTTAGCACATGCAAGGCAAACACCTTAGCACTTGCGCCACTGCTCTGCCCCGGCTCAATATTTTTTAAGCTAAAGAGCATCCATACAATTTTACATTGTTTTTTTTATAATTATTTTATTTAAGCACTGTAGATACAAAATTGTTCATGATTGAGTTTCAGTTATAGCTGTATATCACTCTTTACCAATGCACATTTCCTGTCACCAAGGACCCCAGATATCCCTCCCCTGCCTGTCCTTGGTGCAGGTATTTTTTTTTTTTTAATTTTTTTTTTATTTTAATTATGACAACAAAGATGCAAAGAAAGAGGACAGGGTAAAGTTACAGTGGAAGCCCAATCACCCATAAACAGGATTCTCAGTAGTCCCATCGATGATATCCCAGCCTTGAACTTTCAGCCAAAGAGCATTAAGAAAAACAAAACTGAACCCATGTACAATACAATTACTTTGTCCCTCAAATCCCCAGTTGTAGTACATATTGTTTCTTAGCAGCACACCATATAATCTAAAGATATTAGACTTATGTAACTCTTTAAACATTGAGGGCAAAGTACATTTATCTAGTTCCATGCACATGCTTACTAGTTTAAGTTAACCTCAAAAGTTTTAATGGGTTGTTTTTCTTAAGGATTGGAGTCAAGGGAACATAGTAAAAAACGATATTAAAGTGGCATTTGTTTGCATAGGCCCACCAAAACATAAGGGACATGGAAAGACAAATTATGGTCTAAATACATGGAGACCCTACCCCTGAAGTTTCCTGGCACAGGACTGACTCTAGGCTCCAGGCAAACTAGTTTGTCCAATTCAAGTCATCGTCTGTAGTGGCAATACACCTCCATTCCTCACATAGTCTCTGTTGTTGGTATCATGCTTCTGTATTAAAGATCCTGGAGTCTGCATATCCCATATTGCAGTCAGGATGGTGCAGAGCATCCTCTCGTTTCACCTCACACTTAAGGGGCAATAGAGAGAACCATGTCCTGTAGAGCAGGTCATTGTTGTTGTCATGTCTTCTCACAGGTCATTGTTGTTGTCACATCTTCTCAGTATAAACGGAAGTGTCTTTTAAGGAGGTCGATGTCACACCCTTGGTGGTGTCTTTCCTGGTAGAGGACTGCTTCCAACTGTTGCTATAAAAGACCTTGGATGTTTCGTAGATAGCTTGCCTGGTTCCAGCGTGAATGGAGAATGCCCATTCATCTGAGGCCTGTGCCAGGTCATTATATCAATATTCAGGGTGTAAGGTACAATGTAATGAGATTTATTAGATAATAACTAATCTGTATGTATAGTGTTCTCCCATTTTAATGTGTCTATGCAAACAAGGATCAATGCCATGAAGCGTTATTGGTGCATCTGGAGGCAATAGGAACAAGACCAGCAATTTCCATGACATAGTTCAATCATAGGCATCAAACTGAGGGACAGTTCCACCAACAATCCTTACTGAACAGCTTACAAAGAAAAGACAAGATGAAAAGTGGATAGAAACATCATGGTAGGAGAATATATAGAGAGTTACAGCAGTTAAAGAAAATAATCATAAAATATTCAAAAGATATATGTGTTCAATATGTGTTCGATTTGTGTCCTTCTAAATAGTTCTGGGATTTGGAAGATCTACTGTAAGTCTTTGGTCAGAGATTAAAGCTGTGAGTTACTGAAGTTAAGAAGGGTAAATCTGGGGTACTGATGGTTGGGAGGAGCAAATGATCGCGCGGGGGCGCTAGCCCCCGCGCGGTTTCAAAATGTAGACTAGTATGAAATTGCCAGTGACAGTCCGAGTATAGCTGAGCAATTATCTGCCACCCCCCAGATCAAACGCCACCCCCTAAGCCAACCTCTGGAGCCGGCCTGGGAGTGGGTAAAACCCAGGGTGCCCCATCAGCTCCTCCCAGAAACCCACCTGGAGATCCGGAGGAAA